>NC_137771.1:127949494-128549494 GCF_963455305.1 Plecotus auritus | reverse complement strand
AGATAGGATAAGGACCAAAATCACCATTACTCTATGTTGTCATTAAGTTAAAGTGTAAAAATAAATAATTGAAAACTGGCTCAATTATATTTTTTCTCTTAAGAAAATTGTGATTTTTCTTTTTTTTACTTTTCTTGAAGTCAACCTCTGAAGCCACTGTGATCAGCATAACTGAGTTGATGAAATCAAATTTTGATATGTCTATAGCAGATAAATTTATAGAAGTATTGATATGTTAAATACAAAATCATTTTATGTTCTGGTAATAAGTTGAATCAATTTTAAAGTGATCTCTGGAGCACAGATTAATGCCTTTAGAGTGTCCTACCTATTACTTCTTCTAAATCATTTTAGTTTTCATTTAACCTTCCTTTACACAAGCAATCTGCAGACTCTAGAAAATGAGATTCATTTTTTTTCTTTTGACATACTATATACATGTAAGTGCACCAGAGCCATATCATTATATCTACAATGACCAGTTTATTATTTTTTTCTGAGGATAGAAATTCAAGATGTGGTTATTTGAGGAACTAAGGAAAATAATGATTGATTTTCACATGCTCATACTCTGTTTTCATGCTGTGAATATATATAAAAAATGTCTACACCAGGTCCATAGCTTATTCTATAGAAAACTGAATCAGTAAAAGATGCTCCAAAATAATACTGTTATTAACTTTAAAACTGATTATTGTAAGAAATTCTAAGCCAGCCTCCATAGAGGCACACATAGATAGTTGAAATTATACAGATACAAATAAATATACACAAAACATCAGAGAGAATGACAAAATGTGGCCTAGTATTCAGTACTCACAAAACTACAATGCACTGATTCATTAATTAGAGTTCTGTTTGTAGTTCAAATTGTCAAGACTCATTGAATACCATTTTATGTTAAGTATTTTGTTAAGTTGATTGTTACTAACTTAAAAAGATGGTTGAAGTTGTCTGTTACTAATAAATATAATTTACTATAATAGGTTCTTTTGAAATTCAATCTCAGCATCTCTTGTTGAGAGACTCTAACAATCATTTTAAAAGAATTTTATATAACATATTTTATATTTGACAACAAAACATAAGCATAACTTTAATTAATACATGCAATATGAATTGTTTCCTGTGTAAAACTCTAATGGAAATGAAGATTCCCTATTTGATATTTTAAAGCATACCTTGTATCATTCATCTGTTAAAAACTTTTGCCAGAATGACTGTGAAGATAAGTAAAAATAAAATAGAACCCTAACTTCCTATGTTGGCATTCAAAGCCCTCCACATCAGACCACTATTCCCACCAACCACTTCACCATTCTACAGGCTCCTTGTTCCTCCTCTGTACTTCAACTACAGTGAATCAATTCTTGAGCCCCCAAATTGTCTGAATTTTATCATCTCCATGTCTTTGTTCAATTCATTCTAATTTAACAACAACCCAAACACATAAACTCCTATTTTGTTTTAAATTCTAAATGAAGAAAATCCAGTCCACCCAGTAGTCAGGGTCCAGCAGAGATACAAACAAGCAGACAACTGCAATTGCCATTAGAGCTAAGAAGTGTATGCTAAGGGTAACATGTAAACGAGGATATCATATTTGAGGACAAAGACTATCCTAGTTCTCTTGGGGGATCAACACAAGGCTAAGGAATTACAGATTTCACCTAGGTTTAGTAACAGCTTCAAGTTTTACTCAAGCTGGCTTTGAAGTCGAGTAAAAATAATGAGCAATATTTATAATGAGGTAATAAATAATGAGCAAGAGGTCATTCCAGACAAAAGATGAAGCCTAGACTAGATTATGGTGTCTGTGAGAAACTACAAGTCAATTGTTGTGCATGAGGTAAGTAAGTGACCATGGAGGAGGAAGAGCAAGGAATAGGAGATGGGGATGAAGAGAAATTGAGTCCAGTTGGCGATAGCCCTCTCGAGGCATACTGAAGGGTTTTCATTGTACTTTGAACCAGTAGGGAGCATGACTTTACACTATTTGTCTCCTTGAAAGATTACTCTCACTGTCAGGTGAAGGCTGGCTTGGATGGTGTTCAGAATTAAGACTTTAGTGGTGAAATATAGAGTATTGGGAAGATGCTCGCATTCACTTTTTCATGCCTGGAACACCCTTTGTTTTTCAGTTCACTGTGTTGGACTGAATGTCTGGCTCAAATGTG
The DNA here is from genome assembly GCF_963455305.1 of Plecotus auritus. NCBI lineage: Eukaryota > Metazoa > Chordata > Mammalia > Chiroptera > Vespertilionidae > Plecotus > Plecotus auritus. Next base: position 128,547,317 of record NC_137771.1, on the reverse strand, counting down.
ATCCCTCAATAATATCTTCATAGATCTTTCTTGCATCAAAATAATTTCTCTCCTAATTATTTCCATACCTCTCTCTCCCTCCCTCTCTTTTTCCCTCATTTTTATTCTAGTTCTTGAATTAGAATTGTTTTCAGACTGCTTCTCCAACTACAATTGAACATAAAAGGGAGTAGCCACTCAGTAAATATTTGCAGAACTGGAATTTTTCATTCAGTTTACAAAAGACATAAATTTGCATTAAAATCTGAAAATATTGTATTAATATAAAGAGAAAAGAGATTTTCAAAAACATGCAAGTGAAATTGATTGCAAATCTTGTATATATTGCAACTATTAAGTTTGTTTCTGTTGTTACTTCATCAGTTCTGGTGTGCACCATTTGGGAAGGAGTTTCCTTTTATGTCAAATAATTATTGATTTGAGAAAATAAAGACCTAAAAAAAATGTCCTCTCAACTTAGTACATTAAGAAGAATATAGGCATGGTTAAAAATGGATTTAGATAATAATGATTTCTAGTAAACTTATTTTGTCAAGTATTTAAATTACTTTTTCTTCAGATGAGGGATTAATATGCATTTTATACCAAAAATAGAATCCAAAAAAGGCTGCCTTGCTCTGAAACATGTTTCCTTAAAATTGAGAGGTAAAACTAGAATATCTTGAGCCTATTGAATTAAGCTAATTGTCAACTTTCATGTTCCACAGTACTAAATTTTGTTCACTTTGTAATATAGAATCCTATCTTAATATAAGCTTCTTAGAAATATATTTCTGTTATATTGTTTCATACTTAGAAGTAACTAATATTTATACAATAATTTATAATTTAAAATATAATTTATAAATATTGTATAAATAATATTTATAAAATAATATTTTATAAACATGTCTAAACTGAACAACATACTTAACTTTTTTTCTCAAAAATTTTTTCAAAAAAACAAAATACATTTTTTCTATCATCCAGCTAAACCTTAAGGCCCTGACAGAGTAGGTATAGAATATTGAAGATTTCCCATTTATTATTCTATATTGAGAATACCCTTCATCTTTCAGTTCAGACTGTTGGAGTCCTGCCTATTCTAGTTACCCTCCAGTTTTCTAAGCTCCCTGAGATTGCAGTGACTTAATGAGGGCAATGAATCAATGCTTAAAGTTAATGATTTTCTAACCAATATTAAGAAAGAGCTTGCAGGCATCATTGGAATTTGCCAGACCTATGAATTACTTTGAGATACTCACTATTTCCTCAGGTAGCTAACACAGGAGCCAAGACTCTTGTAGAAAGAAAGAAAAAATAAAAATGATCTACTTGGTTTAAAATATTTTTATATAGCCAAATTTTAAAATTTTTTATTTAAATAAAAACAAAGGGTTTTTATCAACATGATGTAAAGGAATACTTGGTGATAATTTTGAAAAAAATAACAACAATTTGCTATCATTCTCCTCCATAAGTGGGAAATGAACTATTATTGAGTTTCCTTCTCTGGATTCAATATGGCTACTTAAGAATTCATACCAAGCAAATTGACATATACATTTATAAGTTTCAATGGCCATATGTAAGAGTGTTTTATTCTATATAGATAACAATACTTTAAAACATAAATATTCCAATTTTTGTTTTCTTGGTACAATTTATTTTCTCATCCACATTTGATTTAAGGAACATTATATTTTAATAATTCACATTTCAATTTTTTAAAAGTGCATTGGGGGAAGAAAGACATTGTTTTTTACTGCTTTTAATAAATAATATAGCACAAGTAGTATTAATATAAATTGAAATAGAAACTTTGGTTGCCAATATTAAGAGTCTTAAAAGATTAAGACTCTTATAGTTATAAGAGTATGTCTTTGGACCATGGGTTAATTTCCAAGAATGAAAAGGAAATAATAAAAGGTAGACATTTAAATTATGATACATCGACATGATGGAATATTAAAAATCATACTTCAAATACATGTGTAAATTGTTTATATGACATTAAATGAAATAAACTGTGAGGGGTGGATAGAGAGATAGATTTCCTAATTTATGTGTCTGCATTATATTAGCACATATTTTATTTCAAAGACTGGAAAGAAAAATACCAGAAGGTTTACACTAATTATGGTTATAAGGTTCTGATTATTATTTTCTTTTTTTACTTTTCATAGTTCTTTATTATCCAAATTTCTATGTGTTTTTGTTGTTGTTGTTGTTGAAGTATATATACATATAGGAAAGTAGACAAACCCCAAGTGTAAAACTCAATGAATTTTTGTAACATAGACACACCTTCTCTTTGTCCAGTAAATAGAACATTAGCAGCTCACCAGAAGTGCTTCTGATGCCCCACCCTAGTTACTAACCACCCTTAAACATAACCACTCTCCTGATGTATGGCACTATGGATTAATTTTGCTGTGTTTGCACTCTGCAGAAACAGAAACACACACCATGGACTTTTTGTGTTTGGGGGCTATTGCATTCAACATTTTGTGTGTGAGGCTTGTCCATGTTGTTGTGTATGGCATCCCATTGTATGAATGAATCACAGCTTACTCATTTTACTGTTGATAATCATCTGTATAGTTCTCAGTATTTGACTAATACCAATACACCTCTTTGAATATTCTTGCAAATACATTTTGGTTAGCATATGTATAAATTTCTAAAGGTAGTATATTTTTTAGATATTTAATAGAATATTATGCTATAGAATATTTTGGTAGGTACTGTCTATACTCCTTTTTGTCAGCAAAAGGAAACAGAAATTAGTAAAAGGAAGGGGTGAGGAATGGAGGGGAGGAGAAGCAAGAGAAGAGGAGGAAAGGGAAAGAAGGATGGAGAGAAGGAAGGAAGGAAGGAAGGAAGGAAGGAAGGAAGGAAGGAAGGAAGGAAGGAAGGAAGGAAGGAAGGAAAGAAGAAAGGAAGGAAGGAAGGAAGGAAGGAAGGAAGGAAGGAAGGAAGGAAGGAAGGAAGGAAGGAAAGAAGGGAGGGAGGGAGGAAAGAAGGGAGGGAGGGAGGAAGGAAGGAAGGAAGGAAGGAAGGAAGGAAGGAAGGAAGGAAGGAAGGAAGGAAGGAAAGAAGGGAGGGAGGGAGGAAAGAAGGGAGGGAGGGAGGAAGGAAGGAAGGGAATTTTGCTACATATCCAGACAAACTTGTTATTCATATTCAGTTGGGTACTATTAACTGATTGTTGACCCCTGGCTTGCACTTACCTTAGACTTTTTTACTTGATCCTTCTCTCCTGGTAAGGTTGAATAAAGCTGATGGCCATTAATCTGTATTATTTACACAGGTAAATCTGCCTTTGTTGATTCTCAGTACTTTGATCTCACCTTGATTTCTATTAGCACTGACTAGCATGAGAGGGACAGTCTGTGCCTGTATTATAATTTAAAGATTAATAATGACTTATAGATTAACCATTAAAATGCATATGTTAAATGCACAAAATTTTTACTTACGCTAAATTTACTTCACTAAGACAAAGTCAAGAATTCATAATGGGAAAGCTCAGAGATTTACCAATCCAGAAATCAGAGTACAGGACAAACCAATGAAACAAAAATGCATGATTTGATTTAAGTAAACACTCTAAAACTCATTTTAAGGGTATGGGATGAAGTTTTAATTGTTAAAACTAATTTTAAAGCCTCAAAAGCTATAAGCATCTTTTTATAACCACCCCACTTTTCACAATGCTTCTTTTGATACCAGGAAGCTCAGCCTGAAGTTTTTGGAATGATCAAAATTAAGAACATGGTCTTCATTTTTGTTGGCCCAGATATGCGCTTTAACACATCAAACACTCTTTTAAAATATCTCACACTGTATCAAAAATAACTTTTCTTAGCCACAAAGAAATCCGAGAGCTCTGTCAGTCAGTAAGCCCATATGTAATTGAGAAAGAAATGTGCTGCTTAGTTTACATGACAACCTACAGATCAAAACAAAATAAATAAATAGCATCAAGTCAACTAAGTCTTCTATTTCTTTTGGAATAAACATTGAATATAAATACTTTGAAATGGAAGACTCCAGCCTGCAAATATATGTGTTGAAAGAAGATTGAAAACAAAAGTCCCTATTAAAAGTGAATTATAATTTTTAATATAGAATTTTAATGTTCACTGAAAAAAATTAAGATCAAACATGGGACAGATTGGTAGACAAAAATAAAAAGCTTTGTTCATCATTGTAGAAAACCTAACTTTGCTGTGGAAAAATAATGTAGGCTTCCAGATGCAGACTCATATGATTTGTTTGGTTTCATTTAACGTTTTTAAAATGGTCTTTTATTCATCAGCAAATATCATTAACATTAGAGGCCTGGTGCATGGATTTGTGCACCGGTGAGGTCCCTTGGCCTGGCCTGTGGAGATAGGGCCGAAATCAGCTCTCCAACATCCCCCAAGGGGTCCCGGATTGCGAGAGGGTGGTTCTCGGGTGACACACCCCGGAATCAGGCTCCCTCCTCTCTGGTTCCGGGTGCATCACCTGAGAACCACAACTGCCAAGTCATGTCAGCTCGGCAGCTCCTGTGTTGAGTGTCTGCCCCCTGGTGATCATTGTGCATCATTGCTGCCGGCCTGATGGCTGGTTGGCCCATTGCTTAGGCTTTTATCCTATACTAGAGACCCAGTTCATGAATTCATGCATGGGTGGGATCCAGCCTGCCCCGATAGTGGCTGATCAGGCTGGGCCAGCTGGGGGGAGAGGATGTGGGAGGTTGGCCGGCTGGGAGGAGAGGCCGCAGGAGGTTGGCCAGTCGACCCTGCACCCTGGTCAAACTCCTGGTCTAACTCCCAGTCAGGAGGACAATTTGCATATTGGCCTTTTATTATGTAGGATAATAAAAGGCCAATATGCCTTTTAGACTGAACAGCAGAACAACCGGTCACTCTGATGCGCATTGACCACCAGGGGGTAGACGCTCAATGCAGGAGCTGCCCCCTGGTGGTCAGTGCTCTCTCACAGGGGGAGCACCATTCAGCCAGAAGCTGGCCTCATGGCTGGTGAGCTCAACAGCAGTGGTGGGAGCCTCTCTTGCCTCCGGGGCAGCATTAAGGACCCCTTGGGGGATGTCCAACTCCCGGCCTGCAGGAAGCAGGCCTAAGCCAGCAGTCGGATCATCCCCCAAGGGTTCCCAGACTATGAGAGGGTTCAGGCCAGGCTGAGGGTCACCTCCTCCCCCACTAAATGAATGCTGTGCACCGGGCCTCTAATATATATATATATTTTAGTCCAAATGGAACCATGATCTGTAAGATTAAAATCTAAGAATCTAAGAAGCTTTTTTTTTTTTTTTCTGAATAGCTACTATTAATTCTTTACAGGAGTACAATAGCTTTTCCTGGAATATAAAGCTATTAACTTTTACACAGGGTTACATCTCTACAGTAATTTGAACTCACCATGTGATCTAATCCTCTCAATAGTTTCTTTACTTCTTTAGGCTTCAAACTTCAGGACTAATCAGCGTTTAAAAAGAAATATCTAAATGAGGAGTCCCCCCCCCCCCCACACACACACACCTCAGAGAAATAAGTTCAGAAAAGAAAAGGTTATTTTAGGGAGGGGTCATTTATCTTTATTCACTCTGCTCATGGCCTACTTCAGAGCTAACGAAGGAAGGAAGTCCTCTGCTACAAGTTTAACAGGAAGTTTGCTCAAATTAAGAGATACCCACAATGTCAGAAAGCCTGAATGTTATCATGAATGCCCTAAGTTGCTCTCAACCAAATTCCTTTACTCAGAACTTGAAGTGTGGTTATTCCTTCTAGAAACTCAGTAGTGCTAGTGACTATAATACTGTGCATATATGATGATTCCTACCTGGATTCAAACTCAATTACTAGAAAACTTGCACTTTGTTACCTAGGAAAAAGAAGCATAACTTGAAGGAGAATGTGCCCGCTGCTCTGGTATGCTCTAAGCTAATAGAAGACAATTCAGAATTTTAGAGCAATAAAACTACGTGTGCAAATAAATATAATTAAACTTTTTAAAAAATATATGCATTTGTATTGATTTCAGAGAGGAAAGGAAAGGGAGAGAGAGATAGAAACATCAATGATAAGAGAGCATCATTGATCAGCTGCCTCCTGCATACCCTCTACTGAGGATTGAGCCAACAACCCAGGGCATGTGCCCTGATCAGGAATAGAACCGTAACTGCCTGGTTCATAGTGAAAGGAGTTTTAGGGGTAAAATAGGCAGGTTTAGGAAGTTTTAGAAATGAAGAGGGTCTATGTGGGAGGACTGCATAGATGAGGGCTTGGAACCACCAAAAGGCATATATTCACAGAGGGCGAAAAAAAAAAGGGTACCACAGGATGAGGGGAAAGGAAGCCATCCATTCACAGAAGTTAGGGAAAAGCCACAGGGTATGGGGAAAAAGAGGAAACAAACTTTCACAGAGGATAGAAAAATGCTAACAAATGAGAGAAAGAGGAAAACAGATTTTCACATGAGATAGAGAATTCTACCACTAAAGGAGGAGAGATGGAGGGGGGCACCATGTGGGGTGTGAGCTTTGAAGCTGCTATAGTGACCAATCAGAAGGGAATAACAAGAGACAAAAAACAGCAGCCTTTATAAACCTTAGAAAAAAGGGGCTGAGTGGGTTACCTCCTTTGGGACCTCCACCCTACATGGGAGTCTGTACTTGCTTCCAATAAATTTCCACCCTTTTCATCTACCACCTTTTGCCTGTGGCTTCATTCTTTGAATCCATATGGACAAGAACCTGGGAAAGAAATCCCCCTTGCATCCTGCTCAGGAAAAAGCCACCAGACTCAATAGGTAGATACTTAACTACTGAGCCACACCAGCTAGGCAATTGAAAACATTTTTAAAAACAACAGCAAAAAATGTACTCCAATTAATTTTACTTTACTGAACTTTTCACTTTGGGAATATACTCACTCTTAGGAAACAACTTTGGACTTAATATCAAGGATAGAGCTTTCCACTATTTCAAAGTCAATAATAATATATAGCCTACATAAATTATACATGCGTTGGTAATATTTAATAAACCAGGATGCCATTGATGACCTCTGGGTAAAAATAAATATTTTAGCATTGATTTGAAAGAAAACAAGAATGGTTCATTACTCAGTGTGACCATAATCAGAACTGTGTGGGAGGTGAACATGCATTTTGCAGAGCAGATATTAAGATAAGCGTGTCCTCTTTCTCCCTCTTTTTCTCTTGCTCAGACTATGATTAGAGCTGGTAAAGGTCATTAGGAAGCACCAGGTAATGCTGTGCCACAGAATTAAGTAGTTCAAAGTAGCTCTGCCTTTCTCATGTCAACTATATTATGCCCTCAATTTTTTAAGCCCATCAAGGTTAGGGCTGTGCACTATAGATGTGGAATATTATTTATCAGAGTAGAAACCTATTTATTTAACAAGATAGTTTAATCTTCATTTAGATATGTAATCTCTGAGTGATCAAATGCTCTCAAATTTATTCCCTGCACTTTGAACTACACATCTCTACCCATTTCATATAGAACACATAAAAACCTTTATATGGCAATGAAGAGTAAACTTCAGAGAATTTGTAGTATCTATGTGCAGTTTGGTAAAAATATAACCTTTTATATTTTGACATTATTAAGATAAAACACAAAACATTAGAAATTTCAAAATAAAACTGTATAAACTGTGCAAATAAAATACGTTTATATTTCATGAGAAATGAGCTTCCTTTTGTAAATATAATATTTGAGTGTGAGTTATATACATCCTTTAAAAAGCTACAAGGATTTTTAGATATAGAGTTTTAATAATAACTTCTAAGTCATAACAGTCACCACTGGCAAAATTTGAACAAATAAGTAGATTTTGCAAATGTAGGAAAATGTTTATCATTTCTTTTCTATTTAGTAACAGGAACTTTTATACTTTTAACAAGTATTCAGGTAGTTTGATCTCCTTAAATGGCTCTTGAAGTGTGATTATTTTATAAATGTAAGAACTCTTCCATTTCCTTCTTGACAAATACAACATTAAAGTGAAATTTATAATTTAAGTTTCCAGTGATAATGCTAAAGGATTTTGAATTCAATCACTTTTTTTTCATGTCAGATATTGCCAAGTACAGAAGCACAGTTCATAATACTATTTTAAGATTCAATACATTTATTTAGTATTTATAGCTGACAAACTATCAAAATCAGTCTTTGTCTAAAGCCAAAAATGATCCTTTAAAATTTTTCTTTCATGATTTTTGCTCATGATTCCTTTATAAAGCCATTTCTTAGGTAATTAATATACTTTGGTGTGAATCAGCAGAGTGTTTTCTGGTTTCATTTCTTTTTATCAAATTCAAAACAGAAATGAGTGGAGTATCCTGGATCACATTAGATTAACTGTTGTGATGTTATTATTTAATATGAAATTCAGATAGACAAATTTTTTATATGCGAGAGTTTTTTTGAGAATAAAACAAGATGTTTATTTGAATATTAGAGTTTCCTTATATCAATATCTAATTTATTCCATTTGTATAATATTTCATATATTTCAATATGTTCATTTATCACTGATATTTTCATTTTGCTACTCATTTGGAGAATCTATATATATATAAGCCTAAGTGACTGTAATGACCATTCGACCAAACAACCTGTCAACCAGTCGCTATGATGTGCACTGACCACCAGGAGGCAGATACTCAATGAAGGAGCTGCCCTCTGGTGGTCAGTGCGTTCCTACAGCCAACCTCCTGCGACTGGCCAACCTCCCACGGTCCCTTCCCCAGGCCGGCTGACAAGCCCCATAGGCCTCGATCAGGCCCAATTGCCGGCCAAGCCGAGGGATCCCACCCGTGCACAAATTTGTGCACTGGGCCTCTAGTAATTCATGTGATGCTAAATTTAAATTCTAACTAGAGGTATTAGCTAAACACAGTTATTAATTATTATAGATGCATCAATACACAGTAGTAATTTTCTTTTTCAATTCAATAATTAAATTATCATTTTACACATTGCTATTTTATCTATTAAAAGTGTTATTCAATTGCAACACCTTTTTTTTTTATTATTAACTTTGTCCTTAATCCCAAGTAGTGCAGGCTTGGAAAATGAGTAAGTCTGTAATTATGTGACACATTCGGTTTCCACTATAAATTATCAGAATTTGTAATGTTGAGTGCTTGAACAGGTCCTGTTGGAACTCACTCAAAGAAGATTCAGACATTTCAAGTTCATTGATGTAAACATTTTTTACTGCAGAGTATTTTGCTGTTACCTGCATTTTATTTTAGTTTTATTGCATCATTTGCTATTTTCAATGTTCTTACAAATTAAATATTTATGCTAGGTAAAATAAGAAATATTAAGGTATAAAGTTTCAGTTATATAATCTGAATACGTCCTACAGATTTACTGTACAACCTAATGCTTTAACAATGCTGTACTTCATACTTAAAAAATTGCTTCAAGGGTAGATCTTGTGTTAAACTCACACACACATACACATATACACAGCTTATTGTATGTCAGTCATACCTCAATAAAGCAGTTTAAAAAAGAATAAAATTTGTGTAAATAAATGCATATGTGATATAATTCTGATTATATTACCTAATATATGCTTTGTACTCTTCTTTCTGTATCTGTTGAATTTCTACCTCTCATTCTTTTTTTAAGAAGTGTGCATACTGTGGTATCCTAATCAGGGTCCAATAGAGAAGTGCCAAAATACCATTAGTAACTAAATAGAGAAAACAGGAAATATCTGTGTTATTTCAAAAAAAGGGACTTAATATGTGTAATTACCAAGTTTTTTACGAAGTCGCTGGAAGAGCTGGAACAGTGAGAATCAGGACAACCTGGATAAGTGGGAGCAAGATCACCACTGTAGCTGTGATTAGGAGCTTAAGAAGCTAATGTTGCAGCCCCCAAGGCTGGCTCTCATGCCATGCTGCTGTGACCACATAATGACACATGGAGTAGAGAAAGCTGCAAATGCAAATATCTACCCACTCTAGTTTGCAGAACCTGTCATATACAGAATCCTAAATGCAAGTGCATCTGGGAATGTAGTTTGTACCTTGCCAACCTCTTCAAATAGAAGCAAGTTGGATTGAAAGGTGAGAATGATAAACTAGGATCCCTCTACAGTCCAAACCTTTGGCTCTTCAACATCCATTTACATAATTTTACTTAAACTTTCAAACAACAACTATAACAAATTGATCTAGGCTAAAATAGTATGTTTTTTTCATTCTCTTCCCAAAACAAGAGACCCAAAATACTATTGGTAACTAAATAACTTTTTGGGTTCTATTCAAACACTTCTAGTTCAGTTGCAATCCCAATTTTACATCATATAATAGCTTTTTAAAATGTAGAAAACAGAGAAAGGAGGAAAAATGGAATATGGTTAATATATACAAACACAAGCAAACAAATGAGAGGAAAGAATATGGAAATTGGCTATATCTTTTCTTTTCTACAACTGCTCACAAAATTGTAATCAGTTTATATAAATCTTGTATTCTTTCTATGTGCCTTTTGCCCTCAGCTAACGCTTCAGCTCTTTTGGGTTTTTTACTTGGTAGGGTAACTGAAACCTTAATTTCTCAAGGATCTAGTCAGTTGGGAAAACATAATTTTATGTTAAATAAAATCTATTTTAGTTTAAAATCCTTAAGGGGCTTTAGAATTTTGAAGATTTTATTTGCTTACTTATTTGTTGGTTTAGATTTTCTGCATTCCTACAACAAATATGTCAAATTAAATTATATCTAAATTTTGGAAAAAAATAAGCACAAATTAAGGAAAATAAAATTACTCATTTTGTTTTATTTAATAATTAAATTTCAGAAAATTTACAAATCCTAAATTTTATGTATAATTGAATGATCAACATATTTTGAAAATTAATTTTCTTTTTTTAAATTTTTCTTTTTACTGAACTTTCTTTGGGTGATACTGGTTACCAAAATTATGCAGGTTTGCTGGACCAGCAAGGCCCAGTGATAGAACATTGACCTGTGAACCAGGAAGTCACAGTGTGGTTCCTGGTCAGCACACATACCCAGTTGCAGGCTTGATCCCCCGTGAGGGGTGTGCAGGAGGCAGCCAATCAATGATTCTCTCTCATCATTGATGTTTCTATCTCTCTGTCCTTCTCCCTTCCTCTCTGAAATCAATAAAAACTATTTAAAAATTTATACAGGTTTCAGTTGCACAATTCTACAACACATCATCTATTCACTGTGTGTTCACTTTCCAAGTCAGTCAAGTCTTCATCCATCACCATTTATCCCCCCTCTACCGGCCTCAACCTTTACCCCACCCCACAATCACTAATTCAATTTTCTTAAGCGTCATGACTTGTAGTATCTTAATGCATTGCTTTTGTACATTGTATTCATTTTTATTTGTTTTATAAAATTATAGAATGCTGTTAATCCCTAAAAATTTAAATAATCTATTTTAAGATTACTTCACAAATCGAACTTTGACTAATTGTGAACATCAATTGTGAGAAAGGAAGTAACAGAAAAGAAAAGAGAAAATTATAAAAGAAGAAATAACAATATAAAAATTCAGAAAATTTACAGAAGCAATTACAGAAGCATCTGGTATATAATAACAATAATAATATATATATACCTGTGTTTTATTGAGGAAGAAAAATGAAATAAGTGCAAACTAAATTTTAAGTGGTATATAGTTGGCTAATTGCGTTCAAAAGAGATCTTCCAAGTAAAAAAATAATAATAATGAAACTAACAGATATAATGTGTTAAGAAAACCTAGAAAGTGCTATACAGAGTAGTCAGTTGAGAAAGGTATCTGATCCCAAAAGTTATTCTTTTGAATTGCCAGTGCAACAATATTTGTTGGGATGTTGTCTACAACTTGCATAGTTTGTGAATTTAGTGTCAGCAGGCTGTACTTGCTGTCATGAGCTACCGTGCTTAGCTCATGCTAGTAACTGCACTTCTTTTACCCCTTCAGCCTGCTGAATTGAACCGTCTCAATGGCTCTGTAAACTGGGAAAGACTTTGCATCTTTCAGGTTCTCCCTTAAAAATCAAGTTCTCTGTCTCAGACCCTGAGGACTGAGAAGGATTTAGACTTTTAGCAGAACTAGCTTTATAGTCTTCTTTGGGTTTTGAACAATTGAATAATATGACCACTACCATAATGAAAATAATAGAAGATTTTCATCATCCCCATTCACTTTTTGTTCCTTTGTAGACAAACCCCTACCAAATTTAGAGTAGATTTCTATTCCAATAGTTTGGACTTTTCTAAAACATCATCTAAATCAAATTTTACAAATTTTTTGTATCTTTTCCTTTCAAGATTTATTTTATCATTATGCTTTTTTAGATCCATTTGTGTTTTGCATGTATCAGTAGTTATCAATTTATATTATTGAATAGTATTCCACTGTATAGATGTGCCACATTTTTCTCATCTACTCAGTATTTGATGGACTATTGATTTGTCTCATGTTTAAAGTGGGTAAGAATAAAGCTGATATAAATATTCACATTGTGTGGGCATATATTTTACTTTCTCTGGGGCAAACACCTAGGAGTAGAATTGCTGGGTCAATAATGCATGTTTAATGTCATGAGAAATGGCCCCATTACTTTAGCATACTGGCTTTAACATTTTTCATTTACTCCAACAATGTATCATAGCATGTATTACTTAATAACAAAAATAATTGTAATAATAACAATCTTATTGAGCACCTACTCAGTATCTCCTGTGCCACGAGCACTGTGCTAAGCACTTTGCACATATTTAATTCGTGTGTGTTTTTTTATACAGGAAACATGAGGTAGATGCTATTTTTATCATCTCCATTTTAAAAGTAAGGAAATCAAAACCCCAAAAATGGCATCTAACTTACCCAAGTTGTTTCAACCCTCACATGGTAGAGCTGATATTCCCACTTATACAATTTGGCCCTGTGATTGCCTCCCCAAAGCACATTATTACTCAACATTTATTGCTTAAATAGACTTCAGGAATAATAGTTGACCACCCTAAAGAAAAATAGAATTCTAAAAATTGCATTCTTAAGGAGGGTGTTGAAGGCATCTTGAACAGAACATAAACTTATTTTTCTACACTTACTCAATTCCTATTCAAATAGGAACTTTTCTCTGCAAACTGTGAGATTTGGATTGAATGAGAAAGGTCTACATTTATTATCAGAAATAAAAATAACTTCAATCTTGGAGAAAAAGATAAGTTGAAAGAGACTACAATACACAAAAAAAAACATTCTATTTAATCTGAGAAAGAAATAGGACATGGCACATTTTGTTATGTAAATGCAGGAGAAGGATTTAATGGCATAATTTAAATAGACTTTACAGTTTTATTTGCAGGTTACATAATACTACTCATGACAATTGAGAGACATTAAGTAGTTTTTCAATTCTATGTTGCTCAGAATTATTTGTTTTGAGGGGCATGCTGTAAAAGAAAAGAGAAAGAGGTGAGAGTCACGTTGATGTCTACAGAACCTGTGCTTTGGTATATTATGTGTATTATCTGTATAAAAAGGCATTGCATCATCTTCCCTACTTTGATGTGTTATTAGGTATTAATGCAATGCTATTTTTACCCTTATTGTTTTTTAATAAAAATTTATCGTGGCTCCCTGGCCAGGTTGGCTCAGTTGATGGGGCATCGTCCCATTCACCCAAAGGTTGCTGGCATGATTCCAGGTCAGGGCACATTCCTGGTTGCAGGCTTGATCACTGGTATAGCATGTGCAGGAGGCAGTCAATCGATGTTTCATTCTCACATCAATGTTTCTCTACTCTCCCTCTCCCTTCTTCTTTCTCTAAAAATCATTTAAAAAGTATTTTTAAAAATTTAGAGTGGAGGATGAGGACATGTGCTGGGGGCTGGGGCAGCTGGGGAGAGGTCAAAGGAGGAAAAAGGTGACTTATGTAATACTTTAAACAATAAAGAATTAAAAAAATGATTCCACATATAAGTGAAATCATACAAAAAATTTAGAGTGGAAGTTCAAATATGGGCATATGTAACATATATTTTACCTAGGCTGAATTGCATCAGATGTGGCAGCTACTTACCTCTTCAGCTCATTCTGGGTACTAAGTAAATGCAGGCAAGTAGGGGCCACACTACTCAGATTTCTGAAAGTATTCATTAAGTGATTTTCAAATCTTTGTGAAGAATTAAAAAAATAATTTCAGAATGGCTAAAGCGAAATGTCACATGAGAATACAGAATAATAAAAAAGAAATATTTTCCCAGTGAGTTTAGAAATAAAGACCATCTGATGATAAATAAGAGCTCTATTTAAATCCAAGTTGGGTGTTGGAATTGCAGTTTACTTGGGTTTTAACAGATACCATACTAAGTCCCCAAACTATCTTAAAACTATTTGTGACAATCTTAAAGAGAGCAAAATAAGTGAGTGAGAAAGTAAGATTGAAGTAGAATCAAGAGGGTTTTTTTTCTTCAGGTTTCTTCACTTTCATTTTTGTGGGGGGAAAAAACACCACTCATCCAGAATCTTCCCCTCTCTTTCTCTTTTAACTGTGTTACCTTGAGCTCAGTGTATATTATCTTCTAGTGCAAATCAATCTCTCAATATAATTTCATTTAGTATATTTCTATTATTGTACAGGAGAAAATACCTTGTAATAACTTGAGAGAATTATTCATTCTGCTCAAGTGTCTAATATATCCTGAAACAAAGTTTTAGATTATAATGGAATGAAATCTTCAAAAGCAAACAGAATCAACCACAAGACCAGTGGATAAAAAGATGTGATACATTTACACAATGGAATACTATATGGCTGTAAAAAAGAGGGAACTCTTACCTTTGAGACAGCATGGATGGACCTGGAGAGTATTATGCTAAGTGAAATAAGCCAGTCAGAGAAAGACAAATTTCATATGATCTCACTAATATGTGGAATCTAATGAACAAAATAACCTGACAAACAAAATGGAACCAGAAGCATGGATGCATGAAACAGACTGTCTGGTGCCTGAGGGGAGAGGGGTATGGGTGACTGGATAAAGAAGGTGAAGTGGATTAGCTAAAGAACATACACTGAGTGGCCAGATTATTATGATCTCTGAACGCATAATAATCTGGCTACTTAGTGTATATTCTATATAATAAAAGGCTAATATGCAAATTGTCCCCTCAAACAGGAGTTCAACCAGCAGGCAGGCCGGCCAACCGCCCATGTCCCCTCCCCCTGGCCAGGCTGGCCAGTCAGCCCAGCCTGAACCCTCTCCAATCTGGGATCCCTCTCACAATCCAGGACTGCTGGCTCCCAACTGCTCGCCTGCCTGCCTTCCTGATTGCCCCTAACTGCTTCTGCCTGCCAGCCTGATCACCCCCTAAGCACTCCCTTGCCAGCTTGATTGATGCCTAACTGCTCCCCTGCTGGCCTGATTGCCCCTAACTGCCCTCCCCTGCAGGCCTGGTCACCCCTAACTGCACTCCCCTGCAGGCCTGGTCCCCCCCCAACTGCCCTCCCCTGCAAGCCTGGTCCCCCCCAACTGCCCTCTCCTGCAGGCCCGGTCTCCCCCAACTGCCCTTCCCTGCAGGCCCAGTCGCCCCCAACTTCCCTCCTCTGCCAGCCTGGTCACCCCTAACTGCCCTCCCCTGCAGGCCCGGTCGCCCCCAACTTCCCTCCTCTGCCGGCCTGGTCACCCCTAACTGCCCTCCCCTGCAGGCCCGGTCGTCCCCAACTGCCCTTCCTTGTAGTCCTGGTCCTTCCCAACTGCCCTCCCCTGCTGGCCTGATCACCCACAACTGCCCTCCCCTGCTGGCCATCTTGTGGAGGCCATCTTTGCCCACATGGGGGAAGCCATCTTGTGTGTTGGAGTGATGGTCAATTTGCATATTACTCTTTTATTAGATAAGATAGATATATATATACACATACACACACACACACACACACACACACACACACACACACACACACACTGAGTGGCCAGATTATTATGCGTTCAGAGATCATGATAATCTGCCCACTCAGCATATAACCATACCCGCATGGACATATAGACAATAGTGGTGTGAAGGCCAAAGGAGGGGAGGCTGAGGTGGTTGGATGTAGGCAAAGTGGGGGAAAGGGAAATACCCGGAATAATGTCAACATTAGAAATTTTAATATAAAAATAAAAAAATTTTAAAATGAAAGTAATTTAACTTTTATAAAAATTCAGCACAATGTTCTCCCCACTTGCAGACTAAGAGGTTGTTTGGAAATAAATTAGATTAATTGGGGCTCAGTCAACCTCACCTTTAGGAAATGGGAAGATAATCCTCCTTTCAAAATCTTTGAAGAACTGTGAAAATATTTTAAGTAACCTTTGGGGTAAACATTGTTGGTCTTCACTTTTACATAAAAGTATAAAACTTCATAGGAAGTAGTGATATGTTAAATTGTTATCACACTTTCATGACTTGTGAAATCTCAAGAGGCAGATGTATGGTGTTACAAGGCCTACATTCTAGTAATCAGCTGAAGTACATAATGCAGGTTTGGAATTTAAATGTTTATCAAACCCCCTGGGCAAAGAGTTACATATTATGTCACTAACATATTTCCCAGTTATTTACATTCCTTAATCAACTTAAAGCCTGAAGCAGCCTTGCTGAGTTGTTTGCCATTAATGAGACAGGCACAGTTTCTCTTGCTGGCCAACATGTTTTTAGTGAATCGAGTGCACTGTTTTCTTTTCCACTTTCACAAAGCTCACTGGGGTAATGGAGGCAAATTCAATGTGGACTAGAATACATTTACTACCAAGCAGGCAATAGAAACATATTTTGGACATGAATTAAAATCAAATTTATAAGGCAAAGTTTTTTTTTTAAGCAGGAAATAAATCACTTAATTATTTTTAAATGCCAAATAAATGCAGTAATTAAAGCAAATGAAAGTAAAGCATTCCCATTCTCTGTATCTGTGTGTGTGTGTGGTATAGCAAGTTAGGTAAAAGTCCACTTCTGCTTCAGAATCAGCACTGTCTTTTCTATACTGCCTTCATAAATCAGCTACAAATACTAGTGTAAAACTTTCATCAGTTGTATTTATTTTTAAGTTGTGTTTTCCACTTGAAGAAAAAAGTATCTTACAGTATTCTGCAGTTTCAGCTATCTACCTTTATTTAAGTGTGAAAGGATGCATAGATATTTTTATGTAGCTTGAAACACACAGTGCTGTGTACTGCTCTTTCCCCATACAAAGAGGCTTGAAACTTTAGATGGAAACCCTTTGACTTAATTTTTTATCTCTATTGATTCAGGTATTACCTATGTGTCCTTATCCCCCCATTACGCCCCAGCCCCCACTCATGCCCTCACCCCCCTGTTGTCTGTGTCCATTGGTTAGGCTTATATGCATATATACAAGTCCTTTGGTTGATCTCTCCCCACTTACCCCCACCGCCCCCTCCCTTCCTTCTGAGGTTTGACGGTCTGATTGATGCTTCTCTGTCTCTGGATCTGTTGTATTGAACAAAGAATCTGAAATGTGAAGTAGCTGAATATTTTATAGAAATGTGGTTTTAAAAGCTTTCGTAACGGTATGTCTATATTAGTAAGCTAATACTAATGCCTTTTTTTCTGAAGCATAAATGTTATGATTCAGTCATTTAATGTATTATAATACATTCAAAATAAACATATACATGCACATATACATATCCACACATACAAATGTATCTCGACATGTCTCTGCTACATATATACTAGTAATATATATATATGTATATATATAACATGTATACTTATAAAAATATATACTTATACAAAAATAAATTTTATTGTTTCAAAGGTTAAGTATATCTTGATGTTAAACTCTTCCATCTTCTGTCTGCTAACAGCTTTGTATTCTTATAAATGCTTGAATATGCTATTTTTAAAACTTAACTAACCTTCCTAACCTTCACAACAGGAAAAAAACTTGACCTCTCTCACACATGTGAAAATAATAAATCAAAGCCCAGCTTCATTCAGAAAGTCTTCTTTAATGATAATAATTTATACAGAAGATTGAGTCACTATCTACTCAGTGCATTTTACATGTATCAATGCAATTCATACTCACATTTATTTAGATTCACGTACATATATGGATTCTGCAATACAGCTATTATTTTTCTCATTGTATGGAAGAAAATTGAAGCATAGAGTTTATATCACTTGTCCAAGACTCCAGTGCTAACCAGTGATGGAGTTGAGATCTGAGCCTGGGTCTGCCTCTCTAAACACAGTCTTTTATCCTAAACCACGATTCTCCTCTAGAATCTCAAAGAGCAATTTTCACTAGTAAAACATCAAGAAATAAATGAAGCCCTAACCGGTTTGGCTCAGTGGATAGAGCATCTGCCTGCGGACTCAAGGGTCCCAGGTTTGATTCCGGTCAAGGGCATGTACCTTGGTTGCGGGCACATCCCCAGTGGGGGGTGAGCAGGAGGCAGCTGATTGATGTTTCTCTCTCATTGGTGTTTCTAACTCTCTATCCCTCTCCCTTCCTCTCTATAAAAAATCAATAAAATATATTTTAAAAAAAGAAAGTAATAAAAATGCAAAGACAAGAAAGAAGCACAGGAACCCAAACAGAATACATTGTACCAGAGGATAAACTCATCTAGTGAATGTTTATTGAGGTTCAGGAATATAAAAATAGTCAGACAAAGCTCTTTTTCTATGAGCTCACAGTTCAATGGGAAAGACATATATAAACAAATGTTGCACCATACCATTTTAGCAATGGTGTGTCCACAGTGACCACAGGAGCAGCGAGAGTGCCTCATAACCTTCAAAGAGGGATGAAGTGGATCTGCACTGAGGAGGAGATGTTGGAGCAGAGTCTTGTCATAAAAGTAACTGTAGCAGTTACTATAGAAACGGGAGGGCAAGGGCATCAGAACAAGAAAAGACAGCATGCGCAGAGGAGCATAGAAAGTATGGGCTGAAATCTAGGGTGATTCTTTACGAGGAGTCATGTAAGATGATGCCAGACAGGGAGAGAGGACCTGACATGTTGTGCAAAGTCATATTAAAGCTCTAAATTAGTCACACTGGGCTAAGTAGAACAGTAATAATATTACATGTGTGAACTCATTGACCGCAATGGCTGACACAATGTACCCCTAAATAAATCAGCGTCACAGAGTGGATGCAAAAATGTGTGCTACTTTATAACTTGGACTCTGGAACAAAATGTCTGTTCCTGGATTCTTGTTCTACACTTCTGTGGTTTCGGGAAAACATTTAATCACTCCGAGTCTTACTTTTCTTTTCTGAAAGAGACAAATAAAAAATTACAGCAACATTAGCAGCAATAATAACATTCTGTATTAATATTTTATTAATGCTTGCTTTATTCCATGTAACATTTTAGGATATTTAATGGCATTCACACATTTAGTATTCACAACCACCCTACAAGTCAGATAATATTGTTATTCTCACTTTAGCGAACATAAAACTGAGGCCAAAAGAAGTTAAGTAAAGACACAGAATTGAGCATGTATGGATTCTGCCCAAAGAGTCCCATTGCAGGGCACATACTGCTGTTAACACTGGGTGGAAGGTCCATGGTGCCTTGCTCGAATGTCTGGCAGCTGGTGCACGCTGTCAGCTGCAGTGCCTCTCTCATCTCCACGTGGCCTCTGAGCCTCCAGGAGGAAGGAGCAGAGTCCTTCTGTGGCAGTCTCTGGGCAGGGTTCCCAGAAAGCAAAAGCAGATGCTGTAGACCTCATAAGGCCCAGCCTCAGAAGTCAGGCACGTCACTTCTGCTGCATTCCACTGGTAAAAATAAGTTACAAGGCTAATCCAGATTCCAGTGGCATGGAAATAAACTTCTCCTCCTCATGGGAGAATTGGCAAACCCACATATAAATGAGCATTTTGGATGACAGGAACTATTGAAGTCATCTTTGCAAGCCACAATCCTTTCAGGGCTACCATTTCTCTTGTCAGTAGCCACATTCACAGTTCTGTACAAGAACATTGATGAAATTCAAGTGTCACAAAAGCCTCAAATTTTTAGTATGCTATACTAAATATTTATTGGCAAAATGTGTTTTAGGGAGGTTTTGCTAATATGAGTTAATTTTCTAGTGTAATTTAACCAGTACATTGATTAGAATAAAGCATTATCTTTTTTCATGAATATGGTCACTCAATATTCTTCTGTATGTGAACATTTCCATTTATTCTGTCAGTGATAACACTAGGTCTTGTTTCTGTTCCAAAAATGCAGAATCTCAGGAAATAGCTGGTCATGTAGGAAAATAATGACACTTTGGAATGGATTAAGTACACTCTAGTGTCATATGAAGTAGCACATAGTTTATAGCATGACTAGAGGCTCTGTGCATGAAATTCGTGCACCGGGGGGAGGGGGTGTCCCTCAGCCCAGCCTGCACCCTCTCCAATCTGGGACCCCTCTAGGGATGTCCCAGTAGGATCGGGCCTAAATGGGCAGTCAGATATCCTTCTCACAATCCAGGACTGCTGGCTCCCAACTGCTCGCATGCCTGCCTTCCTGATTGCCCCTAACCACTTCTGCCAGCCAGCCTGATCACCCCCTAACCACTCCCCTGCCAGCCTGATTGATGCCTAACTGCTCCCCTGCCAGTCCGATTGACCCTAATTGCCCTTCCCTACAGGCCCGGTCTCCCCAAACTTCCCTCCTCTGCCAGCGTGGTCACCCCTAACTGCCCTCCTCTGCAGGCTTGATCACCCCCAACTGCCCTCCTTTGCAGGCCTGGTCCCTCCCCTGCTGGCCATCTTGTGGCGGCCATCTTCTGTCCACATGGGTGCAGCCATCTTTGACCACATGGGGGCAGCCATCTTGTGTGTTGGAGTGATGGTCAATCTGCATATTACTCTTTTATTAGATAGGATAGAGGCCTGGTGCATGGGTGGGGGCCGGCTGGTTTGCCCTGAAGGGTGTCCCGGATCAGGGTGGGGGTTCCCTTGGGCCATAGGGTGGCCTGGGCAAGGGGCCTGTGGTGGTTTGCAGTTCAGCCACACCCCCCGGCAACCCAAGTGAAGGCCCTGGTATCTGGGATTTATTTATCTTCTATAATTGAAACTTTGTAGCCTTGAGCGGAAGCTAGGGCAGGCCAGGACATGTGGAAAGCTTGGCTTCCTCCATTGCCGGGGAAACCCAAGCCTCCTGCTCACTCCGTGACTGCTGCCATTTTTGTTGGGATTTATTTATCTTCTATAATTGAAACTTTGTAGCCTTGAGTGGAGTCCACGGCCGGCCAGGGTGTGTGGGAATCTTGGCTTCATCCATTGCAGGGGAAACCCAAGCCTTCTGCTCGCTCCATGCCCACAGCCATCTTGGTTGGGTTAATTTGCATACTCGCTCCTGATTGGTTGGTGGGTGTGGTTGTGTGTAGCAGAGATAAGGTCAATTTGCATATTACTCTTTTATTAGATAGATAAGTATTTATATTGGGTTCTAGCAGAAGACTACTTTTTGGTCACTGTTGGTATGCTTTTCAGTGGTTTATTAGAAGGCTAGTATACATTTCATGGATGAGAATTGAAAATGCTGGAAATACTGACTATCCTATGGATAGTCTTATCCCTCCATATTATTTCATTATGGCAAGATATTAAGACCAGATTTTAAAGGTTAGTATTTTGAAAATTACTCTATGTAAGGAAGATCATAATCATTGATATTCAAACCCAATGCCAGGCATGCTTAGAGCATGGAGTGAGTGTGGTTAATGAGATGCCTACACAGTGATGACCGGCTGTCTACTTTTCATATACATTTTCCAGGGAAGTGTCAAAATGAACATCAATTCCCTGTCATCAGTTTCCAGATTAATTGGCCCAAACCCTCTTGTAGCATTACACCTTGTAATAAATTAAACCATAGACTTAGAAGTCAAAATAAGCTTTTTCACGTGAACTAAAATTCTGCACGCAAAATGGGCTCAGAGGAGTTAAGGAAGTGCAGCTCAATGGCCACAAGCTAAGCAATGAACACTCTCATTTCTTTTTATGTTTAAATTGTAGTTCTTTTATACAGACACAACCTTAGAATCCACTTGAAAAAAAAATGACTTCTCACCCTCTGGAGGGTGGAACTTGTGATGCTCAGGGGCAGGAAAGCTGTGAAACCGCTGGGTGCTGATTCAATACAGGACAAAGAGATTATCTTGTTTGTCTAATGAAACATGAGGATCTACCTAGTCACTTCCTTTCTATGTATAATAGTGCTGGGCTTCTTCCTCTGGCCTTGCAAATGCACATCCAGGTCTCTTCTCTTGTCTTGTGCTCCTTTAGTGAGTATTCTGATACTAGTCATCCTTTGTCCCTGACCAACATTTAATTTTAGTCTGCTTAGCTCAAAACTTCTCATCCTTGAAATGTAATCCATTTCCCACATATTTTTAACAATGTTTTTTTCTTTAATGATTTATACCCTTATTTATTTGTGTGTGTTTTTAGTTATAGTCCTAAGTTTGCTTTCTGTCTGAACAATGAAATCATGAGTTTATAGTAATGGTTATTTCTAATAACTGTTTAGCACCTAATATACAGTCTCTCTCTCTCTCTCTCTCTCTCTCTCTCTCTCTCTCTCTCTCTCGCCCCCTTTCACTCCCCCTATCTAGCTCTCTATAAATCTATATATTTATCACTCTCATATACTGGTAGTTAATAAATAATTTCAGGCCTCCTAGTAGCCTATTTTGTATACCTATGAATCCAATTTAAAAATTTGTTGTTAATGTTATTTGCATTAAACAGTTCTGTTTATTTGCTTGTTAATTTATTCATCCAATTAAATAATTGTTGTATGTATAAATTGCTGTTCTGATTACTGGTTAGTGACATTTTGGAAAGTTATTTAAGGAAAGAAAGTCAGTTCCAAAAACTGCTGGTCACCCTTCTCTTCATCCTGATCCTCCAATCTGTTTAGATAGCTCCACCCCAAGATGTTCATCCCAGACCCCTTGTGGCAACCTTGGGACCCCTTCTCCCTCACCCTCTATGTGCAACTGGTCAGCTGATCTTGTTGACTCTGCTTCCAGAATATGTTACTAATGTATTCACTTTCTATTCATTTTTCTTTTATTTCTATCACTGTTGGTATAAATTTGTCATTTAAATAAAAAGATGGTCTCCTAATTTTCCTACTTCCATTTTGACACCCTCCAACTTATTCTCTCTATTGGAAGATTAATTGGTCAATGCAAAAATCTATTCCTTCTTAAAAACCTTAGAAACAGTCCAGAATCCTTAACTTAGCTTTCAGGGCCCAAACTGAAAAAGCTCACTTCCTTTTTCTCTAGCTGTTCTTTCCTCCTAACATTTGCCAAGCTCTTCTGTGCCTGAGAAATTTTTCACAAACTTTCTGTCTGGTTGAACCTATTTTCTGCTTCCCCCACTTGTCATATAAGTGCTTATGCTTTGCTTACTCAAAGAACCTTTATATTAAGTTTCCTTCTTAAAATCATTTTTTAAATCTTCCCTTTTACTTCAATGCATATGCAATTTAAAAGTATGTATCTAATGGTAGGATTTTATTATATGGTGTCTATTTCTCCTCACTCGACTATCAGCTCTATGAGGGCAGCAACCACATCTATTAATTCATCGTAATTCCTCAGTAATTAGGCTTGTGCCTGGCACATGTTGGATGCTCAGAAAACATTTGTTGACTGAGTAAATGACAGAAGATTTTCACTGCTCCCATTATCTTCTATGAGTTAGAATTTATTTGTTAAGTTAGTGGACATGGAGGTACTGATCAATTTTACCCAGGAAGAATGAGATTACCACGTTCCTTTGTTTAAGAACAGTGTGTTTGCACAGCCAAATGGAAGGAGTGTTTGGAGCAGGAAGAAAAAGAAGGTGCAGACATGCACTTTGCCTTTTTAAAGGCTTTAAGTTGAAATAGCTGTGGACATGTGAAATTACTGCCAAATAACTGGCTTTGGACCAATTCGGAATGTAAAAGCAGACTAAGCCCATCTGCTGATAGTTTTCAAAGCCTTTATGTTTCAGGTTTGCATATTTGGAAGTTGGTCTTTGTAAGTAACTAGGATTTCCTATTTATCCATTCACATCTTGTAACATAATGGCAAAGGAAAACGAAGGACAGCATGTAAATAAGAACACAGGAAAAGAATGAAAGAAGTTATCCTGGTTGTTTTAAATAGTCATATTTTAATTTTAAAATTTACCAACACAAACCAGTATCCATAACGTAGGAAAATATATGGTCAACAAACTTGATGATTTTTTTTTTATGTATGGCAATTACTCCTGAGTTTAGGGATATAAGAAAACATAATAGAGTTAGGCTTACAAAGACCTATATACCTGTGTTGAACACACACACACACTTTAAAATAATGTGCTTAGTTGTCTACCTACAGATGAACAAGCCATGGAAAAAATCTATAATTATCCCTGGAAAACTCTGAGATGATAAACCTCTATTAAATTATTAAGCATTATTCATAGAATTATATAAATTACAAATGGGAAAAAAGGCTTTTCAAGCAGAAAGATAATCATATGTGCAAAGACTTAACAGTTTGGAAGTTCGTGTTCTTTTGAGAGTGGAGGAGTTTCCCAGTATGGCTAGATTTTGAGATAAAGCTTTAGTTAATGCACCCAGATATCAAGATATTTTCTCTTCTGTGATTCCACAAAACTCCCATATGGGTTTTCATTGCATTTATCATACCACCTGAAAAATTAGTTGTTTAAATATGTCTTTCTCTTTAAACTCTAAGCTTATATCTACATGTAGGCATTCAAGGAATATATCTTGGATCAAAGAGTCTGGATAATATAAGTTGGAACCAGATACAGAATGCTCTGCCTTATATGATTACTTAAGAAGTTTAGAATTATGGTTCGTTTCCTTAAAGGATGGGGAGATTCATAATAATAATCTAAATTTCTAGCTTCTTTTAAAAATTTTGAAACATCTGGCAACCCAGAATTTGTAATCCAGCTGGCAACATCCAACTGAATTTGTGTGTCAGCTGCCACCTTTCACAGGGCTTTCTCTGCACATGGCCGCAATACCCATCTCCCCGTCCTGCCTTCTACCAGCCTGTTTCAGCAAATTTGTGTTATCGCTTGGATGCTGTAGACCTTTTTGTCCTCTTTCTTTCTCTTCTGATGCACTAACAGTAAACAGTACATTCTCAGGTATGTGTTTTAGAAATATGTTTTGTCAGCTGTGTGAACTATTTAACTATAGTTAGGTTAGGTTGTAGAATATCATTATGTGTTTGGCAGTATCCTAAAATAGCGTTATATGCTTATTAAAACAACTGCATGCATGTTATTGTTCTGTATTATTCTTAGAAGAATACAATATTTTTATTATTAAAAATAGAAATTTGATCCTAAAGTGAAGGTAAACTTCTTATGTCTTTAAGGGTAGTTTCAAAATAATCCAGACAATATTGCAATTTGCCCACAGGAAATAAACATAATTGTAAAACAGAGAAGTCTAATTTACTAAAATAAAAGTCTGCTCAGCTCATGAGGTGATAAAAATCATTCTGCAAGAGAGAGGAGAGATGGAATATACCAACATGTTTTACAAAGCAAGCAAACATGTTTACAGTGAAATGCAGACGATCCTTGAATGTACATGTACATCACATTTTATCTGCTTCATGGATTTGGGATATTTGAGGCAGATTGTCTTTTTTACATTATTCTCTAAATATAAAAATTGCATAGTACAAGTTAAGTAGGAAGCATGATTGTTTACCACTCCTTTCTCCAGAGATATTTTTATCATCTTAGCAGTAGATATTTATATATCTAATCCCTTCTCTAAGAAATTAGATAGAGCTTTGAGACCAAGTGTGTGTTTTTTTTCTCTCCTCAACAACCACCTCTGTTTGAAATGAGGTGTGTTAGCAATGCCCAAATTAAATATCCTGCTTCATCAAGTACTATAATCTGTGGTACAGAATGTGTAGGTGGGAAAATGCTGAAATCTCAGCTCTCTCCTGTTATCGTGTTATGAAAAATGTTGACAAACATTTGGAAGAAGTGAGAGTTGGCAGGAGCAAGTTAGGAACTGGGAGCTGCAGAAAGACTAGAGAAAATTGTCAGCTTATCTCTCCTGACATTTTGCTTATGTCTAAAGGAAGGTTTTACTTCCCTTTCAATGTTTTTAACATTTTCTGCATAATTCAAATTAAAAGCCTGATGAGAAGCTACCTGCTTTTTAAAAATTTATGGGGAAAACAGCATTTTTGCATTTCTGCTGAATAAAATGACAGGATTGGCTCCAGGTTTCTAGCCCAGTACAAGCCTTCAGGTTCGACTGTGACAGCACTCACAGAGGTTATTTTTACCTGGCATGGCTGTGCTGTTGCTGATGCTGCTGCTCTCAATGGCAGAAATAACTTCTGCGGGTGTCTCGGGCAGAATGAAAGCTGGGTCAAGGTGGAGAGGTGAAAAGAATCGTGAGTAACCAGGATTTTTTTAATCTTGGTGCATTTCTTTCCTTCTTCTTATATTTAGGAATGCACACGTCTGCCTAGCTTTGCATTTTGCAGCAATTCTAAGAGGTTGTTTTAAGACTTAAAATAATTTTATACATTAAATATGCATGCAGGGTAATTGGGCTCCACCTTCTGTGGGCTCCACACATCTGCAATACTGTTCTGGATTTTATTGCAAGACTTTTGCTTGGCTTCTCTAGTTAACTCTTACAGTTCCTGAGATTCTGAAGACTTTGAGAAGGTAGGTCCAAAGGCCAAGTATGTAAGTTAATATTACCTCTTCTTCATAAAGTTCAAGTATGTTCCTGACATTTGATGATATTCAAATGCTAGCTAAGTTTTAAAAAAGATTCTTATATCAGGTATTTTGTACTGAGGTAACAAGAAAAAAATAAAATAGCAAATATTTAGGAATTCTGGTTTGAATAACTTAAGAGTTGATGCTTAATAATTGGGAGTTGCAGGTTGATAAATACTTTACTCTTTGGAGTCATTATCTTTTATTCTTTATTCTTTCCCTATGGAAATGCAAGATCTCTACAATTTCACTATTAGATGTGTTTATGTTTTTAAGCCATAAAATATTTAAACTAGTATTTTAGTTATAGAACTGAATCCACTTCTTGTATCATGTCAGGAGAAGGAACTGGTTTTGAGATGTGTTTCCCTCTTGAGCTAATTGACCAGATCCAGCCACTGTTCTCCCTGACTAGCCCATCAGCACCATAGGTGGAAGGGTCCCGCACGCGCCTGTGTGTGAGTGTGTGTGTGTGTGTGTGTGTGTATGCGCGCACACATGCGGGTGCCTGTGTGCCTTGGTGCATGTGCGTGTGTGTGTGTGTGTGTGTGTGTGTGTGTGTGTGTGTGTAGAAAGCTTAAATGTAGATACAGCCATCTTCTCCAAGTTTAGAAGAAAAAACATTGTCTTCCCTATATCTCTTTTAAAATATGGAAATGGACCCAGGACTCGGGAGAAGTGGATGCTTCTTTTCAAATGTTGTAAAAGGCTAGGAAGAGGCATATCAATGAACCTATTTTACTGAAACTTCCTCCAGTTTAGGTTAAGATTCAAAGTAAACATGGAATTACTTGATAAGCTTATGACTTTCACTTAAATCATGGCTTTGACCCATTCATGGTTCCGATTGGCCTGAGTGGGAGTCAGAATGCTCTGATGGGTAACTCAATGAGGACTGGACGCCACACATGCTGGGAAAGTTATCAATTTAACTTGCTCAGCTTCCAGCTGAATTTCTCAGTAACCAATTACTACTGGCCTTTGTCTTTCTGTTTCCTTTTTTTCTTTTTTCTTTAGTCTCTCCTTCTTCTTGTGAGTCGGGAAAAGCATACCTATAACCCTGATTGTTATACTCTCCAGAAACAATAATTGATTGATCTTATTGACCTTTTCTTCTCTGGACATGCACATCATCCTGATGTTGTCCCTGACCATACTAAGGTGAAACCAGAAAGTATGAATTTTGCATTCCCATTGGAGAACACTGAAGTAGGAATTCAATCCCCCGCGAAGTCCAAGGTTCATCACTTTTACTCCACATTTTGGACTTAAATCAAATCACTCCTGTCCACAACATTTGTTAAATGTTTTGGTTGTCTAGCCTTATAAACTTGTTCACCCAATTAATTTATAGACACAGCTCTATAATAAAAATGTTTAGACTTCTAATTCCATGTTCTTTGCATTACCTAAAGCTTCTCAGAGAACAATCTGACTATAAAAACTCCACACCCAGTTCCTAAATCAGTTTTGGGTCCATTTTTTAAAGCAATAGCCTCAAATAATTCAGTTTGAGGATACTCATGTAGGCATTCCCAAAAGTCTTCTTCTGGTTGGACATAAATAAATAACTTTAAAGGACCAACTTGAGAATTTCCAACATTTAAAGTATTTTTTTTCAAGGAAAGAATGCTTGGGGAAAAAAGAGGAGATGAGATGTGGGGAAACGGGTTGAATTCTGATAAAAATAATTGCTATTAATATATAGAAAAATATTTCTGTTTATAAATTATTTGACTCCACAAGAGGTGACTGAGCTATAATGCTTTCTATTGTGATCACTAAACAGCAGGGTAGAGGATAATACAAAATCTTAAATGCTTGTGTTCCAACGCTTTACATTTCTTTTTTTTAAATATATTTTTTATTGCTTTCAGAGAGGAAGTGAGAGGAAGAGATAGTTAGAAACATTAATGATGAGAGAGAATCATTGACTGGCTGCCTCCTGCATGCACCCTACTGGGGGATTGAGCTCTCAACCCCAGCATGTGCCCTTGACCGGAATCAAACCCGGACCCTTCGGTCCCCAGGCCAAAACTCTAGCCATGAACCAAACCAGCTAGGCCCAAACTCTTTACTTTTCAAATAAACTTCTTGGAAAAACCAAATTGAGTAATCCAAGCTCACCTTTGTACTGAAGAATTTGAATGATAAGAGCAGAGACACTTCACTGAATATTTCTCAATTAAGAGAATTCCTTAATTAAGGGATATTGATCAATTGATTCCCAACAATGAGTAAATTGTGAAAGAGAGCTTGTATTCAACTTAATACATACATATCCTTTTGGGGGAATTTGCATAATATATTTAGAGGGATAGTCAATTTTCTAATGATTTGAGGGTTTTATAATATATTTTAAATGGCTGTGATAAAATCAAGATAAGAGCCCTGTCTAGAAAGTAAGTAGAGTAGATCCTGTGAAACCTAATCTGTTGCAAACATGTATTATATAATGACAAAAAAAACTCATAAAGGGCTTATTAGATTCAGAAACACTGCATGTCATATAACTGAATCATTTAGTTTATATATGTATTGCTCCACTAATAGACTATAAACCCCATGAAGGCAAGAACTTTCTAGCTCTCTTGTTAGTGTTTCTTTCCTCAGCTTAGCTAAGTTCATGGAAAATACATTTATTTAATGAATATTGATTGATTGAATAATGTATGAAGAGAAATTCAATTAAGGAAAAGACTCCAGTCCTGTGCAGGTGGCTCAGTTGGTTGGAGATCATCCAGTACATCGAAAATGTTGTGTGTTCAATCCCTGGTCAGGGCACATAAGAAAGTCAATCAATTGATGTTCTCTCTCACATCAATATTTCTCTCTTTCTTGTTCTCTCTCTTTCCTTGTTTCCCTCCCCCAAATCAATAAGCATATCCCTGGGTGAGGATTAAAAAAGAAATCTAAAGGAAAATACTCCAAATTAAGAAAAGTTTTCATTGGATATTTTAATTATATATAATCTCTATATTATTTAATACTTTTGAGGCTTTCCTCATTTTACTTAAAAAAGTAAGCATTAGGTGTTTTTGTTTGTTTTTTATTTAAAAGCAGTCATATCACCCAACAAAAATCAGGTATTATGAACGTAACATATATGTAATCTTTGATCCCTTAGATTAATTCATCAGATAGATTTTAAAGAAAAAATAACTATAGTTTACAGAAACTCCACAACATGACAAGGAAAATAAAAGCGACAGAATATTGGTAATAAGTGTGCAATAATTTTACTGTACATCAATAGTTAATGATGTATATACTTTAATGCTTATTTGATTTTGGTTTATAAGATATATTTATCTTCCTCAATTTTTAAAGTAGATGATAACATTTTAACAGTAAATCAAACCTTATAATAAACTAGAGGCCCAGTGTGTGAATTGGTGCACAGGTGGGGTCTGGCCAGCCCACCTCGATGGGGGCTGATTGGGGCCAGGCCAGCATGGGGGAGGGGCTTCAGGAGGTTGGCCACCCTCAGTGGGCATCATAGAGACCGGTCGTTCTGGTTGTTCTGGTCGTTCTGGTCGTTCCGGCATTCCAGATGTGGGCGATAGATAGATAGATAGATGATGATAGATAGATAGATGATGATAGATAGATAGATAGATAGATAGATAGATAGATAGATAGATGATAGATGGATGATAGATAGATGATAGATACCTTCTTGCCTTATCTTGCAAAATATTTATGAATGAATAATTATTGATATTTTATTCTAAACAAACCATATAGAAACTGAAACAAAACAAAATTAACGAACTCCAGTAGTGGATTCTGTTAGGGAAGGAGCCTGAACATAGTGCTCTGAAATTTTGACAGGGAAGGACACAGAAATAAAATCACTGTCAGAATGAAATTAAGAATGCAATAATGACTTCGAGAGACAATTTTACTAAGTAAGTAATATCTGTTCTTCAGATTCACACAAGTGAAACTGAAAGCAATAAATGTCATAAGTTTGTATCACTGATTTCTTCCCCAAAGTTTATATTGGCAGAATTTTAATATATTATAAGAAAATGAAGTTTATAGAGTCTTTTCAACAAAATAAAGTCCCAAAATTGTGAATTTCTGTATACCAGCCATTTATTGGCACCGCTGAGTGACTACATGAGGGGGATAAATATCCACATAGTCTTTTCTTTTGTGTAATTTCAAATTTTAAGAAATGTGTTTATAAGTCCATGTTTCTGTCTCCCTTTCTCAAATTTGCTGATTGAATTCTACAAAACTATAATAAAAAAGAGCTATGTGTAAGGATAAAAAGAGCTGGGTCACATTATTAAAACTCTAAGCTAATCAGAAAATTCCCAGGACCTTTATAAAATGCTTTAAATGTGAACTGTATTCTTGCCCTTAAATTGTAAACCTAAAACACATTTCCAGGAATAACTTGCTGTGGCTAAAACACTTTAGCCTTAAACTGTCCCACCCACCATTACCACTGCCAGACACACACACACACACACACACACACACACACACACACACACTGCAACTTCCCTTTAACATTGTCAAACCATGTCCTCTGGAAAAAAAAAAATATCCCCATAAATACAAGTATACCACAATTTATTTCTTTTTTTGATATTTTACCTCTCATCTCATTTGCAAATGAAATCCCTCATTATTTTTAATCACCTGCTCCTTTTTTCTGTCACTGACCGCAGGTCAAATATTTCTTGTAGAAAAATTTTGAAATATTAGAATTATACAAGGCTGATCTTTTAGAGACACCCTGAAGTCATTTAAAATAAAATTTAAAAATATTTTCACAAACACATAGCTACCCTTGCTATTTCTCCAATTTTGTTTTATCTTTGTCACTTTATTGACAATATCCTTACACTGCACAATCCCAACAGCTTAATACTGCAAAACAATTTTTAACTCTTCTTTCAGTTCTAGTTTTGTAATGCTAAAAGCCATTTGAATAGACTTAAAACTTTTTTTTGAAAAATAGTGTTTCACCATTTACTCTTTATTTCTTCTAATCTTTCCCAACTCTTCCTATATTATGAATTTTTGAGAATACTATTTATAAAGAAATACCATGTTCAATAAGTTAAAATTATGTACAGCTGTAATCTACAATATAAAGATATGTCAGAAACATATTTACTATTTCTTGTTCTTTTTTATACCCAGTAAGAAAATATCCTTGCAATGTTGATCAGATAATGAAGTTGATACCAAAAATCAATAGATTTATGGTGAAGTAAAGTATAAGTAGTTAGTTACCTAGAGGCAGAGATTAGTATCTAAGATACTCTAAAACCGCCCAACATCCACAGTGCAATGCAAAACAACTGGGAAAGCGGAGAAGCTGATAGGATTTAGAGAAAGAGCATAGTGTGCTTCCTTAAAGATAAAAAGCAGGACTGGAGACCTTAACATGCAATGGACATCGTGTCCTTTGCAGAACAAGTCCTCCTCTTTGAACTACCAGTTGGAGTCAGAAAGTAGAGATCCCAAGCCCTGCAGTAACAAATGCATGGAACACAGGAGCATTATTTTTATATTGTGACACCTTAAAGATATACAACATGCGATGGTGAAACTCTGGAAACTGTACCAAACTTCTTTTCATAAGGATCAATATAATGTAGCATGATCATTTGTAGTGCGATATTTTAAGAAAAACCAATGTGTTTTCTATTACTAGTTTTCTGTAAATTTAGCTGAAATTAATTACAAAAAATTTCAATGGGACAAAGCAGGAACTTTCCATTCAAACTCTAGGTAACAAAAATCAATTAAACTATTTGAATTATTATTTTTTAATATAAGAAATTTCCAGAGATACTTTTTAAATAATTATAGCAAGAAAAAACTGAAATTAAATAAAATTGACCACATGTGTCTGTTTTGTCACTTCATTTTCATTTAATCTGATGCCATTTAACATTTATTAAAATAATATTTTTAGAAATACCAATGATTTTATTTTACACTAGTCTTATTACACATTTATGGTAAGTGTATGCTTTATAGACAATGAAATCATTAAGGCAGCAACACAGGCCTGTTATGCCTCTGTCCCTTCCTATTTGGTCAAATACCTGATAGTTCACAAAACCAAGTTTAACTGATGGCAGAAAATGAGCCGCCTTCAGTAGTTGACACCAAATCATTTTATCTACACCCGAGGAACTCTAGGACAAGGGTAACAACATAAAAGCAACTTTCTTTCATTCCATTTCTCCAGATTGCTATGCCTGTTGTCTCAGAATGACTACAGACACCAGATGACAGATAAGGGCTTTCCAGTTAGTTATGTTTGTAAGGTCCATTCCGACCTTACCAATTTTGTGTTTTGTATTCCACTGACTACCTATCAGAAGATTGTGGTGGATATAGCTCTGTTACTATATCCACCCATATGCAGAGAAGACAGGTTATAAAAGATAATTTTGCCCATAGTCGTGCCATAAATGTCAACAATTTAAAGCTGAAGCAGATGAAAGGAAAGTAAATGTCTTGATCATATACATTTCAGGGTAGCTTTGTTGCCTCAAGTTCCCTTACTCTCAAATCTGAGGACCAAGAGAAAGCACTCAGCTGTTCCTTCAATGCTTAGGAAGACAGCTGAACTCAGCTGTCACCCACACGAATAGAAAAGCAATTTCTCAGGTAATCCCCCCTCAGACTATTCCACATTGAAAGGTTAAAAATCTGGAGACGCAGGATTTCAAAAAAAGCAACAATTCTGATTCCACTTTGGTAAAAGTCATAGAAATTAAATGTGTCAGGTATTATAAAGAGGTGAGTAATTTAATGGGGTGAAGAGGATGATTGTCTATAACCTCAGATTTGCTAAATCCAGTATTCATCCCAGCGTTTGAAACAGAGAAATGACCCTAAATGATTCCAACATGATGATTTTAAATATCTCCTCTATATTGATTTCAAATATAATATTTTGGTTCTAACTAATTTACTCATGAATTTGAAAAAGCTGAAAGAAAAGCGTTCCATAACAGATTTTTTTCTCATCTAATAGTACAGATGGGAACCAACAAATCTGGCCATGTCACTTATTTCTTTCAATTGACTACTATTTTCCAGTTGGCTCTGATTTTAAAATTAG
The DNA here is from genome assembly GCF_963455305.1 of Plecotus auritus. NCBI lineage: Eukaryota > Metazoa > Chordata > Mammalia > Chiroptera > Vespertilionidae > Plecotus > Plecotus auritus. Next base: position 128,513,382 of record NC_137771.1, on the reverse strand, counting down.
AGATCTGAACTCATAAAAAATGGCCCCAGGGTATAGTAAAACCACACCTAAGAACAGAATGTCTTTGAAAACTTGTTATTTTGAAAAAGAGACAAGTTCAAAATTTTATGTTCACTAGTCCTTTCTAGAAACCACCTATTATTTTCCATTTGAAATTGTTCGTAGGTTACAGAAGTGTTAAAAAAAATTTATGTGCTAGAGCTTAGTTAGTTTTGGATAGTGTAGTGTAATGGACTAGTGTGCTTAAGGAAATGTTGTGATGAATGTATCACTGCTGTAACTGGTCAAAAATCCCTGCCAACATAGCAACCTTTTCTATAACTCTGTAGAAAACTCTTGCCATTAAGATTTTCACACTGTGTATCTGTGTGGTGTGGTTTAATTAATGTAAATAAATGATGAGCTGGGTCAAAGGTAGGATTGACTTGTTTCATCTATCATTTTTATCATGAAGAGAAGAACCCACAAAATTATTAGCATTAAAATGTCTAGCCTTGTTGTAAAGTATTTTGTTTTGTTTTTTCTAATCAGAGAGAAGAAATGGAGGTTCTTTAATGATGTAAAACTGTACAATTTATAAGTGGATTGAGGGAGCGTGAGCGATAATTTGAAAACATTTTGGTAGCCTATTAACCTAAAGCATGTAATGTTTAAATCATCATAGAATACCGTCAGAATCTGAACAAAGTTTATGGGTAAGGAGGCTATAAGCCCTGCCAACATTTTCATCAGTCACTGCCAAAAACATTTCTTCAATAAATAGTCATTTCTTCAATAAATGAACATGATCCTCAAAATTATTTCCCCATGAAAAGTAATGCTTAATTTAGATTAAAATGATAGTCAGTCTGACCCCAAATTTAATTTAGAGGAAAATAGTTAGGATGTCTCAAATATGTTTCAATATAATTATACTAGTAGCCCTGCACATGAATCCATGCACCAGTAGCTCTCTGAGGGGCCTGGCTACTCTGTGCCTGCTACCCAGAGGCTCTCCCTGGCCCAGAGGCTCATCCGTGGCCGGGCACAGAAGGCTTGCCTCATCACCATGGCAATGAAGCAAGCATTCCACCAGGCTGCTCACTCTGCCTGCTCTCAGCAGCCACCACCCACTCCCCCCCCCTCCCCCGGGACTGGGGGACTCCAATGGGGCTGAAAGGACTAGGCACCACCATCTTGTGGCTATGGGTGCCACCATCTTTGTGACAGAGTGATGGTTAATTTTCATATTACACTTTTATTACATAGGATCTTATGGAGTCTAAAAGAGCAGGTACCCTAGAGACAGACATACCAAGGTCCAATTCCAATCTTTCTACCTCCATGTGGTGAGAACTGACTTAACTGCTCTGAATCTTTTTCTTTAATCTGCTAAGTCAAGAAAAATCTGTTTTCTCCTACAAGTTGTGAAAATGAACCACACTGACCATACATTGTTGGCATATAAAAGTTCAAACACTGGTGGTAATAATATTACTGGTGTTGTGATTATTAATATTTAATTTTTCTTCACAAAATGGCTATTTATTGCACATACATCTCTGTATCATTTACCAATAGAAAGGGAGCTGTTTCCTGAGAGCATGTTGCTTGGCTGGAACAGAACCCAGAGCACTGCATGCAATGAAAGAATTTAACATACAGATGGCAGTGAAGGAATGGTGAAACAGGGTCTATAATTCCAAGAGAATTTTTGGCAATCTTTAAGGACAAGAGATTGGGGAATATATTTTTAATGGAATGAGAAATACTCTCCAGGTTGAAAAAAAATAAAATTCAAATCAAATCACAAATTTAATCTTATTTATGTTTATGTTCTCTAATTCTCACATAAATTCATATGGTATTGGGACAGCACTGAGATAGACAATTATCTTTTATTTTTTATTTATACTCTCAAAACCTATTAGAAAACACACTGAAAAATAGGTCATATATTGTGTCAACTGATTGTAAAAGAAATAATCAAGATCTTTGAACAAGTAGACTATCTAATAAAAGAGTAATATGTAAATTGACAGTACCTCCACTCCACCCACAAGCCATGCCCACCAGCCAATCAGGAGTGAGTATGCAAATTAACCCAACTAAGATGGCTGCAGCCATGGAGTGAGCAGGAGGCTTGGCTCTGCTCAAGGCTACAAAGTTTCAATTATAGAAGATAAATAAATCCCAGATTCCAGGGCCTCCACTTGGGTCACCGGAGCAGGGGGTTGCTGGCCTGCAAACCACCACAGGCCCCTCACCCAGGCCACCCCATGCCCCAAGGGAACCCCTACCCTGATCCGGGACACCCTTCAGGGCAAACCAGCTGGCCCCCACCAGTGTAACAGGCCTCTATCCTATCTAATAAAAGAGTTATATGCAAATTGACCATCACTCCAGCACACAAGATGGCTGCCCCCATGTGGTCAAAGATCCTGCCCCCATGTGGACAGAGATGGCTGCCACAAGATGCCCAGCACGGGAGGGCAGTTGGAAGGGACCAGGCCTGAAAGGGAGGGCAGTTGGGGGCAATCAAGCCTGGAGGGGAAGGCAGTTAGGGGTGACCAGGCCTGCAGGGGAGGGCAGTTTGGGGGGACTCAGGCCTGCAGGGGAGAACAGTTGGGGGGGACCCAGGTCTGCAGGGGAGGGCAGTTAGGGGCAAACAGGCTGGCAGGGGAGCAGTTAGGCATCAATCAGGCTGGCAGGGGAGTGATTAGGGTGTGATCAGGCTGGCAGGCAGAAGTGGTTAAGGGGCAATCAGAAAGGCAGGCAGGCGAGCAGTTGGGAGCCAGCAGTCCTGGATTGTGAGAGGGATGTCTGACTGCCTGTTTAGGCCTGATCCCAGTAGGATCGGCCATAAACAGGCAGTCGGACATCCCTCGAGGGGTACCAGATTGGAGAGGTTGCATGCTGGGCTGAGGGACACACCCCTGTGCACAAATTTCATGCACTGGGCCTCTAGTAAATTAATAACCAGTTAAATAATATTACATATATATGTGTGCATGCATGTACACACAACACACATACAAATTCTCCAAAAAACAGTTCTTTTTGCAAAGTTGATTGAAAGAGCACTTGAGTTTCTTGTAAATGATGACAGGATTAAATCTTGAAGAAAATTAGAGACATTTGAATGCTTTGTTTTTGCCAATAATTTATTTTACATTTATTGTTACATATTCTCAATGTATGTGCTACAATTTATTGAAGATCTCCTGGCTTTATTTGCCAAGTACCTGTATATGTCACCTCCTCCTTTTTCTGACATTTATGCTTAGAAACTATATTTCTGCACTCATCATTGATTCATGATGGGCCTTTATGTTTGTTTACAAATATACATCAAATGTGTAAGAGTATTAAAGTCACTTAAATTCTATCAGGAACTTAACTAAAATGCCTCAAACTTACAGAATTCTATCCCTTCCTCTTCGTCATCTAAAATGTTCAAGTATAGAACATTAGCCATTTACCAAAAGACTAACTTTTCTTTCTTCTATTTGTAAACATTTTTGTGATGAAGAAAGCAGGCCCAATTCACATTTGGTAATATCTAATCTTAGAAAACTTTGAGTGCTTCAATCAGCTAAATTCAGAAAATTAATATCAATTATTACATTGTTAGCCTGTAAATTTTAACTAGCATCTTTATATTAAAACCCAATTTAGCAATACATTTTAAAGAGTGGTAATAAATAAATAAATAAATAAATAATCAATTCATGAATGAATGAATAGATAAGCCATTCCACATACAGCAAGGTTGGGGAAATTGGGCTACTTTTTAAAAATCAATAATTCTTAGAAAGTAGCCAGAATATAAAAAAACAATAATTTTCAAGTGATTAACTTTTCTTTTTTTAGAAGTTTTTTTTTAAATCATCATCCAAGGGTATGTTTTGTTTTTTATTGATTGGAGAGAGAGCGAGCGAGAGAGAGAGAGAGAGAGAGAGAGAGAGAGAGAGAGAGATTGGCTCCCTCTTGCATACACCCCAACCAGGGACTGAACCTGCAAATTTTCCATACACAGGGTGACTCTTTAACCAATCAAACCACCTGGCCAGGGTGTCAAGTGATTAACTTTGACTAGAAAGCCAAATTTTGGATTTTCTTTGTGATATGTTACATATGGTTGTATATATATATATATATCTTCAACTTTTAATCTGTGCTCTGCTCTGCCAAAAAGTCAATAAATATTCAGCAAATAATAAATAGTGATGATGCTATTTACTTCCTTTTGTCAAATGATACTTCTAAAATTAAAATTATTTATTGCAAGATGAATAGGCCTTGAGGGAAACTAAGAGGCTATCTTAGAATTACCTTTACCAAATCACTGACTGACTTAATAAAGTCCATCTATTTACACATTTAGGTACCATTTAGCCAACTAGTTAAAATCCTGTCTTTATATCTCTATCTAATATAATACATATATTTGAAGAAACATTCATTTAGAATATACATTATTTGGAGTGCACATTTTTCACAATATGAAAACTATCCTATAAAATCACATATGGCATTCTAATATAAATTATTTAAAATCAAGTTCTCATTGTAAATACAAACTTGTTAACAATACTTAGGAAAAATCTGAAAATTATTCTTATTATGAATGTTTGCCTTGAGGTTTATAAAGTGAAGCTTTCAAAATAGAAGTGAACATGTTTAGTGTGTTGGGAGGAGGAGGAGGAAAATATTTTCACATAAAAAGAACCTGAAATGTAAACATAGTTTCTGGGATTAATATACAACTTTTTTGTCAGATTTCTGCTGAATATAATGCAACATATTCCCCTGTTAAATATGTAGCCTGGTGTGTGTGTGTGTGTGTGTGTGTGTGTGTGTGTGTGTGTATGTGTGTTTGGGGGTAGTTAAAAAGATGTATTTTTTATAGTAACTCAGGAAATTGATAGAAAAACTTGGAAAATATTTTTACACTTTGATTTATATTTATAGGAAATAATGCAAACTATTGAATTTATTTTAATGGATTGCGGTATTTTTCTAATTTAACAGTTTGGCTGAGAACTTACATTTACTGTATTTGGAAATGAATTTACATTTGGTGACATAATTTGGAGAACTAATCAGCAGCTTTCTGAATAAGTAACTAAATACAAAACCAGGGGTAAATGTGTACCCAATAAACCTAAGCATTATGAGTTCTGCTTGGCAGACAAGGGTCTTGTGTGAGAGAATCAGCACAACTCGGGTCTTAATGTCATGCTTGGATCATGTTTGGAAAGCACCTGTAAAAAGCATGTCAACATGTTAAGAATAAAGAACAATGTCAGTATATTTCATAGTCACATTTATGTAATGTTATATAAATAGAAAATGAAAATGCATACATGTGAAGAAGCATGGAACACCTTTCATTTATGCTCAATGCAAAGAGCTCAGGCTCTCCGTCAACCTGAAAGCATCGGGGTTGGCTTTCTTTTTCTATTAAAAACAATCTTGATGTTTTTAAGGCACATTTTATAGGGTGTCAGATGTGTGGTAATTTTCATTTTAAAAGTACTCTGGCAGTCCTCATACGTAAACGTGTACATACTAGAATGCAAATAATCACTTTGGTTTTAAAATATAGGTTTAATCAGTATGTATTCACTCCTTGAACAAATTAACAGGCCTGCGCAAAGTAAGCTAATAAGCTCAGCTCCTACCAGAGGGGAGAGTGTTTCTAACGCAGGCAGAGTAAAGGCAAAGCGTTGGATATTAAGAATGTGCTTAGCTTGTTCATGGGAGTGTGCTCAGCAGTCATTTGGCCCAGGGGTCAGAAGGAGGTTGGGGCGGGGTGGGGGGGGTAGTTCATGTGGGCCTTTACAGTCCAATGTAAGCCTTTGAGATTTTAATCCACATGGAATGTGAAGCCCCTGGAGAGGTTTGAGTAAAGAATGAAATGATCTGGCACACTTATAGAACCACTCTGGTTATGTATGTGCACAAACTGAAACATCTCCCATTTCTCTATTGACTGCCGTCTCAGTGGAGCTGGGGCACACACAGCCCCAGGCCTGGGAATGCATTACTGATCAGAAGAACCCAGCAGCAGGCCAGGCACTGTCTGAAACCATGGCCCGCTCTCTTCTTCAGCTAAGGTCTCACTGGGGGTGGTCTAATCCTCTCATTCTCCATGTGGAAGTTTTCACTCCCAAGAGGGAGAAAACATAATTATATGAGGTGAAAATATCATACTTTTCTATGTATAAAGCACATTGACATTTCTTTGCAGGAGCACCTTTAGTATAAAAATGTCTAAAAGGCTTCTTGGTTGGGGGCAATAAAAATTTAAAAATGAGGAGCATGCTCTTGTGGATGGTTTAGAGATCTGCAGAGGCAGGTGGCTGTTCTAGTTACTGAAGAGGCACTGGCACCAACATTTGCTGGGAGGAACCCAGAGATGCTAATATCCTGAAATGCTTGGACACATGAAAAACTCAAAATTCCCACCGAGAATTTGTGTACAAAAACATTCTGTCTTTAATGGCCTGAGCATAGCAGCTATGTTGATTGTCCATTACATGACTACCTTGTGAGAGGAGGGAAGATTGCACTTTACTTTGCTCAGACATAGTATAGACCAGTGGTCTGCAAACTCATCAGTCAACAGAGCGGCAAACCGCGGCTCAGGAGCCGCATGTGGCTCGCGAGCCACAGTTTGCCGACCACTAGTATAGATGAAGGTGTCTCTTTTTGTGTGGGAGTCAATAATAACTCATACCTGTAACATCTCTATTCATCGCTTTCATATTCACAGTAATTCTATATATGGGTGCAAACACAGGGCTATTTTATATCTTCAATATTCAATTTATGTAATAGCTTATTATATACGTATTTATTTTATTTTAAAGATAGTGAAAAGAGTGTATTAGGGTGTGCTGAACTGAAAGGAAGAAACAGTACAGGAGAGATATCTCTTGATTCTTCAAATTGCCAAAATGAAAATCATATATATCTATATATTTATATATAGATATAGATATAGATATAGATATAGATATAGATATAGATATAGATATAGATATAGATATAGATATAGATATAGATAGATATATTTCCCTAATATGCAAATAGATTGAACAACCGAACAACCAGTCCCTATGTTGTGCACCGACCACCAGGGGGCATGCGTGGAACATGGTGGACGTCGGCAGCAGGTGGCAGAGTGTGGAACATGGTGGGCATCAGCCACAGTGGGATGGTGAAGCAGGTGAGTGGGTGCGCCAGACCAAGGCGGGGCTCTGGTCGCTGTCATCAGGGCAAGCCTCTGGTGGTTACTGAAAATTCTTTGCTCCTGCACACCATGGTCCTGCCCAACACTCGCACCTGCTGCCAGTGCCAGCCCCGCTGGCACCTGCTGCTGGCGCCCAGTGCTGGCCCCAGTCACTCTGCTCCTTCAGCGGGTGCAAGTGGCAGCTGCCAGCCCTGATTGCCCCTCAGGGCTTATCCGCCTCCCGCTGCTCCTGAGAGGTGATTGGGGCAGCAGCCGCTACTCCCACCCACTGATGGCATGGAGCAATTGGAGCCAGCGCCATCAGCACGTGGGAGTGGCGGTGGGAGCGGGGCTGCCAACAGACAGGGGACCAGGAGCCACGGTGGGATGGGCCAGGTGGGGGTGCAGAGGATGGGTACGGAGGATGGGCCCCTGTGCCCACTGCATCCTTGCAGCCCACAGTTCCTTTCAAGGTGCAAGAATTCGTGCACTGGGCCCCTAGTTTTACATAAATCTCATTCTAGCACTATGAGATAGAAATTTGGTGGTGGATAATTAATAACAATTAAAAGCTAATATTAAAAAGGGGAGTAAAAATTATTTCTTTTTTAACTATTAAATAACTGTTAGATGCTAACAATGTATGATTTTTTTTAACTCAGTAAGTGCTCATTCTTCACTAGGCCATGGTGTAAAATACTTAGTCTATTTTAATTTATTTAACTTTCTCAGTAAACCAAGGAGGTGTTCCCCATTTAAGAGATGAAAAATATAAGGCATTGAGAGGTTAGGTAACACAGTCCAAAGACACAAGTGGTAGAGCCAGGATTTAACTAGAGAGTTCTTGGTTCAAGTTTTACCATTATCATTTGGCTGGTGATAGGCTTCCATAGTCTCTGAATATTTGCTTTCCTTGACTATTCAAGTACACAATAACCCAGGCTTACTAATTGATGAGTCATGATTAATTAGTCTGACTATTGATTGCCTGCTTATTTTTTGGTTGTTTATTTTGAATTTAAGCTTAAAGTTGTTAATTTTGTTTCTTGAATAAGTGAACATCTTTGTTTCTATTAGGATATGTCTGATCACTTATTAAAGTCATTTATTTGTGGATCTTTCTTATCCAATGTGCTGATCCCTTTCAGATGTTTCTCTCAGAAGTAAAGTATCCTGGAAATATTTGCTAGGACCACAAATGGCAAAATGTTTACCATCTGTAAAAAAAGTATTGATCATTGCCAAAGGTGGCTGATGAATGTGTCTAGCTTCTAAACTGCGAATTTAGCCATAATCTTTGGAGTTAACTGACTAATAATTATAGCAGACACAATAAGTATGTATAGACTTTAAGACTTCCAAAATGCTCCTATAATTGTATATACTAGATGTATTCTTATACAATAAATTTGAATAAATTACTACTAGTATTTCATTAGATAAATTTTTAGTTATAGATATATTTTCCCTCTTTGGTAATTCATCACTATTTTTAATAAATGACAGAAGAACTAATAATGTCCAGTGATAGAAGGTTGGTTAAATAAATTAGAACATAATGCTGAAATAGAATTCTACAGAAAATAAAGTGATATTTAATAAGGTTTTTTTTTCTTAATAATGTCAGAAAAAGTCATATTATGATGATATGCAAAAAATGATAGGATGTCAAAATTTGTTTCTTGTAATATCCATTATATAAATAAAAATATATGCCTATGCTTAAGATAGAAATAGTGGGAGGAAATATATGCAGATGTTTACAGTGGTTGCAATTGTAAGATTTCTTTTATTTCCTCCTTCATATCTTTAGACTTTATACAATGATCATAGTAAATGTTATATTTGAAAATTTTGTATTAATTTTCAGGTATTTCTGCATATGTATTTCTTTTTGTCAGCCCTTTAATTTAAAGCTAATATTTTAGAACCAATATGTGCTTATTTTTAAATTTTCCTTCATTTCTCCCCAAATTTAATTGAATAGAGTTTGCATTATATTCTGCTTTAGATACTGTTCCTTTGTCCTCTGTGTTAGGTTTATGGATTTTAAAATATCATGTTTTTAAACTACAAATTCTCTTCCCCCTATAGTCTTTGTTCCCCTCTTCTTGAAAATATTGCCTTATCTTCTATTATTTCCTTCACTACAATGCCTTCTGTTCACTAGTTTTCTTATATATAGATACAGATTTTATAGATTTTCCAAGTTTGCCAATAGTTATATCCCATCTTTCTGGCTCCTCTCATCTCTCACCACTGACACATCCAATCCTCTGGTACATTCACTGCAAGTAAAATGACCCTGGGTGATTTTATTGCATCATTTGACCATCAAAGTCAATTCAAATAGTATTTCTAAATAATGTTAAAAATGTTTATCCTTTATCTTTAGTTAGAAGAGAGTGGAAGAGAGAAGATAAACATCATTTGAACCTGTCTTGTATTCAAAAGTGCCATTATGGATCATCCCATCTAATAAAGAGGGAATATGCTAATTGACCTTCATGCCATCGCAAAGATGGAGGCACCCACAGCCAATAAGGAGGGAATATGCTAATTGACTGCCACACCCTCAAAGATGGCGGCATCCACAGCCACAAGATGGTGGCGCCCAGTCCCCTCAGCCCCAGTGGGGCGGCAGGAGTGCGGCAAGGCTGGGCGCCTGCCCCCAGAGTCCCCCAGTCCCCAGCCGCCCAGGGCCAGCCCAAAGTGCAGGCAAGCCTCAGATGGCAGCTGCCCAGCTGCCCAGGGCTGCCCAAGGCTCAGGTAACCAGGGCTGGCTGAGGCTTGCACTGCCAGCAGTAGCAACAGCAGAGGTGTGATTGGGTGTCGCCTTCACCTGATCCCCAGGTAGCCTCCCACCCCTGAGGGCTCCCAGACTGTGAGAGGGGACAGGCTGGGCTGAGGGATGCCCCTCTCCAATGCATGAATTTTCATGCACCAGGCCTCTAGTTTTATATAACATATCAGAGTTTCTATAACATTTCAAAAGGCTTCGCAGATGGAAATGTTTGAGAAATTCTTCATAGACTAAAATTTTGAACTACATTATTAATCTATTGAATTATTATACAAAATGATTTTTATCTATTAAACTAGAATGATTCAGTTCTTCTGAAGATTTGACATTCTAATAAATTTTTAAGAAGGTTGAGTTTATTTTACTGCAACTCTTTGTAATAAATCAAATAATTGATTCCAGGTTAAGACCTATAATAAAATTTTCTCTCTTTAGATAAAAGGTTGGTGCAACAACACTACCTTGGAATGGTATTGTGTATATTTATATAATGAATTGAAAAGCAAAATCTCTTATTTTTATATTCATTAATTGCTTAATTTTTATTCAAACTTGCCATATCCAGAGTATAACTTTTATCTAGAGAAGTTAAAATCTTGTTCATTTTTCCTTTTAATAGTCATGTATAACCACATATAATAGCAGCCATGGGTATTATAAAAATATCTTTCAAAATTATTTTAATCTGCCAAAATATTAATGTTGATATAATTCTTTGTTTTCTCAAAGCATCAGTAGTGTTTACTTTGTACATTACAGTTCATAAAGAGCTGCAATCATAGGTCATCTATTTGTCAACATAATAATCATATGGATATGTGTAATTACCTTCCCCATTTTCATAGAGGTAACTGAACTGTTAAGGTTTAAATGACTTGTCTGTAATAACCCACAGACAGAGACAATAGTGCGGTGAAGTCCTGGGGATTGGCTGAGAGTGGGGTGAAGGGGGTCAATCGGGGGGAAAGGGAATATCTGTAATACTTTCAACAAATTATTTTTAAAAATATATTTTTATTGATTTCAGAGAGAGTGGGAGAGGGAGAGAGGAGAAAAACATCAATAATGAGAGATAATCATTTATTGGCTGCTTCCTTTACGCCCCCTACTGGGGATCAAGCCCCAATCTGGGCATGTGCCCTGACTGGAAATCAAACCCAGGACCTCTTGGACCATGGGAGGACACTCAGTTTACTGAGCCACACCAGCCAGGATAAAGATAATTTTTTTAAAAAATGGAATTATCAGGGGAGTAAAAATCACACAGAAAAAGTTATTTAAAAATAAATTTTAAAACTGTTCACTTGAATAGAAATATTATGTGACTCATAATATAATTATAGAAGTCCTCTGATCATTCGCCTCAACCTCAATGTTTCCACCCTTTAAAAGTCATGGTACCTTTCTGACCCTGAATACAGTATTCACAGCAGACACTGACAGTGAATGCAAACACTCTTCAGCCATGAATGGTTTCAGTGAGATGATGCTACTCTCTGAAAAATACAAATATTATTAGGCTCAGTGATATACAATTATGTGTCTGTATTTGTTATCTAAAATATTTTAAACTTCAGTATAAATAAATCATTAAACCCTTTATACTAGACATTATGTAAGGTTAACACAATCACTTAAAAAAACAAGTTCCGTCATCAAAATTTATGATTGAATTGAATAAATTATTTTATTACTTAATACATATATATATAATTTCTCTTTTCAAAGCTCAAAGCCCTGGTAGTGTCAGTTATAATATTCACCTGTGTCTATACATTTCATTCAATAGTAAATGTCCTACAGGATCAAGACAGTGTCAGTGATTCTGTTCTAAAAGTACTACTATACCCACTGCAAATATATATTTGGTTATGGAGATAAATTAAATTATCTATTATTTTCTAATAATTATTCCAAATGAGCACATTACTATTTTAAGTCATTTGACCTCTGTTTCTTCATTTATAAAATAAAGGGCTTATACTACTTGTTGACTGTTTAGATCTCCTTCAGCCTAACATTTTCATATATTTATGGCCTTATCAAATAAACATTCAACAAAATTTATTAACTATTAATGTGAAAATGATTGTCAAGTTATTGTCTTTGAAATGGGTCTACTTTACTTCATGAAACATTAGCATGTAAAAGAATGTTTCAGATTATTAGCTTAAGTATAGACAAGATTTCAAATTATAATATTATTTAGTTTAAAAGACCTTATACAACAATCTGTCCAAAGATTAATAAATGTGTATATAATAGAAGAAATGAACAACATTGTTAACACAATAGCATAAAGAAGCACTAGGTGGAGATGGGGGGCTATTTGTATTGTTCACTGATTTCCATGGTCTAAATATTCCCACTTTGGATAATTTCCAACTATCTATGTAATATCAATTTGTTCACAAAATTACTGTAAATATAACAGTAATATCTAGGAAGCTTGTGCATGCTGCCTCCAATATTTGTTTAGGACAGACAGACAGGCTTTTCTCCATGGTCTTTATACTACATACTAGAGGCCCAGTGCACGAAAATCGTGCACTTGTTTGGGGGGGGATCACTGCGCCCTCTCTCAGTCCAGGAGCCCTCGGGGGATGTTGGGCCTAAGCTGGCAGTCAGACATGCTTAGTGCTGCCACAGAGGTGGGAGAGGCTTCCCCCACCACCACTGCGCTTGCCAGCTGTGAACCCAGCTTCTGATTGAGCAGCACTCCCCCTGTGGGTGTGCACTGACCACCGGGGGGCAGCTCCTGCATTGAGCATCTGTTCCTGGTGGTCAGTACACATCATAGTGACCAGTTGTTCTGCCATTCGGTCTATTTGCATATTAGCCTTTTATTATATAGGACTAGAGGCCCGGTTCACGAAATTTGTGCATGGGGTGGGGGTCCACTCAGCCCAGCCTGCACCCTCCCCAATCCGGGACCCCTCGGGGATGTCCTACTGCCGGTTTAGGCCTGATCCTGTGGACATCCCTAAACCGGCAGTCGGACATCCCTCTCACAATCCAGAACCACTGGCTCCTAACTGCCCCCCTGCTGGCCTGGTCACCCCCAACTGACCCCCATGCTGGCATAGTCATCCCCAACTGCCCCCCCCCCACTGGCCTGGTCGCCCCTAACTGCCCCCACCCCCGCCAGCCTGGTTGCCCCTTACTACACTGCTTGCCAGTGTGGTTGCCCCTAACTCCCCCCCACCACACCAGCCTGGTCACCCCTCACTGCCCCCCTCTGCCAGTCTGGTCGCCCCCAACTGTCCCCCCTGTGGGCCTGGTAGCCCCACTCAGCCTGCTGCTCAGTCATTTGGTCACCCCTCACTAACCCCCTGCTGGCCTGGTCACCCCATTCAGCCTGCTGCTCAGTTGTTTGGTTGCCCCTCACTAACCCCCCTGTCAGACTGGTCACCCCACGCAGCCTGTTTGATCATCTGTTCAGTTGTTTCGGATGTGATGGTCGCTTTGCCTATTATATATATAGATAATTTTTTTCCATTTATTTTTAGAGAGAGAGGAAAATACAGAGAGAAATATTGATGTGAGAGAAACACATTGATTGCTTGCTTCCTGCACGAGCCTGACTAGGACCCAGGCCAGGGAGGGAGGAGCCTGCAATGGAGGTACATGACCTTAACTGGAATTGAACTCAGGACCATTCAGTCTGCAGGCCTACACTCTATCCATTGAGTCAAACCAGCTATGGCCTACATAGAATTTCTGACAATAAAATAAAAACCTTAAAAAAAGAATAAAGATTATCTTACCCTATTATGTATACCCATTAAACTTTATAGTATTAACTTCTTTTTCCATAAAATAGAATTCTCTTAGATTTTCATTTTGAAGTATACACAAGTTATCCTAACTTGTGAAAAAGATTATTTAAATGCTCTTACCCAGTCCCAATTTGCTAGTAGGTTGAACCATAAGAAACTGTTTATATGCAACTAAACTTAATTTTAAAAGACTATTTCCTTCTAGAGGCCCAGTGCATGAAATTTGTGCACTTGGGGCGGGGGGGTGTCCCTCAGCCCAGCCTGCACCCTCTCCAATCTGAGACCCCTCAGGGGATGTCCAACTGCTGGTTTAGGCCAGATCCCACAGGGATAGGCAGTCGGACATTTCTCTCACAACCCGGGACCGCTGGCTCCCAACTGCTCACCTGCCTGCCTGCCTCATTGCTCCTAACTGTTTCTGCCTGCCAGCCTGATCACCCCCTAACCACTCCCCTGTCAGCCTGATTGATGCCTAACTGCTCTCCTGCCAGCACAATCGCCCCCAACTGCCCTCCCCTGCAGTCCTGGTCGCCCACAACTGCTCTCTCCTGCTGGCCTGATTGCTCACAACTGCCCTCCCCTGCCAATCATCTTGTGGCAGCCATCTTGTGATCACATGGGGGCAGCCATCTTGTACAAGGTTGTGACAGTCAATTTGCATATTACCTCTTTATTATATAGGATAGTTCAAGCTAATTCATGTACAAGTGCCTGATTGATAACCCCCTAAAGCCAGTTTGTGAACATGTACATGCATGTAAATTATGAAAAAAGTGTATATTTGTATAAATTTGTATATGTACACATTCATATCTTTATATAAACGTATATTGTTGCATTTGAATTATACAATAACCCTTTGAGGCAGGCATAAATGTACATTATCTCTCTTCAATGACTGATGTGTGGTATTTTATCAGTCTGCTAGCATTTATTCTGTAGGAATTGTTGTAGAAAGGAATCCTATGTAATGAAAGGCTAATATGCAAATAGACTGAATGGCAGAATGACCGGTCGCTATGATGTACACTGACCACAAGGGGGAAGATGTTCAACACAGGAGCTGCCTCCTGGTGGTCAGTGTGCTCCCTCAGGGGGGATGCCAATCAGCTAGAAACCCTGAGCTGGGCTCACAGTGCTAAGAATATCTGACTGACAGCTTAGGCCCACTCCCCGCAAGAGATCCCGGACTGCAAGAGGGTGCAAGCTGGGCTGAGGGACCCCACCCAAGTGCACGAATTTCATGCATGGGGCCTCTAGTTACTATATATATTCTTTATTTAATTTGTATTATCTAATCTAAAACCTCTAGTACATAACCTGTCTTGGAACCTAACATAGCACGGGAGGGAGATAAACAAATAAAAAATAATTAATGAGGCTGTTGGACTTTTTGTTGTAGGAAACTGAGAGAGAATGAACATCAATATGAAGGGGAATAACTATACTAGACTTATTTTTAGGAAGATCATTGTAATAGCCATATGAATAATGTAATTATCAGAAACAATGATCTTTACAGAGACTTTTGATAGCATCCATAAAGAAAAAAAAATGGAACGTACACTACAGAGGATGGGAAGAAATATCAAGAATCTGATGATGATTATGAAGTAGACTGGATGCCCAACATGATTAGATAATCATGTACTTTAGCATCCACACTGGGACACTTTTGAGAGTGAAAGAGATTTCTATTAATAATGGAGATTAAATGACAGTTATAAGCTGAACCATCTCAAATTAAAAGAGATAAATTGTCATTCTAAGCCTGCTGGAAATCCTATATAATAAAAACCTAATATGCTAAGTATCTGTTTGTCTGGTCGGCCATTCAACCAATCAAAGCGTAATATGCTAATGCTATGCTAAGTCCATTCAACCGCTCACTATGACATGCACTGACCACCAGGGGGCAGACAGACGACCAGTCGACCAGTCGCTATGATGTGCACTGACCACCAGAGGCAGACACTCAGACTGGTAGGTTATCTTGCTGCTGGGGTCTGGTCTATCAGGACTGAGCCCTCCCACAGTACCTCCCTGGCTGGTCAACCTCCTGCATCTCTCCCTGGTCCCAATCGTGCACCTGTGGGGTCCCTCGGCCTGTCCTGCACTCTCTTGCAATCCGTGACCCCTTGGGGGATGTCAGAGAGCCAGCTTTGGCCTGATCCCACAGGCCAGGCTGAGGGACCCCACTGGTACCCAAATTTGTGCACCAGGCCTCTAGTAAAAATGGAAGAAGCCTTTGAGAATTTCAATGGTGTAGATAGAGATAAAATTTCTAAAGATAAGAAATGCAGGGTAAGTTAATTGCAGGGAAATTTAATGAGTTCTTATTTTTGATCCCATCCTATCTAATAAAAGAGTAATATGCAAATTAACCATCACTCCGCTACACCCACAAGCCACACCCACAAGCCACGCCCAACAGCCCATCAGGAGCGAATATGCAAATAAACCCAACCAAGATGGCTATGGCCATAGAGAGCAGGAGGGAGGCTTGGGTTTCTCTGGCAATGGAGGAAGCCAAGCTTTCCGCCTGCCCTTGCCGGCCTAGGCCTCCACTCAAGGCTACAAAGTTTCAATGATAGAAGATAGAGAAATCCAAACAGAAACGGCGGCAGCCACGGAGCTGGAGAGAGCAGGAGGCTAGGGTTGCCCCTGGTGATGGAGGAAGCCAAGCTTTCTATACACCCTGGTCGGCCCAGGCCTCCGCTTAAGGCTACAAAGTTTCAATTATAGAAGATACATAAATCCCAAAAAAAATGGCTGCCGCCACGGAGCAAGCAGAAGGCTTGGCTCCACTCTAGGCTACAAAGTTTCAATTATAGAAGATAAATAAACCCCAGATACCGGGCCTCCACTTGGGTCGCCAGGGGGCATGGCCAGCCTGCAAACCACCACAGGCCCCTCGCCCAGGCCGCCCCACTCCCCAAGGGAACCCCCACCCTGATCTGGGAGACCCTTCAGGGCAAACCAGCTGGCCCCCACCCATGCACCAGGCCTCTATCCTATCTAATAAAAGAGTAATATGCAGATTGACCATCACTCCAACACACAAGATGGCTGCCCCATGTGGTCAAAGATCCTGCCCCCATGTGGACACAAGATGGCCACCACAAGATGGCCAGTAAGGGAAGGCAGTTGAGAGGGACCAGGCCTGCAAGGGAGGGCAGTTGTGGGCAATCAGGCCTGCAGGGGAGGGCAGTTGGGGGGGACCCAGGCCTGCATGGGAGAGTGGTTGGGTTTAACCAGGCCTGCAGGGGAGGGCAGTTAGGGGTGACCAGGCCTGCAGGGGAGGGCAGTTAGGGGTGACCAGGCCTGCAGGGGAGGGCAGTTAGGGGCAAACAGGCTGACAGGGGAGCAGTTAGGCGTCAATCAGGCTGGCAGGGGAGTGGTTAGGGAGTGATCAGGCTGGCAGGCAGAAGCAGTTAGGGGCAATCAGGAAGGCAGGCAGGCGAGCAGTTGGGAGCCAGCAGTCCTGGATTGTGAGAGGGATGTCCGACTACCCGTTTAAGCCCATTCCCAGTGGGATCGGGCTTAAACGGGCAGTCAGACATCCCTCTCGGGGTCCCAGATTAAAGAGGGTGCAGGCTGGGCTGAGGAACACCTCCTGCCCCGTGCACAAATTTCGTGCACCAGGCCTCTAGTACATTAAAATAAAACTATACAGCACATAGTTTGAAATTAGGTTTGTATCTCTAGAGTTAAGTAAATTCTAGAAATATATATATCAGAGTCCCTCACATAATGGGAATGGTAGCTAGCTTTGAGATAAATGACACCATTAAAAGTAGGTACACAGAGAAGAAATTAATTGTCTAATATATAAAGTTATAGGGATAGTGAGGTTCACAGAAACCAAAGTTGAGAGAGTTTCAAAAGATGAAAGAATCTGGCCCTGGCCAGGTTTGCTCAGTGGATAGAGCACCGGCCTGCAGACTGAAGAGTCCCAGGCTTGATTCCAGTTAGGGACACATGCTTGGGTTGCAGGCTCAATCCCCAGTGGGGGTTGCAAGGAAGCAGACAATCAATAATTCTCTCTCATCATTGATGTCTCTTTTTATCTCTTTGTCTCCCTTTCTCTCTGAAATCAATAAAAATATATTTTAATAAAAGATGAGAGAATTTGAAGAAGCACAGAGAGGTGAAATATCCAGTGATGAGGAGGGTTGGTATAGAATAATTACTAAACATGTGCCACTGAAGTTGTCATTTAGTTGGTCAGTAGTGATTTTTGTGAAGGCAGTTTCAGTTGAACGACACAGAAGAAGCCAGATTTTAACAGGATGACAAAAGACTGAGGACTTAAAAAATACTCATAGACATAGTAATAGCCCAATGTTTAGCTTGTACTATATGCTTGTTTTTATTCTAAGCACTGTACATATGTATTCCCATGTAATCCTCAAACTGCCCTGATGTAAGAGATACTATTATAAATCCTCAGTTTTTCAGAGGCGGAAGCTGAAGCAGAAAGTGCTTGAACAACATGCCGAGATCACTACGAGTACAAAGTGGAACCTAGATTCAAGCCACACAGTCTATTTAGAGCTTATTCTTCTAACCACTGAGTGTTAGCAATTTTCTCATCCAATCATAGTAACCAACACATAACCATTAAGAGACTGGGCCCACATTTCTCACCATCCCTTTCAGTTATCAGAGTGAGAGTGTCTTCAAAAAGTGATTATGAAAATTCATTTTCAAAGTACTCCTCAAAGTATAAAAACTATAGTGACTCCTCAAAGTATAAAAACTATAGTGACTTCTATAAAACTAGATAGGCATTCCTCAATTTCCACTCTTCTCTGTCAGGTTGGCTCAAGGGCATTGGAAAGACATATTTATTCTCCCTGTGACCAGATGATATATGGACAGGTTTGGAAGACAGGCCCGACATAGTAGTAACTTGAGGATTCCTGAACAGAGAAGAAAGGCCTAGAGTGATTTGTCATACGTGGACAGTGAATGGGTGGGAAGGAGAAACAGTCCATTTAGGAGTGGAACAGATTATGTTTCAAAGGGAAAGGAAGAGACTTTCAGATTTCACTAGGTTCAGCCTGATGCTGACAGCTGCCCATGATTTGTGACATTGGGCAAGTCATTTAACTTTTCTGTCTCAATTTTCTTGTTTGTAAAATGAGAAGTTTGAGCCAAGTGATCTCTAATGTGTCTTCTGGTTGTAACTTTTAAAAAAATAATTCTAAATATTTACTTAGGTTGTTTCATTATTTTGTCTGATGATTTACTATCTGTGTTTATAAAAAACAAAGGCCCTTTTGTTGCTTGAGGGCAAAACCACATGAAAATATTAATTGAGATGTGTAATGTGTCCTAGGATTTGGGGTTTCATATGAAATCTTTTATTTAGTTGTTCAGTAGAAGTGTATTTTCACATTTAATAACCAGAAATATCATTGTTTCTTATAAAACAATACCACCCACTTTTAGAATATTGTTCTTCCTGAAGTTAAAACCTGTTCAAATAATCGCATGCCTAAAGCCTATATGTCATTCCTATCATTCCTTCTTAAAGTCTTTCTCTTGGAGTGCTGTTAAGAGTTTATAAGCATGACAGATTCATCTGACCTTGTAATTATGTGACTTATAGCATTCTCTCCAAAACTGGTAATTATTTTTATTAAAAGTCACTTGTTCTTCAAGCCTTATTCTTCCAGTAAAACACTTATACAAAAAATGTTTTCTTTTAAGAAAATCTGTTTGTCCGTCTGATTATGGCAAAGCAGTGAGGGACAGATTAGGTTACCCATTTTGAGTATTGGCGGGGCTGTGCCAGGAGGTTTGCATGTTCATCCTGAGATTGCTTTCCTGACACTTGCTCATGATCAAACCTTTGAATGATAAATGATAAATGGGCCACTTTCTTTGGCTCTACTTTGATTTTCCCATGTCTGGGAGATTTCTGAATAAAAGAAATCTGGGCTTCTGGTTCAGTGCTCTTGACTGCTTTGTGGTGATTCATCCTTAAAATAGGACACACCTTCAGATCGGGACACACCATGTGGGGATGCTTAAAACGTTGGATATAACCCAATTGGTGTGGCTCAGTGGTTGAGCATTGACCTATGAACCAGAAGATCATGGTTCGATTCCTAGTCAGAGCATATGCCCTGGTTGCAGGTTCAATCCCCAGGGTGGGGTGTGCAGAACACAACAGATCAATGATTCTCTCATCATTGATATTTTTTTCTCTATCTCCCTTTCTCTTCCTTTCTGAAATCAATAAAAATAGATTTTAAAAAATGTGTATACTGATTAAGGGGAAATTTGATACTTACTAATTTGCTTTTGGAAACCACAGTTTTATTTAATATTAATTTATCTTTCATCTTGTCATAACAATTTTGTTTAATCCAAGCTGATGAAACTATTTGGAAATATGTTATTTAAGTATCCAAAAGCAATTACAATAATTCTTAGTGATTCTCACTTATATTTTACTAGTAGCCCTGTGCACGAATCCATGCACCAGTAGCTCACCAGTAGCTCACTGCTGCCCTCCAGTAGCTCTCCGCCCACTGCCCCACGCTCCTGTAGCTCCCCCCGCCCCCTGCCCCTCGTCCCCCCATCATAGCTTACTGCCCTGCCCCCTCCTGTAGCTGTTCGCCGTCCACTTGTAGCTTGCTGCCCCACCCTCCTGCTGATCCGTGATCTGGTCATTACACGGTCAGTTGATATGCTTCATGGCATAATGACCATTTGCGTATTACATCTTTATTATATATGGCTATAAGTGTATATATATATACACTTACTATATGGCCAAAAAATATATTGTCCCTCACTTTATAATTGGACTAGGAGCCACCAGTTGCTGAATCATCATGGTTTGTACCATTTATTACCCTATAAAAGAAATTTAACTTGAACCTAAAAAAAATAACAATAATGTGTATAGAGTTGTGGGTCCTATCCTATACAAACACCAACATAGGACCTATGTCAGTATCTGCTGGTGCTATTTTTAATCATTTATTAAAGACTATGCTGCACTGTTAAAGCAGTGTATTAGGGGTATTGTTAAAGCATTCTTCCCCCTCCTCCATCTTTGAATATGTCCTATTTCAGGTCTTCACAACACAGCTGCCCAGCTATCACCTTTGCATTCACTCTCTGAACATACCCAAACCCAAAGTATTGCTTTGTGAGTAGAGTAAACACATACTGAAATATTGTCCACTAGTCCTACTGCATTTTCCTCTTGGGTTTGATTTCCCCCACTCACACTCTCTTCTCTCTTATTCCCCAGATATGCATATACCAATATATACACTCTCCTACTCACTAAAAATGAAAACTAATCAGTAGTAATTAAGTTCATTTTGCCATTGTCAAGTCAACTAACCTATATCCATATAGATACCAAACTGTATTATAATTTACCCATATTTTCTGCCTTCCTTTTTAGTGTAAAAGTACCATTGTTTTCATTAAAAGTATTGCTTTAGCCTACTATAGCTCTAGACTGACCATCTCACAACTAAATGAGATAGATTTTCTGCTGTATTTTTCTTTTTGCCATCATTAATATCTCTATTTCATATATACCATTCTTTTCATGCTCTAGGATCCTCCAACTTTAAAAAAAAATCCTGTAGAATGATGTCTCCTTTCATTCTGCCCTTTTCAGCAAAAAATTTTTAAGAGTTGTTTCTGCTTCCCTAGCTCCTCCATATTACAATTACTCCTCACCATATTCTGGTTGGCACCCGAATTAAGTACTCCATGGAAACTCTCTTACTAAGACATCTATCTACATGTTGTCAAAAATAATAGTCACCACTTCCTTCTCGTCTGCCCCATGCTTCTTAGCATCATTCTACAGTTGTTCACACCACAAAATAAATACTTCTCTTGACTTCTAGGACATCACACACACCAAGTTCTCCTACCTCCTCAGCTACTCTCTTTCAGTCTCCTTTTAATATTTCTTCTCCTTTTCCTGGTCTCTGATTGTTGGAGTGACCCCGGGTTTGGAACTTGTTTTCTCTTGTCTATAATCTTTCTTTAAATGATCTCTTATTGTCACTTGCTTATAAATATTATCTTATGTGTAACTCTAAATTTTATAACTCTTAGTTTTCTACCTCTCTTCCTTCTTTCCATCTTCCCTTTCTTTTTTCTTCCATCCTTTTTATGTTTGTTTGTTTTTGTTTTTTGAGCTCCAAAATCTTTTTTTTAATTCTTTATTGTTTAAAGTATTACATATAGTATTACATATGTCTCCTTTTCCCCCATTGACCCCCCATACTCCAGCACATGCCCCCACCCCCCTAGTGTCTGCGTCCAATGGTTATGCTTATATGCATGAATACAAGTCCTTTGGATGATCTCCTACCCACCCCCACCCTCCCCTGCCTTCCCTCTGAAGTTTGATGGTCTGTTTGATGCTTCTCTGTCTCTGGATCTGTTTTTGTTCATCAGTTTATGTTGTTCATTATATTCCACAAATGAGTGAGATCATGTGATAATTTTCTTTCTCCTAGTGGCTTATTTTGCTTCACATAATGCTCTCCAGGACCACCCACGCTATTGCCAATAGTAAGAGTTCTTTCTTTTTTACAGCAGCATATTATTCCATGTGTAGATGTACCACAGTTTTCTAATCCACTCTTCTGCTGATGGGCCCTTAGGCTGTTTCCAAATTTTAGCTATTGTGAATTGTGCTGCTGTGGACATAGGAGTGCATATGTCCTTTCTGATTGGTGTTTCTGATTTCTTGGTATATAGTCCTAGAAGTGGGATTACTGGGTTAAATGGGTGAGAATATGGCGAAAAAGGAACCCTTGTGTACTGCAGGTGGGAATGCAGACTGGTGCAGCCACTGTGGAAAACAGTATGGAATTTCCAAAATCTTTTAAATAGCAGTCTGAACACAATCTTTTTTGCTTGTTAGAGAAGCATTGCTTTCACTAAAAGATGAAGACCTTAAATAGAAAAAGTTACTGTTACTATTGTTTGTAATTTTCTTGTTTACTTATATTTGCATTATTTGCATTATCATTAATCACTGGTTTCTTTGCAGGGATCTTTTCATGTCCTTGCTCATGTCATGAGCTCTAATTTAGTTAAAACCAAATGGGATAATTTCAAATTTCCTTCCCTGGTGCATCTAAACTATAAAATAGTTCATAATGTGCTAAAAGCAAGTAAATGAAGGAGGGCTCCATCACTCCATCTGCATTGCAAAATTACTGCTCTGTTTTTCTCAAAAAATGTACCTTCTCAGATGTGACAAGTGGCCATTATGCCACATGGCTGGCTGAAGGAGTTGGTGTAAATATGTGCAGTAAGAGCAAAGCTTAATTTTCCTTGTCTTTTTGATATACAATAAAGAATGAAATAGGCTCATCATTAATTTTCACATCCCAAAGCATCTACCTTTCATACTCTGTATGGTTTGTATACGATGCTGCACTGCGGATTTATGCTCAAAGTCCTTTGTTTTACTTCAAAATCTACTGTGACATGACTCTCAACTCTTTATCTTAGTACAGAGAGTATGTATGTGGAATATTGCCCACCATCTCCTGATCGGACTGCCCTCTCCTGGGCTGTGTTAAGATCCATGTTATGTTTCTATGTGCATGTTGCCACCACAATATGAGAGCAGCCCGCATCTCTGTGTCTCACTGCCTCAAGTTTAACAGAACTTACAAGAATATGGTCTGAGAACTCATTTTTGACCTAGTGTATTGATTGATAGTAAGACCTCCATGATTTCAAATTAGTGAGAGTTTTACCGTAGTATTTGCAATCCCTTCTTTCATTCATGAATAGAGCAACCTCAATATGACTAGTATTTGAGGATAATTTATTTTCCTTTCTCTTTGCCATTTAAAAAATATCCATTAAGTATGTAAAAATCAAAATTATTTAGATAAATGAGTCAGTAGGTGAACAAAAGGCTGGAATTCTTGATATTCCCAGTAGTTTTTCATATATTTTTTAGTGTAAATCACACATCCTCATGTGCTATGTTTGTTTCTAAGCAAAACATCCTCAGGTAGCTCAGGTGAAAAACAATCTTAGGTAAAATCTATTACTGTACAATTAGGGCAGCAGGAATGTGTGTGTGTGTGTTTGTGTGTGTGTGTGTGTGTGATTTGTTTTTTATTTAATTATTTATTTTATTGTTTAAAGTATTACAAATGGTAGTACATATGTCTCCCTTTTCCCCCATTAACCTCTCTCAAGCCTCCCCTACCCCTGGCACATGCCATCACACACTCCCACCAGTGTCTGTGTCCATTGGTTACCCTTATATACATTATAAGTCCTTTGGTTGATCTCTTAACACACCCCAACCCTTCCCTGCCTTCCCACTGTAGCTTGACAGTCTGTTCAATGCTTCTTCGTCTCTGTATCTATTTTTGTTCATCAGTTTATGATGTTCATTATATTCCACAAATGAGTGATATCATGTGATATTTATCTTTCTCTGACTGGCTTATTTCGCTTAGCATAATGCTCTCCAGTTCCATCCATGCTGTTGCAAATGGTAAGAATTTCTTCTTTTCTACAGCAGCATTGTATTGCATTGTGTAGATGTACCACAGTTTTCCAATCCATTCATCTGCTGATGAGCACTTAGGCTGTTTCCAAATCTTAGCTATTGTAAATTGTGCTGCTATAAACATAGGCGTGCATATGTCCTTACTGATTGGTGTTTCTATTTTCTTAGGATATATAACTAGAAGTGGTATTACTGGGTCAAATGGCAGTTCCATTTTTAATTTTTTGAGGAAACTTCATACTGTTTTCCACAGTGGTTGCACCAGTCTGCATTCCCACCATCATTGTAAGAGGGTTCCTTTTTCTCCACATCCTCGCCAGCACTTGTCATTTGTCGATTTGTTGATGATAGCCATTCTGACAGGTGTGAGATGGTACCTCATTGTCATTTTGATTTGCATCTCTGAGATTATTAATGACTTTGAGCATGTTTTCATATGTCTCTCGGACTTCTGTATGTCCTCTTTCAAAAAGTGTCTATTTTAGGGCCTTTGCCCATTTTTTGATTGGATTGTTTATCTTCCTTTTGTTAAGTTGTATGATTTCCCTGTAAATTTTGTAGATTAAACCCTTATCGGAGATAACATTGGCAAACATGTTCTCCCATTCAGTGGGCTCTCTTGTTGTTTTGTTGATGGTTTCTTTTGCTGTGCAGAAGCTTTTTATTTTGATGTAGTCCCATTTGTTTATTTTCTCCTTCGTTTCCATTGCCCTAGGAGTTGTGTGGGTAAAGATATTTCTATGACAAATGTCTGCTATTTTACATGACAACAGGGATTTTGATACTAGAATTCGTTTTCCAATATATTGAGGACCAGAATAACTATTACTCCACAATCTTGAGTTATTTTCCAAAGACTGTCAGAAGCAAGAAATCCACATTGGATTTAATATCATGCCCTGTTCAATGTTCGTACAAAGATATGATTTAATGTTTAATTTGTAAAGAGCACTTGAGTTGTTCTCTGTAGCTGTATATCATGGAAACTGACTCATTTGCACACTTGAAGATTGGTATTTCTGGACACTCTATCCATTGATATTTTCTGTTTCTTTACAAGTATATTTTATATATGTTTCTTTCTCTCTTCTAAGCATGATTCTGCCAGTTAAGTCATTTTTTTTAGTTCAAGGTTCTGCCAGGTAGCAACAGATTTATAGGGACCATGGGAGATTCTTTCTCTTACAGAAGTCTATCATCCAGCCCAGGGATGTTTCATCAGAAGTTACAGTTTCACAAATGCTTATTTCACTAGAGTCTCAGGTTCCACATTTCTACCCAGCAAGCTGCATGTCGCCTTTTGGATTAGCTGGTACTGTGGAAAGATAACCCATGAAGGCATGGAGAGATTTTGTTCAGCAGTATAATATTACAGTGATGATACTGATTTATTTTTTTTAAATCCTGTTTAGCAAGAGTTTATCTTCATCAACATACCACTTCCTATACTCTTTAGCTGCAGGCGCCATGGTCATAAACTTCTTGCATTTGCAGCCCTAATAAAAGCAATTTCTAAACATTTGGGACAATACTTAAACAGAGATGACAGCGGATCCAGGATTAGGTACATACAGAAAGCTTTAAAATAACTGAAACCATCTAATATTGGCGAAGTAAGCATTGGGTTTCTTTTTCTTTTTAATTCCAACTCACCTTCAAGTTCCAAAATTTAAGAAACACAAATGTTCAAAGTCCTAAAGAGTAAAAATTATTCTCAGTGATGGTAGGGATGAGTCTTTCTGAATATATGACTAGAGACAAGCAAACCTTTTTGTGGCACACTTCATTTTACAGTAGTTAACTTTGGTTTTCAGAACAGCATTATTATAAATCTTTCAGGATCATCAAAATGAAAATATTCTGTCAGTGACATTTCATACAGCAGTTTCTGTTTCACTGTCCCTATGTATAAAGCAGGAGAATATACTGAACTTTCCATATTGGACAGTTTCCTAAGTAATGACTGAGCCTCATGTCTTCTCTTCCTCAGTAGGAATATTATGAGACTATCTTATTCTTAATTTAATAGATTCTAGTGCTTACTTTCATGCAATCATGAATATATCCATAGTTACTTAAAATAATTGTGTTTAACTTTCCATAACCAAAACATAAATATAGCTTAATGTCAGATTTAGTTCTTAATATCATATTTGACTTGCTAAAAGTCATTAGGCAAGTAAGCATTAAAAGGAAGCATTTAGCCCTGACCAGTGTTCTCAGTAGTTAGAGCATTGGCCTGCAGATTTGATTCCCATTCAAGGGCAGGCATCTGGGTTGCGGTTTCCCTCCCCTGGTGCAGTAGGCAACCAGCTGATGTGTCTCTCTCACATCGATGCTTCTCTCTCTCTCTCCCACTCCCATCTCCCTTTCACTTTCTCTAAAAAGCAATGGAAAAAATATCCTCAGTGAGGATCAACAAAAAAAGGAAGCATCCTATTTAATAAAACCCTAATATGCAAATTGACTGAATGGCAGAACGACCAGTCGCTGGAACAACTAGTCACTATGATGTGCATTGATCACCAGGGGGCAGACTCTCAATGCAGGATCTGCCCTCTGGAGGTCAGTATGCTCCCACAAGGGGAGCGCTGCTCAACTAGAAGCTGGGCTTACGGCTGGTGGGCACAGTGGTGAGGGCGAGAGCCTCTCCTGCCTCTGCTGCAGGCGGATGGTAAGGAGCAAGGGATTTCAGACTGTGAGAGGGCACAGGCTGGGCTGAGGGACCCCCCCCCCCCTCCAGTGCATGAAATTTCATGCACCAGTCCTCTAGTTTAAAATAAAACTCAAGACAAATATCATATATTTTAACTTACATGTGGAATCTAAAAAACAAAATAAACTAATAAACAAAACAGAAACAAACTCACAAATACAGATAACATTTTGAAGGTTTTTACATGGGGGGGTACTTGGGGGGTTGGAAATGGTGAAAGAATTTAAAAGTACAAATTGGCAATTACAAAATAGTCAGGGGAATGTAAAGTATAGCATAGGGAATATAGTCAATATTATAATAACTACTAGGGGCCCAGTGCACAAATTCATGCACCTTAACAAGAACTGTGGGCCAGGAGTCTGCAGTAGGCACATGGGCGGGTCTCAGCCCATCCTCTGAGCCCCTACCCAGCCCCTCCCACCACAGCCCCCAGTCCCCCATCTGCCAGCAAACCCGCTCCCGCCACCGCCACTCTCACTTGCTGAGAGTGCCGGACCCGCTCACACCCTCTGACGGCGCAGAGCAATTGGGGCTGGTGCCAGCAGCGGGTGCAAGCAGGTCTGGAACCGTCAGCAGGTGTGAGCAGTGGCTGCTGCCCCGATCGACCCTCAGGAGCAGGGGGAAGTGGAGAAGCCTTCAGGGGCAATCAGGGCCAGCAGCTGCTGCTCGAACCCACTGATGGTGCTGAGTGATTGGGACCGGTGCCAGGCACCAGCAGCAGGTTCAAGCAGCAGCTCTGGCACTGGCTGCAGGTGCGAGCGGGGCCAGCGTCAGCAGCAGGTGTGAACGCCAGGGGGGACCATGGCGCACAGGAGCAAAGAATTTTCAGTAACCACCAGGGGTTCACCCCGATGACAGTGACCAGTGCACCGCCTTGATCTGGCACCCCCACTCACCTGCTTCACCATCCCGCCACAGCCAATGCTCATTATGTCCCGCACATGCCCACTGATGGTCAGCACACATCATAGTGACCAGTTGTTTGGTTGTTCGGGTGTTCTGATTGTTCCGCCATTTGGTCTATTTGCATATTAGCCCTTTATTATATATGATCTATAGTGCTAGACCATCAGGGGAGGAGGTTACTTTGTAAAGTAATGATTATCTAACCACTATGCTGTAGACTTAAATCTAATATAATATTGTATATCAACTGTAATTGGAAAATAAAAATAAGTGAATAAAATCAAACTCAACTTTATTGTTCAGTGATAAACTCTCATTTATCTCATGATACAGTAATTTTAAAAATCTTCCCTGTTTAATGACGAATTGGATTTTCTCAAATTTACATTACTCTCTTTTAATTTCTTAGTTATTTTTAATTCTTATGTAATTGTGTTTGATTCCATATCTTGAACACCTAGCAGATGAATGACTATATATTGTCTTCATGGCTATTCATATTTGGTTTGACATATATGCTATATTTGTTTTTCTTATGTATTTTATGACATAAATATTTCAGAAATAATTTTGATGATTGTGTTTTCTACTTGAATACTGAATTTTTAAAAAGTATCATTTTTAATTTAGAAGACACACTGTGGCAAAGCTTAAGGGTAACACATTCAAACTGATCATGGGTTATAGAAATAGTATTAACTTCAAAATCAAAATAATAAAAGTATAATATTTTTTATACCTCTGTAATATTAAATTTTAAGCAAACCCACCAGTATTTTCTTTTGGACATTAGTTGATTGCTCTCAATAGCTTGTTTTAAAATGGATGTTTTGATGAATTGCATATGTTCTAGCCCAATAGTCGGCAAACTTATTAGTCAACAGAGCGGCAAACCGTGGCTCGCAAGCCTCATGTGGCTCACGAGCCACGGTTTGCCGACCACTGTTCCAGCCCATCTGTTATGAAAAAAAGTGAAGTTATCTCTAAACTACATGAATAATTGTGAAAATTTAAAAAAACTAGCTAAATAAATAAGTACAAACTATTACTTTGTTATATTGTCTAATCTTTAAAAAAAAAAAAAACACTGACTAAGCATTTACATTGTAAATCACAAAAAAACAGTGATACAGTTGAAAGGATAGTTAAGTGACTGGCCCAGTCACCTATACTGGCAATTTATTTAATGAAACTTAACAAATAAAAGAAGGGGGAATTACTGGTGTGAAAGCAGAGTAAGACTGGGTTAACTGAATACATAGGTTAATGAAAGGAGCATGGAAGCTGTGGTGGTTACATTTTTATATAGATTTGCTTAGATTAATAGACTAAAAAAGGTTTCCTTTTGGGAAATGTTTGGCCAAGGAAGAGAAGGGCAAAAAATATGGCTTCATTCCAACTCCTAAAGAAAAGCAGAACTTAAAGGAACAAAGAGATGAGACTGTCATGGCATGTTTATAATATACCAACCTTAAATTAAGAATCACAATAAAACTGAGCTTATAATCTCATTTTTTTACTTAGTTTTTAATAGTTCAAAGCCACTTGTTATGTTTCAATTTGGGAAAAAAAATGTTGATAAAGTCATTTATTCTCACATTTCTAAACACGGTAATCTAATGAAAATTTTTTTCTCACTCTGTTACTAACTTTTCAATAATGAAATATAAATAAACAAATGAATGAATGAATGAATGAACTTACAGTTCCCCTGTGGAATAAAATCAGTACAAAAGCTCTATGTAGCATTCGAGATACTAAAAAATAATGACATTTCATTGTATGGCCTTGATCTTGCCTACTTTAACTTAGATTTAAAAGGAAATCTTGGCAGGCAATTAGCCTACATATAAAGGTTTGTATAATAGAAATCTCTTTTTGAATGCTAATAGGTTATCCTTTTCTCCCCTACAGCCTATTGAGGACTTCTCTTTTAAAATATGAACTACATATTCCATAGTTTATTAGCATCAGCTCTTTCAACTGTCCTTGGTGTCTAATGTTACATGCATACTCCTTAGAGCTGTTTCTCCTTCCTCTTTCTTAGGAGATTGATTCTGTGTAAGGGAAAACAGCTGAAATACCAAGGACCACTGAAAAATGCCAGCATCTAAATATATATCTCAGGACCTCTGCACCTTATCAGCTAAGAGTTGATTACAAGAAATTGAGACTAGAGGTTATATAATGAGATAAAATAGAAATTAGATATTATTGTTTTAGGAAAACAGACATTGTATATTAAGAAAGACAAGTTATTGACCAAGAAACTTAAGAATGTAAATTGAGACTCTGGAGAAACTTGTTGCAATAGCCACATGTCTAATAGAAAATGTTGGGAAAGTACCAGCCTTTTTAACTTAAGTTTTCATAATATCTGCCATATGAAACATTAAGTCCTTCCTTATACCTTAAGTCTGTGTTAGATATTATCAAATTACTTCAAAAGAAACTTGTTTAATTAACAGCACCTGTTATAACTTTGTCCAACATCTTTAGCCCTGCATTCAAAACCTTTGAAAATCTGGTCGTACCACATATTTCAAAACTTATGTTTCAAATACTTCCCTAGACAAATCTTTCTTAGCCAAATGAGTCCATTGATTTTTTTTCCTTAGGTATACCTTTGTTACAATTTCTTCCTCTAGTTATTTCTTCTTGTCAGATGTTTTCAATTCTAAATTGTACAGTAGAGTTATTGTACACTGCTTTTTAGATATATTCCTCTTATAGTTTATTTTGATAGTTCCCATCCATTACTCCAACATTTCAATGTTTATGGACACAGGATAGGGTATCCTGATCATGTCATTCAAAATGCTGCCTATTTCTTCAATTTTATGTCAGATCTGGTTTGATGATCAAGCTCTATCTTCATGCCTGATGAATGGTTCAGTAATTCACATGTGATGTGATAAGAGTTGGAACAAACTAGTGGGAGTAGAAATGGATATTAAAGATATATAAAGAAAACATAATAGATGAACTAAAGATTAAAAATGATTGTGAAGCATGAGAAAAACATGGCTGTAGGGATAGAAGGAACTAGATCATATGGAGAAAAGGTGAGTTCCATATTAACACATTAAATTTGAAGAGATGTAGAAAATTATATTTGTCAAATGTAATCTCGATGATGTGCTTATGACTATAATTATATATTTACACATACATGTTAAAATATAGATTTCAAATTTTATATGTATATAATGTATAAAATCATGAGTTCTGTACATTGTAGGCAAAATAAGGATTAAATAATGATTTGACTCTATGCAATTTTGCATTTTGTCGTGTTATTGACCCTCATTATGATTTAAATACAATTCCATCACATACAGTCCGAGATTAGGTAATACTAGAGCTAAAGTTGATACTATAAAGTGATATTACATAGAAATCGCTCCTGAACACTTGCAGGATATGCTGGCAGAGTTAACAAGGAGAGAGAAACAGTGATAATAACAACTAGAGCCAAGAATTATGCTATTGAAAAAAAGTTTTTTTGTTATATCAGTTAATTATTGTTGCATCACAAATAACCCCAAAATGTATGGCTTACAACAATAAAAACATATTATTTCACAAAAGTCTGGATTCAGCTGGGTGTCTCTATTGATCTAGGCCACACTTACTGAAATTCAGCTGGGCTCACTTACACAGTTACAATCAACTAAAAAGTCAACTGAAGACTGGCTAGTCTAGTAAGGGCTCAGCTGGATAATTTGACTCCGTTCCATATGGCCCCTTTCTCAGGCAGGCTAGTGTGGGCTTGCTGTCATGGTAGGGACAGCATTTCAAGAGAGAAGGAGCAGAAGTACTAAAGACCTCTTAAGGCCTTCACTCACAACTGGCACACTATTGGATTTTATTGGCTGTTGGGAGAGTCAAAGTCCAGCCCAGATTTAAGGGGGGAAAATAGACTTCACATCTTGATAGAAAAAAAGCTACAAACTCACATAGCACAGGACAGGATAGAGGCCATTATTTGGGGCCATCAATGGACTCACTCTGCAAATCACACAAAATGTTAGATTATGCTAGATTATGTGAGGACAATTTCAAAGAAGATAAAATTGCTTGAAGAAAGCTTAACAAAATACAAACTGCTAAAAAATTTGCCAAGAACCTCATGATATTTTACAAAATTCCATGAAAGTGATAAGGATAGACATTAAATAGAAAGGGATTTTGGGCATATGGTAAAATATTGAAACAATAAGTGCTAATCACTTATTAGCTGGAAGGATAGCAGATTTCACCATATTTTTTATATTATGTGTTTAAAAATAAGAAGGGATAAAAGAAGGGAAAGAAATACATATGAAAAACTCTTATAGATTATATATACTTGGGAAGAATGTAGCCTTAGAAATATACATGACAATCTTTTCCCATAGTTGAAAGGAATGAAAGTAGGTACAGAGAAAGTAATATATGAATGAGAGACCTGTAAGGAAAGGGACTCCTCTTTGTTCTCAATGAATATAGATCAGATGATAAATGGAGGTAACAGGATGCAATTGAAAAATGGGGGGGGGGGGGGAAATGGGAAGAGGGTCTAGAGGACATAAAGGGAGTTGAGAAAGTATTTTGGTGCTGGTCATGATTTATAATGGAATAGATGCTCACATCATTTTGTTTTGGTAAAGTAGTGATTAAGTAAATGATTGCATAACCATTGTTTCTTAAACTTGAGACTTGATAAGACCATATTACTGGACCCACCCCTAAGGTTTGTGAACTCACTTGGCCTGGTGTGGGCATCAAGGTTTTATATTTATAGTAAGATTGAGGTCATACTGATGTTGCTGGTATGGGACAATACTTTGAAAACCTGTGATATAATGCACAGATCATTGGTCTTGATTTCTATGATTGTGTTAGATATTTAATAAATGTTAATATAAACATAGCTTTATTTTACATTGTTAGCTTAGAAGACATAGTGTTATTCTCAGTCATATTATTACGAGTCTAAATTATCATAATAGACTACAGAAATATAGCATTGAGATTTTTAGATTACATTGTAAATAACAATTAAAGGTAAATATTAATTAAAACACCCTCTAGGTTTGGTAGCAGACAGTAGATAGGGTCAGATCTACTCCACATCCTTCCTTGCTGGGTCTGATTCCAAGCAGCAATGCCAATCTGGAACACACTGGGCTCAGGGATATTATAGCAGCAAATAAGCACATCAAACCTTAGATTCACTTTTTAATTCTCTGCTTATGTCATGTCTACTAACATCCCATTGGCAAAAGAAAGCCACATGGCCAAACACGAGGGTTTTCCATGAAGCCATGGCAAAAACGTAGATGTGTTATTCTATCAAGAGAGAATGTGAGAAGGTAATTGAGAGCAATAACAGTCATTAATCCATATCTTGTCATGAAAGAAATTTTTACTCTTCCTATATATTAATTTTCCCATCTATAAAGCATTGGCTTAGGTTATATAAGGTCCTGTCCAGTTCTATTTTTTTAAGAGTTGATGCTGTATATGAGTTGCAAAGTACTTGGATGTGTATGGTGTAGAAATAATCTATAGAAAACATATGAATAGAGTTCATCAGGTACTGGCCTTCTAAATTTAAATTATTTGTGGGAATCCTCTATATTAGTTCTTTTTATGTTGATATAATAATGTCTTCAAAGCACATGGGAAACATTTGGGATTCTTTGGTTCTCACCATTTGGTAGGGAGGTAAGCAGGAAGGCATTATTAGATTCACTTTGTAGATGAGGACACTGAAGCTCAGGGTTCAAGTTGTACAAGAAGAGACAGAGCTGGAACTAGAGGTCAGGCATTTCCCTCTCCATGCTCTTTTCATTATATTATGCACAGTAGTCATGGTACTTTATGTGGAAGGTGCAAATGCCTATTACAAATAGCCATGTCTGCAAATGCTTACTTCTCCTCTGAGCATATAAAATATAAAGACATGAAAATATAAACTTAATGTATCCAATTAAAAAATAGGAGAATGACAGAAGAGCTCTCCAAAGACAGCATCTGATTAACTTCTGTAAGTAATATAATTCTACAGAGAAAGAGATTAGAATAGAGGACATAAATGCCTTATTAGTCAGTGTTTTAGAATAGACTTTGGAACACTCTTGTGCAAATGAGAATAGTAAATATATCCTCAGAAGTAGTCATAGATTCCTCACCTCATAAATTTATATTATAAGATGAACACAGAGCAACATCTTGAGGATTAAAACACAGAAACAGTAGGTTTTGATGGGGTGGAATGGTAGGACAGCAAGCCTGCCAGGGGCATCAGAGTGGAACACAGCCAAAGATGAGAGGAAATCATCAATCGCTGCCTCCTACAAGTCTCATACTGGGGAACAAGCCCGCAAACCCGGAATGTACCCTGACCAGGAATCAAACCACAGCCTCCTGGTTCATGGGTTGATGCTCAACCACTGAGCAACACCAGCCAGGAAAATCTTAAACTTTCCAAATGTTGTTCAGACTATAAGTCTGATGTGCTAGCAAGAACACATCACTCAATGTGAAATTAAGAGAACAGCAAAGATGGCTGGAACACACAAAACATGCACCGTGGGCTCTGAATAGAGACATACTGCACATTATCAAGAGAACAGTGCTAAGCTGTTCTTAATGACCGCCTTTCTTCATCAGTGCAAATTCTGATGAATTACTAAGTGAAACTATGGTCAAAATAATATATGGCATTAGTATAATAAGAAAGATAAGCATGTGTGTTGGGCAGAAACTACATCTAATAAATTGATTAGAAATAAAGTAGGTGGTAATACTTTAAAATAAAGGAGGTGCACTTCAGTTAATGGAAAGTGGTTCTGCAATGGTTTTTCTGCTCATTGCTCAGTTAGGTCCCCAACTACTACTAAAAATCATTTTGCATTAGAATAATTGTTTAAGTAGAAACACTATCTAAATACCATTGCTGTTTCCTCAAAGATATTTGGCAGGATTGAATTATTTGTACAACACTATATTCCATCAATAAATTACTGGAGAAAAAGCTGTTAAATTTTTAATTTCTGCCAGAACACTTTAGGTGTCAGAATAATGAACTTTTTAATACCCTGGCAACAGATTAAATAACATCTTTAAACATGGTTTGACATTTATTTGAAAAAGGTGTGTATTTTTCCTCTTCTTGTTAAATTATGGCTGTCACCACATAAAGATGAAAAGAATATATTTATAAAAGGCCACAAATACAATAAGCAGACATCAATTTGACTCAGTTGGTTGAAAGACTTGCCATTCTCAGGAGGCTGACTTCTTAATTATCTTTGCATTCTAGAGCTCTGTAATGTATTTTGCTTAATGATTTAATTGTATATTTTTATTTCCCTCAAAAAGTGTTGTTGTTGCTTGTATGTGTTTCTGCTATTAGATAATTTAAGATGAGAGTAGTAGACAAAGATTATCTTAGATCTTGGTCACTTGTCCTTGATTTCATTGAAGATAACCTTTTCATCCACCCCAGTGCTCTCTTCAATTAAACATAAGTTTGAAAAGGAACTATTAAAAGTAATTCTTACTAAGTTTAAAATACTATCCATCACATATTTTCATTTTAACTTAGAACAAATGAGTGCATTTAAGTTATGGAACTTTGAACATCCATAAAACACATGAAAGAAAGAGCTTAAGGCACAAAACTTCTGAAGACAAGCATCATGAGTGCCTAGTCATAATGCCGGCCTCTGTCAACCCTTCCTTATTAGCGAGGTGTGCAAGTATTACATGCAATGCAGAGGTTTGGGAAGTAAGAAGGACTGGGTAGTTCTTTTGTTTTGGAGGGGGGTTGGGGTGTTTTTTTTGTGTGGGGGGGAGGGTGGGTTTTTTTGTTGTTGTTAATCCTCACTTGAGGATACTTTTTTCCATTGCTTTTTCAGAAAGAGTGGAAGGGAGGGAGAGGGAGAGAGAGAGAGAGACATAGAGGTGAGAAAAACACATTGATCGGTTTCCTCCCACACTCACCCCATCCAGGCATGGGGAGCAAACCCACAACCCAGGTACCCGCCCTTGACTGGGAATCAAACCGGTGCCCCTTCAGTGTGAGGGCCAATAGTCTAACTGCTGAGCAACACTGGTCAGGGCAGACTGTGTAGTTTTTATATGATTTCCAATAAGCTGAGTATTTAAAAATGAATTATATTCAAACAAAAACAATTAAGATATGTTTAAAATATTTCAAAGATTGCAACAATATAGTAAAATGACACACTTTAGTCACTTACACTTAATAAAGGTACATGGATTGGAAATGATGTACAATGTAGGTGCTGGCTACCACAGCAAAGAAAACCTGCCACACATTTTGATGTCACCTGGCCTCTTACTTCTGTGAAAATGTGCTGTGCTCAGGCCTACAGCTAGGCTATCATGCAATGTATGCTTGCAATGTACTTTTAGCAAAGCTCTTAACACTTTCATATTTATTTTAAACCTCAAATACAAACCAGCTACAATCGCATAGTTTCACATTTTTCTGTGGTCATTTTTATAAAAAATGACTTCCAAAATAAAATTCATAATGCTATTATCATCTAACAGAACTGAAGGGAAGGAACTCAAATGTTCATCAGTTTTCAGCTCTGGTATGTAATTAAACCTTTAATTTTTTTCAATGGCCTGCTGCTGCTTCACATCTCATATAAACAAATCTAAAAATGGGTGAAAATGCTGCTTTAAGACACATGCCTGTTTGTGACCCTCTGTTGAAAGCCCTAGCAGCTTTCAAGCTCTTCTGGTGGTAGCTTTATATAATAAGTAGGTCCTCTTTAAAATTGACCTATACTTCTAATATTCCAAAAAATTTATTTCACATTAGTTGGTTTTGAATATCCAACTTTATTTGGTATGAAACAGGATTTAGGAAAGAAAAGGCTTGGGATTGAGGTTTAGTTCTCTCATTTCCAGTTGTGTGTTATTGAACAATTAACTTCTCCTAGCTCTAGTTTTCTGGTCCCGGCTGAGTTACAGCCCTGGGGGCCCCTAAGAAGAAGGGGATACTACCCTTTACCTCTTTGCACACAATATGCCACAATTGCCTAATCTTCACAGCTTCCAACTACACGATAACATTTAGTCTAGTGATAGGCCATGTCTATCTTCAGGTCCACAAACTGGTGACTGCTTCAACTCTGAACCCTAGAAGTGAAGCATCATTTTTGCTGTTGTCCTGGAAGTGGCATGGGTGTGCATTCTTTTTTCTTTCCTTATTGATTAAGGTATTACACATGTGTTCTTATCCCCCATTGCCCCCCATCCCCCCAATCATGCCCTCACCCTCACCCCCTGTTGTCTGTGTCCATTGGTTAGGCTTATATGCATGCATACAAGTACTTTGGTTGATCTCTTCCCCTTACCCCCACCCTCCCCTACCTTCCCTCTGAGGTTTGAGCACCTGATTGATGCTTCTTTCTCTGGATCTGTTTTTGTTCATCAGTTTATGTTCTTCATTATAATCCACAAATGAGTGAGATCATGTGATATTTATCTTTCTCTGAGAGTGTGCACTCTTTTAGCTAATTAATAGTAACAATCTTATTGTAGATGAAGAAGGACTGATTTCAGTCCACCCCATTGCACTGACTGATGCTTATACTGCTGCTTGGAGTCATTTCATAGTTGACTCAGTCCTTCTAACACTACTCTGTTGCCTTTCCTCACCGCCCCAAACCTATCACTCTTGTATCTATCAAGTTATATGAACCTTAACAACACATAGAATACAATGAAGCTTCCACTGTCCCTCCAACTAGGGGTGTCTTTCTAGATCATATACAATTTGTACCACTTAATTCACTCTACTTTATGATGCATTTATTGACCATCCGAATTTCCACTATAGATTTGAAGATCTAAACTTTGTTTTCCTGTGATGTTTACGACTACATTTTGAATCTAGATAGTACTAAATAAATAAAAAATAAAGGACAAATGCAAAAATTATATTGCAAATACTTTTTAAATACATATTTATTTTTATTTTAATCCTCACCTGAGGATATTTTTATATTGATTTAAGAGAGAGAGAGAGAGAGAGAGAGAGAGAGAGAGATGTGAGAGAGAAACATCAATCAGTTGCCTGACCAGCGATTGAACCTGAAACCTAGGTATGTGCCCTGACCGGAAATGGAACCCACCACCTTTTAGTGTACAGGACTATGCTCCAACCAACTGAGCCACCCTACCAGAGCACATATCTCTTTTAAGAATAAGGAACCATAATGTTAAAATTTACTGCCTAAAGCTAATCTCCCAGTGTATTTTGATTCTCCTAGTTGTAAATGACCTTAAAATGCTGGTCCACTAAAAGCTATTGGAGAGTATGACAGATTCTCTTGAGGGAGTGAATTTAATTCATTTTTTACTACCAAGCAAGGTCTGAAAAAAAAGATAGGTTAGGCATCACTTCTATTAGTATGAACTATTACAAAACAATATGCATGCCCAACCAAGATTCCAACAATGAGCTCAGTACAAATAATTTCTTAAATATTAAATTTTTAGAACTCTTAAAAATTAATTTGAGAGAGAGATTGATTTGCTATTCCACTTATTTATGCATTCATTGATTGATTCTTATTTGTGCCTTGACTGGGGATTATACCCACAACCTTAGCATATCAGGAAAACTATCTAACCAACTGAGCGACCTGGCCAGGGCTTAAATATTAAATCTTTAAAATGGCAAAAATATTTTTAAATCTTGCATTTGAGATGCTACATTTATATATAAGACTAAATACTAAAGTTAAGCAGTGAAACCATTAAAGTATTTTACAGATGGTCCATGCATGTGAATCAAATGTCAGTTTATGACAACTAATCATTTTATGCATGGCCATTTAAAATATGCACAGATCTTCCTCTTAAGATGTTATTAAACTGGAGCAAAATAATTCATATTTTAATGACTGCCCCTCAAAAAAAACTGAAAACCAGATACAATGTTTTATTGATGTTTCTTAAAATCAATTGCTTTATTTTCATTGGCCAATATCATTAAGTAGCTTGGGGATAGGTTTCCTCTTTCTAAAGAAAACACAACATCTTGAATTTTAAAACATGTACCTGTCATTTTACTTTAAAATATAGTCATGTAAAATAATGTCTAGCTATAAGAATATTTATTTCATTATATTTTAATCCAGGTGTGAAATCATTTTCAGAATCTTATCTAGACACTCATTTATGTATTTCACAAGAAACTAACATATGAGAAACTATCATTGGAATTGTTAAGTTCAGCTGAAACATTAGCCTATATGCAGTGAAAGAACAACTCTGAATTTCACCTCTGAGTCTCAATTACTGATACTTTTTCTTTTGTTCCACCTTTTTAAAAGCCCTTCCCTTCCCATTAATGTTCTATGTAGTTCTTCAATAGTTAGCTGATACTTACTTTTGCTTTTAATAAATGTCTATACTAATAAAAGAGTAATATGCTAATTAGGCTGGACAACTTCCGGATGTCCTTCTGGACAAAGCCACAGTGGCAGGGGCTGAGGCAGAGGTGGTTAGGGGCGATCAGGCCGGCAGGGGGGAGCAGTTAGGGGGTGATCAGGCTGGCAGGGGGAGCAGTTAGGGGGTGATCAGGTCAGCAGGCAGAGGTGGTTAGGGGCAATCAGGCCAGCAGGGGAGAAGTTAGGGACATCAGGCCAGTAGGCAAAGGTGTTTAGG
This sequence comes from Plecotus auritus, assembly GCF_963455305.1. Taxonomy (NCBI): domain Eukaryota; kingdom Metazoa; phylum Chordata; class Mammalia; order Chiroptera; family Vespertilionidae; genus Plecotus; species Plecotus auritus. Next base: position 128,473,707 of record NC_137771.1, on the reverse strand, counting down.
GGTGATCAGAAAGGCAGGCAGGTAAGTGGTTAGGAGCCAGTGGTCCTGGATTATGAGAGGTATGTCCGACTGCCGGTTTAGGCCGGGTCCTGGACTGGAGAGGGTGCAGGCCGGGCTGAGGAACCCCCACCTCCCGTGCATGAATTTCGTGCACTGGGCCTCTAGTATTACATAATTACTAAATAAAAATAAGAATTATGGTCCTATTAAATAGTCAATATGAGATAAAAAGCCAATTAAACCCACAGATGGAAGTGATTCATAGGAGAAAATAGCATAAATAGATAAGGGTAATTAGTTGATTGGTTTATACTAGTAAATTTCATGTTTCCCAAAGGATTATTTAAATGCATATAGTGGACCAGAATGCTGAATTTTGCATTTGGGAGCTTTTATTAAACTAAAATATCCTTTGCAGATTATGGCCCCTCTTGGCTTTATAGCCAAGGAAGATGCAGGGTCTGGAATAAATTGCCCATAACAAATTCACTTCAGAAGATTTTTGTCAATTAAACTAGAAGCTATCCTATTGTAAATACTGAAGATCAGATACAAAGCCATAATTTTAGGGAAATGGAAGAATTTCAGTGGCTCAATATTTCACAATATTTTTATCTTTCTCTGTAGATTTGTAGTCATTATGTGTATATCTCTAGACTATACAGTGATATAGCTCCCCTGACTAGTCATGCTTGTAAAATATGACAACAGAAATATTTGTGATGTGTTACTCCCTTCTCTTTAAGCTGTTCAGAATTAATAACACAGTCTTCCAAGTATTGTAAAAGGGATAATAACCCACAGATCATCTGCAACATATATTCTGGGTCAGAAGCAAGATAAAACAAAAGAATAAAGGGTAGTCAGGGGACCAGTCAACATACACATAGCTTACATATAGGAGCAAAAACTTTTCCTATTTTAACAATGAAATGCAGTATTTTAGGCTTGAAGCAAATTGAAACAGACATCAGCAGCTTTGTTTCTTGCTAGTTACAAATATTGGACAGTTGTCTAATTTTTTTTTTAAATGAAGGAGTTAGAATTTATTTGTCTGTTAAAAAAATAAACCTTAGTTTTAAACATAATTTCATCTTCTGCTTTAGTCAATTCAGACTGCTATAACAAAATACCACTAACTGGGTGGCTTAATCGACAACTATTTATTTTCTTATAGTTCTGGGGGCTGGGAGGTCCAAGATCAAAGTGCTAGCAAATTTAATTTCTGACAATAGTTCTCTTTTGACTTGCAGATGCTCACATTCTTGCTGTATGCTTACATGATCTTTTCTTTGAGTACAAGCAGGAGGCAGACAGAAAGCAAGCGCTCTGCTATTACTTTCTATAAGGACACTAATCCCACTTGATCAGGGCCCCTCCCATCTGACCTCATTTAACCTTAATTACTTCTTTAGAGGCGCCATCTCCAAATACAGCCATTGAGGGTTTTGGAGGGAACACAAGCATTCAGTTTATAAAAGCATGAAAGACATTAGTTTTCCCTGTTGTACTTTCTCAATCCTCAGTGTTTATGCATTACCCCTTACACCTCATATTCCTTCAACCTATGCTATTTGTATATGTGCATTTGTATTTTGGTGTTCTGTACCTTTATATGAATTCAAAATTCCCAAATATAAGCCAGATTTATATTTAATATGAATAACCTAACTTTCCTTATCTACTTAGTTTTCTCTCATGCATCATTTTCTATCTACTGGATAAATGGAATATATTTACACAATAGATACCTTAATTACTTTTACATGTCTCTCAATACTTTACATATACATTGGCTTATATTCATTTGAAACTTCAAATTCTATCTTCTTGGAAATAGATATTCAAATACATTTCCAGAAGACATATGTTGCAAGTTGATTAAAATTGTATTTTTATTCAATATAAATCATAATATTCTGTTAAGGAATAGAGAAGGTAAGAAATAATTATTATAGTACATTGGAAAGACTTGGATATAAATCCCAGGGTTGTCATTTTATTGAGCCCACCAAGTTTCTATTTCCATATCAGAAAAAAGTATATAAGTTATATTCTAATTGTCTTACTCATGTATAAGGCTGTTACATGGAGAAAATGAAACAATGTATGAAAAATACCACATAAAAGTTAATTACTATCCCAAGATGCAATTTAACCTATAAATAAGATTTTTAAAATATTTTCCTCGTCTTAAATATAAACATGAAAAATATAGAATATGAGCTTTCATGCACTCATAAAAGTAAGCATGGCAGGATCTTCTCCCCATTCTATCAGGTGTTGAAAATTTCCTCTTGTATTTTTCATTTATATTTTGCCTAAATTTTTATCTAATGTTCCAATTTAGCAACAAGATACAAAGCTTTGTATAATTACCAATTTAGTGAATTATTTTTGGTAACATTTTAATTTCACCTGAACAAATTTAAGGAATATAAATAACATAATTTTTTATACTACAATGGCCCTTCTACAATGGCATACTATTAGAAATAGACCTTCTGGTCATTCAGCACATTCATTTAAGATCCCACCACCAAAAATAAAAAAGCCGTCTTTAAAATTTACAAGAAGTATGGGATTTTGAAAATGGTCATTTATTGGTTAAACAAAATCTAACAGTTTAATAAAAACTTTTCTGAGAAATTTGCTCACTGACCCACAGATGGCACAACAAGGTGGCAAATGGAAAATAGGCGTGTTCTCCCGGTACTTGTGAAATCAAAGGGAAGAATCATGGCACGCCCTTCCTGAGCATTATATGAGGTCAGAGCAGGGAGAGTCAGGAAAGGGAAGAAGCGTGTCTGGTTATACTTCTTCTCGGCAGATTTTGGTTGCCCAATCCTGGGATCTTCTCTGTATTAAAATATATTGAGAATTATACTCAGACTAGGAGTCTGGTGTTCAGAAAGTGCTATGAGCTGGCTTCTCTCAAGGAAAGAGGGAATTGCTTGAGTAAGTGGGCCAAAGGGATTTCACACATGGAACTTATTGGTTTTCTCATATTATATTCTTTCTACATGGGAAATTTAGATTTCTATGTGCCTAAGGATTTACAGATTTTCTACAGCTTGCTGTCTTTTAAAGCAGAGAAAGAACAGAAAAAAAAGAAAGACAGTATCTTCCTGAATTGAGATTTGTGGATCTCCTGTGTCTTTACATTAATCTGTTGGTTGGTTTAAGGCATGTTAATTTTGGTGACACATACATAAAACAAGATTTTCTCATTCCCGTCCCCCCTCTCCCCCCGTATTTAGAGTTGTGAAAGCTCACTTCCGCAGATGTTATGATATGACTTCATAGGGATTTGAAGGTGTTATTCCAAAGTTTTTTTGTAAGTTAAACATGTATTATTTAAATAGCATTTTAAAACAAAGGTGGAGGTATTAAGTAATTACTACTATGGGTCCTCTTGAAAAAACAAACCTTTTTAAGGTAAAAAAAAAAATCAAGCAATATTTTAGACTCTTTGGGGTTATCTAAGTGCTGAAAAGCAAGACCCACCTGTATTTAATTTCTTTCTGGATGAGTGAGGAACAAAAACAGTGGCCATGGGTTGAAATCGCCAAAGTCAGAACAGGTAGTTTAACCACACTGAAATCGGAGCCAGCTGTGGGGGAGGAGGACAGAATGAGACATGCTGCAGCGGGTGCCTGTGGGAGAAAGTGAAGTGGATGTTTGCAGCAACAGAACAAGTTCCTGTGGTTAGGGCAAGCTGGTTCTCATGCATAATAGCCTCACACCTGGCAGAAGTTTATGAGGTTGCTTTGGAGGAGCTCTGAGACCCCAGAAAATTCTGTCTCTGACCCTTGGGCAGATCATGGAGACTACTGAGTTTCTGTTTCCATCTAGTGTAACACAATTTATTATCTTTTAAAGTGCAGATGGTAGTAATAGCATTTATCACTTTCATAAAAGATTGCAAACACTTTTGAAAAGTTATTTTCCATAATGTCTCTCTTATGATCCTAGAGAGAGTCTCTAGGACTTTAGTATGAATGAGCTTATCAGGTAACATTGAAAAACACATTGACTCTGGTTGTGGGGAAAGGCAAAGAGAAAAGTACAGAAAAGAAAGGAAGTTTGTATCATTCATCATTTAGTCATCGATCTATTCTAAGTTCTCTATGTGCTAGCAATGGACTAGTACAAAGCAAGTATGATCCCTGTTTTCTTTCATAAAAGAGAGCTATATTAAACTAATAAACACATAATATTCATTTGCAAACTGTGAGAAGAGTGGAATGCGTTGATCAGGGGGAGGGATATTCAATCTGAGACTTGAGTAGTAGTATGTACTTACTATGTGCTCAGGTCTATAATAGGAGGTGTTATTATTACCCCCAGTTATTGTTCCTTATCATCATCCATATTTTATAGCTGGAGAAACAAAGCAGTCAAGAAATTGACTGTTCAAAGTCACGCATTTTAGGAAACAATGAATTTAACCAGACACCTGCCTTTAATGTGCTTAACCACTGCACACTACGTCCTCGCCACTGAAAGGGGAATAGACAGCAGTCTGGCAAGTGTCCAAGGCAGAGAAATCTGAAGATAAACTTCCAACTCTCAGTCTTACATAAATTTGCTGGACCCTCAAGCAGTACAAAATATCAGAGTCAGCCTCATTGCAGTTGATCTTACTAATTATAAGCTTCACGGATTTGAACTGTACAAGTTGCTAGAAAATGTGCTTACTTGAGGAGAGAGTGGATGAGGCTGGCCCCTGAGCTGGAGGTCACCTGAAAGCTGGAAATTCCCTTATTCCATTTAAACTGAGCCAACCTTCCTCTCCTTGTGACAGAGACCAAAGACAGGAAGTAAAGAGATAGAGAACAAAAAATTAACATTCTATATGTGACACTTCCTGCATGTCAGATTTTTTGTGTTCAGCTATTTAGAATAATTACACCTAATCACATAATTCCTGTAAACTGATGAAGTGCCATAATTTAGATGTTTAACAAAAAATGTAGTTATATAATTATAATGTATAGCTGTAATTTATGGATAATGATGGGCAAATTTTAAACTTTACAAAATAGTGTAATCTGAGCCTTCATGGAAATGAGCCTCACCATTTGTTTTCTATTTCTGACCAAGTACAACAGCTTTGACAGCTACATAATGTAAACTTAAGGGCTTCCCTCTGTTTCGAGGACTTCCTAAATATACTAGTAGAGTATTTTTAAAAGACTAATGTGGGTTTATGTAGTCTCTTCCCAGGAATCTCAGGTGACATTAACTGCCTTAGAAGGAATTCAGGACTTCAGCTGTTTCTGAAGTGAAGTATCCATCTAGAAGGCTGAAGACTGAATAAATCAATGGTGAAATTGACCCTGGAGCCTGCATTCATGTGTAGTTTGTTAAGTCATGCAACACACATTTATCAGTGGCCACTATGTGCACATGTGCCAGCTGAGTGCTGGGCATTCTGTAGGGAGCAGAGTCCAAGAGAACCAAGAGAGGAGATGAGTAAGCAGGGCTTGCCCAACATTGTTAAGTCTTATCAAAAGATAAGGGTCTTTGAACCAGAAGCTGGTGTTGGTGACTTTTATGAGGACTTGCAGTGGAGTGATGGATGTCCAGACCAGAGCGAGTAGGCTGGGAGGCAAGTCAGAGGTGAAGTGGGGACAGCACTTCTTTTAAGAAGGTTCATAGTGAGTTAGAAGAGTGAAATCAGATAGAAATAGAAAAGGGGTGTTGACCTTAAGGCAGTCTGCTGTCCTCCGACACCCCCAATGGCACAGGTTTATTTGAATCCTAACAGAAAATATAATGGTAGCAAAACTTTACCAACAGCTTTTATACCAGATTTTTACCTTATCCATTATTCTCATTGATTTATTACTCCATTCATGTGAAGTATCTGCTGCTGTATTCCCATTGTATAGTTAAGGAAACTGGGTTTTAGAGATGTTAAATATCTTACTCCTTATTGCTTGGCTACTCAACAATAAGACTGTGGAGAACACCAGGTGTGTCTGCCTGCAGTCAGAGTGAGCAGCTTTTCTACAGATAGAATTAAACATAAGAGGATGAGAGCATACAGGGGTGGGCACAGGTTTACAGTTGTTCATAGGGGAAAAGACATGCAGATTATGATTGTAACAATAGCTTTATTAACTCAAAAGAATGCCACAATGCAACTGTAGACCTCCTTTTCCCACCTGTATAATCAAAAGTTCTGGGTCCCAAGAAGTCTGGAGGGAGAAGACACAAATTAAGATCATTTAGGATAATATTAAGTTACCCTAAAATAAAAGAAAATCAATACAATTTTAAAAGAAGGGAGAGATAAAAATTAAGATGCAAGTTGATGGAATCAGTGAAGGCGGTTGGTGGCATTTTCATAAGATGGCTTCTATTTTTTTTTATAAAACTAAAAGTCTGTTATAATAGAGCCAAGAAATGCAGGAGCCAGGACTTCAGGCTGAGTGGCAATGGTGCAGAGTTTTAACCATGAGGCATAGGAGAGGAGCACCTACAGAACTGCGTTTGCTTGTCCTCATTCAGGGCCACATTAATGCTGTTGACAATGAATTTATTGTGGATGTTCAGGTGTGAAGGCCAAAGGTTACAGTGATACAGGGTTATAGTTTTGCCAAGCAAGTGAACAAGGATATTAAAAATACCAGTATACTGGTGGGTTATAAAACTGAAATTTGTGAACACAAACATCAGTTTGGTGGTTGCCAGAGGGAAGGGAGTGGTAGGGTGAAGGGTGCCTAATATATAGTGACGGAAGATTGGGAGGTGGGCACACAGTGCAATATACAGATCTTGTAACATAGAAACCCACACCTGAAACCTATATGATCCCATTAACCAATGTCACCCCAATAAATTTAATTTTTAAAAAGAGAATACTGCTAAAGGGTGGTGATGGTCATGGATGAGCCTTGGCTTTTTTTCACTAAAGGAAAGGAAGTGTGAAGCAAGGAGGTGGCCAATAGATAAGATAGAAGTAAACGATTCTAAGGACTGGAAATTCTGATTCAATTAATATTCAAATATATTTGGGGATTGAATGGGAGAACTGAAACAGAAAGGAGGCCATAGTTATAGTGAAGAATGACTGAACCTGTAATTTGAAAACTCAACCAGAGTGGAAGATGGTCCCCTCCCCCAGGTACTAGGAAGTAAGATAGCTCTTAAAGGGTACTGTTTCTACGAAAATTTACTCTCATGACTTTCATAATTGTATCAGATATCACATTCAATTGCTTATAAAAGAAATAAACATTCTGGGTGTACACATGTTTATTAAACACATTGAAGTTAGGTTTTCTGACATATGATTAACATGAATAGCTGTAAAAATGTTTTGTATGAGTTTTTGATGGTAATACCGTTTTTATAGTAAAAGTATTTTATGTAAAAAGAGGAAAAAGTGTGGTGTAGGACCAAAACCATTTAATGACTAAATTGATTAATCCCTGCAATTTGTGATCACAGCTGTTTCATGTTGCCCATTACACAGGAAGATAGGAAGAAGCTAGAGAATAAAAGATTAGTCAAAAATAAGTAAATAAAGGTGAAATTAGAGAAAAGGAGAAGAAATCAGAATATGATAAATACATGTGAGTAGCATAAAAGAAGAGTAATTAGTTATTTAATTAAATGGAGATATTTCTCAAAAGTAATGATAAAGTTTAAATGATAATACCAAAACTATTGCCAGACCATCACTGAAAAATAGAGAATACATCATTAAATTATGACAAATATATATATGTAATTGTCAATAACTTAGATATTCTATTTCCTAGAATTTAATAATTCACCATATTTAAAGTGAACATAAACTGTATTTTTTGCCTTTATCCTAGTTTAATCCTTCAGAATTTGGACCACATTCTGTATGGTAAAAATTGCTTTTGGGGAAATGATCACTAAAATAATTATTAGCTTATAGTATACTTGATATTATGGCTTTCAACTTGTAAGTCAACACAAAAAAGGAACATATGGGTAAATATATCTGTGTGTGCATGTAAGTGTTTACATGTGCATAGGTGTTCACATGTGGACATGTGTGCATAGCTTTCATGTGTGTGTTTCTGTCTAGGCCTTGGACTCAGTGATATTTCACTGCAAAGTGTTAGCAGTCATGACTTAATTACATACTATTTAATTATATGCTCTTCCAGGTAAAATTTGTTGAGTAATTGTAACCATATAATTCTCATTTGTACCTGATACATGACCCGTAATTCGAGGATAGTCTATTAAAAATGGCTTCTTAAAAGTTATAAAACATTGGTATCATCAGTGAGAGAATTAAAGAGAATTTAAATTTAGCATCACTGTTCTTTCTTTATTCATATTTCATGGTCATGCTAATACAAATCCAGGAAGGAACAAAGTACCAAACTGAAGAGAGAACGTTTTAAGTCAAATGCAGAAAAGGAAAGAATTCCAGCTGTCTCTGTGTTTCAGAGGCTGGTCGAGAATAGTCATCATGACTCAAATTGGGGGGAGAAGCTGCAGGCCCGGTCTCATTCATACCTCTGTGTTTCCCATACCCACATTATTTCCTCGGAGTGGCTGAGAACAGGAATACTTTCCCCTTTTTTGATAGCTCCTTGGGAACATATAAAAGCCTTCCCCATCAGGCTGAGAAAATTACATCACTGATAAGTCAACCTGCTGTGCCCTTTCGGATCCTAGTCTTAGGTAGAAAATGTGGCATTATTAGACATTAAGACTATTTTGGATTCTTTTGAATTCCTCTAAGAGCAATTGAGTCTGATGTGATGGGTTTTTCTTTTTTCCCTTATCTCCTGGGCTATGAGGACTCTTTTATCATTCCAGCATTTGAGTTGGCAGAGTCCCTGGAAAAGGTCAGAAAAAGCTCCTACAGAGATTTATATATTACAGCATTGTTAGCTAAATTAATCCTTTGCCTGGATTTTTCTCCCTGAATAGAAATTTTGTAAAGTTAATTGGAGTCTCAGGAAAAGGACTAATAAAAGGCAGTACTTCAGCTAGGTCAAACAGTCATAATATCTCAAAACCAAAAAAGATGTATTATGAGAGAGGATGCTTGGCTTTTAATACAATTAAAGCCTGAAAGGAAACTTAATTTCATCCAGCCCATTTCTTTTCCATACAGGTAAGACAGTTCATGAACATTTCCAGAGGGATTTTTTAAATCTTATTATTCAGGACCCACAGTGAGAGAAATCATATAACTTGTCATAAAATCTCATGGTTATCAAGTATGTTGTCCAGTGACCTCTTCATCTTAAATAGCATATTCTGGAATTTCCCCCAATTTTTGCCTCATCCATTCTATAAGGAAACAGAAGAAGTCTTTCTTCACTGTGAATTGTTAGTCACCTTATTTATAATCATCTTGAGTATAAAATTGACATAGAAAGCATACTTCAGTCCACTATTAAAACATATTTGATTATTCTTTCCCAGTGTGAGGTCTCGTTTGTCCATTAAAACTATGTTCTTATATCTTTCATATATTGTCTATTTCTTAGATACACATAATTCCTTATTAAATTGTTAAATATTAAGCTTATATTTTAGTGGAATAATTGTACATTTCTTTCATTAATGTATTGAAGTAAATTTCTTTAGGAAGTAAATGTACATTTTAAAATTCATACCTATATATACAAATCACGTAGATGTATCTATCACAGGCAACCTCTACCTACTTGATCAAAAAGGTTGTTAACTATTTCTACCACTAGATGGCACTGATCTGCCTTCGGAAGCTGCAACTTGACAGACATTTGCTTAATTGAGAAAAAAAATTAATCAAGAAATTTATCACTTTTCTGAAGCCATAAACATTTAACTTTTTAGTCAGTTTTTAATATTTGCAAATATCTGTTGTTACTTAACTAAGAAATGAATAGGTCAGACATAAATGAGTATTAGCTCATTCCCATAGTAACATTTTTATTCCTCCAACTCTATATGGTATATGCAGGAAAAGTAGAGTTCAAGATTGAATTTTAAAATTTTCAGCCTTATCAATGCTTATTAGTATCTTCTCTAAAAGTTACTCATTCCTTTTTCCTGATTTTAAGTGGCCATTATTCTGGGAGTTTTAAGTTACTTAATAGGCCTAGTTATGCAAATTTGGCCATCAACTTCTTTTTTGAGAAAATATGTTTTCTTTTTCTCTTTTACTGACTGATAACAAATCTCAAAGTAAAAGTGTCATGTTTGCTTGTGTCATGTTTAACATACTCTGGTTCAATCTAGGTTACTTTTTAGACAGGAAGTTCATTTTTTGTTATTGTTTTTAATCCTCACCGGAGGATATGTTTCCATTGATGTTTAGGGAGAGTGGAAGAGAGAGGGAAAGACAGAGAGAAACATCAGTGTGAGAGAAACACATCGATTGGTTGCCTCCTGCAAGAGCCCTGACCAGGGCCCTGCCAGAGAGGAGCCTGCAACCAAGGTACATGCCCTTGACAGGAATGGGACCTGGGACCCTTTGGTCCACAGGCCTATGTTCTATCCACTGAGCAAAACTGGCTATGGTAGGAAGTTCATTTTTAGCTAACACAGAGATGCATAGTAAGAAAATTCTATTATTTCAAAATGAGACATTTTATCTCCTCAAAATTAAAATGTATTGTAAAGTATATTGAAACAAATATTGGAAATATTTGTCTCAGTTCATTCAACTGTAATCTTCCCTTATGTGGACTAATGGAGAGTGCAGATGCAATACAGTAAATTAATTTATGATATGATATGTCCATTAGATGCCACAAGGCTGCAGACTAACAAAGAATCTCCATCAAGGTTTACAACTCCAGAAGTGTGCCTCAGAATTACCTGTGGAGATTTTAAAACTACAGAAACACAGACCCAACACAAATCTATTCTTTGTATCAGAAACTCTTGGGTGTGAGCATGGCGATCTGTTTAAAGGCTTTAGTGACTGCTCTCCTGTGCGGCCAGATAGGAGAGCTACTGGTCCTCAAAGAGGTTTGACTCAAGACATCATTTGATTTAATTAAAACACCCTGCACCATGGTCAACACTCAGGAAGCTGGATCCTGCTCACTCCAGCATTTGCACTTACTAATTCTGTGACCTAAAGCAAGTAACTTATGGTGCTATGCCTCAGGTTTCTTGTCTTTATAATGGTGACAATAATAGTATCCACCTTACACATGAGGTTGTCCTAAGGAATAAAAGTGCTAACCCATTTAAAATGACTGAAACTTGGCCCTCGATAGGTGAGACCTATTATTATTATTACTAGAGGCCTGATGCAGGAAATTTGTGCAAGAGTAGGCCTTCTCCCCCAACCCCCACAGCTGCCGGCACCAGCTTCCCTCTGGCACCCAGGCTTCCCTCATAGCCCCAGCTTCATCCATAAGGATGTCTGGTCTAATTAGCATATTACATTTTTATTATTATAGATTATTATTATTACTGTTGCAAAAATATAACTGTTCAGTATATTAATAAGCTATAAATTTATATTATTTTTGCTATAGTTATTTTTGTTTATTTACCTTATTTCTGCTATATTTATTTTTACTTTTGTACAACATTGGGTGAGAGTCACATGAAATAAAGTTTATAAAGAGAAGGGTAGGGAAAGTATAATAACAATTTTTAAAAGATCACAGATTCTTCATAAATCATTTTACAAGTTCCTGGAGTCAATAAGAAATTGCTCACATAGAAAATTTATTTATGGATTGTCAAAAATGTATTTCATGTTCGTTTTTTTGTTTATTGTCATCTAATGTTTATTCAGAATTCCCATTTATGAAAATTAAAATATTACATGTATTTTATGTATAAAGGATTTATATTCTGATATAATCATTGTGACACAGAGCCAATTTCATTTAATTAAGACTATAACTAGACTATTTTTCAAAGAAGCACTTAGTAATTAAACCTTAATGAAACTTGAAGTTAGGAATGTTTGAATTCCATCCAAAAAGTTTTTAGAGCACATATATTATAATCTCACATACTATTGTCTTGGGTGCTACTGCCATAGAGTTCAAAGAGTATTCCACAATATCCTCTACCTAAAATTTTCTTCCTTGATTATATTTTTCTTAAAGTTACCCTCTTCTTTCAAATTTAGCTCAAGTATCACTAACATTAGAAATCCTGACTATAGATTATCCCCCCTCCCACAGACCTACACTCCACTTACTCTGAAGGCCATCATTCCTACTGTTTTCAGATCTCTAGTACTTTCAGGCTACTTTACAGTTCTATTTACATTCTTCATATGTAGCTGTTGAGTCCCCAATTAGATTGTAAGCTTATTGGGAACAAAAAAAGCCATGACCAGTAGTTTGATATTTTTAGTCCTAGTATTATAGAGCCTTTAATCAGAAATTTACTATGATGGTTGTAATGTTTTTCTTTAAGATTTTCTTATAAGCCTACTCTATACTAATAAAAGGGTAATATGCTAATTAGACTGGCTAGACTGGACATCTTTCCAGACAAAGCCACAGTGGCGGGGGCCAAGGTAGAGGCAGTTAGGGGCAATCAGGCCGGCAGGCAGGTGAGAAGTTAGGAGCCAGCAGTCCCGGATTGTGAGAGGGATGTCCAACTGCCAGTTTAGGCCCGATTCCACAGGACAGTCGGACATCCCTTGTGGGATCCTGGATTGGAGAGGGTGCAGGTTGGGCTGAGGGACCCCCCGACCCCATGCACGAATTTCGTGCACTGGGCCTCTAGTGTGTTTATAATAATAAAAATAGGAAATTCTAGACTATGCCAAATTACCAAGGCTTGGATAATGGTTTTCATCATTTGTTCATTAAGTGAGCAAAAAATGAGCAAATCTGGCATTTAGAATTAAAGACAACATTTGATCTATCAGGATCATAACAATTTGGTAATTAGAAACTTTGAAATGAGGACATAAATTACCAATCCAGTAACAGCAAGAAATATTTTGGAAATAATTCATATACAGACAGGAAATGAACCAACTTTAATTTTTCTATGTGTATGAATACTAGCTATATAGTTTTAATGATTGACTATAGATTATCTTTGAATGGAAACTTTGCATATGATATCATATCAAATATAGTATCACTTTGTTTGGAATCTCATACAATAATTGAATTAAGCAATATTTTTTTTACTGTGTATGCAAAATGCATTTCATGATGTTGATTTTCCAAAATTTAGCCATAGTTAAAAAGCAGACAGACATAAATTATAAAGGCTTATTTTGACTTTGTAAATTATAGATGAAAAATATATTTTTGATTACTTATCAAAAATTAATTGAGTGATTCACTTGCTGTTTCATCATCATATTGTTATAGCATGCTGATGTATGATTTAGTTTCTATTAAGTGTTGCTAGAAGATTAATCTAGTTTAAGATGCTGACTAGGCAAGCAAAATGTTCGCTCACTGCAAGCACTTTTATAATAATTTAGCAACACAGGTAAATAAAGAGGTAATCTTACAGTGGCATGAGGAACATGATATGACTGATCTCTGAAGAAACACATTTTAATAGCAATTCATTGATTTATAGCTACATATTTGTAGAGGGAAAAAGGCTTCTCACTTGATGTTAAGCTGTGATGTATTGTCTAAACTTGCAATATCTTGAATTTACATGGCAAGAAAGGTTTAAAGGCAATAAAATACAAGTGAAATCATGCAGTATTTTACTGAGTTGTAATGGCAAAATGTGTGAATTGGTATAATTTTATGTAATCACTAGCCACCCAGTGCACAAAATTCATGCACTTGGGGGTGGGGGGGTCCCTCAGCCCAACCTGTGCCCTTTCACAGTCTGGGAGCCCTTGGGGGATGTCCAACTGCAGACTTAAGCCTGATCCCTGCCAGGAACGGGCATAAGCCAGCAGTCGGACATCAGCGCCGCCACGATGGCAGGAGAAGCTCCTGCCACTGCTGTTGTGCTCGCCAGCCGTAAGCCCAGCTTCTGGTTGAGTGGGGTTCCCCCTGTGGGAGCACAGTGACCACCATGGGGCAGCTCCTGCATTAAGCATCTGCCCCCTAATGGTCAGTGAACGTCATAACGACCAGTTGTTCTGCAGTTCAGTTGATTTACATATTAGCCTTTTATTATATAGGATTTGTGTCTTTCCACATTCAGGAAGGAGACCGCTATTCCACTCTGAAAATTATAGATCAAGTTTGAGAAAGGAAATATTTCATTTAAATCCCTACATTTCTGGAATTTGTCTCCTTTTTAGAAATGCAAAAAAAAAAAAAAAAAAAAAAAAGAGTCCCAAAGATGCAAGTTGTATTAAATGTATAGTGAGAGTTCTATCGTTGGAAAATATAACTAAAGCAAACCCAGACACACTTGGATTCCAATACATGCTTTGAAATCTCAAGACAGATTTATAAGAACAAAACCTATTTTCTGGGTAATCAACAAAGGAAAGAGCTTCCCCCATCATAGAGCGCTATTGTCTTTAAACTATCTCAGTAATAACCAGTTATGACCCCTTAGGACATCAGTCTACCTACCCTAAATCCAAAGAGGAGATGGAGATTGTTCTCAAGTGGAATGTGTCCTCTGACCTTGCTGGTTCCTTTGGACCTCTGATGACTAACAGTTACACTGAATTATGCAACATTTCCCCGTACTGATAATAATAGCTGGCATTTATATAATGCTCATTTTATGTCAAACACTTTTCTTTGTGTTTCACAACTATAGAACATTTAATCCTCGTAACATGTCTATAAGATAGGTAGTATTATTTTCAGATTTTCATTTTATGGATAAAGAAACTGTGGCTAAGAGAATAGCTAACATAACCAAGGTCATGCAGCTCTGTATGTGAGGAGGCCAGAAGTTTGCTCCAGAGATTGTACTCATACCGAATATTCAAAACCACCAAAAAACATGCCAGCAAACTTGCTTTGCTTATATTTCTTCTGGGAATGCAAAGAAGAAACTGAAAAATTTATATGTAGGATGCTGTCTGCTCCCTTTATTTCATCTTTTATTCCTTTCTTGCATTGATCAATAGATGAAATTTGACTCCACATATTTATTTTAAGGAAGTCAGAACCAGATTTCATATTTCATATGTGCATAAACACCTTCCGGCTCCACAACCAGAGAGTGTTGTGTTGGAGGTTAGCATTATACTTAAAGGAGGCTGATTTCAAACCAAGTCAAAATTAAGGCATCTGATTTGGCAGAATGTTGTGTTTTTAGAAGCCTTGTATTCTATCCAAACCACCCTGTCCTCGGGGCATTCATTAGCTTACAACTGGAACTGTGGCAAATCCGGTTCAAATTGGTATTTTGAGTGTGAATGTGCACCCTTTCCATAGTTGTGATTTTCAGCAAGGTAAACACATTATATAAACAGCTTCATTATTTTTTCTTTAAACCTGAAGATAATTATATAAATTATAACTAAAGTCTATATAAACTATGATCTTCTTGTAATTACCTCAATTAATGTTTTTAATTGACATAATAATTCACTTTTTAGCTTAATACCTAAGGCATTTTCATTAAGTCTCAGACATGAAACACATATTGCAGTTGCTCATGAGGTACAGAATGATATGCCCTTAAGTAGATATAGAAGCCTTTTGGCGTACAAACAGGGTAGGTCCTGAACAGTGTTGTCATCCCCATCAAAAATTCTAAGTAACATCATTCAGGTGTGTGCTCTCACTACCTGTTACGGACAGGCAAAAATATAAAAGTAGAGCATGTTTTGTATTTTTGAACGTGTTTTTTTTTAAAGAATTTTCTTGAACATCTAGGGTAAAATTCTTCATTCTTTCTATGTAGTATTCTGGCCCCTTTACTGGTGGTGATAAAAACCATCTCCCGCAGAAGCAAAGATAAAGAGAAAAATTAATCAATGTAGAAGTTTCACTGACCTATCATATCACTGCTTCTTGAAGCCTAGCTCATATGAATATACAACAAAATAAATTACTTCCTTTTAGCCAAAATTGAAAGTGCTCAGGAACAAAGAACCTTTTCATTAATTAAAAAAAAAAAAAACATAAATGGCCTGAAACTATAGTTCAACTATAGAAGAATTGAACTATTACCTCATGGAAAGTCTATTAACTCAGGAAAATTCTAGTTTTCTGTTTGGTCTAATGAACCTGTCCTGAATCCTCTGAGAACCTCTTCTGGTCATTGGTTTCCTTTGCTAATAAAGGCAAACCACAAACTAGCACATTTACTAGTATATTTCTGAATTAGAGAAGTAGAGACACATTCAGATATTGGTATATACAAGAACATAAATGTAGAAGCAGAAACAGTGACACTTGAGTTTAAAAATTTGTGTGACACTAAATCATAAACTTCCTTACAGATACACAATGTCAGATATTTGTTAACATTTGAATCTTATTTTCCTGAGAAAGATCAAATCCCATGGAGAATACATTTACTGTTGAAAAGTCCTATAATGAAAATATGGTGAGTAGTAAGAGGGGGATGTTTATACTTTCATCAAAGCATCTTATGTATTTTGAAAAGAGTTGGTCTTCATATTGAAACTTAGTCTATTAATGAATTTTGTCTAACAATGATGTAAATTTGAGGCCACAAATCCATTTTGTGAAAATTTCTTGGAAATAATAATGTCTCCTCTTTGTTCATATGAAATTAAATACTGCACATGGTATATATGTGAGGAACTGAATTTCTGAGTTCTTAAATTTAAAGCACAGAAATAAACCTATGAGATACTACTCTGAGGGGTAGTATTTATGAAATTCCTATTTATGGCTAGTCTTTATGAAAATTAAAAAACATTTATGAAAATGGTGATTCCACTCACTCACATGGTCTTCAGTAAGATCTGTATGCTAATGACTCCAAAATTTATATCTCTAGACTAGATCTATTAGCATCATCACTTCTACCATTAATACTTCTATAAAGCTTTAAGCAGAGGAGCAGATAATTAGGGTTAGTAATTTCCCTCGGTTACAGCAATGACTATTACCTGTTTGCGTAGATGGTTCATGGACTGTAGCAAATGTGTCAAAACTGACAAGCAAGGAAAAGGCAAAGCTGATGACAGATCTGTAAAGGTCAGCCAGTGGTGCTGAAAGCCCGGCTATGATGGGAAACCTTGAGCCGTTATTGTACCAGTCAGCATATCTGAGGGATATTGTCCAGAGAATGCAGCTGTATAACTGCAGAGCGGAGATGTAGGCTACAGCATGGATCTCAGGCTGGAATTTTGGGAAGCTCCAATGAAATGATAGGGATACAAAGTAATGGAGGATACTGATGTGAGGTCAGTGAGGATGGTAAATCAGAAGGCAGAACAGAAAAGGTGGGGAGGAAGTTGATTGAGATGAAGAAGGCAAGGCAAGAAGCTGGATATCTAGATAGAATCGTGTGGCAAATACAAAATGCAGAAAAGAATGGGTAAAATAAGAAGTTCTAATTGTCCCTTATCATTCTGTGGTGAGCATTAAGTGTAAATGTACATGTTAAAAGTTTAGAGGAGTCCTTGGCATATGGTAAGTACTCAATAAATCTTATCCAATAGCAATGGCAGCAGCAGTAATAGTAATACTGAATAGTAATAGAAGTAGCAGCATCAACACTAGTAGTGAGTGCCTAGCCAGCCTTGGGCAAACTACGGCCCGCTGGCCGGATCTGGTAGTTCTATCCAGTTCTCTTGCTCTCCCCTCAGCTCGTTTACTTTGAATTTATATTAGTTCACACAGACACTCCATCCATGCTTTTGTTCCGGCCCTCTGGTCCAGTTTAAGAACCCATTGTGGCCCTCGAGTCAAAAAGTTTGCCCACCCCTGGATTGTAATAACTTATTTTCTATTCCTTTGGAACCTATCTTCTAGTACATCCTCCACACTGCCACCATTGCTCTCTGCTTAAAATTTGTACCTTCCTATTGACTTCTTATTGATTGAGTAAATTGGAATTATTCAGCTGGATATAGGAAAACCCTCTGAGTTTTTATCCAGTACTGCTATAGCTACTCACTTGAATTAAGGGATTGAGCAGGTAAAAATCATCCGGAGCAACCATATTGAACTTCCCATCATTTTGTAATGCAGTAAGCAGTTACATGACTACCCCAAGTTTGGTTGCCCATACTTGGAAAGTCTTTTTTTTTTTTTAATATATCTTTATTGATTTCAAAGAGGAAGGGAGAGGGAAAAAGATAGAAAAATCAATGATGAGAGAGAATCATCGATTGGCTGCCTTCTACACGTCCCCTACTGTGGATCAGGCATGCAACCTAGGCATGTGCCCTTGACCAGAATCAAACCTGGGACCCTTCAGTCTTCAGGCCGACGCTCTATCCACTAAGCCAAACCAGCTAGGGCTGGAAATTCTTTTTGTGGGCTTATGTGCTCATATATGTTTTTGTGTATATCTTTCTCCTTGAAATTAATTCTTTCAGATTTAAGTAGTCAGAATTTAATTTCCTTCCTCTTTACTTTTTCTGTAATCATGTATTTATTGGAGCATTTCCCACATAACAATTTGTCTGTTTCTCCCACTAACAATTTATTGCAAGGACTCAGAATAGTACTTGATATCTACAATGACTAACAAAGCATTTGGAGAATAGTGAATGTTACAGTCTAAACATAAAAAAACAATACATTCAATTAGCTACAATGTCTCCATGTACTTTTGCTCTGGTCTCACACTTTTATTATGTATAGACACTTTTAGGAAAACAGTTTGTCAACAAACAGTCTGTAATACTAAACAGTGTTAAGGTTATCCAGGTGCACAATTTTAAAATTTAAGACCGACTAATTTAAAACTAGCTTTGGTTCCCTTCACTAAGTATAATAGTTATATCCTGTGTGTGTAAATTTAAAACTTGTGCATTTACATGAAATTAATCTGTCAAATGTATAAGAAATAAGGATGCATGAATCGTTTTTAGCTGATGAATTAAGTAGTAAAGAAAGAGGAGAGACAGAAAAGCAGAGTATAATTTTTCTACCTTGTGCAGAAATTTCCTTTTGTTCTCTAAGACTTCCTCGCATGATGAGAGTGTTATGGAGGCCTGTGCTCTAAAGGAAAATAAGGCTGACAGTGTGAAGAGAGGCTTTCTTTTTAGTCAGTAGCCCTGCGGTTCAAAGGGAAGAAACTCAGCAGAAGGAATAGATAGCAGCAGGATACTCTGTTTGAAATTACCTTTGTTGGGATTTTGGTGTCATGGACTTAACTCAGCAGGGCCAGAAAAATGCTTAAAATGGCAGTAGCATTTTCCAGTTGCGAAAACAAATGCCTTAGTGTGTAATTACCAGAAAAACGTGTTTTACATACGCTACTTAAATCATATGCCCTGCAATGTGATCTAGTACAGACATGTATGCAAAGGACACATCATATCCTCCTTTTAGTTTTCCGCAAGTTTTTTTTTTTTTTTTTAAAGCAGATCCCTTTCATTAGAAATAATATTTGGAGAGCTAGTTAGCTTTTAGATAGTTTTCTTTTCCATTGAGAAAAACAAGATCTAATAAAATAAACATCATATTTTATAATTAAATTGAAAAAGGATGAAATAAATAGTTGCTTAAAATCTTATAAGGAAAGAATTAGGGGATGTGTTATCATAAAATGAGTAGGAACTTAAAGAAACCAAAAACTTTGTATTGCAAAAGTAAAATAACATTTTGTCTTTCTCTTCATCATTTTTCATAATCAAACAAACAAATAAGAAGAAAGACTTTTAAACTGAGGAACATAGCCAGAAATCTATTGATTGCTTAATTACTATTAGCTATATAGACGATTAAAAATTGTCTAAATGAGATTTTAACATTTAAAAGAATATCAATTTACATCATTGATTTTTAAATTAAATTTATTGGGCTGATATTGGTTAATAAGATTATGTAGGCTCCAGGTGTACATTTCTATGATACATCATCTGTATATTGCATTGGGTGCCCACCACCCAAAATGAAATCTTCCATTTCCAGTGGCACAATAGGTTAGCCTGCTTGTATATCATTATTTTTCCGCAGGTAAACCTCTGCATTAAAATTGAGTGATTATTGTTGGATGCCTAAACTACTACGTAGTTTAATGTTTTTTTCTCATGGTTGTCTCTGAGTTCAAATGAGATAATATATTTGAAAATCATGAGGCAATATATAACTGTAAAGCAAAATTATTTTATTTAACCACAACTTTTACTTGTCTGATAGAGGCCTCGAATCTTGTTTTTTTTTAAAGATATTTTTTTGTGGTACAATTTACATACTTGCAATTCACCCATTTGAAGTACATATTGTAATTATTTTTAGAATACTCATGTACAACTTTCAAGACAGCTAATTTTAGAACATTTACATTAGTTCAAAAAAAATCCTGTATTTTTAAGCTATTGCCCATCTATCCTTCAATCCTACTAGCCCTAAACAATCACTAATCAACTTTATGTCTCCATAGAACTGCCTATTCTGGATTTTAAATATATATATATACACACATATGTATATTAAATTTATTGGATTGGCATTGGCTGATAAAATTATATAGGTTTCAAGTGTACCATATAAATGTAATAATAGAACATACAGGTTTTTGTGACTAACTTTTTTCACTTAGCACGTTTTTAATCTTGTAGCATCTATCCATACTTTGTGTCTTTTTATGGCCAAATAACATTCTATTTTTGTCTATACCTCATTTGATTTTTTCATTCATCAATTGATTAATATTTGTGTTGTTTCTGCCTTTGGTCTATTGCAAATAAGGCAACGATGAACATTTGCAACCAATTTTTCTGTGGACATGTGTTTTTATTTCTCTTGGTTTAGGAAATAATACTATATATTTAACATTTTGAGGAATTGCCACAGTGTTTTCCAAAGTGGCTGTGCCATTTTACATTCTCAGTAGTAATGTATGAGGGATCCAATTTTTTCAAATCCTCATCAACTCTACCTTTTATTATAGCCACCCTAGATATATAAATTGGTATCACATTGTGGTTCAAATTGACAGCTCCTTGATGACTACAGGGTTGTATATTCTCTTTGAAACAATGTCTGTTCAGATTATTTTACTAATTACTAATTGGGCTATTATTGTGTTCTATTATTGTGTCCATAATTGTGTCTGCTATTGTGTTCTGAGTATTGTTCTATATTTTAAATATAAGTCCTGATTAGATATATGATTTGCAAATATTTTCTCCCAATCTTTGGGTTGCATTTTTGTTTTCTTGACAGTGTCCTTTGAAACACAAATGTTTTTAATTTTTATAAAGTCCTATTTATTCTTTTTCCTAATGTTGCTCATACTTTTGGTGTTATACCTAAGAATCCATAGTAAATTCTGAGGTGATATAGATTCACTCTTATGTTTCTTCTAAGATTTGTCTAGTTTCAGCTCTTACATTTAGGTCTTTGATTAATTTTGAGTTAATTTTTATATATATACTGTGAGATAATGATCCAATTTAATTATTTGGCAAGAACACACAGTGTCCCAGGACCATTTGCTGAAAAGAACTATTACTTCTCCGTTGAATGGTCTTGGTACCATTGTTGACAGTCAGGTGACCATAGACACACGGGTTTATTTCTGACCTCTCAATTCTATTCATCAATCTATCTAATTTATGTCAGTCCTACACTTTCTTGATTACTGTTGCTTTAGAATAAGTTTCAAAATTGAGAAATATGAAGCTTCCAAATTTGTTCTTTCACAATATTATTTTGATTATTTTTAATTCCATGTAATCCATATGAATTTTTAAATTAGCTTTGCTATAGGGAAGTCAGCTGGGGTTCTAGTAGGTGTTGCATTGAATCTGTAGATCAATTTGGGGAATATTACCATCTTAACAATATTAGATCTTTAGATCCATGAACAAAAGCTGTTTTTTAATTTGTTTAGCCTTTTTTCATTTCTTTTAACAATGTTTTGTAGTTTTCAGAGTATCAGTTCTACATTCCTTTTGTTAAATGTATTTCTATATATTTTATTTTTTATGTAAATTGAATTATTTTCTTCATTTCATTTTTGGGTTGTTCACTGTAATTTTACAGAACTGGATTTGATTTTTTGTGTATTATTCCTTTACTCTGCAACCTTATTAAACTCACTCAGCTCTAATAATTTTTAGTGAATTTTTTAGGATATTCTATATACAACATATCATTTATGAATACGATAATTGATTTTCCTCTTTACATTTGAATGTCTTTGATTTATTTTCTTGCCTAAATGTCCTGGCTAGAACATCCAACACAATATTGAATCAAAGTGGAGAGAGCAGAGGACCTTTACTGTTTCTAACTTTAGGAGGAACTCATCACCCTTTTATCATTCATCATGATACAAGCTGTGGGATTTTTGTAGATGTCCATAAGCTTGAGGACGCACCATTCTATTTCTTTACATTTTTGTATTATGAGTGTTGAATTTTTTAATGTGTTTTTCTGTGTCTGTAAAGCTGAATATGGTATGGTTTTGGTTTCTATTCTATTGATATGGTATATAAAGTATTTTTTGTGTGCTAAACCAATTTTACACTCCTAGTATAAATTCCATTTGGTCATAGTGCATAAGTTTTGTATATATGTTGCTGAATTCAGTTTGCTATAATTTGTTAAAGATTTTTTGCATCTACGTTCACAAGATGTATTCATCTGTGGTTTACTTTTCTTATGATGTCTTAATCTGGTTTGGGGTAGCAGGGTTATATAGACCTAATAGAATGAATTAGGAAGTCACCTCCTCTTTTGTTTCTCACAAGACTTTTTGAAGAATTGTTATTAATTTTTATTAAATGTATGGTAGAATTCACTAGTGAAGCCAGAATCTGAGTTTGATCTTTTCTTTGGGTATTTTTTAATACTAATTTAATCACTTTGTCATAAATCTGTTTCTTCTTGAGTCCATTTTAATACTGTGTCTTTATAAATATTTGCCCATTTCCTCTAAGTTATTTACTATATTGGCTTATAATTGTTCATAGTATTTCTTTACAATGCTTTTTATTTCAGAAAAATGGGCGGCACTGTCCTCTCTCACATCTCTGATTCTAGTAATCCCTCACTTCCTTTTTGGTCAATCTACATAAAGGCCTGTAGATTGTATTGCTCTTTCTAAAGAATCATCTTTTGATTTTATTTATTTTCTTTTTTATCTTCTCTATTTTAATAGATTCTACTTTAATCTTTATTATTTCCTTCCTTCTGTTTGCTTTAGTTTGCTTTGCTCTTATTTTCCAGTGTCTTATGTAGAATGTCAGGTCATTAATGTGGGATGTTCTTTTTTTGTATAGGCATTTATATCTATAAATTTTCCTCTAAGCATTGCTTTAGCTGATCCCATAACTTTTTTAATGTTGTGTCTTCATTTCTATTCCTCTCAAAGTATTTTTAATTTTTGCTGGTGATCTCTTCCTTGACTGCTTGGTTTAGGAGCATTTTGTATAATTTTTCATACTGGTATTTTTGAGTTTTCCAAGTTTCTGTTATTGTTTTCTAATTTTATTCCACTATAATATCACACATATATTATTTCCATTCTTTTACATTTATTGAGGTTTGTTTTATGGCCTAACATATAAACTATCCTAGGGACAGTTAAATGTACACTTGAGAAGAATATATAGTCTTCTGATTTTTAGTGAAATATTTTATAGATGTGTTAGGTTCATTGGTTTCAAGTGCTATTCAAGTCTTCTATTTCCTTGTTGATGTTTTTACTAGTTTACTATCCATTATTTAAAGTGGAATAATGAGGTTTCTGACTATTATTGAAGTGCTAATGCCATGTCTCTTGGATGCGTTGTTGAAATGCTCTGAGTCTCAGCATCCTGAGTATGAGCACACATTTACATCCATGTGCTCTTCATATACTTTTGTTAGATCCAAGTCATAAATGAAATAAATTCATAATTTGTAAAAGATTATGCTAAAATATCACAGACATTTTACTTTCTTTTGAAAAGGTTTTTCAAGGTTATCTTCTCAAGTATAGTCAGAAATTGAAATCCTGAGCAATCAGGACAGAAACACAGATTTGACTAAATTGTTAGCCAGCTATCATACTGTACTATGTTGTTTGGATGTTATTAAAGCAGTGTAGTGTTGCTATTTAGACTCAATTAATATTACTTTTCAAATTGAACTTTTGGGTTTTAAATTGAATTATCATTGAATCATAGCCAGGCCTGTTTTGGAAAGAAGTTGAAATTCTAATCCTAAGTCACCTGTGTTCTGTTCCTTGGAAATGGGCAGAAGCATACAAACATTAACTTTGCCTTGCACATATGCAGCATCTAAAGTATTTGTCTCTTTTTCCAAAGACTTAAAATATTTGATTCACTGGTAACTTTTGCTGAGAAATGTGCCAACAGCCTCAAAAAATGCCTGCCTGAGAAAGTTGTAAAAATGCCTGCCTGAGACAGAGAAAACTGTAATTCAAACTCTAGTGCAAATATGACTTCACATATGACTTCTCAATCTTCTGCCTCCAAATCTCTTTGTACACACCTATGACATGGTATTTTCAATATGTCCCTGTCCCCTTCAAAAAGATTGAAATTTTGGAAGGAAATTCTTACATTATTTCTACTTGTAACCATAGAATAATACCTCGCATTTAACAGGTACAAATAAATGCATGTATTTTAATATTAACACAATTTATTGACTCTTTGGCCATGATCAAAGATGTTTCTAATAACTGTGTTATTATCTATGTGTGTTTCAATGTACCAATAATAGTAGTCTGCACTCTAACCCGCCTGAGTCCATGAGTGAGCTCTCCCACATGGAGCATCTTCTTTTCACAATAAACTACAACCTTTGGTTTTGAGACCTATGTTTCATTCAGTACTGTTGTTCAAAATGAAGCTCTTTATTTCTGATTAGTATACTCAGGGAAGTGGGCAATCTACATTTTTTGCTTTACATTTAAATGTAATATGCTATGATTGTTGTTATACTTTAACAAGACTTTAAACAGTTTTTCTGCTCCTGTTTACAGTGGTTTGCCATCAACTCACCTGTTTGCCATGTATTCTCTGATCCTATCTCCTCTACAAGATTTCCAAGATGTTTTTGCCAGTGTCACTACATTGTCATTTATTGTCTGTAGTTGAAAATACTGAATTTTTTTTATTTGTCTGATGTCACTTTTGTTGCAACCTGGCCAAGACCTAGGTTGCAAGTTAAATCCTTTAATTAACAGAGACAGAGTCATTGATTTACCCATCACATGATCATATTTGGTGCATTGCCTTGAGAGGATGACTTAAGTTGTGCTGAATGCAAGCTAATACTTGACCTTGACTGCCATCAGAAATATCTTTCATCCAACAAATACACTGACATTATAAAAAGTTTATGTTCTTTATAGAATCCTAATATCTAACAATTTAAGTGTTCATTGGCTTTGGAAGGCATACATATACACATTACTATTTAATGTATGTTGTTGTAAAATTACAACCTGCATTCATTTCCTCTGTGTTATCAATCTCTGGGTAAATATACTGGTAAAACTTTGAGTATATTTCTTTTCAGACTTTTGTTTGTCTATCTGTCTATGTATTCACACACATAGGTTTGCTATAAAAAACTACATAGTATTTTGTAGTTTTTTTATCTTATTATCATATTATGAATTCCAAGAAAATGTAAAATTAAAGTGAATATTTTGACTATCTGCAATTTAAATTGTCATGATTATTTTAGCATCAAATAAAATATTGATTAGAAAAATATTTCAACTCTATAAAAAGTATAACTCAGCTTTTTACTAATAATTATTTAAAATAATCATTAGTGTAATATATGTGCATTAGATTTTAGAATATGTATAATTTTGCAAAATAGTCAATTTAAAAAGTATACACCTCAGTGATCTAAGATGGTAAATATATTTGTGAAGCTCTCCTTATGAAATAGGGTTTCACATTGGAACCTTTTTAATTTGGTAAATTTCATTGGAAGAGTCAAACTTAATTTGGAAAGTTGATGCTAATATAACATTGTAAAACTTCTGAGAAGTGGCTTCATCCCTACACAGAAAATATTAAAGTCTGAAAATATTCACTTAAATAAGTATTCAGGTAGACTACTGTGCTCAGCATATGTGTTCATTCATTTTATGTATATAGGACTGTTTTAAAGAGTTAATAAAGACCTTCAGATTCTTATAAATGTAATACAGATTAAAGTGAAGAGTCAGCTTGCCTGTTTAAGACAGATAATGTTTGACATCTTAATACATATATTAGAATACACAATTAGAAATCAATCCCAACATAGAAACCAGCCCACCTGGGTTTCAGACCTCAGAAAGGCTGAAAGTATGAGAAAAGAGCATCCTTAGTTCTGGTCTGAAAAATATAACATATCCATTATCTGTCATTATGAGAAACCACTTAAGGCACCAGCCTTATTTTGTAAAAATGTATTTGATTCTCATTGTAACTAAAAAATCAGCTGACAATATGTATCTATGACTATAAATAATAACCAATATGTAACTATTTAAATCAGAGGCAAGAAAGTATATTTAGTGAATTTGTATACCTTCATCTGTTTACCCAGAATTTGATTTACATGAAACTTATTTTAATTACACTCTTTTCAAAATGTTTTCTTGACTTAATTTTATATGAATTCCTTCTATGAACAATACTTAAATATGTTGACCAGTTGTAGAAAATACAATATTTCAAACTTTATTTGAACCCTCAAGTAACTAAGAGCACCCCAGTATGCAAGGTACTATAAAACCCTGAAAGATATTTTAGATGTTCAGAGAGAGTATATTGAATAAACATTGCAACAGCTTATAAACTGTCCAAAGCTGAAAGTCCTACTTTAGCAAAATTGTTGATTGCCCTGGAATGTATGGCAGGGTAAGTAAGAGAGCAAGAGCGATTACAGCTTCTCCACAGCAGGAATGCAGTCACTCAAGTTATCATATCATGATTAAAAAGTGGCTCTGGTAAGGTTTAGACAGTTGGAGTAAAGCAAAACAGTGTGGATCTCCAGCTCTTTCCCTATTTTCTGTGCCTAAAGGGAGAAGTTTTGAAAGCTATGGAGCAGTTTCCCATCCACAGGCCCCACACAGGTAATTGGACTGGACAGTGGTGGTGTGGAGGTGAAAGATTCCCTCCAGTGAGGCAGTCTGGAATCTCGTGCACCCCCCTCACGCCCCCCAGCAAAAGCCATTTAGATGAAAGAAAGAAGAGAAGTGAAATAAAAGCTTGGTCAGAGATGTCGGATTCTTCATTGAGTAACATGTCAAATGCCTAATGCGTTGCTCGGTCAGCAAACACATCTCAGAAACGTCAAAAAACGAAAAACAAGGAGCAGTGGAAATGACCTAGTGCAGTATAAAGATAGCACTCGAGACAATTTCAGCATCTAACCAAGTCTCAGGAACCAGTCTGTCCAAATCCAAAACGTATATTATTAAAAAAAACTTATAATGGCACTTTCCACAACATTTTAATGCACAAATTTCAAACATACTGAAAGATTGAAAGAATAATAAATAAATATTTATGTACCCATTCCTATATTAAAAATGATTAATATTTTATCACATGTATGCTGTGGCTCTCCAGAGATATATATGCACATGCATATACATTGCTTTTTTTGTTTGTTTTATCATTTGAAACTAGGTTCAGACTATGGCATGCATATAAAAAAAGCATTCATTTTCATAACTATAACATGACACCTTAGAAAAATAAAAATAATTCTGTATTATACACTAACTACCGATGACAAGGTTTCCACACTGTACTGAGAATGTCTTTTATTGCCGCTGCCACTGTTATTTTTAAATTTTAAATTGTAATCCCAACTAGATGCATATGTTGCATTTAACTATTATTGTTCTTTATTTTATGGTTTATCAGTCTTAGAACTGTCAACATGGTGGGCCAATAATTCTTTGTTGTTGGAAGGTGAGGGCCATCCTTTGCATTGTACCATGTTTAACAGGATCACTGGTCTGCACCCAATAGACGTGAGTAGAACTAACCTCTACCCCAGTTTGTAACATTCAAAATTATCTCCAGATGTTACCACATGTCCCCTAGGGGATAAAATCACCTTGCACTGAGAACCCGAGCTCTATTTCAATCTAAGAAAGTACCTCTGTCTGTGCTTTATGTAATGTCAGTGAGCTATGCCTGAAACAAGTCTATGTTTTATATCTGTATTATCTCAACATACACCACCATCCCTCTGTGGGCTGAGAATTATGAATCTCCAAAGGAAATGATCAGCCTCTAAGCAATCATAAAAATCACCTGAGAAACCTGTCAAATACCAGTTTCTGCACTTTTATTCAGAATACTCTGACTCCGTTCTGGATTGCAACCTGGAAGTCTGAGGTTTTCATAAGGGCACCAAGTTATGCCTGTCCCAAGTCAAGTTTGGGAAAGAAACTACTATGTCTCGTGACATGAAATCTAAGGATCTCATAAAATGTACACCTGACAAATCCCTCCTCTTCATTTTAATCATTTTAAATATTTCTCCTTTCCAGGTTTTCTCATATGTTAGTCATAAGTTTTTTTCTACATTTTTGTTTGCCAGTCTTCCTAGTCTAATGAATTTTCTTCAGTCTTCCATTTAAAATTTCTTGTCTTCCACTTAAATGGTTAAAATTTCATCCAGTGCAATGTTTTCCAAATGATTGTGTTTAATAAAGACTGCCCACTAATTTTCTCATTGTATCAAGCTTACTTCCATGAATATTTTATCTTCATTTTGGTTCTAACATGTTGCAACATACTTTAGCATCTACTCTATCATAGTTGCTCAGTTTATTTCAAATTTCTATTTTCATTCATTGCTGGTGGGAATGCAAACTAGTACAGCCACTTTGGAGGACAGCTTGGCAGTTTCTTAAACAACGAAACATACTCTTACCATATGATCCATCAATCATGCTCTTTGTATTTATCCAAAGGAGTTGAAAACGTATATCTAAACAAAAACTTGCATGCAGATGTTTATAGCAGCTTTATTCATAATTGCCAAAATACGGAAGCAGCCAAGATGTCCTTTAGTAGGTGAATGGATAAATAAACTATGGTATATTCAGATAATAGAATAGTATTCACCACCTAAAAGAAATGAGCTACCAAGTAATGGAAATACATAGAGGAAATTTAAATATGTGTTACAAAGTGAAAGAAGCATGTCTGAAAAGGCTACATAGTGCATGGTTGCAACTATATGATATTCTGGAAAAGGCAAAACTATGCAGACAGTAAAAGAATAGAGGTGGCTAGGAGTTCAGGGGGAGGAATGGATTAATAGGCAGATTACAGAGGACTTTTAGGGCAGTGGAACTATCCTGTGTCATACTATAATGGTGGATACATGTCATTATAAACTTTTGATTGACAGAATGTACAACACTAAGAGTAAACCCTAATATAAACTGTGGACTGTGGGTGATAAAGACATGTCAACGTAGGTTCACCAGTTAACAAGAGAACCATTCCAGTGAGGGATGTTGAGAATAAGGGAGGTCTGTGCATGTGGGGAGAGGCAGAGGGTACATGGGAAGTCTCTATACCAGTATCGGCAAACTCATTAGTCAACAGAGCCAAATATCAACAGTACAATGATTGAAATGTCTTTTGAGAGCCAAATTTTTTAAACTTAAACTTCTTCTAACACCACTTCTTCAAAATAGACTCTCCCAGGCCGTGGTATTTTGTGGAAGAGCCACATTCAAGGGGCCAAAGAGCCGCATGTGGCTCGAGAGCCATGGTTTGCTGACCACTGCTCTATACCTTCTGCTCAATTTTACTCTGAACCTGAAATTCCTCTAAAATATAACATCTATTAAACATTTTTCCATTAAAGGCTCTATCTCTTTTTCTAAGCCTGGCTGCCATGTAATCATTGTACTCTTTTCTGCCCTCCTTCACTCTCAAGTATAGTCAAAATGTTCTCTTAATTCTTCCTCCAAGGAGAACTCAAAATTTCATGCAAAAACAATCACATAGAGGACTTGTTAAAATGCTCATTCCCCGTCTTCACCTGAAAGCATGACATTAAAGAGTTTGGTGTGTAGTACAGGAAAATACATTTTTAACAAATGTCCCAGGCAATTCTGAAATAGATGATCTAGGAACCAAGCTTTGAAATCTCTTGCTTCATAGTGTCTGATATATTCATAATTTTCTCCCCTTTTCAATGACTTCAGCCTATTCTATTCACTCAAGGGTTACAATAGCTTCTTTGCTGGTGTTCGTAATTCCAGTATCTTTTTGCTACAATTGTTCCTTTGTAAACTGCCAAAATAATCTTCTGCAAATGCCATTTTTATCACATCACCTTCCTGCTCAAGAATCAGCTACTCCTACTATATCAAGTCTAAACTCTTGGCCTATAATTCAAGGTCCTCTGTCAACTGGCACTTTTGTACCTCTCTAATTTTATCTTTTCCCAGTATAGACTGACTCTCCCCTCTAGCTAAATCCAGCCAACTTTCCATTCTTCCATGCTACTTATTCACATGCCTTTGAGTTTCTCGTTAGTTAGAATGCCCTCCTTTTTCATTTCCCCCAACACATAATAAACATTTATTCCCAACTAACCTACTTCAGGAAAATTTTCCTGATTAAAATTTCCACCTAATTGTGGTGTTGATGGAATCAAAATTAACATACTGGATAGAAATAACAGAAGAAGCCTCTCATATTATAAAGTAGGGATATGCTATTTTTCCAATTGACTTATGAAAACAAAGAATTACTGCAACCAAAATATTAACCCGAACTTTAATGGTAAAGTATGTGAAACAAAATATTAAAAATAAATGGACTAAATGCATAGCATAAGTCTAGTAGTTGGAGTAAAGACTACAGTGATACAATAAGACATAGAGAACCAGTAAGAATAAGTGAATGGAGACAATAAGATAGGAATTGCTAAGGTGCAAAGTGAATGTGGTGGCAAAGTACAATGCCAGATGGAAACAAGAAAAAAAAAGAAAAGCTCAGTTACCTATTTAAAAAAACTAAATTCTTCCCAGGAGCAATTTTGGTGGTGCTTGGATATTAGTTTTATTATTTTATAGAAGTAGCTTCCACATGCAAGGAACTGTAGGCCACTTCAAAGCAGTCATTCTCTGAGCCTGTGTAGCAAAACACTTCTATCAGAGATTCCATTCCAATGACATGCAACATGCATACTTAATTCATTCAGTACCACCAGATGGCTCGATGCATTAGGAATTCATGAAAGATCGTGGTTTTCCATGCTTTACCAACTCTTGAACTTACCCATCTCCAAATGGGTGCAATGTGATATCACATTGTAATTTTTAATTGAATTTATGTTACTAAGGAATTTATGCATCTTATAAAATATTTGAAAGCCATTCTGGTTTATCTATCTATATAATGCTTAATCACATCTGCCAGACTCTTATATTATCTCTACTCACTTCCCCATATTCAATCTCTATCAGCCATGTGAAACTCAAGAATTCCCCCAGAAATACCAGGTTATTGCTTGCTTGTTTAAGCTTACAACTTCCTATGTACTTCAATTGTAGCATTTTACAGATTTTACAAAAATTGTTTTTACCTACATTTTTCTCACAAGACCTAGTTTTTAAAAACAAACAAATATTTGCATTTCTAACCAAGGAGAGCCAAGCCGTGCTATTATTAGGTGCCCACTCACCGGGTATGTCGAGCTATTAGAATGGTCTACAACTCACAGTCACATCCACCTGAACCCAGCAAAAGGTATCACATGTTCCTTTTCCTGCTAACATGAACTTTTGAGCTCCAAAAGCTTCTCTCCCCTCATTCAAGCCAAGATCCAAGTTCACCTGAAATGGCTTGTACCTCAGAAAGTGAAAGATCACAAAAGCAAGAGTCAGGCACTCTGCATACTTGGATCTTGAAACATAACTGGGGACAATCACAGCAGTATGAAGCCGTCTGGAAAGGGCAGAGAAATAGGATCAGACATGTCTTTGAGAGTGAGGAAGATACTGTCTTTCTGGGTGTATCTAAATGCAAGAGAGACAAATCCATTAAGGAGATTTGAAAAAGTCCAGCCAAACTGGCATAAATTAGTGCAGAGAAACTCAAGTAACAGACACTGGATGGTGGAATAGCAAGTGATTTCAGGCAAGGTCAGCAGAGCAAATAGGTCTCACCTGCCAAGTGGGTGGGACCTAGACACAGGGAATCTAGAAACAAGAATGTGTAGAGTTGGAATTAGATGGGCCTGTCATTAAATTATAAGATCAAAGTCACTGGAGTAGAATTTAAAGTCAGTCCAAAACAAGAAATACTCCAGACCTACAGAAACTGGAGTGGTAAAGACACAAAACAGGAATCAACATATGTTCTTTAAATAACTACATGAGTTGCAAGCCTGTATTTATTTATTCACTTCTATAACATATTTTTGAGTGCTTTCTAGGAGTTGAGCACTGGTGTGTATGGAGGATATATAAATGAACAAGCAGATGAAAATCTTGGATTCATGAAGCTTAACATTTAAGTGGGAGAATATAGACAATACAAAAGTAAAAAAATTAACATATTTAGTATGTCAGATGTTGGTAAGTGTTAAGGAGGAAGATAAATCTGGGAAGAGACATAGGGAGTGTCTTTAGGGAGGGTAGGATTAGGAATAAAACAGAATGACTAAGGAAGTAGACAAAAGAGCACATGCATGCAGACGTAGAGGGAGAGAGCCATGTGTTCAACAGCAAGTGCAAAGATTCTGTGGCCCACTGGTGTGTTCATAATGTGTTTGTGGAAAAGCAACGAGGCCAGAGTGCCTGGAAAAGAACGAGTTAGGGGGAGTTGGGAAGATCAAGTAGGCCTTATAGTCTACTGCCAGGATTTTGGGTTTTACTTACAGGGACATTTGGCACAGAAGAGTATTATGAACCGGCTCAGGTTTAAATATGATTCGTCTTTCTGCTGTATTGTAAAGAGCTGGCAGTGGAGCAAGGATGGAAGCAGAGAGAACAGTCAGAGGTTATTGCAGTAAACCAGCTGTGAAGCGGTGCCTCAGGTCAGGGTGGTATCAATGGAAAGAGTGGGAAGTGTTGAGAATCTGGACAGATTTTCAAGATATAATCAGTAATATTTGCTGTTAAGTTGGAGGGTTGTGTGCAGGGTGAGAGAAAAATTGAGTCAAAGTTTATTTCAAAAATTTGGGCCTGAACAAGATGAAGAGTTTCCTGTTACTGAGACTAGAAAGGCTGCAATTCAGAAAGAGTTCAATTTTTGACCATGCTGAGACTGAGATGACTACGAGATATGCAAAGGGATACAGCAACTTGACCGTTGCATGCCAGAGTGTGAAGTTCAGGTGAGAAATCTGAATAGAAATTTGAGAATCATTTGAAAACATTGAGTTGGTATTCAAATTCATGAGATCAAAGGAAGTCATGAAGCTAGTAAAGGTAGAGATAGAAAAGAGGACCGAGAGATGTTTAGAAGTTGAAAAGCTACCTGCAAACATGACTGAAAAAGAGCCAACAGAGATGT
This sequence comes from Plecotus auritus, assembly GCF_963455305.1. Classification (NCBI taxonomy): domain Eukaryota; kingdom Metazoa; phylum Chordata; class Mammalia; order Chiroptera; family Vespertilionidae; genus Plecotus; species Plecotus auritus. Next base: position 128,440,199 of record NC_137771.1, on the reverse strand, counting down.
AGAAAGAAAGGCAGGTGAGACAAACATCTTAGGATCCAAGTGAAGAAAACATATTAAGGGAAGGGAAAGATTCAATAATTAAAAATTAAAATGTGAATTTAGCAACATGGAAATTACTTGTTACCCTTGTATTTTTTTTTTCTGATGGTGAATATAACTTTCACCAAAATGCAAGAGATATCAGTAATATGAAATTGTAAATAAATTGAATAATCAAGCAGTATAACACCAATTGTGGACAAAAATAAGGTGTGCCTATAGAGATAATACCAATTTTTTTGGAATGCTTATCCTAAGGAGATAATGCCCAAAGAGTGCTGTGCAAATTATGGAAACAGTGACAACTTTATTAAATTAGTTACTGCTTCTTAAAATAACCAACTTAAGATAGAATATTTATTTAAGTTTTGTTTCATGATTTTGTAGATTTCTGAACTGTTTAATCTTGTCTAGTTTATTTTAATTTCTCCATGAGATCATTAAAAATGACTGCTATTTATAGAGCCAAGAACTTAACATGAATTGTGTCCTGTGTGGGTCAACATAGGTAATACCATGATTACTTTCAAGAGACTATTCTGGGTAATAGCATTCTGTATGAAGCTGACATATGTGTAACTAGACCAACAGAGGAAGATAGTAGGTTTCCTTGAATGAAGACAGACTGTTTTTGTTTGTTTGTTTGTTTTAATTTTGTATTCACATAATTCTAGTCTTAATACTTCACTCACTGAAGATCCTTAGCATGTTTATTGAATTACTTTAACCTAAAAATGAAAGCACACCTTGGAATTATACAGTTGACTCCGAATCTGGTAATTAGGTGACACAATTTTTTGGCAGAAAAGTTAGAAATGGGCACATACTGTATATTGTGTAGAGTGGTCATACCCTGATGCAACAGCAGGCAAATGGGCAATTTCAAGAAAGAAATTGTCAATTTTCCACATATTGTTCTTGAGAGTAAAGTAACTCCATTTTAAAAATATGACTGGTTGTGTTTGACAGAGGCAAAAACAAATTAAATGCAATATTTAAAGGGAGTCAACTGTTTAATTCATGATTGAATTTCATAACTAAATTTCCTGCTCTGTTGGTTTAAGATTACTTAAAATTCAAAATCAACAAATAATAAACATCAAGCAATTAGTAACATTTTAAATTAGATAAAATGAGAAAGTGAATGAATGAATTTTAAATTTTAAAATATTGAAAACAATCCAAATCAATCATTACAATTCATTTTGACCTTTCTGTGTGCAGTGTACAATGACATTTTTATTAGTTTTTAATTACTTTTGAGATGAAACTTAAGACAATTGCCTAACTAAAGACTAATTTCAGTTTTCTGAGCATGTTTAAGGTAGGCTAGGCTAAGTTATAATGTTCAGTATGTTAGGGGTATTAAATGCATTTTCAACTTATGACATTTTTTATTTAGCATGGATTTATTAGGATGTAACCCCATTGTTAAGTAAGAATCATCTGTATATAAAAACTTTCAGGCTAATTTTTGTTATTATCACGTATCGTTTAAATATCTCCTAATATTTCCTATTCACTTTATCGTTTTCTTTTTCTCCAGTATAACATATAACCTAATAATACATTTCAATCGAGTTTCAAAGAATTTTTAACTTCACAGCAAAATAGAGTGAAAAGTGCAGAGAGTTTCATGTACCCCCTGCCCACCTACATGTACAGTCTCCCCTCTTATTAACATCACACAGTAGAGTAGTACATTGGTCACAGCTGATGAACCTAATTGGCACATTATTATTATCCAAAGTCCATCATTTATATTGCATTGATATTTTACTAGCAACATTCTTTATTTATGCCCTGTCCTCTCCCAAAGAAATTCATTGCTTTTTCCCCAGTGCCTAGAAAAATTCCTTGCAAATGATTGATACTCAGAAATTTTTTAGGAATTAACTTAAGCAAGACCTTACTTTGTCACCAGGAAATAACTTTTAAGGCAAGATGGCAAATATGGTCATTTTTAAAACACTGACCTAATGTAGAGTTGCAGGCTATTTGAGTCTAATGTAGCAGTACCCAATGCAGCCCTTGTTTTGTCAACAGCCAGTCTGGGGACACAGAAGTGGAAAAGAGATAAAGATTCAATATCAAGTCATGTGCTCAGTAATCTAGTGGAAGAGCTTTCACTGTAGAAGTCAGGAATTGCATCAACCCTCTCATCTCCTCATTCCTGTTCTGTTGTTTGATGGCAAGCAATGAATTGTTCAACAGCAAGATCAGAATATTTGTGTTTGTGATATAAACTCATTAGCGCGTTGGTATACTTGTTTTGAAGATTCATTTTTATACTTCATATACATGTTGCAATTGCACACCTCAGTATTCTGAGACAAGCCTTGCATTAAATATCTGCCTCCTTGTGTTTTTAAGTATGTTCGTGTTTGTTAGAACCTGCATGCAATTTTTTTCTTCTGAAATTAGGTCACTACACAAATAGAGTCACATCTCAATGTCTGAGAATGCTATGCTCCCACATTTTCACCAACAAACTTTAGTTAGACAACAACTATAAGGCAAGAGAGAAACTGCTAAACTATTGTCCTAAAAGAATTTATTTAGATTCCAAATGTTTTTCACACAGAACGGGGATTTCCTAGGCATCTGGAAAATCTACCTCTGTTATTTGGCATTGTTTTCCTGTAATACTTTTACAAGCTGTAACTGCTTCAGGTGAAACATTTCTTAATCACCATTACATGCTTTTTAGCAGAAAGTCTACAATATATGTTGTTAATGTTAATAAATTAATCCAAACTTTCAGAAAGTTGAAATTTGCACACCTATTTCTTAAAAAGACAGGAATTTATTTGTATTTATTGAAAAAATCAGCAGTCTTATAAATGACTTTCTTTTAGTATTACATTCTGTACTGTACTTGCTTATGTAATTCATTTAGTCTCCATTATTTTTCAGAGTAAGACAAAACCATGTGGGTAAAACAGAGCTAGATACAACTTAGAGAACTTTGGAAACATTTTTATTATGAGACTTTCTAAAAGGTGAAATAAACTTTATAGTATCAAGATGAAATTGTTGACTTAATGGTAAATTCTAGGGAATTTAATTCATCATTAAATTTAGATTTACATTTTTATGGTTTTGGAATTCATAATTTATTTATGTTGAAGCATTCATTTCTCTAAATTGCAGTTCTGTTCTTTCAAGCATAACAATTTGAAAATACATTTCTTAGCCTTACACTAAATGATTCCTACTGTTTTAACAATGCTAAGATTTATTATTACTATAGTTAGTTATCTTAGCAAGTCTAGAAAGACTCTTTGAACCATATATGTCTGGTTCTTATTGTGGTGCATACATATTAGATGTATTTGTATATGTGTGGCATATTTTAGAAATATAAAACTGAAAGGCTTTGGAGCATAGTGGGCTAATTCAGTCCAGTGTCATCATTTTACAAATGCAGAACTGAAGGACCAGAAATTAAAGATCATTTCCAAGGGGCAAGTAACTAGTGAAAGGCAGAACTAGCAAGGTACCCTGAGTCTCATACTCTGATTCAGTGCCCTAACTACACAAGGTTGTATTTCCATAGAGTGTCTCCATCCTTCTGATACAAGTAAGATTTTGTTGGTCATAGCAGGGGTCACAAGCTTTTTCTTTTAGATGCCATACAGTAAATATTTTAAGCTTGGTGAGCCATACAATTTTTGTTACTAGCGATCATCACTGTAATTATAGCATGAAAGTAGTCATAGACAAAGCACACACACAGACATTGGCAGAAAATGAGTGGGACTGTGTTCCAATAAAACTTTATAAACAATGAAATTGGAAATTCATCATATTTTTATATATATTAACAAGAATATTCTTTTTTAGATTTTTTTTCAACCACTTGACAATATCAAAATCATTACAAGTTTATGGATTGTACAAAAATAGGCTGTGAGCCAGATTTGGCCTTTGGGCTTTAGTTTGCCAACTCCTGATGGAGCAATAAATAGTAGGGATGTTTTAAAGCATGTTGTCTATAATCTGCAGACATACAGGATATCCCATTGAGAAAATTTTAGGATTTCCAGTAAAATATAGATCATCCTTTTACTTTCTAATTTTACTAAGTATATATAACTAATATGTATATATATATGTGTGTGTGTGTGTGTGTGTGTGTATTAGAACATGTAAATATAATTTATAAGCAAAAATATATAAATTTACTAAAATTTTGCTTAATTATTTTGAACAAATAGTGAGGTGTATTCAAGAAACTTTGAAGTCCATTGGGCCAGATAACAGTGATCTAAAATCAATAAGGGGAAATTGAAAAAGAACATATATATGATCTTGCATAAGTACAGGGTTGGAATTCCCTAATATATAAAACTAGAGGCCTGGTACATGAAAATTCATGCACTTGGGGGGGGCGGTCCCTCAGTCTGGCCTGCCCCCTCTCATAGTCCAGGAGCCCTCAGGGACAGGAGGCGACCCGGCAATCAGGGAAAGGCAACGCCCGCATCACACCTGTGCTGCTGTCACTGCCAGCAGTACAAGCCTTGGCTGGCCCTGGTTACCTCAGCCTCGGACGGCCCTGGGTGGTTGGGCAGCTGCCATCTGAGGCTTGCCTGCACCTCGGGCTGGCCCTCAGGGGCTGGGGGGGCTGAGGGGACTGGGGGACTCTGGAGGCAGGTGCGCAGAGAAGCTGAACCCATCTGGGGGCGGGCCCAGCCATGCCGCGTGCCTGCCACCCCGGTGGGGCTGAGGGGACTAGGCGCCACCATCTTGTGGCTGTGGCCACCGCCATCATTGAGGGTGTGGCAGTCAGTTAGCATATTCCCTCCTTATTGGCTGTGGGCACCACCATCTTTGTGAGGGTGTGATGGTCAATTAGCATATTCCTTCTTTATTAGATAGGATAGAGTTGATTGTACTACCTCCACAAAGTCATATCAATTACATAAAATATTATAGGTCAAGTGCCAATATGGTTTTTAGGACTTACTAGACACTAAATAACAATTAGGATTATTATATCTCATGTGACAAAAGTTCCTGAGTAAAAAGTGGATATTCAGCCAGATACAATAAAGAAAAAGACTAATCCTTAAGGGAATGTGGAAAATAATACTTACACCACACTTTTACAATATTCACAGCACTATCGATTATATTTATTTTATATTTGATACATACCACAATTTTGTGTACTAGCAGAGCTGACAGATTTTGAGGAATAAGAAACTAGTATTTCTATTTTGCAAGAAGAAATTGATTCCCAACTGAAAATGGTATTGTCATTCCAGGACCCAGGTCTTCTGGCTTTTTCTTGTTAAGGGAAGTTATAAACCACAATTAAACATTTAATTCGTTCTGAGCCACACATAATGAGAGGAATATCTTGATGAGTACAGATAGGAGAGAGTAAATTTTCTATTACCTACTAACTTGAGAAATGGTTAAGGGAACTGGGGGTGCTTGACCTAGTTAAGAAAAAGCTTTCGTGTGGAAAGGATAACTCTAATTTTTTTTCAAGTTTTGCCATGTGGGAGAGAGAGCAGACAGATTATTTTATTGTCTGGAAGACATAACTGGAATGAATAGCAAGCAGCTTTTGACAAAATGCAAAGAAGGAGTCAGAATAATGAAACAATACAAAAATGTAATTTTTTATTCTTAAGAAATGAGTTCTTCAAGAACTTGTAAACCACCTGTTAGAAAGGAGATTATCATAAAAGAAGGAAAGTTGTACTGGACTACTTTTATGTGCCCTGCTGTCCCTAAAAACCATAATCCTGCCATATTTTTAGGATCATTGATTATAAAACTGTATTAGTGCATAGAACTTTATGAATTTCAAAGGTTTTGTTTTAAAATTCTGCCTCAATACAACTCTTCAGTATTACTTTGATTAAAACACCCTGCCAATATTTTTGAAACATTATGATAAACAGATTTAAAATATCTTTTGTTTTAAACATATAAATTGTTCCTGCATTTGGGATTGACAAGTAGAAAAATAAGGGTTTTTTTAATGAATTTTCTTACCAGAACTGCCAACTGTCCTTTATAAATATAATTTTTAAAAGATGACAGTGTAAATTATAGCGTATCACAGAAGGAGCCTTTGTATTCATATAAGTGACACTACTTTTGTGAGACATTTGTACTTCACGGAAAGCCAAAGATTGAGCCAAAGAGCCCTTAGCTAAAGATTGGTGAGGGCTAAGTCTTTTGATCTAGATAATTCATAATATAGCTTTCACTTTATAAAAGAGAGCTTGTGGTAATTAATCCACCAGTTTTGAGGCAGAATAGAGCAACATATTTAACCAATAAATTCTATTTTAAATGCTTTACAAATTTTTTATTAAATGCATTTGGTTAAAGGCTCTCAATTGTGCAAATGATCTAACAGAACATATGTCTACTATAGAAAATTTAAGTCATTCAAGCTCAACAAAGCAAATGAAAATACAATCAGATGCATGATGCTCTGTTTCATGCTGAGTTGTGCTATTTCCATTTTTGCATTGTTGGCAGGAATTGAAAAGAAGCAGATTTTGTCTGTTGGTTTTTGGTTGTCACATGAATCATTCCCAAAGAATGAGCCCTTAGCTAAAGATTGGTGAGGGCTAAAGAATGGAAAATGTGAATTCTACTTCCTTTACCTTTGACTATGAAATGTATTGCTGGACACATGAAAAAAGTAGCAAAATGGTGATTTAGTTCCACAAGAGAGGGCTGTAGAGTATATATATTTTACCTGTTCTCTAGCCATATTTTGAAAACGTTTTTTGAATCCATCTTCAGTTATAAAATCCTGATTAATGTTCATGATATATATGTGTATGATTTGATACTATACCATATATACAGTATGATGATAAATAGGAGTAACTCAGGAGCTCTACATTTCAAATGAAATAAAACAGTCCAAGTTCATTAGCTATTTTGCAATGAATATTTGGTATGTCTTCTCCAAAATGTATGCCCTACTTAAAGTCATTTTTTGAACAGAGAAATTCATATTTTAGTGTATATTTTTCTGAACAAATATTCAATCATCAAAACACATTTTTATATTTCTATAATACATTATATATTTATTTACATTTTACAATTCATGATAACCATGTCAGGCACTTCTATTTTATTTAGCCTATTTATAATTTTTCTCCTAGAATGAAATATGTGATAATTTTTCAAATAAAGTACTGAAATGTTAGTATTTCTACAAAGTCACCCTCTATACTTCTGGTGACTATAATTTCTTCCTTAGAGTGCCTACCTGTTGCACTTCTTCATTTATCTGTAATATAAGTATGCTTCTAGTTTTTAATGCTAATTATATGTTAAGTATCTATACTAATAAGAGGGTAATATGCTAATTAGACCGGGAGACCTTCCGAACAAAGCCATGGTGGCAGGGTGGAGGCAGAGGCGGTTAGGGGTGATCAGGCCAGCAGGGGGAGGCAGTTTGGGGTGAGCATACTGGAAGCGGGACAGTTGGGGGCAATCAGGCTAGCAAGGGGGGCAGTTGGGGGTGAACAGGCTGGCAGGCAGAGTGGTTAGGGGCAATCAGGCAGGCAGGCAGGTGAGTGGTTAGGAGCCAGTGGTCCCAGATTGCGAGAGAGATGTCTGACTGCTGGTTTAGACCCTGTGGGATCAGGCCTAAACCAGCAGTCGGACATCCCCTGAGGGGTCCCAGATTGGAGAGGGTGCAGGCTGGGCTGAGGGACACACACACCCCATGAACGAATTTTGTGCACCGGGCCACTAGTTATATATAAATGAACTCATTTTAGCATTACAATGTACCTCTTCACTAAGGAAGAATGGGAGACTCAGAGAGGTTAGTGAATTGCTGGTAGTCACACAAGATAGTAAATGGCAGAGCTTGGATTTGAACAGAAAAAGTGGTGACCCAGAGTCAACACTCTTCACACCGAATCACATTACACACATAGGATCGTTTTGTTGAGCCCTTGCTGGTTTTGCTCAGTGGATAGAGCATTGGCCTGAAGACCGAAGAGTCCCAGCTTTGATTCTTGTCAAGGGCACATGCCCAGGTTGTAGGTTCAATCCCTAGTAGGGGCCTTGAATGAGCAGCCAATCAATGATTCTCTCTCATCATTGATGTTTCTATTTCTCCCTCTCCCTTCCTCTCTGAAATCAATAAAAATATATTTTAAAAAAATCATTTTGTTGAATTTTTCCTTGAGAGGCAGGATAATATTTTTGGCATCATGAAATCATACAATAATTCAAAAAGGACAAATAAATTTTACTTTTATTTTTAAAAGAATTTCAAATAAATAAATAATATTTGTTCTTCATAAGAGAAAAATTTCTCACTTCCCAAGCCTCAAGAGACCTGATGATTATATTGATTTTCCTCTTTAGGTTCAATGACAGTTAATTCTTAATTTCCCTTTATGCTTAAATTTACAAACATTTGAAACTCCTTCAAATTCCTTTTCATTATGTCAATATTTATATAACTGTTTTAATCTGTTGGCTGCAAAAGAACACCAGGTGTCAGACTGGTGGAATCAGACCAGACCTGGGTTCAGCAACCTTGTTACTTGAGTTCTGGCTTGGAAAGAATTCAGAGCCAAGACTCAAACTATAAAAGAAAGTTTATTTAGAAAGTCACAGAGGTAGAAAAAGTAATTCACAGAATAAATAGGCTCAGGAAACAAGTTACAAAGGTAAAATAAGAAGAAATAGAGAAACAAGGAAAACATGCCTGGGGGAAGGGGGTAGGGTAAGGTGCTGCTGTGCTCCATAGAGAGCAGCATCGGGGTCTCTGTCCCCAGGGTATTTACCTAGAGGTTTCAGGGGAGGATCCCAGTAGAATATTCATCAGATTTCCAGGTGTGTCCTTTCAGAGCTGTGGTCTCCACTGATTGTTCAGCACCAGGGTAGGGGGTCATTGGTCATTGCATCTGGTCCTGATGTCAGCTGTAGTGTCACTTGTCTGGTTTTGCTGGTTTTCTAGGCCTGGAACTGTAACATAACTGAGGCCCAGATGTATTTGATGCCTTGTTCTGGGGGGCTTAATGCTTAAGGGCTGTTCTCTGGCCCCCTTTTTCATTCTCCCTCTAAGGGTATCTAACAGACATGACTAGAAACATGCCAGGGGAGGAAAGGTCAGAGGAGGGTCTGAACTGCATGACCAGGGACATGAAAGGTCAAAGGGTCTAAACTGCATGACCTGTGATATGCTAAGAGAGGAAAGGTTACCCTGGGGGTGAGTTACTTGTTTTCCCAATTTTGCCTGTTGCTAGGCACTGGGTGCTTTCTGCCCAGGTGACCTTCTGTACCTGGCACATCATCCTTGTTCTGCTCATGTCTGTCTAACTACCTAGCACAAATCCAGAAAATACTCTTTGATAATGAAAGGATATTGTTTTATCTTTTTAGGAAAAGTCTTATATAGTATAACTAGAGGCCCGGCGCATGAAATTTGTGTGAGAGTATGGTCCTTAGGCCTGGCCTGTGATCAGGGCCATCTTCCCCAGCTGCCCGCAGCCAGCCCCTGCCCCCACCGCCACCCACCCAGGTTCCCCATTCCCATTAGGTGTTCGGAGCCTGTCTGTCAGGGGAAGGGACCTAGAGGTCGGCCGTTCCCGCCCGCTCGTGGGCCCTGCCCCACCGAGGGTTGCCCTCAGTGTGTGAGGCAACTGGTGGGGCAGGGGCCTTGGCCTGGTGCCACCTGCATCCCCTGCCACCCATCCCCAGTTCCCCATTCTCCATTGGAGCCTGCTGGCCAGGGAAAGGGACCAAGAGGTTGTCAGTGCCTCATAGTGACAGGTCAAGCAGGTGTTCTGGTCATTCCACCATTAGGGTCAATTTGCATATTACCCTTTTATTATATAGGATAATTTCATTTATATAGCTCATTTTACCTTTTCCAAAGTGTACTGCATGAGGCTTTGTTTTTTTTGAAGGGATGGAGAATGAAATAAAATAATGTGTGGGATTACTGTGTGTGATCATTGGAGGAATCCTGTTGAATGTACCAAACCAGGATTTTCATGCTGCATTCTAAGAATTTTGTATAGAGAACCCTGTGGATCTAGAAAAAAAAAATTTAAATATTATAATGCCCCATTTTGTACATTCAAGTGTAAATTAGCTTTATATATATCAAGGCAATAATAATAATAATAATAATAATAATAATAATAATAATGTTAATATGCACAGAATTTCCAGAATTTACATGCATTCTCATTTGATTCACATAGAGCTCTGGGGAGCAATCAGGAACAGTGGCCTCATCAGTTGTTTCTCATAAATGTGCTCTCAATCTGTTGCCTGCTGCACTTACCAAAGCAACCCTCCTTCTCATCCTGAAGTCTGTGAGACTTGCCTCTCTGACCTCCCTATCAGTGCTGTCTTCCTGAGAGCCATTTTCTGCATGGAAGCCAAACTTAATATTTTCAAAAGCATAAATCAAAATATGGACCTCCTTGCTTCATCCACCAGGAATTTCCCATTGAACAAAGGTTGAAATTCACATGATTTACCTGGGGCTACGTGGTGCTGTAGGGACATGATCCTGGTGCTATTCTCTCATGTTCTCTGTGTCCTGGCTATCCGTCCATCTCTCTCTCTTTCCCACACTCAGAACCTACCTTTAGTCTTCTGTATTTGTCCCCCATATGGGGAATCTTCCCATAGAAATCTCATCATTCAGGTTTCAGAGAGGCTGCTTTGCCCTCCCGGCATCTAAAGTAGCTACTCCTCTCCTTTCCTGCTTACATGCTCTGTGCTTTGAGATTATATAGGCTTAATCACTTTCTGCAGTCATTTTTAATATATATTGAGGATTTTTTAATAATTCACTCTATCAAAGTTTTCTATCCATCTCCATGAGACTAGAGTCCTTCTCTCTCTGGTTTGTTGTTGACTTTCCAGTACCCAGTAGGTAATAGATGCTAAATAAATATTCATTAAACTGAACTATTAAATGTTTCTCATTTCAAAAGTCTCCACATTAATCTCTGTGAGGTTGCAGGACAAGCATTATTATATTGGGTAAATGTCAAAGTTGTTCTTCACCTAAAGCACAATGGTCAGTCTGAGGCCAAGCTGAGAAGAAAGCAAGGGTGTTCTGGTTTTCAGTCCATTTTTTTTCATTCAAGTATCATTTGTGTTCTTTACTGGTTCAATTGTTTGGGTAGCATATGTTAAAATTTTATAGTTAAAAAATAATTTCTTGTCCTAGCTTGTTTGGCTCAGTGAATAGAGCACCAGCCTGGAGACTGAAGGGTCCCAAGTTCCATTCTAGTTAAGGGCACATGCTGGGTTGCAGGTTTGATCCCCAGTAAAGGGCGTGCAGAAGGCAGCCAATCAATGATTCTCTCTCATCATTGATGTTTCTATCTCTCTCTCTCCCTCTCCCTTCCTCTCTGAAATCAGTAAAATATATATTAAAACATAATAATAATAATAATTTCTTGGCCCTGGTCGGCTAGCTCAGTTAAGTTAGAGTGTTATCCCGATATACCAAGGTCAGCGATTTGATCTCCCATGGGGGCACATACAAGAAGCAACCAAAGAATTAAAAAATAAGTGGAACAACAAATCTGTGTCTCTCTCTCTCTCTCTCTCTCTCTCTCTCTCTCTCTCTCTCTCTCTCTCTCTCTCTCTCTCTCTCTTTCTCTCTCTTTCCTCACCCTTTCCTCTCTTTCTCTAAAAATCAAGAAATAAAATAAAATAATTTCTAATGCTGCACTTGTTTCACATGTGCAGTTGTTTTAAGAACTTGTGTTTTCAGAAGAATTATGGTAGTTGAACAAAGTGTTAAGCATTTACCAAAGCAATAAACAGATTAACACTACTGAGAGGAATACATCTGTACTACTTGGTTAAGGAAAATGCATAATTTTAAACTTGAACTACCTCTACTATGCAACCCTAACTGACTATTGTAGTTATATCTGGGCTTTCCTAATAGGAAAAAAAAAAGTTTTCATTTCCTACAGGTTGATTCTAAAATCAGTTATTAAGAAATAATTTCTGTTTTATACCATATCAAAGATATGGCAGCCTATAAACTCAAATGGTAGTTTTATATTGATTGACCGTAGCATAGTCTCAAACTTATGTATGATGTTGTGCCACTCTACAAATGATACTTAACAGTCTCATTTGTGCTTTGACTTTAGAATTAATGATATAATTAGTAAATGTATGCATGAACAGATGCCTACATAGATGGTTATCTGTAGAAACCAGTGCTTAATAAACTAATGATATGTTTAATTGATAATTTTAATTAGAAATTAGTACAGATACACCACCTCAAAAAATGACAAGCTATATTACCTTTATGATCACTAGAATGTAAAGCTTATAGGCATGTAGGTAGAACATTAGATATCTGACAAACTCATTATACTTTTGAAATTATAACTGAAGAATAACCTAAAGCAGAGTGACCAAATCTTTCCTACACATCTTACTTATCAGAGTTTGAATACATTTAAAAGAAAAAGAAATTGATACAAATTTGAAATGCATATATAATTATTTTTGCTTGTTTTATTTTTGCTTTAGGAAGTGTTATAACACAAGAATTATATTAAATGATATAATTTTATATCTTTTTCCATTTCCACATTCATGAAAGACTTCTTGAATACTTATATGTCAATGTCTATCTAAAGGAATGTGAATTTTAAAAATACACAGTGCACAGAGATATCCAACAGGCAAACGGGCCAATATGTGGCTAAATGTTCACTATTATTTGCCTGCTATCAGAAATAGGGAATGTAATGAGAGCTGTATTTTCTAGTGGTGAAAGTGGCTTTTCTGATTATCCCATTTACAGTCTCTGACCTACTTTTCTTTGCTAGCTAATGCAGATACTCGTCAGAAACAGTATTTAGGTTTATGGTCTTTTTTCTCGTCTATGCAATCAAGACCTACTTATCCTACAATCTCCAAGGCTCATTTCCAGTAGCCTGTCATTCTTGACACCTTCCTTGACCTTCCAGAGTGGGCTGCTGTCTCTCATGCATGCTTCCACAATTCTCAGGATATTAGTGGAATTTAACACACTGATTTAAGCCTGTTAGATTTCAGTTTTGGTTTATGTTTATTCTCCATCTACATGTCATTGCTTTTCCACAGTCCCTAGTACAATACTTGGTATTCATGTGCCCAATTTTCTGGGTGAAGTCAGATTGATAGCATCTTTTGTTCAAGTGAAACACAGCCCCAGCAGCTATTAATCCAAATTTTATGCACATTATCTAAATCAGTGATTCTCAGATTATAGTTCCTGGACCAACAGAATTGTTAGCATCTTGGAACTTTTCAAAAATGCAAATACTAAGACCCCAAATCAATCATACTGAATCAGAAATTCTGGAGGTTGAATTTAAAAACCTGGTGTTTCTGAGGTCTATTAAAGTTTGAAACCATCGGCCCTAACTCACAAGAATGCATAATAATGAATGTAGTCAGTATGCCGTTGTATACTCAAACTGTGGGTTTGGCTTGTATTTATTTACTAGAAGCCCAATGCACAAAGATTCCTGCCAGAATGGGCCTTCCTTTCCCTGGCTGCCGGCACTGCTTTCGCTGTGGTTGGGAGCCGCTTTTCCACCTTCCTAAGCTGCTCAGAGGCTCAGAGGCCCAGAGTGGCAGGGGGGGGGGGGGGGGGCATATGCAAATTAACCGCCATCTTTGTTGGTTACTCACCGATGTGGGATCAGGCCTAAACCAGCAGTCGGACATCCCCTGAGGGGTCCCAGATTGGAGAGGGTGCAGGCTGTAATCTTTTTAATAAATATGTGAGAAGAAAAGGAACCAATGTGCATTAAGTGCCTAGTGCATGATATAATTTTATACACATCATAGAATCCTATGGTATATATAAACACAATTCATTCTAAAAAATGTTAATACTATCACAAATAAAAGAAAGTCAATAGGAGCACAAAAGATAGTAAGTGTAAAATATTTGGAACAGTGCCTGGTTTAGAGTTAGTGTTCAATATATGTTAACTACTATTATTACAGATCATTTAGATATTTAAAAGAAAATCTAAACTCATAGGAACATTATGGATACTTTCAAAATTTAAATATAGCTCTAGTAAAATACATTAGCAAAATCTTACAATTTTAGTCAGTTTTGAACTCAAAGATACAAAATAGTTTTGAAAATAAACTGTAATTGAACAAAATATAACAAAGCTGCCTTTATGCAGCGTTTACTTTAATTAACTTTACAAATTAACCAGTAACAGAAGAATGAAAATGGGCATTGCTTATTTTGCATCTGCAATTGGCAAAAGAAAAGATTGTAAACAAACGTTCTTGCTTTGGAGACTAGAATTTAACAAGCAGTGTCATTTTTTATTGAAGAGTAATACTTAAGGTTAGCTTAATCAACACCTTTATCTACTTTTATTCCTATAATAGTTTCTACATGGAGATCCTAGTTCCCAGCTTCCAAATCCCAAATATCTATGATAGAACAAATTTAAGGAACTTTAAATGATGCAGCTTAAATTTTACTAGGATGATCATGTCAGCAATTCTGCATTAAGTTGAAAGTCAGCGAAATCCAATTACATGTTGTCTATAGAACACAAGTTTTATGTGAGGCGACACTTTATTATGTGATAACCATCATATCTTCAGTACCTAAAATGCATAATGTACTTCTAAAATATTTGATGAATAATTAATTGAATTGATGAAAGAATTTAAGTTAATTCCTACGATGACAGAAAGTAAATATTTAAAGTTTTAAACATTTTTTAATGATGATGAATGTCTATACTTTCTAGTTTTAAGTATTGTTATAAAACACCTTAAATAGAAACTTATGCCATATATCTAATTTTATATTCCTTATTTGGAAGCATGCTATTATGACCTTGAAAAAAATTTTTTTAAAAAAACATTTTTAATTAAAAAAAAAGAGAACAGTACACTACCTCTCCTCTTGCCCCATTATACATTTCCTTATTTGTATGATAGTAAAAGTTTCCTCAACTTAGGATGGTGTCATGGAAAGAACATGGCTGTGCAGCCAGACTGACATGGAAAAATCTGTTTCCACCATGAACAAGAACCTTCCTAAGCCTTGGTTTTTTCATCCATAAAGCAGGAATGTTAACATCAATCTTGCTCTGTTATTTTAAATATAAAATAAAACAAGTATGAAAGTAGCTAACATTAAATGTAGGTTTGTTATCTCAGCTTCATTCGAAATTTCATTATATATGTCCATGATGAAGTAAAACAAAAACAATGGTTTAATCTTCTAATAAAGCATTGCCCAAAGTAGAACCTCTGCTTTAATATATTATTAATAAATAAAATATATATTAATATATATTATAGTACAGACATATGAATGTAATATTTTACTTAGAACATTACCAATGTCTCTCTATAAAATTGATTAACTGTTCTAAAGATGAAAACATATTAAAGGTCTACACTCCTTATATATCTTACCAGCCCTCGACCTTGAACAAGATATTTAATATCTCTAAGACTCAATTTGTCATATAGAAAATGGAGAATAGTAATACCTATTTATTTGTTTGTTTGGAGGATTAAAAATACTGTATAAAGAAAACAGCAGATTTCAATATATGATAACTTATTAACCCTTTATTCAAGTACTTACAGGTCAAGTTTTATGGTCGGCATTTGTTTTTCTTTTTACTATACTGTGAGTTTCATGTCAGCAATAATTAACGTAACAGAAAGAGGAAATCTCAGAGTATAATATTTAGCATTTGACATATTTAAGTTGGATTTTTTTGTGTGTGTTTTTTAATTTTTATTGTTGATAGTATTACATATGCCCCATATTTCCCCCATTGACCTCTTCTAGTCTGCCCCTGCCCCCCAGCCCAGGCTTTGACCACCTTAGTGTCCATGATTATGCATATATCTGTACAAGTTCTTTTTTTATATATATTTTCATATGAAGAAGTTCCATTTCTGCAACCATATCCACCTTTAGATGCAGTTTTCACTTTAATTTTAAATAAAAATATACTTTGGGGAAATATTTATTTTGCCCTTAAGCCACATAATTTTTAATTTATGCCCAATATTTCTCAGCAATATTACAAGAAGCTTATTAGTTGAACTGACTTAATAAATATGGAACCTGGTTTGTTAAGCCCAGCTATTCTGCTAAGCTAATATTTCCAGCTGAACAACTAACATTTTCATATGTATTCAAAAGCTATTTTTAGCCCAACTTTTTTCCTTATTTCTGTTAAGAAACTATATTTAGCAGAACTAAACCACATATTCAGACCTGTGCTGTCCAATGTGGTTGCCCCCAGCTACACAAGCTCTTAAGTACTCTATTAGAGAAACAGAACCAATAGGATTTCTTAATGAGTCTATTAAGCCCATTCAGAAATGCTATAGATGTAAAATACATACTGGTTTTCAAAGACACAAAATATTTCATTAATAATTGTATATTGATTTTATGTTGGAATATTATTTTGTATATTTGTATACTATTACAATTAATTTTACCTGTTTACTTGTAGAACATTTAAATACATATATGTGGCTCACATTTGTGTTTCCTTGGCTTGAAAAGGGCATTATAACTATACTGGAGGCCCATTGCACGAAGATTCATGCAATGGGCCTTCCTTTCCCTGGCTGTGGGCACCAGTTTTCCTCCGGCACCTGGGACCCAGGTCTTCGCTCTGGCTGCCACCTTCAGTCTTCGCTCCAGTTGGAGCGCCACTCCTGTAGCTCCCTCCACTCCCTGCCTTCCCCCTCATAGCAGGAGTCCCCTCCTGGCTGCTCCACGCCTGCATGTGTGCTGCCCAGAGGCCCAGAGTGGCTGGGGGACGGGGCTGCCACCATCTTTGCTGGGTTAATTTGCATACTCACTCCTGATTGGCTGGGGGGAACATCATGAAGTGATGGTCAATTTGCATATTTCTCTTTTATTAGTGTAGACTAGAGGCTCAGTGCATGAAATTCGTGCACAGGGGCATGTGTCCCTCAGCCCAGCCTGCACCCTCTCCAATCTGGGACCCCTCGAGGGATGTCCGACTGCCAATTTAGGCCCGATGCTACTGGGATCGGGCCTAAACAGGCAGTCGGGCATCCCTATCACAATCCAGGACTGCTGGCTCCCAACTACTCGCCTGTCTGCCTTCCTGATTGCCCCTAACCGCTTCTGCCTGCCAGCCTGATAACCCCCTAACCACTCCCCTGCCAGCCTTATTGATGCCTAACTGCTCCCCTGCCAACCTGATTGCCCCTAAATGTCCTCCCCTGCGGGCCTGGTCACCCCTAACTGCCCTCCCCTGCAGGCCTGGGTCCCCCCCAACTGCCCTTCCCTGCAGGCCTGGGTCCCCCCCAACTGCCCTCCCTTGCAGGCCTGGTCCCTCCCAACTGCCCTCTCCTGCTGGCCATCTTGTGGAGGCCATCTTGTGTCCACATGGGGGCAGCCATCTTGTGTGTTGGAGTGATGGTCAATTAGCATATTACTCTTTTATTACATAGGATAGAGGCCTGGTGCATGGGTGGGGGCCAGCTGATTTGCCCTGAAGGTTGTCCCAGATCAGGGTGGGGGTTCCTTTGGGGTGTGGGGTGGCCTGGACGAGGGGCCTGTGGTGGTTTTCAGGCCAGCCACACACCCCCAGCAACCCAAGCAGAGGCCCTGGTATCTGGGATTTATTTATCTTCTATAATTGAAACTTTTTAGCTTTGAGGGCAGGCCAGAGTAGGCCAGGGCGGGCAGAAAGCTTTGCTTCCTCCATCACCAGTGAAACCCAAGCCTCCTGCTTGCTCTGTGGCTGCAGCCATTTTTGTTGGGATTTATTTATCTTCTATAACTGAAACTTTGTAGCCTTGAGTGGAGGCCAAGGCAGGCCAGGAAGCTTGGCTTCCTCCATCACCGAGGACAACCCAAGCCTCCTGCTCTCTCCAGCTCTGTGGCTGCTGCCATTTTTGTTGGGATTTATTTATCTTCTATAATTGAAACTTTGTAGAGAGAGTATGTAAAGGGAACTTTACACTATAAGGGGAACTTTATTTCCAAATTTAATGTACCTATGAAGAGGAGGTACAATTTTTTAAATTTTATTATAATAATTTTATACTACAATCTATATAATAAAAGCCTAGGTGGTGTCATGTGATGTTGTCACAAGATGGCCACCATGACATTGTCAAGAGATGGCCACCACAAGATGGCTGGCAGAGAAGGGCAGTTGTGGGTAACCAGGCCAGCAGGGGAGGGCAGTTGAGGGGCAACCAGGCCTGCAGGGGAGGGCAGTTGGGGGCCATTCGGCTGGCAGGGGAGGGAAGTTGGGGGCAATCAGGCCAGCAGGGGAGGGCAGTTGGGGGGTGAACAGGCCTGCAGAGGAAGGCAGTTGGGGGCCATCAGGCTGGCAGGAGAGGGCAGTTGGGGGCCATTGGGCCAGCAGGGGAGCAGTTAGGTGTCAATCAGGCTGGCAGAGGAACGGTTAGTGGGTGATCAGGCTGGCAGGCAGAAGCAGTTAAGGGCAATCAGGCAGGCAAGCAGGCGAGTGGTTAGGAGCCAGCAGTTCTAGATTGTGAGAGGGATGTTGAACTGCCAATTTAGGCCCGATCCCACAGGGGTCCTAGATTGGAGAGGGTGCAGGCCGGGCTGAGGGACAGGCCCCCCCCCCCCCATGCACGAATTTTGTGCATCAGGCCTCTAGTATATAATTGTATAATTTATGTTACATATACAGTATAAATAAAATTTCATATGACTAGATATTTCTCTAGGTATTTATTTTCATGCAAAGATTGTAAGTTTCATGTCTATTCTCTCTTTCTCACTGTGCCTAGAAAAGAAAAAAAAAAAAAGTAATGTACATCTAATACAAAGCTTTATTATAACTGACTATAGGAAAATAACAAATATTGCATAGTAGATTGTATACCAATAAGGAATACTTAAGTGATTTCAATATATGAAACACATTACTTTTCTTCACTTAATTTATTTTAATTCTATGTTATATTTTACTTAAACTGATTTTCTCACACAGTTGGTCCTTCTTATTACTATTTAGCTCAGACATTTTACTAATATAGTAACTAAAACCTTCTTTCCCACATGAAAGCCCATAAAACTCTCAAAACTTATGAGCTAAATACCATCTTCTTGCAACATTGTGAGTTGTCTAGGGAAATGTAACTAAATTCTGATCTCATTATTTTCCCTTTTCAAGAGCTTCAGAAGGCACTTATATAAATCCATAATAAATGGAGATTGCTCTATAAAAGAAAGAATAATAAAAAACATTTGATATACCCTAACTGAAAGAATGAAAGAAAGAAGAAAGTGAGCAGGGACAGCGGGGAGGAGAAAGAAAGGAAGAGAAGCACTTAAAAGCTGGTGTGACTGTAGATTTTATGTCAATTTATATGGATACTTAGTCAATTGTTATTCTGGGTATATCTTTGAGATATTTTTCTGGATGAAATTAACATTTGAATTGATACATTGAGTAAAGTAGATGTACTTCCTAATGTGGATGGGCCTCATCTAATCAGTTGAAGGCTTGAATCCTATCTAATAGAAGAGTAATATGCAAATTAACCATCACTCCGCTACACCCACCAGCCACACCCACCAGCCAATCAGGAGTAAATATGCAAATAAACCCAACCAAGATGGCTACAGCCACAGAGAGCAGGAGGGAGGCTTGGGTTTCCCCGGCAATGGAGGAAGCCAAGCTTTCCACCTGCCCTTGCTGGCCTAGGCCTCCCACTCAAGGCTACAAAGTTTCAATGACAGAAGATACATAAAACCAAACAGAAATGGCGGCAGCCATGGAGCTGGAAAGAGCAGGAGGCTAGGGTTGCCCCCGGCGATGGAGGAAGCCAAGCTTTCCGCACACCCTGGCTGGCCCAGGCCTCCACTTAAGGCTACAAAGTTTCAATTATAGAAGATCCATAAATCCAAAAAAAAATGGCTGCCGCCACGGAGCAAGGAGAAGGCTTGGCTCTGCTCCAGGCTACAAAGTTTCAATTGTAGAAGATAAATAAACCCCAGATACCAGGGCCTCCGTGTGGATCACCAGGGGACATGGCTGGCCTGCAAACCACCACAGGCCCCTCGCCCAGGCCACCCCATGCCCCAAGGGAACCCCCACCCTGATCCAGGACACCCTTCAGGGCAAACCAGTTGGTCCCCACCTGTGCACCAGGCCTCTATCCTATCTAATAAAAGAGTAATATGCAGATTGACTATCACTCCAACACACAAGATGGCTGCCCCCATGTAGTTAAAGATCCTGCCCCCATGTGGACACAAGATGGCCACCACAAGATGGCCAGCAGGGGAGGGCAGTTGGAAGTGACCAGGCCTGCAAGGGAGGGAAGTTGGGGGTAACCAGGCCTGCAGGGGAGGGCAGTTAGGGGCAATCAGGCTGGCAGGGGAGCAGTTAGGCATCAATCAGGCTGGTAGGGGAGTGGTTAGTGGGTGATCAGGCTGGCAGGCAGAATTTGTTAGGGGCAATCAGGAAGGCAGGCAGGCGAGCAGTTGGGAGCCAGCAGTCCTGGATTGTGAGTGGGATCCCAGATTGGAGAGTGTGCAGGCTGGGCTGAGGGACACCTCTGCCCTGTGCACAAATTTCGTGCACCGGGCCTCTAGTAGAACATAATGCTGACCCTCCTATAATAGAAAATCCTCCTGCCAAACAGCCTTCCATTTGGGACATCTGCTGTTCTTGGTTCTACAGCAGCCAGCCAGCCTCTAGACTTAAAAATGTATAAGAGAAAGAGAGAGAGGGGGGGGGGGGGGGGAACCTATGCCTAGATAGATAGATAGATAGATAGATAGATAGATAGATAGATAGATAGATGATGCTAGATAGATGATAGATAGATATCCTATTGGGTCTGTTTCTCTAATTAATAGAGTACTTAAGATCTTGGAAAATTATGCCCAGAGGGAAGAATTAAGCATCTCAAATGAAAACATGTGACCAAGGAAACATGAAGTGCGGTTCCCTGTCCCTCATACTACACACCATATCTATCAGAAAATCCTATCCCCTCCACCTTCAAAAGATAGCCAGATTTTCAACATTTTTACTACTGCCACTACTACCATCAGAATCAGCATTAATTATAATCTCTTGCCTGGTTTATCCCATCAGCCTACAAAATGATCTCCTGCTTCCATCCTTACCTTTTCAATATATTCTCAACACAGCAGTCTGGAATATCTTGTTTAATGTGTGTCACTCCAGGTCATTATTTTGTTCAAAAACACAACATTCTGGCATTCCCAGAGTAAAAGATATTCCCAAGACCATAAAAATACCCATAAGAGCTTTTATGATATGTCACCTATTATCTCTCTGTTCTCCTCTACATTCAGACATCTTCTCAGTGAGGATATCCTTAGTCATCCTCCCTAAAATTGAATTTACTAACTTCTGCCCTGTTTAATTTTATTGTTCACCTTAACATTTATCACATCTCACAAACTATACATTTTCTTCTTTATCTTGTATGTTACTGTTGTGTCCACAACAATGTAATCTTTATGAGGTGGGGGGTTTTCTATGTGTTCTTCTGTGCTCTGCTAACAGCACTTACAAGGCTATGTGACACAGAAGAGTGCATGGCAACTTATGTTGCACAATGAGTATTTATCCTATACTAGAGGCCTGGTGCATGACATTCGTGCACTTGGGCTGGGGGGAGTCCCTCAGCCTGGCTTGCACCCTCTTGCAGTCTGGGACCCCTTGGGGGATGTCCGACTGCTGGCTTAGGCCCACACTCTGTGGAGGTGGGAGAGGATCCCACCATTGCCGCTGTGCTCACCAGCCGTGAGCCTGACTTCTGGCTGATCGGCACTCTGACCACCAGGGGGCAGCTCCTGCATTGAGCATCTGCCCCCTGGTGGTCAGTGCACGTCATAGTGACCGGTCATTCTGCCATTTGGTTGATTTGCATATTAGAGTTTTGTTATATCCTATATAATATCCTATATAATAAAAAGGTAACATGCAAATAGACAGAATGACAGAACAACCGAAAGACCAATCAAAGCATAATATGCTAATGATATGCTAAGGCTGCTCAACTGCTTGCTATGACATGCACTGACCACCAGGGGGCAGACAGTCAACTGGTCGACCAGTTGCTATGATGTGCACTGACCACCAGGGGGCAGATGCTCTGACTGGGAGGTTAGCTTGCTGCTGGGGTCCAGCAGATCAGGACTGAGTGAGATGGGCCGGACACACCTTGGAGTCCTCCTGCAGTCCCTCCCCAGCCCAATCATGCACTGGTGAGGTCCCTCAGCCTGGTCTTTGTCCTCTCGCAATCTGGGACCCCTCAGGGGATGTCAGAGAGCCAGTTTCAGCCCGATCCCTGCAGGCCACCCAGAGGGACCCCACCCATGCATGAATTTATGCACAGGGCCTCTAGTAGGATAATAAAAGCCTAATATGCAAATTGTCCCCTCAGGCAATCATTCAACTGGGAGTTCAACCACTCACTATGACATGTGCTGACCACCAGGAGGTGGCGCAGAACATGGTGGGGGGTGGGGCTGCCGCCTGGCTCCCAGGTGCTGTGGGAGCTGGGCGGAGGACCCGGCCCCAATCGATCACCCCACAGGCAGGATGGTGGAGCAGTAAGGGGGCAGCACCAGGCCAAGGTGGGGTGCCAGGCTAGGCTGCGGGGCTGCAAGGCTGGGGACGCGAGCTAGGGCCCAGTCTCCACAAGTCATCCCGAAGGACCCCACCTGTGTATGAATTCGTGCACCGAGCCTCCAGTTAAATATAAATTAGCAGAATTTAGGGAAGCTTGTATCAGGTTTTTAAATTGAAAATGCATCATCCATATTAAAAGTAAAATAGAAAATGTATATCTGAGGGGGGAAATTCAAGTATTGATAATATGGCTTCAATTTTAAGCTTTTATTGGAGAGTGTGAGTCTTGGATAGAATCAGGGCGTTGTAGAAGGACAATCCACATTCTTAAAATTACATAAAACAACAAAGCTTCCAACTTTCTAACGCATCAGCCTAACACCTGAAGTTTGGGCTGAATCTTATTCTAATTTTACAAATAATGCCTATGAATTTAAACTGCTGAGATTAACACTACTTGTTGCCTCAGGTCTTTTTGCATTTATCCTCAAGTATCTAGATTTCTGAAGTAAATTGTAAATAGTTGCCGTATGACACAATTTATGTTGCAGATGATATACCATAAAAGCATTTTTTAACTAATCTTTCTTACTCATCTAGTTTCATTTAACTGGGTAAGAACTTAGCAACAGTGGAATGAGTTTTCTCAGGGGCCTATCTCCTATCTGTGTATGAATTGAGGAGTCAGAATTTAGCCTAATGGGGCTAAAAGAGAGGATTGTCTCATCTGCATAATAACCATAGGATTCTATCTCTCTGCATAGAAATCATCCTCTCTGGAAGATTAGCAGTGTCTAATCATTCTGTTTATGGGGTGATCAGACATTAGGAAATACTAGAACCTGCAAGTCTTTTCTATTTGAACAAAAAGAAGGGGATTTTAAAAGTTTTACAGGATAGCTCCCAAAAGCCCTCAAAGTAAGAATACAATTTTCTTGGCTTCATAAGAGAAATCCCTTACTGCAGACAACCCATTGGTCTTACTTGCATGGGAGGTGGCACACTAAAGTAGGGACAAACATTTGTGAAACATGATGGTGCTTCTGAACCTGAGCCCTTGTCCAATTTCCTAGTGAAGAGGCATTCACAGTATTAAAATCTATTTCTTGCTAATATATATTTTTAAATTTATTTTTCTTGTTGAAAGTATTTCAAATGTCCACCTTTTTCCCCTCACTGGCCCCCTCCACCCTGCTCCCCTCCCCCATCAGCCCTTCACCACACTGTTGTCTGTGTCCATGGGTTATGCATATAGGCATATTAGTTCTTTGGTTGATCTATTCCCACCCAACCCCCACCCTCACCTTTCCTCTGAGAATCATCAGTCAATTCCATGCTTCTTTTAAAAAAATTCATATAGTATTATTAACTGTTTAATTTTATAAGTTTTTTCAACTCCTATACTTGGAATACACCAAAATTTTGTATGATCTTATCATAATTTTGAAAAATTAAACAGTATCTTTTTATTATATAAATGACAAAATTGGTTTTCTTGAATGACTTCTTTCATCTTTTTATGCATGTATGTATATGTTTTAATATCTAATCTTCTGAAATTAAAGATATTATCACACCCAAAAGATTTTAACACTCCATGTGACTCTTTTTTTATTACACTTAGCAGAATTATAAATCATGTTAGTTAATGAGTGAAAGAATTAATGAATATACTTTTACAAATATGTGTATTGTGAAGCTGGGAGCAGGTTGAGCTGTCCCTGCCTCAGTATAATGTAAATTACTCCTATTCCAAGTTCAGAGAGGCCTGAAGATGCCTAAAGGATTTTTTGATAGTTTGATCCAAATTTCATTGGGATAGGTCTATTTACATTAAGGACCTTGGTCTGAGTACAGTATCTTAGCTTTGAAGAAGAATAACAATTTTGAATATAATATCACTCATTTATATATTTACTCAAAAAATAATATCTGAGCAATTATTATCTGTCAGTAGCTGCTCTGGGTACTAGAATTAATCTCAAGGAAATCCATTAGGAAGATAAACAATAATCAAGTGTACTAATATACAAAATATATAATCCCTGGTGGAAATCGTTCAGTAAAATAAATAAAACATGAAAGCAAAATTGAAATGGTTCATGATGCAGGATCTACATCTAAATACGGAGGTCAGGGAAGACTCATTCTAGAGATCACTATTGACATAAGAGCATAATGTTAGGAAGGATGGTGCATTAGTCCAAGTGGGCAATGATGACTGCTTGAACATTAGTTTGTGAATAGAAATAGTAAGAAGTGGGTGAAATTGAAAAATAGTTTGAAAATAGAGTGTACAGTAAGCTAACATTTTCTAAATCAAGCTTGAAGGGGGTCTGGAGTTGTGGGGAAGAGTGTATTTAAAGGGCCAGAGAGATAAAATAAGGTTTGAAATTTGTTTTCTCTATGTGAAAATGAAAGTTGGTCAACTATGAAGTCCTGGAGTGTAATAATATGTAATATTGTGTAGGGGAAGATGAACAAGGAGTATGAAATTCAGACAATCTGACTAGCAGTCACATCAAAATAAATAGCATGAAATTTCTATGCTAATCTGGTGTTGATGCTCAGCAGTGGTGCTGGGGAAGAACTGGGAGTTGGGGGATGGAAAGAAGTTATGGGGACTGGAAAGAAGGCAGGCTCAGAGAAATGGGACTGATAAACACATTATTTAATTTTGGTTGCAAATTTAGGACTAGATCTCAAGAATAGGAGCAGAGTTAGAGATTTGGTGCCTACTTCCCATTGTGAAGATGCTGGAACTCATTGAATTAACCCAAATTTATTGACTATGGAGTCTGGCTGTTTTTCCTGAGGATAAATGACTAGTTGGCTAGAATTCTTCATATTTCCTCTTGGGTAGTATTGTAAGTTTTTAATGGTTCATCTGACTCCATATATACCAGGTATTTATTGAGTCAACCTGTGCCAAATACCTTTGCAAATTCAGGGGGTATAATCGTGAGCAAGATCAATAACATTCAGCTTTCATGGAACTTATCAGATTCCATAGAAGGAGTAAATAAAAATCATAGATAGTGTTTGCTGTGATAAACAACAAAAAATGTAGAGGATAGCCAAAACCGGTTTGGCTCAGTGGATAGAGCGTCGGCCTGCGGACTGAAGGGTCCCGGGTTCGATTCCGGTCAAGGGCATGTACATTAGTTGCGGGCACATCCCCAGTGGGAGGTGTGCAGGAGGCAGCTGATCGATGTTTCTCTCTCATCGATGTTTCTAGCTCTCTATCCCTCTTCCTTCCTCTCTGTAAAATATCAATAAAATATATTTAAAAAAAAATGTAGAGGATAATGTGAGAAATTAATGAGTGGGAAGATGCTATTTTGGGCAAGTAGGTGAGAGAAGGCCAGTCTGAAGAAGTGATATGTAAACTGAGATTAGTGATAATATGTGACAGAGAAGTTTGTCCTGTAAATATTCAAGGTAACAGCTCACCATGCAGAGGGAACAGCTAGGGCAACAGCTCTTAGGTTGACATGAACTTGATATGTGTGAGAAATCAAAAGAAAGCTGTAGCTTAATGGGCAAGAAGGTGGTGGGTATAAGATGAAGCCAAAGATGTAGTGGCACTTTCTATTTAACAAATTAATCCTAATATAAATGAGAAAAACTCACTTTTTCTATCCCTAGGAAATGTAAGTTCCAAGGTAAACAAATCTTATTTAAGGCCCATTATGGTAGAAGGAGATTCAAATCCTACCTTGTGATTCTATAACTGGTGTTTGGGCAATTTGTTTAAAACCCACATTCTATGTATTTGCTCATTTTAAAATTATGTTATGTACTCAATACTGTTCAATATTGTAATATAGAATTGTGATGTGGATTAAGTGAATATATAAATATAAAACAACACAAACTGAATCTAACATAGATCAAGTCCATAATGTGTTACTATATTGTTACTGAAGATCAATAGATTAGATCTACATCACCTATTGCTTGCAACTAAATGAGAACTTCCACTAACCATAAATAAAGATGTCAATGCCTAGTATTAATTAAACCATTATCACAATGCTGCCCAGATACAGAGAAAATGAGGATGTACCGATGCCTTGTGAGCTATTAGTCAGGAAACAAGATTGGTGTATCAAAGAAAAAAATCAATATAGGCATTTTCATCTGGTGGCTTCTATAAACAAATCAAAACTGTCAAAAGAGAGAAAACCCTAACAATATCACCATAGACTTTGCTCAAGAGCTTTAACTTTTTTTTTTTCATTTCAATGAAATTTATAATACTTACTGGTTATATTTGAAATTAACTTTCAGAAAATACATAACAATTATCATTTCATAGAGTCTCCAATTAATACAGACTTAAAAGACTGCCTGGGTGAGTAACTCCACCTCTGGAAAACTGGCCACTTAAAATAGCCACATAGGAGTGCATTGACTGGGAGAGCAGGACAAGCTCACAGTGTTCCCAGGAGTAGCCCCTGAGCAGCTGAGGTTTCCTTTCCAGCTTCAGCATACTTCAGTGATAAGTGAGGTGTATTATTTGGCTCATCCTGCGGAACTTTGGGATATCAAAGACACAGCATCCCAGGAAAGGAAAGTGAGGGAACATGATCTCTTGCAGCATGATGAATAAGGTTCTTCCATAACAGCAGCTGCCAACAGATGAGCAGCTTTTAACTGAGTCAGGGTACACAACGTGAGCTGGGACCAGAACTAATCAGATCTAATTAAGACAGACATGTTATGGTCCAGTAGTGTTGACAGGGTCGGGATTCCTCTGCTTTAAATGAGGCATGTTATAATTAGGATCTAATTGAAAATAAGAAAGTGATACAAAACCATTCCTATTCAGGGCCTAGGAAGAGGTCTGTTTGAGTCCTGATGTGCACCTTATGATATTGTGAAAGCTCAGTTAGACAGTTCTGTGAAAACATTAAGCAGGTAGCACAACAGCTAAACATGGCTCAAAAGAGCACAATTTATTTTTTTCCATTTTTATATTTTTACTGGAGGCCCGGTGCACGAAATTCGTGCTCTGGGCAGGGGGGTGTCCCTAAGCCAGCCTGCACCCTCTCCATCTGGGACCCCTCGAGGGATGTCTGACTGCCTGTTTAGGCCCGATCCCACTGGTGGGATCGGGCCTAAACGGACAGTCGGACATCTCTCTCACAATCCAGGACTGCTGGCTCCCAACTGCTCGCCTGCCTGCCTTCCTGATTGCCCCTAACCACTTCTGCCTGCCAGCCTGATCACCCCCTAACCACTCCCATGCCAGCCTGTTTGCCCCTAACTGCCCTCCCCTGTAGGCCTGGTCACCCCTAACTGCCCTCACCTGTAGGCCTGGTCACCCCTAACTGCCCTCCCCTGTAGGCCTGGTCACCCCTAACTACCCTCCCCTATAGGCTTGATTGCCCCCAACTGCCCTCCCCTGCAGGCCTGGTCCCTCCCAACTGCCCTCCCCTGCAGGCCCAGTCACCCCCAACTTCCCTCCTCTGCCGGCCTGGTCACCCCTAACTACCCTCCCCTGCAGGCTTGATTGCCCCCAACTGCCCTCCCTTGCAAGCCTGGTCCCTCCCAACTGCCTTCCCCTGCTGGCCATCTTGTGGTGGCCATCTTGTGTCCACATGGGGGCAGGATCTTTGACCACATGGGGGCAGCCATCTTGTGTGTTGGAGTGATGGTCAATTTGCATATTACTCTTTTATTAGATTATTAGATAGGACTTTATTTTTTATTTTATTATTGTTTAAAGTATTAAAGATAGTAGTACATATGTATCCTTTTTTTTCCAATAGACCTTCCCCCAGTCTCCCCTACCCCCCAGCACATGCCCTCACCTCCCCTTCCCAGTGTCTTGTGTCCATTGGTTGTGCTTATATGCATGCATTCAAGTCCTTCGGTTGATCTCTTACCTCCCCCGCCCCGCCTCAACACTCCCCAGCCATCCCGCTGTAGTTTGACAGTCTGTTCGATGCTTCTTTGCCTCTTTATCTATTTTTGTTCATTAGTTTATAATGTTTTTTATTATCCATAAATGAGTGAGATCATGTTGTATTTTTCTTTCACTGACTGGCTTATTTCACTTAGCATAATGCTCTCCAGGTCCATCCATGCTGTTGCAAATGATAAGAATTCCTTCTTTTTTACAGCAGCGTAGTATTCCATTGTGTAGATGTACCACAGTTTTCCAATCCACTCATCTGCTGATGGGCACTTAGGCTGTTTCCAAATCTTAGCTATTGTAAATTGTGCTTCTATGAACATAGGGGTGCATATATCCTTCCTGATTCGTGTTTCTAGTTTCTTGGTATATATTCCTAGAAGTGGTATTACTGGGTCAAATGGCAGTTCCATTTTTAATTTTTTGAGGAAACGCCATACTATTTCCCACAGTGGCTGCACCAGTCTGCATTCCCACCAGCAGTGAAGAAGGGTTCTTTTTTCTCCGCATCCTCTCCAGCACTTGTTGTTTCTTGATTTGTTGATGATAGCCATTCTGACAGGTATGAGGTGGTACACCATTGTTGTTTTGATTTGCATCTCTGGGATGATTAGTGACTTACAGCATGTTTTCATATGCCTCTTGGCTTTCTGGATGTTCTCTTTCAAAAAGTGTCTATTTAGGTCCTTTGCGCATTTTTTGTTTGGGTTGTTTATCTTCCTTTTGTTAAGTTGTATGAGTTCCCTGTAAATGTTGGAGATTAAACCCTTATCGAAGATAACATTGGCAAATATGTTCTCCCATACAGTGGGCTTTCTTATTGTTTTGTGGATGGTTTCTTTTGCTGTGCAGAAGCTTTATATTTTGATGTAGTCCCATTTGTTTATTTTCTCCTTAGTTTCCATTGCCCTAGGAGCTGTATCGTTAAATACATTGCTAAGACAAATGTCTGCTATTTTGCTGCCTGTGGCTTCTTCTAAGATTTTTATGCTTTCCCATATTATGTTTAAGTCCTTTATCCATTTTGAGTTTATTTTTGTGTATGGTGTAAGTTGGTGGTCTAGTTTCATTTTTTTGCAAGAATCTGTCCAGTTTTCCCAACACCATATTGAAGAGACAGCCTTGACTCCATTGTATGGTCTTGCCTCTTTTGTCAAATATTAATTGAGCATAATGGCTTGTGTCAATTTTTTGGGTTCCCTGTTCTGTTCCACTGGTCTATATGTCTGTTCTTGTGCCAGTACCAGGCAGTTTTGAGAACAATGGCTTTGTAGTATAGCTTGATATCCGGTATTGTGATCCCTCCAACATTGTTCTTCTTTCTCATGATTGCTGCAGCTATTTGGGGTCTTTTTTTATTTCAGATGAATTTTGGAGAATTTGTTCTAGGTCTTTGAATTATGCCATTGGTATTTTCATGGGGATTGCATTGAATTTATAGATTGCTTTGGGTAGTATGAACATTTTAATGATGTTGATTCTACCAATCCATGAATATGGTATATTCTTCCATTTGTTCATGTCTTCCTGTATCTCTTTTTTCGGCGTTCTGAAATTTTCTGAGTACAGATCCTTTATCTCCTTGGTTAAGTTTGTTCCTGGGTATCTTAATTATTTGTTGCAATGGTAAATGGGATTGCTTTTTTAATTTCTCTTTCTGTAAGTTCACTAGTGGTGTATAGAAAAGCCATAGACTTCGGGGTGTTAATTTTGTATCCTGCTACATTGCCAAATTCATTTATTAAGTCTAGTAGTTTTTTTATGTAGTCTTTGGGGTTTTTTATGTACAATATCATGTCATCTGCAAATAAGGACAGTTTTACTTCTTCTTTTCCAATTTGGATGCCATTTATTTCTTCTTCTTGTCTGATCGCAATGGCTAGCACTTCCAGCACTATGTCGAACAGGAGTGGTAAGCGTGGGCATCCCTGTCTTGTTCCTCTTCTTAGTGGAAATGGTTTTAGTTTTTGTCCATTGAGTATGATGTTGGCTGTGGGTTTGTCATACATGGCTTTTATTATGTTGAGGTATGATCCTTCTATTCCCACCTTGCTGAGAGTTTTTATGAAAAAAGGGTGTTGGATTTTGTCAAATGCTTTTTTTACATCAATAGATCCTATCTAATAAAAGAGTAATATGCAAATTGATTGTCACTCCAACACACAAGATGGCTGCCCCCATGTGGTCAAAGATGGCTGCCCCAATGTGGACACAAGATGGCCACCACAAGATGGCCTGCAGGCGAGGGCAGTTGGGAGGGACTAGGCCTGCAAGGGAGAGCAGTTGAGGGTGATCAAGCCTGCATGGGAGGGCAGTTAGGGGTGACCAGGCTGGCAGAGGAGGGAAGTTAGGGGTGACCAGGCCTGCAGGGAAGGGCAGTTAGGGGTGACCAGGCCTGCAGGGGAGGGCAGTTAGGGGTGACCAGGCCTGCAGGGGAGGGCAGTTAAGGGCAATCAGGCCGGCAGGGGAGCAGTTAGGCATCAATCAGGCTGGCATGGGAGTGGTTAGGGGGTGATCAGGCTGGCAGGCAGAAGTGATTAGAGGCAATCATGAAGGCAGGCAAGTGAGCAGTTGGGAGCCAGTGGTCCTGGATTGTGAGAGGTATGTCCCAGATTGGAGAGGGTGCAGGCTGGGCTGAGGGACACCTTCCCCCCCCATGCACGAATTTCATGCACTGGGCCTCTAGTATGATTATATGGTTTTTATCTCTCAGTTTGTTTATATGGTGTATCACATTTATTTATTTGTGGATGTTTTACCATCCTTGCATCCCCAAAATAAATGCCACTTGGTCATGGTGTATGATCTTTCTAATATAATGCTAGAATTTTGTTGAGGATTTTGGCGTTTATGTTCATGAGGGATATTGGCCTGTAATTCTCTTTCTTTGTATTGTCTTTATCTGGTTTTGGGATTAGGGTAATGCTGGCTTTGTAGAAAGAGCTTGAAAGTGTTCCTTCCTCTTGAATTTTTTGGAATAGTCTGAGGAGGATAGGTTTTATTTCTTCTTTGAATGTTTTATAAAACTCCCCTGTGAAGCGGTCTGGTCCATGGCTTTTGTTTGTTGGAAGTTTTATGATTACTGCTTCAATTTCCTCCATAGTTATCGGCCTATTCAGATTTTTTGATTCCTCCTGGTTGAGTTTTGGAAGGTTGTATTTTTTTAGGAATATGTCCATTTCTTCTAGGTTGACCAGTTTGTTGGAGTAGAGTTGCTCATAGTATTTTTTTTACTATTCTTTGTATTTCTGTGGGGTCTGTCATTATTTCACCTCTTTCGTTTCTGATTTTGTTTATTTCAGTCCTCTCTCTTTGCTTCTTGGTGAGCCTGGCTAGAGGTTCATCAATCTTGTTTATCCTTTCAAAGAACCAGCTCTTGGTTTCATTGATCTTTTGTATTGTTTTTTTAGTCTCTATGTCACTTATTTCCATTCTGATCTTTATTATATCCTTCCTTCTGCTCACTCTGGGCTTTTCTTGTTGCTCTCTTTCTAATTCTTTATGTTGCAGAGTTAGATGGTTTATAATCAGTTTTTCTTGTTTTTTGAGGTAGGCCTATAATGCTATGAACTTCCCTCTCAGGACTGCTTTCATTGTGTCCCAAATATTTTGGATTGTTGTGTTTTCATTGTCATTTGTTTCCAGGATATGTTTTATTTCTTCTTTGATCTCTTTGGTAACCCACTCATTGTTTAATGGTATGCTATTCAGCCTCCAAGTGTTTGAATTTTTGTGATTGTTTTTACTGTAATTGATTTGTAATTTTATGCCATTGTTATCTGAGAAGATGCTTGATATGATTTCAATACTCTTGAATTTGGAGAAACTTTGCCTGTGTCCCAATATGTGGTCTATCTTTGAAAATGTCCCATGTGCACTTGAGAAGAATGTATGGAATGCTATAAAGATGTCGATTGAGTCCATCTGATCTAGTGAGCCATTTAGGATTGATGTTTCTTTGCTAATTTTTTGTCTAGAGGATTTATCCAGTGATGTTAATGGTGTATTAACGTCTCCTACTATGATTGTGTTGCTGTCAATCTCACCTACTATGATTGTGTTGCTGTCAATTTAAATTCACATCTGTCTGCATATGATTCAGAGTTGTTTCTAAGTCTTAGATTTAGAGAGTGTATTTATTTTCTAGTTGCTATTATGTTGTGGCTGTTATTATACACAGACAAAAAATGTTTGGGCAATTTTCTCGGCACAATAGGTTTCATTATATGCTCCTGATTTCTAGAATATGGGGGAGATATGTCCAAATTATCTTCTCATAAATCTCATATAACATTTTAAAATTATCTTTGTCCAATACAGATTGCCTCAAACTTCACTATTAG
The DNA here is from genome assembly GCF_963455305.1 of Plecotus auritus. NCBI lineage: Eukaryota > Metazoa > Chordata > Mammalia > Chiroptera > Vespertilionidae > Plecotus > Plecotus auritus. The sequence continues at coordinate 128,407,245 of NC_137771.1, read as the reverse complement.
GACTTTCTCTTATTTGTGTTGCTTATTTTTTTAATTATTTAATATTTTTATAATATGACTCAGATTTTAAGTTTATTACAACCATTTAGCCCTGAAGCACCCCCTTCTCCTCCCTGCCACACATACAGACAAACAGCCTAAGTGGATCTAAATTTTCTCCTTCAGAAACCTTCAGGTGATTCCTAAAATCACTCTGTTCGCTACTTAATAACATGACAGATTTTTTGTTTTATTTTTGTTGTTTTACTATTGACTCACCAACTTAGAGTTGGGGCAGTATTCCTGTGGACAAGTGTTAGCTGCATATCCACCAATATCTCCTAAAGATATATCTTCAGACTAAAAATTCATTCTTTCCTAAATGAAGTACTAACAGCTAACCTTGGATGTTTTTTCGTTCTTCCTATATGCTGAGGTTGGAAATAGATTTGACGGTTATATAGCAATCCTAATGAAAATTTCAAGATAACACCAACTATCTATGAATGTTATTTTGTTATTTGCCATCTTATTAGTTTGCAGTTTAATCCAAAATGCCAAACACAGATTCAAGGTCAAAAACAATGCTTGCTTCCTCCCTGCTCTCAAGGTCTGCTTTCAAGTCTCATGTCATCAGAGAGGACCTCTCTCCCAGGACTTTTCCTGGCCCTGCTTTCATTTTTTAATAGAACTTTTTACCGTATGACATATATGTTAATAGTTTATCATCCTAATGTCTGTTTCTTTCCATGAGCAAAGGGACTTCGTTTTGCTCCTGCTATTTCCACACTAACTCACACAATACTGGGCACATAGTAGGTACTCAGTTGAATTGGTTGCATAAGTGAACAAATTAATGAATGAGTGCAGGAAAGGATTTATAAAATCAATGTTTGCTTTGGTGGTTAATTCTGAAAATTAAGTTTGAGCTTTAAAGACCAAAAATTAAACACTTTCACAGAAATAAATGTGCTTGTTTCTAATGCCTGAATGATTTCATTTTTGTTCCAGATGTAGTCCCTAACCTAAGTTCTTTAAAGTATGGAGTGACTGCATTCATTGGCTTTTATTCATCCTTTGAATTTTTATTTTCCCTACAATTGAAATTTTACATTACAAACAAAAAATTATGCAGTTTCTACTTGACCAACTAACTAGTGCATGCATTTTGGGGGAAATTGTTACAAGAACTTATAATAAAAAATAAAATACATTTAAGGACATAACATGTGTTGCTCTTGTAACCCAATATAGAGATGGTTTCCTCCATGTAGCAGTCACCTTCTGGGAATTTATAGGTGTGAAATTGGCCACAGATTCTAAAAATATCTAACCTATAAACAGGACACTCATTGTTATTAAGAGGATAAAATAAAGTGAATTTAAATCAGCCTTATTGCTTTCAAATTTAAGATTTTTCTGGTATAGATGAACATTTATTGTTAACATAATTTTTATGTTTTGGCTTTGTTTGCTGTTTTGTTTGTTGTGATGCTGTTCATATCAGCTAAACGTTCCTTCCAATGTGAATCAATTCACTAAGAAGTGTTCCTAATGCAAGTAACCCAAGTTAACACACAGCTCTATTTTATTTCTACTCTTTGTTGGCTTTCCAGCTATCTACTTAACATATTACTAAGGGTTTCCCATCTCCTGTGAATACATCTTTGAAGTAATTATCAAAACTTCTAATAAGAACTACAACATGTGAGAAATTATTTTATAATGTTAATTATTTTAATAATTTTGGGTTTATCAGAAAATGAATGAAAGAAGTATTAAGGAATTAAGCCATCCATTAAAATTTTGAAATGTACCATTTGTCTCAGTGTATATCCCAGTGATATTTTAAAAGGCATTGCACTATTTTAGAGTTGTTTTACAGAATGGCAGCTTGAATTTCACCAGATGTGAAATCATTTGGTTGTGTAAACACTTTTTCTTTTTTTTCTGAAATGCATAGGGTTTTTATTTCACTTAAAAAAAAAAAGCCTGTAAATGGATAACATCTATAGGTTGAACTGGACATCTCAGAGGGGTCCAGGGCTTGGATACAGTGAGGTGATTTACAATCTGAGGTAAACAGATTGGCTCAGATAACACTGGCTGATCGATGCTCCCCATCTCTCCAACAGGAAATGTCCCAAGGAGGCTGGGGAATTACTTTTGCAAGCCCTTCTTCAAATTCTGAGTTTCCTTGACCCTACTCTCTCCTTTTTCCTGAAGAACTGAGAACTGAGGGAATGAAGATTCTTTCTTTGGCTCTGAAATTTTCTTTGTAGTTTTTATTTTCTATATTGGAGAAAAAAACAATTGACTGACTGGACCATTTGACTAGTTGCCTGGCCCAACAGTGCAGGCAAATATGAACATATTCTTTATACATTTCAATTGAAAATTATGTTTGCAATCAATCTTCCATTTTACCCTTTAATTTGATCTAGTAAATGCAAATGACTTTACTATTTAATTAATTTTCCATTCCTTTGGGAAACCTCTTTCAAGAATTTCAAACTACCTTATCACAGAAATGAAATACATTTTTGAATACTGTGATTGTCCTGGGAATGCAAGAATACTGTATATTGCTATCTTGAGCAGAAAAGAGCTCAAAAAGTGATGCTTGCTAGATAGAAATCTGAGCTTCTGAAGTTTAAGGTCAGTTTTATATATTTTGTTTACTTACCACCTCACTTCTCCCAATACTACATTGGGTCAAGAATGTATATTAGAATTTTTACAACTGTCATAAAAGGCTCATTTAAAAACTACAGGTTTAAAAAGGCTGGATTAGTAAAAGAAATTCCAAAAGACATTACAAATACATACTGCATTACTTTTTGTGTTTTTTATTGTTTTGCTATTAAAATGATTTATGCAATAAATATCAGTTTGCTCATTCCTCTCAGGAAAACTATCTCAGATTTATATCCTGTTACTTATTTTAAGTATCTACATATTTGTTTCAATAGCCTTTTGGAGATTAAATACTCTGCAAAATTGGTTATCATTTTAACACTCTCTTCCAGCTACTATCTTAAGAATTTTCCATTTTCTAAACCTTCATCAATATACATTTAAAATTGTAACATATAAAGGAATTATTTCTATTTCTTACAAGCTGATAGTGCATAATTTCCTTTTTTTCTCACGTTCTGATTCTCATGCCAACATTAATAGGACAATTTGGTTTATACTCTTCCATCATTACCACTGAAACTTTGGGAAGTTTAACATTTCTCAGCCATATCTTCCTTTTTGTTTCCAATAAAATACAGCTTTCATCTCCCAGAATTGTATATATTAAAAGGAATGAAGTACGTTACAAGTCTCTGAATTTTATAACGGTAATACAAGTTATTTTTATTTGTTGAGTTACACCTCTGAAAAGACTTTCTACCATGTCTATTTTTTTTCAAATGCAAGACTTCTCTTTTCCAATTCTTTTTTTAAATATATATGTTTTTATTGATTTCAGAGAGGAAGGGAGCAGAAGAGAGAAACATCAATGATGAGAGAGAATCATTAATTGACTGCCCAGGCATGTATCCTGACCAGGAATTGAACCATGACCTCCTGGTTCATAGGTTGATACTCAACCACTGAGCCATGCCTGGCCAGGGGTCCAATTTTTAAACATAAAAGAAGTGTTAAACTTCAACCTGCCTCAAAGTGTGAGTTAGGATTTGTTGGTGAATGAATACTGTCACTGAGACTTAGAAATATTGAAGAAAAATTAAGGTTGATACACACATAATAAAATGGTTAAACCTAAAAACACTAATCATACCAAGTATTGGCTAGGATGTGGAAGAAATGAAACTTTTTTTTTTTAAACTTTTTGGCTGGGGATGGGAGGGTAGTCACAGGGAGAGCAGAGATGGATGGTAAATTTTTTTAAATTTAAAATTTTGGCAATTTTATAAAAAGTGAAATATTTGCTACTATATGATTCTACTCCTAAGTATTTACCCAAAGTAAATTAAAGCATATGTCCATCCACATACAGACATGTACATGAGTGTTCACTGCAGCTTTAACTATAATAATCCAAATATGGAAACAAATCAAATGTACATCAACACAAAAATGGATTCAATGTGGTATATTCGTACAATGGAACACTAAGAAATTTAGAGGAATGACCTCTTTATACATACTAAATTATAGATGACTCTTAAAAAATTATTCTGCTGAGTAAAAGAAAGTAGACAAGTAATGATTGTACATTACAAAATTTAATTTATATAACATTCTATGAAATGAAAACTGATGTATAGTGAAAATAGATTGGTGGCTGTTTGGGATGGGGAAGGGACAAGAGATGGGAGAAAGGGGATACAGAGGGGGACGAAAGAACTTTGGGTGGTGATGGATATGCTCATTATCTTGATGGTGAGGTTGTATACATATAAGTCAAAGCTTATTAAAGTGTACACTGTATGTGCAGTTTGTAGTATGTCTGTTGTATATCAATAAACCTACCTTGTCATTTTAAATGACAGGTAGGATTGCTGTCCGAATCCTGCCACTTTTTGTGATGCACATATACCTTTATCACCCATTCTAAGTCAAATACACTGAAATTATTCCAGTCACTAAGCAGTAACTGAATTGATATTAAAACATTCATGGTAGAATAAAATTATCATAGAAAAAGTAGACTCTGATGAATGATTCCAGCTTTTTTGTTTGTTTTAATTAACTAATACTCCCTTGCATCTATTTAATACTTTATATTATCAACTGACTTTTATACCTAAAGTTTAATTTTATTGTTTAAAACAAGTGAGACCTTTAAAAAATGAAAACTGAGGGCTATCAAGAAACATTTGCTGAATATTTGAGAAGCATTGTGTGGCTCTCTTTAGAACATGTGATGGTAGCTTTATTTTTCCTTACCTGCGCTATTCCTAACTTTCAGTTCAATTGAACTATATCCTTTCCTGGGTAGTTTTTTTTTTTTCACACTTGGCAAAAGGAATTATATTTTCTATAATTAGGAGATACACACTAATATATAGATAATTTTTTAAAAATTATTGTGCTGAGCTAGAAAAGTAATGATTTTACATTACATAATTTAACTTATATAACACTCTAGGAAATGCAAACTAATGTATAGTGAAGATAGATTAATGGTTGTTTGGGATGGGGAAGGGACAAGAGATGGGAGAAAAGGAATACAAAGGGACACAGAAGAACTTTGGGTGGTGATGGATAGGAAAGCATGTCCATGATTGGGTTTAATTTTTCTCCATAGTTCATATAAAAGGAGAATTGCAAATCAAATTCAACACCACATTTAATCACCCATACTCATTTTCCAAGTTATCTTGTTATTTCTCCATGTGATACCAATTTAGGCAGCCATAGGTTATATGAATATTTTCTGTGTAATAAATTATTTTCATTTCCATTTTGTACAAAATTGCAATGTTATAGATAAAAAGTAAACTTAAAATAATACAGGAAAACTCTTTAGTTCCTTTTATTCTAATATTACTAGTTTTAAATGAATGTTTTTTATGTCTAAATAAATGATACTTGTTTATTGTATCAGTTCAGACAAAATGAATTTAAAGGGGAAGGACAGCCAAACTGACTATTGGCAACTGATTATAATTTAGTAAACAGAAAGTGTGCAATACTAATAAAGCACCAAATGAGAGAATTAAGGATCTATTTCAATTAGAAAAATATTTTTTAGACTCCACTTACTTTATGTCAAGCTCTAAAGTGCAGCATGAACCAAATAGAAATAAATATCATAGCCCAATATTTTAAAACATCGGACTTTTTTGAGAGTTGTGCTCAAAAGCAGAGTATAAATTGGAGAAAATATCATTCTCAAGTCTCATGGCTTTATTTTGACTTAATGAACCATATCAGGTGGAAATGCTCAGAAGGAAGCAGAGTTGTGTATGGAAAGGAGAGCAGAGGTTGATTAGATTACTCGGACATGTGTATGGCGTATATAGTTCCTGTACTAACATTCAGTTCCTGGAATTTTGTCTGGCCCCTTCATTTTACTTTGCCCAAAAATAAACCCTGTGCGATGTATCTGTTCTCATTAACCATTTTACTTATCTCCTGATTAAAGTATTGTGGAATGTAGCTTATACAAAGACAACATTATAACTGGTGGGTGAGTGGGCAGAACTCATGCAGTGAAGAGATAACATTTTATGTTCTGTAATAGCATGCTTATATGCATGAGGATCCTGTTATGTTAGTTTATGAAGTAGAAATCCTTTTATTTCCCCAAACATTTGTTTCTAGGGTCAGCTCCATAGCACAATATTTCCCATTTCTTATTTTCTTTGGGTATGCCTTTATTTAATATGATTAAAGAACAGTTCTCAGCTTTTGAAGGGAAGGGACAAAAAATCATTTTTCCTTGTGGTTTTGAAACATTTATTATATATTTCCACTCCTGGAAATAATGCTTTGATTTTTTTATTGGTGTTTTGGAAAATTTATTACATGTTTCCACCCTTTGGAATGCATATGATTGTTTTAAGTGAGCTAATGAAACATGCCATGGGCAAATACCAATTCACAGTACAAAAGTCCTGCAGTTGAAAAACCACAAACAGGTATTTACCTTTAGGCCTAGAATTTTAAATGACTACAAATAAGGGATGTTTCTTAGCATTAAGGACTTACTTGAAGTAAAGGATAAACATAAGCCTTCTGGTAGAAAGTGCCTCTATATACCACAGACAATGTATAGTTTTAAAATCTGTACACTCAATCACATTTCACAATACTCACTATGTAATCTTTGAATATCATTCATCTATTTTAGATAAAATCCTCCTTTAATCTTTATATTACTTTGATTCTATTTCCTTTCTTATATAACTAATATACTAAAATTTAAAATGTTTTTATGAGAATCTAATAGACCTTTTAGATCCAATGTTGAATTTTTAGTGTCTTTTTATGTTTTCTACAGTACTTGATGTTTAAAACTTTGATTTTCAGTCTTTGCTCACTGCTTTTATTTACAATTATAAAGCCTCCTTAATTTTTGGATGGATTCCATTGAATTGGAAAGAATTCATTTACATGTGTTAAGAACCCCCACATAACTGTATTTTTTTCATTTTAACTTCGTTCAATTAAAAATTATTATTTTATCTTAAGTATAATATTTCCTCCAAAAGTGAACATATTTGTTGGCAAACACTTTATAGTTTTAATTATGTTATTTTCAAATCATATCAAGCAGACAATGGTAGCAGTATTAATTTTTAAAATTTATTTATGTCTTTGGAAAAGCCTATATTATACTATGTAGGATTTAGTTCTATAAGAAATAATAAGGACACATCTTCACCATGGGCCAGGAACTCCGTTAAGTGCTTTACATATCTTCATAACTCCCATTAAGCCACATATTAATCCTCTTTCCTGGTGAGGAATTTGGGACCCAGAGAATTAAGTAATTTATGGAACATGAGACTATAGTCAAGGTTGCAGTGAGAATGCAAACTATGTCTCTGTAATTCCAAGCTCATGCTCTTTTCTCTAAATTCCATTTTATTTAAAGAAATTGGGAGTAGGAAGACTGATCTCTGCTAATATGATCTAAGCTTCAGGATACCTGATGGTATAAATTTAGTGATGAGAAGAATGCAGCTCTGTTGCCCCAAAGATATACTACATAGTCACAATGCCCAGAAATGGTAAGTTAAATTGTGCCAACAGAAAGGAATCAGTGTCTTTGTGTGTATTTAGTAACTCCGTTTGATATACAAATAGAAGTATTATCAATACAATGAGCTCAAAGGAACTGTTTATATCCTCATAACCATTAGGTTCCCATTATACTAATTATGATTGAAATCTTACTTACAGCACTCAGATATTTTGGCAGCAACAGGATTTAATCTGCAATTTTTTTTTCAGGAGTTAAAAATGGAAAATTTCTATAAAATCCTTTATAGATTACTCAATAAGTAGAATTCATTCAGTAGTATAATTAAAATCCAACTTATCTTTCTGTTTATTAAATTTATTTTTAATATCTGCTTTAATAAAGAACTTGCACTTGTAATATCTATTATAAATTATTTAAAACTTGGTTTACATACTTCTAACCCATTAAAAAAAAACACAACTTTTTGACTAGGGATTTTAAAGTCAACTATATTTTAGTTAAGAAAAACTATTTTAGAGGAAGTTTAAGGACAAGCTGGCATTCAGTTTCAGAACATCTCCAAATAAAACAAATTCTACTTACAAGTAAAGTAATATTTCATTACTATTTACTAAAAAGAATGGTTCAGTCTTTTCAAAGGGACCATAAAATAGAGAAATAGACAACATGGACTACTGAGAAATTCTGACTCTTTCACCCTGCTTCCTGAAGAGAGGCATATTATCATTTATAATGTGCTTGATCCTTCACAATCACACCAAGGTCAGGGACCATTTAAAAAAAAAAAGAAAAAAAATCAAATAAGGAGTGTAGAATGAGGTAGTTTGGGGATAAGGGAAATGTACCTTTAAACCCAAAGGCTTTTTGTTCGTGTGTTGCCAATCAATCACACCAGCTGGTGTGGTTATAGGTGGCTCTTGATCTGTTTTCCCAAGATCCTAAGAGAATTTGAATCATAAAAGGACCTGCTCTTTTCACCAAGAGGTATATAAAGTAAAATGACATTTAAAAAAATATATCCACATCAAGGAAGTCTACTTCAGTGAATTTAAACAATTATTAGTATGAGAACAATATTTCTCTGTTTCACTAATCCCTGTACAAATGATTCCACATACAGTGAAATATTAGAATTTGAGATACTGGACTTTCTGTTGAGAGCACCTATTGAAGAAAGAAGCTGATTCTCTTATGCTTTCCTGAGAGTATATGACTTCAACGATCTTCTTTGCTGGTTGCATCCTACTCCAGCATCATACAACATGGCACAGAAATGGATATCAGAAATGGGATGATAAAGCTGCACCTCCAGTACACTGCTGATTACAAGAAAATCCTAGCAGTTGGTTTATTAGAATAGTGTTAGTCATCCTCCCTTCTAACAACATGGTAATGGGGTCCTCACCATAGTTCAGCAAAAGAAAAATGTCAGAATATTTAGAATAATTTCTTTATACAGCTTGGAGAAATGGTATTTTGTTTACATGAAGCACCCATTTTTCATTTCTCTCTTCCCATGGGAGCTAACATAAATCAAAACAAGTCGAATGTTTTTAATTTCAGTGTTGAGATCAGCAGCTGTTCCCCAGAACTCCAGTTGCCACAAAAGAGGGATTTTTTTGAGTCACAAGTCAGAGACAATGTAGCAAGCTCTAGTTACATACTATGATATTTACTGTGCACATGCACATTAGAGATCATAATAACAAAGAACTGTGTTTACTTAAACTCACAGTTTTGCAAAAGTCAAACAGTTATGTAATTGTCCCTATAGCACTGTGAATCATGGTGGTAGAGAAATGTAATCAATTAGTGGCAAGTTCCTTTGATGTACTCTATAGTGGGTTGACATAACAAATGACCCATTGAAGAGCACTGGGCTCAACGAAGCTGCTTAAAAGGAAATTGAGTTCAAGTGACTATTTCCAACAGTTTATTTTGAATGTTTATACTTTATGCAGTTCCTAAAAAATGTGTAATTAGGTTATCTGCTTAGTTTTCCAGAGGAAAGAAGTAAATGCAAGAGTTTCATCTGAACACCAACCATGTCCTTTATTTAAAATAAAGAAACAACAGCAAAGTTTTTAAAACCAAAGTAGAATTGAGAATTAGACTGTGGGATTTGGTGAGCCCTGAGACTTATTTTTCCTTAAAGGACAATGGTAGCATAACATTTTCCGTTTTTCTTTTGGAAATACGTGGCTTGAAAAGCTAGTTTTCATGTAATACCTCAATCAATAAAGAAATTAAAATGAAAAAAGGCTAGTTTTCATAAGATTAAATGTACCCCAAAGAGTATGTAGTGTTTTACAGTTTGAACACGTTTTGGAGTAGCTACAAAAAAGTGGTGAATGATGCCAAGCCAAAAAAGACTATGGCAGATATGGTTCTAATTCAACGTCAGTGTTCCACAGTACTTATCGTTAGCATCTGATTTCCCTTCAGAAATTAAAGCCTCTCTCGAAAGAGACTGATCTGACCCCCATAACCCATTATCTCTTTTGGTATAACTTAAACTGCAAGTGGAAATATGGCCTGGAACTAAACTAGTCTCCTTAAATTCCTTTAAAATTACCTGTCGTTTTCAGTTGGAAATCTCTATAACCTCTGCTTTCTAAGCATCCCATAGGCCCTGCCAGTACTGGGCAAGTGAAATCCAAACATGAAGCCTTGATTCAGCAATTGATGGCATAAGATGATTCCAATGAGTCAATGTTTACAGCTTTTTGGAAATGCCCCTCAGAGTCTAAAACCCATTCATTTCTCATGCCTCTATCACCATATTTCCCTGGGGCTCCAGAACAAATATATAGGAGTTTAAATGTAGATGAGTGATTGAAGTCAATGTGCATAGGGGTTTTACTATGAGTAAAATAAGTTTCCAAACATCTGAATTATCTGAAATTATCTGATCTCAAATCATCTCAATCCTTGTCATATATGATAATTTTGAATTTCAGTTTAAATATTACAACTTATTGTTTATACATTTCTGAATCCAAAAATATAAGAACTCAAAATCAGCTGTCCTTAATTGTCCAAAATCAGCTTGGCATAGTGGGTAAATATCTTGCTCTTCCTCGAAATGTTTGGCATAAGTGATTAGATTTCTTGCTTCCCTTGGAAATCTTACTGTCATTTGCAGTGAACTATCACAGGAATACGTATAATTCCAAGATTCTAATTAATTTTAACTTATAGCAATTTTCCTGAAAGTTTGTAATAATCTGTCTAAACGTGACCAGAATTCACAAGTTTTTATGTAGCAATAATGCATTTACAAGCTACAATAAGCCTGATACTATGTAGACAATAAAGATACAAGTATGATTAATATAGTCCTGACATTGAGGGCTTACCCAACATTGGGGGATGCTGATGGGGCAGGGGTGTGGGAAAATACATAATTGGTGAAATTACCATCTCTGAGAAACATTGTAACACTTGGTTGAAAAAGTATCAAATCCTTGGAATGGAAGAGCCATAGAAGACATAAAGGGATGGCTTAAGGTGGATCGTGGGAGATGGGTTTGGGGTTTCCAGGCACTGAAGGGATGGGTGTCTGGCATATTTAAGAAGTCATAATGGAAACTGGAAAATATCGCTGAGGGTTGTAGAGAGGTAGGTAGAATTTGGCTGATATTGTGAAATCCAAGTTTACTATGCATAAGTGCCTGTAAGATGCAACATGGTAAAGGTTTATATCATGGGAAACTCAAAAGGAAGCAAAAGAGAAAAATTCAAAGGATTTCTAGATAGTGTTTAGTTCAGTGAAATTTTGAAACTAAGGAATTGGGGAGATTTTGAGCAGGTAGGAGCTCAGTTTTTATTGTGAACAAATTTAGTAATTAATATGAAATAATAAAGCAGTATATTGAGGTCACAGAATTTAGATAAGATGGAATTATGTCTGATAATAACATTCCAATTTAGTTTAGACTTATAATTTTGGAATTCTGAGGCCAGAGTCATGGATAGATTTCCTACATGGATATTGAAATCCCTTGGGATAATGATAGTAAATAAATAGAATCGCTCAATATATTTTGTTAATGTGGTAATGACCGGATGAGAATCAAGTGACAGCATGGGTACAAGTGGTTTGACTGGGAAGATGTGCTTTAGAAAAAAATAATGTCTTTGCAAAAGGTAGAATGTTATGGTTCTAGAAGTAAAAGGAATATGAACCCTACCTTCCAGTGCCGAGAACCAAGGAATATAGAAAAGGAATTACTCTTTATTTAAGGAGGTTATAGGACTGTGTGTTCTTTGAATAGAAGCAGGTTTTAGTTAATGGTAAGATTAAGGTAACATTCTAGGGAAAGCCTGAATGTATGTGGAAGGACCTCAAGACTGAATAAGTATGTTTGGCCCTGAAATAAATGGGTTAGGGAGAAAAGACTGGGTCCTATAGTTAAATGATACTATTGAGATTAACAGATATGACATTAAGAAAATAGCAGACAAGGTCTTAGCACATTAGGGATCAAGTTTGAAGCAATATCTGTGTCCTTTGTAATAAGACCACAGTATAGCAGAGGCAAATACAGCAGTTATAAGGGAACATAGGAGAACATGGTATGGCTGGATATTCCACTAGAATTTTGAGGGCAAATTTTTTTGGTCTTATTGTTACTGTGTGCTGCCAGATGGGCCATTTACCTGTTCAAACAGCATCTATCTTCATGGGTGGGCATTAGTGGAAAATGAAATCTCAGCCTATGAGAAAATGACAGACTGGTTATTACAATGCTCTTTGGTTATAGGAAGCATTTTCACACCACCAAACTATGTTATTTGGTTAATGCATCATAAAACAAAAGTCCAAGCTTATGTAATTGTAGATTTATTATAAGCTATGGTTCTGGAAATTTTCTCCCTGCAGTCACAACAATTATTCCTTGTGTGTTATTTCTGCCCTCTATAATATTTATATTATTTTAACCAGGAGAATTGAAAGATAAAAGATAAAGCAGGCAGCTCAGCTCTTGAGCATGATCCCAATGTGGTTAGCATCCCAGCATAACATTCAGATCAAATCCAAGCTTCTATCTTCCTGGGGCGGGCGGGGCCGGGGGGGGGGGTGTGGCCTACAACTGGGCCTGAATGTCAAGTGAGAATGAAAGTGGTAAAACTTTTCACCTACAGGAAAATTAACAATGATCAATCATTAGTCTGAAGATGCTTTCCACTGAAGAAACACTCATAATAAATCTGATTTCATCTCTCCCCCCGCCGCCCTCTGTCTCTCTGTCTCTCTCTCTCTCTCTCTCTCTCTCTCTCTCTCTCTCTCTCTCTCTCTCTTCTCCCCCCACCCCCTCCTGCGTGCGCACATGCACACACACACACCATGCTCTGGCTAGTAGTACACTATGCTGCTAATTTAATGCTAATCATTATAGCCTTCATTAAATTTCATACCAAAGGATAAAAAATAAAGGTATCTGCTTAACCATGTAGTCTTGATGTTGTGACAAGTGATGCTATTACCAAAGAGTGGAGCATTTTTATTTTTTATTATTATTTTAATAAGGAAGATTGTATCTAATGTATCTTTGCATTTCTACCATAGGAGCCACTTACATTGCAGGGAAGTTTTGGATTATATAGAAAAGTCATGTCATGTGGACTTAGATTAGACATTGTAGATTTTTTAAACTACTCTTTTCTCCTGAAATCTTTATGATCTCTACATATGGAGCAAAACACACTGAGAGTCAGGGGGTCCTAATTTGCATTTCATAAAAAGCCACATGTTCTTATTCGATTTAAAATTGCATCAAATGTGGTTATCAAAATTTATTATTATTTCCAAAAGGGTAAAAATACTATAAAGCATTTCCTTTTGGTGTAGTAAATGCTTCTACTGTACAAATGAGAGTTACACAGATGCTTTTTACTTGGGTTCTGCACACTTTAAGTGCTACCTAAAATGGGTAGAAATTGGAAAAAAATGTGGAGGTGTAAAAGGACAATAACAGGTGAGGAGAAATAAAATACTCAATGTTAGTAATAGTAATATATATTGGAACAGAGGGTGAAGGTCATTTTACTTGGCAGCTGTAGAATACTAAAAGAAGCCGGTCCGATAACCGAGGTTTTGAAAGTAAGGAAAGATTGATTGTTCCACAGCATTTCTGCATCTGGCTTCCTTGATTTCAAACATTTCCAGATTGCTATCCAAAACTGCAACTGGGCAAACTCTGCACTCAAGTCTGCAATTAGGAAAACACAAACACAGCAACACACACACATCAAAAGAAAACACAAGTTTTAAATATGCTAAAGCAAGAATGCTAACTGTTGAACAGCAATGTTGTTGTTTCCTTCAGTCGCTGTAACTTGTGACTTATGCTTTAAAGTTGTAGGTATTGTCTTTAAACCTACCTTTAGGAATTATAGCACCCTGTCAAAGCAGGCCATTCCAAAAGAATAAAAACTGAGGTCATTCAAAAGGATTTCCTTAGCTTCAGAAGTAGAGTAATAATAGTAAATTACAAGTACCAGGGGAATGTACTTTCAGGACTTTTAAACCTTTTACTAGAAAAGGAAATGGTGTGGGGTTTTTTTCCCTTCCTATTATTATCAGGTGCAAAGTTTGAAAATTAAGGAAGATGGGATTTTTTACTTTCAATAGAAAAATACTTAGAAATCTTAAAAACAAATTAATTCAATGTGCCATATAGAGTTGACTAGATGTTAAAGGAAGTTACTATTTAAGTTATATCATCTTACATGTATACACAAAAAAATATAGACATTTGGGTGTTCTTTTGTTTCATATTGAATGACCAAGATGTTCTCATTTATGTCCATCTGAATTTAATTTAAATTACCAATATATTAAATATTACCATATACAAAAGAGACAAGAATGACTGCAAAGAGACATAAAAGTCACTGCCCTGGGAGTTACACCTCAAGTTAACCAAATAGAAACATTTATATAAAAATCAAATATTAGTGTGCTTAATTTACTTTCCCTTTCTTTTTAAATTCAGCATGTACAATAGAGTGAGAAGGGCAGGAATAAAAACTGGTGGGGGTGAACAGAAATAGGTAAAGAAGGGAAATGATCAGGACTATGGGTTTTGAACACTGGAATAAAGTATGTTAATGTGAAATTTGGTGGTGTCACTCTCATAATATTCAAAGAAGAGGAACCATGAAAGATAGGGATAACATTTAGTCATTGTGTTTCTCATTTCTCTAGATTCTGTAAAAAGGCTCGTGAATGAAAATGCAAATGACTAGTATATTCTTTCAATGTGTCTGTTATAGCATTTTTCAATTCCTTCATCTACTTGTGGCTACACAGTCATAGAAATCAAACAGAATTACAGTTCCCATATCTGGGGACAACTAGGAACTTTACCTCACATGCCATCTGTGATTCACACTATTCTTGCTACTCAGGCAAACTTCAAAGCAGAGAAAGGAATTGATTATGCTATCAGATTGAATGGCAGCATCTTAGACACAGGACAGACAATCCATCTGCAAGGAAGAGCAAAACTACAAGAGTTCAAAATATTTCCAAATCTAGAAATGTGTATGTATGTAATTTAATTCAGATGTTGAACTAGTCTATTATATATGCTTTTCAATAAATGGAAGAATTTAGTCTTACCATTTCATGATGTCATGATCCTAAATTTTTATGAGAACAGGTGACTCATTGTGCTCTGCAAATCTTTCCAAAATTGGCATGTGAAAGGACATATATGGACAGTGATATCACTACCTGAATGCAAAGGATGATGGAGAAATGTTTAGAAAGGTAATATGACGTATGTTCATTGTGTGAACTTTATATAAGATTGTTTATACCCATCTTTAAAAGTTATGTGGATTTTCCCAGCCTGCCTGGCTCAGTGGTTGAGTGTTGACCTATGAACCAGGAAGTAACAGGTTCGATATCCCGGTCAGGGCACACGCCCAGGTTGTAGGTTCAATTCCCAGTATAGGGCCTGCAGGAGGCAGTTGGTCATTGATTCTCTCTCATCATTGATGTTTCTATCACTCTCTCCCTCTCCCTACCTCCCTGAAATTAATAAAACTATCTATATATATAAAAGGCTAAGTGTCCATCTGTCTGACCGGCAGCTATGATGCACAATGACCACCAGGGGGCAGACACTTAATGCTGGAGCTGCCATGATGTGCACTGGCCATTTAAAAATAAACGCCACCACAGACCTGGCACTGACAAACCAACACTCGGCTTCCCCCAAGTGGGACACAGGCCCCACCACCACCCTGGAGCAACATCCCACCAAATCACAGCCGACATTGCCAAGACCCCATGGCGCAAAATGCGGCCCACAGCCTAGCCCAGTGGTCGGCAAACTCATTAGTCAACAGAGTCGCAGTTTGCCGACCACTGGCCTAGCCCAGCCCTGAAAAGGTCATTGTGGGCACCAGGTAATGACATCACGTAGCAACGCCTGGTTTCCTCTCCCTAGCGACTAGCCTCCTTGGAGTTTCTTCAGCCCAGGAATATGACTTGCTTTATAGCCAAGTACAAACATTTTACAATTTAACCAAATGTTTGTGAAGCATTTTCACGTGCCTCATCTCATTTGGTTCTCATGAAAATCCTGGAGTAGGTAGATAGGAGATGCAATAGAATTCTATTTTCATTAGCTGGAAAACAGAGATTTAGAAAGTTTAAAAAATTGACCCGACTGAAAACAAGTAAAAATGGTGGACCTTGAAAATGACTTCAGGTTTTCTCACTGTGCAGAATATAGTCAAACACTGCTACAGTTTAATATTTTACCCTTTGTTCTCCCTGCATGATCTACAATAATAATCTGTTTTGTGTTGATATTTACTGCTGTGTTGCTCACAATTACCTGAAAGAGAAGTTGTGGTACTTCACTGGGCTGGAAAAAGTTTAGCTAAATCAGAAAGCAGGTCTAATTAAGCAAGTTTACCTATATATATAAAGCTCTCACTGGCACCAATCACAAGTGTGTGTTTCGGTCTGCCATTGTCCATTGTAAATTTGGTTGACACTTCTATTATAGAGATAATATCGCATATAGCGATATTAAAATATTTCTTCTAATTAATTTCCTTTCAATGTGCATGAATCCATGCACTGGGACACTAGTATTTAAATAACAATAAAAATAAAAAAAATAAATAAAAGTTACGTGGATTTGAAAAATAATATACCATATAATGAAATCCTGTGTTTATCTGGAATTTATAAAATCAAGATCAACTTAAATTATTTTCTGTTCAGGTATGGGTTCTGGTATTATTATTCTGATTACACTGTAAACATTACATATATATATGTATACACTATAAAAATATTTATATACATATAGTTGAAACTTGGTCAACTGGATTTGAGTCCACTTCTATGGGGATTGTTCAATAACTATGTACAGGACTATATATTTATTTTCTTTTCCTTATGTTTTTCTTAATAACATTATTTTCTATACAATATATAATACATATAACATACAAAATATGTGTTCAACAATTGTTTATGTTATTGGTAAAGATTTGGTCATTAGTTAAGTAGTTAAGTTTTGGTGCAGTCAAAAGTTATAGCTGACCACTCTGGAGTTGGCACCTCTAACCTCTGCGCTGTTCAAGGTTACATATGTGTGTATATATACATCTTATATACATCTTATATATACACACATATGTATATTTTAATGTATTATAACATTCCTTTTTGGAAATGCCTCTCAAGAGTTTAAAATCCACTTATTTCTCATACTTCCATCTCCTTGTCCCACAGGTACAGAACAAAACTTACTTAGACACAGGACAGAGAATCCATCTGCAAGTAGTTTAAATGCAGATAAGTACTTGAGGTTGGAGTACATAGAAGGCAAAGGGGTTTAACAATGAGTCTTTTGCTGTTAAACCTGACTTTCCTCTGCTTCTGTATGGTATTTAATACAGGGGGGAATTGGATATAACTCTTTCTCTATGAACTATTCTTCAAAATGTAAATCAACTAGAGAAAAATGACCAGACATTCAGAAAAAGATATCACTGGAAATTAAGGGACATGAATGTTGGCATTTTTTTATTCACCTTTCATATTTGTTTCTCTTGCTTATATTTTGGAGGCATTTCGCTTTATGCTACAGTATTGATGACGTACAAATTTATGTGTTTCACTTGCCAGAATCATTCCTAAGTAATGCAACTAAATTTGGCATATTTTTTCTCCGATTGTCATATTTTTTCCATTTTGTTTCTTTTCCTTCATCTTGTCTGCCTTTCAGCGTTTTTATTTCATAAACTTACATTTTTTGAAGTTAATATCTTAAGTGTAAACCATTATGAATAATGAAGTTTAAGCATATTTACCTATTTCTCTCAAGATATAGTATATTCAAGTTTATATTTTCTGATTTCTTAAATGTCTAGTCCTCATATGTGTTATTGAGAGACAAAAGGCTGTAATGGTCTTTGCAAAATATTACCCAATTTCCTGTATCCTGTCCCTCAGGGTAAATTTCACAATAGTCTGCAGAGCTAAGGAAGAATCTCAGGCTTTGATATGTCTCCTCAGCCCTGCTTTCTGTTTTATTGCACGGCTTCCCTGAATGGACCCATGATCAAGACACCTTTCACGCCTCTAGGTACCAGACAAGACATGGCCATGATGGGCCAGATAACATTCCTCTCATTGCTAATTTTAGGCATTGATTGAATTCCTGTTTAAAATGAGACACTAGTGTCCTGGGTTTAAAGGACTATTCTATGTGAAGTAACTCTACAACCTTTGACCTATTTGGTAGTGCTTTGGGGAGTTAGAATTATATACAGGTGCAGGCAATATGTTAAGAAAAATACTGCAGAAGTTAGTTTGCTTTCCACAATTTTACATTCTTCCATGGGGGCTATAGATTTTAAGTCAAGTGAGTGTGAGATTTAATAACTCTTCTCCTCCTTGCTGTTTTTTTATAGTTAAAATATTACCTTTAAATAGCTTTAATCAATTAGCCACACATAAATTTTTAAATAAATGCTTTTGAACAACGTGTTCAAATGACTGGGAATGTTAAAATATATTTTTCAATATGTTAAATTATTCAACATTACCTAATATAATTATCTAAAACTCAAATGAAGTAATGAAACTAGCTTTATAAACATAAATAAGTAAGCATAGAAAATGTAAAATTTGAGAATATCACGAAACTTGTGTTATAAAATATGAGAATAAAAGTTTATTCAGCCTTTTATTCTCACTTGTTCTAAATTAATTAATAATTTTAATTAATTAATAATTAAATTAATTTAGAAGTTGTATTTTATTTCCTTGATAAAATTTTAACTTTTTATTACTTATTTCTATTATAAGTATATTCATTAACTTAGATAATTAATCAATAATAGTATTATTACATTTGCTTTAGACACAATCTCACTTCAATCAAATATAGACATTACTAGAAGCTCAGCGCATGAGGAGGCACCCCGCCGGGCACCGGGCCAAGAGGTGCTCCATGCACCTCCTGGTGACCAGTTGCCCCGGGCCGCTGTGGGAGTCAGGCTGGACCAGCGCCACGGGCGGCCGGGACCTGCACCTGACTTCCACCCCAGGCCCCCCTGGTCCCCTGCCTGTATCCACTCCGGGCTGCTGGAGCCGCTGGGCCGGCTTGGGCAGGCCCCCGTCTCTGTCTCTGTCTCCATCTCCATGCGTGCAACCTCCTCCTGTTGGGTCGTGACCCATTAAGGTGTCCCGGTCTAATTTGCATATTACCTCTTTATATATACTGTATATATAGATTCTAGGTATAGCTAAACTGTTTCCTAGCCTTTTTAAATTTTACACTTAGCTTGATATTAATTTTCATGGCAATTCTAAATCAAATTTATACTTTAAAAAACTAGACCACTATTATTTTCTCATTTTACCTCAAAGAGTAACTATGTTACATTTTTTTTTTTAATTTATTTTTTGGCCCCCTTTACCTTTTATTATTCTTCCACCACCTTCCCTCTGGTAACCACCATACTGTTGTCTGTGTCTATGAGTTTCAGTTTTATATCCCATATATGAGTGAAATCATATGCTTCTTAGCTTTTTTTGACTGACTTATTTTGCTTAGATAATATTCTTAAGGTCCATCTATGTTGTCATAAATGGCAGTATTTTATCTTTTCTGTGGCTGAGTAGTATTCCATAGTATATTTACCACATCTTTTTTATTTTATCCTCTATCAAAAGACACTGGTTGTCTCCATGTCTTGGCCACTGGGAATAATGCTACAATGAACATAGGGGTACATATATCTTTGTGAATAAATGCTTTCGAGGTTTTTTGTTAGATACCCAGATGAGGGATTGCTGGTCATATGGTAATTTTATTCTTAATTTTTAGTGGAACTGCCATACTGTTTTTCATAGAGGCTGTATCAGTTTACATTCCCACCAGCAGTGAGTGAGGGTTCCTTTATCTCTACAACCTCTCCAGCACTTGTTTTTACTGGTCTTGCTGATAATAGCCATTCTAACATGTGTGAGGTGGTATCTCATTATAGTTTTGATTTGCATTTCTTTAATAGCTAGTGAGGTTGAGCATCTTTTCTTATCTCTGTTGGTCTTTTGTATGTTTTCTTGGGAGAGGTATCTCTTCAGGTCCTCTGCCCATTTTTTAATTAGATTGTTGTTTGGTTGGTGTTGAATTGTGTGAGTTCTTTATATATTTTAAATATTAATGCTTATCAGAGCTGTTGTTTGCAAATATCACCTCCCATTCAGTTGGCTGCCTTTTTGTTTTGTTGTCAGTGTCTTTTGCTGTGCAGAAGCTTTTTAATTTTCTACAGTCCCATTCATTTATTTTTTATTTTACTTCCCTTGACTTTGGGGTCAAATTTATAAAATACTATTTACAACCAAGGTTCATAAGTTCAGTACCTACATTTTCTTCTATGTAATTTATTGTTTCAGATCTTATAGTTAGATCTTTGATCCATTTTGCATTGATTTTTGTACTTGGGGATAAACTGTAATCTAATTTCATTATTTTACATGTTGCTTTTCAACTTTCCCAGCAACATTTTTAAGGAGGATTTCTTTTTTCCATTGTATCTTTTTGGCTCCTTTGTCAAAAATTATTTGCCCATATACATGTAGTTTTATATCTGGGCTCTCAATTCTTTTTCATTGGTCTATGTGTCTATTTTTCTGCCAATATCAAGGCATTTTGGTTATCGTAGTTCTGTAGTATAATTTAAAGTCAGGTAGTGTGATACCTCTGGCTTCATTCTTTTTTCTCAGGATTGCTTTGGCTATTTGGGGTCTTTTGTGGTCCCATACAAATCTGATTGTTTTTCTATTTCTTTAAAAAATGTCATTGGGGTTTTGAAGGGGATTGCGTTAAATCTGTATCTTGCTTTGGGTAATATTGCCATTTTAACTATGTTGATTCTTTCAATTAAAAAGAAGAATTTCTCTATAATTAACCTATGGTCTTTTAAAGGATAATTTTAGAAATACTTTATGTTGTCATATAACTTTAAAGCAATAATTATGTATAACAAGGACAAATGGACACAAATGTTAAATATTTATTTAGATTCTTCTTCCTCTTCCATTATTGTTAGGTCCTCAGTTCATCACAAACCAGAAAACAAATAACCTTCATAGATTGAGAGCTGTAAATTTGATAAATTCAAGAGAAATATTTATTTCAAATTTGACCCCAAATGTGTGTGTATATGTGTGTGCATGCTGATGGATATATCACATGAAAAACTCTACCACCATTATGGAACTTCAGATCAGAATGCCTCCTTTTTTAAAAAAGAAAAAATGTTTGTATTAATTTTAGAAAGAGACAGGGGAAGGGAGAGGGAGAAAGAGAATCATAGATTGGCTGCCTCCTGTACAACCCCTACTGGGGATCCAACCTGCAACCCAGGCCCTGATAGGGAATTGACCTGAACAGGTGACCTCTCTGTGCATGAGACTATGATCAACCAACTGAGCTACACTGGACAGGGCCAGAACTCCTCTTACATAACTCAGGGATGACTCTGCATCCGGCGGGATACCCATTGTTTTGAAAGGGAGAATGACTACCCAGAATTAGCAGATTGAATGGAAATACAGAAGAGAACTTTTTTTAAAAGGCAATCCTGAAACTTCTTAAACAGTAAAATCTGAACCTTCTTCATATCCCTAAGGTAATTGGATCAAGCCTGAAAACATTTAACATACTGAACTATATTGTTTTATTTAATCAATATCATGAGGGCTTTGAGAAATAGGTGAAAAAATAAAGATTCTTGAGATACATTATAGGAAATATAAACTTTAAAGTCTGAAAGAGAATTATTGATGTGATAATTGTGTAATGTACCTGTTAATTGGGTATAAAGGATTGTTTAGAGTTACCTTGGCATATAGTCAAACAAAGCACCAAATTTACATAAGTACAAACAGGAACATGTTCAAGATTTCCAGTTTTCAATAAATTATTTCTTTTTCTTTATTGTAGAATTGTGTATTAGTTTCCCTTTAAAAACAATACTCAAATATTCTATCAATCTAGATTGTATCACATGTGTATAACTACATTTTTTAAATTTAATTATTAGTTGACTATTCTCCATTCTTCAGTGATATCCCCATTTGTTCAGGGATACTCTCGGTAGTTTTAATTATGGAGAGACCATTGGCTATAGTGCAAAAAGTTTGCATTTTAGCCATGGTTTTTCCTCTTGCTAACTAAATTATGTAACTCTTTGCCTGTAGTCCATGTCCTCTGAAGGACAGCAAAAACCCAATGTGTCTAAAATTGACCTCATCTTTCTTAGACTAAATCTCACTTATCTCACTTAATAGTAAAACATCCACCTAATTCTCTAGGCCAGAAGCCTCTTAGACAGTTCATTCTCCCTTGCCCATAGACCCAACCAGTCAAGAGGTCTATGAATTTTGCCTCCTAAGTATTTTTCAAATTCATTTCATATCTACCACTTCTATTGTCACTTCTCCTGTCCAGGCTCTCATCACATCATTACTGGACATTGTTCTTACAATTTCCCACCATGAAAGTTCTGTGAGAACAGCATCTTATCTGTCTCATTCACTTAGATCAGTCACTGGTACAAAAAGTTGTGGTTGAATGAACAACTGGATGTGAGGGTTCTATTTTTGGTGCTCAGACACAACTTGTTTCTTCTGTACCTTTTATCTTGAATGCCTTTTTCCTTTTTTCTTCACATTTAGACTACAAAACCGATGGTCTGCTACTGTTATGAATTGTAATGTAAATATCTGTGTTTTCCCATGATCTTAGGTGACCCTGCTAGCGGTCTCAACCTGTGGGTCAGGACCCACAGGTTGAGAACCGCTGCTGTAGAGCCTAAGACAATCAGAAAACACAGATATTTACATTACAATTCATAACAGTAGCAAAATTACAGTTACGAAGAGCAACGAAAATAATTTTATGGTTGGGGGTCACCACAACATGAGGAACTGTATTAAAGGGTCGCGGCATTAGAAAGGTTGAGAACCACTGCAGAGTGTTAATTCCTTGCAAACACTCTTGTTCAGCTTTGTATTTCCAGCACTAATATAGGGTCTTATGATTAAATGAAGTTACATACCTAAAGGAATGCTTGCAATAACTTGCCTCTCAACCGTGGAAAGTTGAACAAATCCAGTTATAGTACTATGAGCTTAATAGGCAACAAAGCAGTATAAGATGTTCATTAGCAATATTAATGATGTTACTGACAAAAGAAAATAAAATTTAGCCTAATCAGTCCTAGATTAAATTAACAATAATGTATTGAGCATGGAACATCACAAGGCAAGCTTGCCTATGTTCCATAGAATGTTTCTTCTTTCCTGGCTTATGTTATTTTTCAGTCACTAAAAGTTTATCCTAATTTGAAAAAGGTTAGAATGTATGCCCAATATGTGACTTGAAAAAAATATGTCCACAAAATAGAGATACATTTTAATTTTCAAATGTATATAGTGCCTTTAATGAATTTCTTAGAACTTCCATGTTAGCCCCAAAAGAGAAGTCTTATATTTTACTTTAATCAAAGTAGTTCTACTTCAATATAACATGTGCAACAGCATTCATTTAAGCTTTTAAACACAAAAACTAAGTATCTACATATTGCCTTAAAATGTATTTTAGAAAAGAGCACCTAATATTAGAGATTTAGCACTTAAAATCTATTGTTTGGCACGTTGTTTTTACTAATTGGAATACTGCCTGAGACAGAAATTCAAAACTCAGATTAAAATGAAAGAACAGTGACTATAATGTTAGGTATAAGAAAATCTCAACTCTCCATTTCTGCATTAATCCTAGTTTAAACCATGTGTCCTTCCCCCAAACAGCTGTAGTTCATTGTATTTCATCTGCTTTCTCTGTTTATCCTAAGGGTCTTGAAAGAAGATAGAAAGGACTTTTCTACTGATTTGTATGCTACCTTAAGTGACCGAGTTGTTAACGTGTGGATGTAGATTCTGCATAATTACTAAGTAATCACAGAATTACACTTATGATTCTCAATGTCTTTCTCATTAGCTAGTGAGTATTGGATGCAAAGATTCTATATATTCCAAGGATCTGTCTTTACTGTTACATATTGTAATAATTCATTTTTATGTATTCAGCACTTTTCCTTTCCACAGCACACTTTAAAGTGCCTGGTATAGTAGAGGTGCTCAGTAAATATTTTTTGAATGCGGTAATACTTGCCCTTTAAAAAATACATATAATCCTATATTTGTTCTTCTATTGCTTAACATCTTAATTTTAGGTTATAAGGGTATAGAAACCCACAAATTCATTTATATTCATGTTTTTGTATTATATGTTAGGTAAGTTTCTAAGTTATAATTTTTATTTGATAATTTATTTCAGAATCCATATTTTAAAATACATGGAAAAATAAATTGATTACTTTTAAAAGCTTGATAATTAGGGACTTAGTTGTAGTTGTTATTTATTCAATCACTCATTCATTTGGCAAATATTAATTTAGTAATGCCAATGCACCAGATGTTATTTTAAATGCTGGGAATCTTATCCTATCTAATAAAGAGGGACTATGCTAATTAACCATCACTGCATCACAAAGATGGCTACACCCACAGCTGAGGCCAAGTTCCCATAAGGAGCCTTAACGAGCAATCAGCAAGGACCTGAGGCTATGCCCTCCCCCATCCCCTTGGGGCTTGACAGGGGACCTCAAGGTGTACTTCCCGTCCTGGTGCTGGGCTAGGGGACATCAGACTGCACCCCCTGCCTGGCAGGGCTTGATGGGGACCTCAGGCCGCGACCCCCGCCCCGGCACCAGGCCAGGGGACCTGAGGCTATGCACCCTGCCCGGTGGGGCTTGATGGGGGACCTCAAGGTGTTCTTCCCATCCTGGTGCTGGGCTAGGGGACCTCAGGCTGCTCCCCCAGCCCCAGCACCAGGCCAGGGGACCTCAGGCCACACTCCTCACCAGGGGGGGCTTGACAGGGGACTTCAGGCCGCGCCCCCCACCCTGGCACCAGGCCAGGGGACCTCGGGCCATACCTCCCCCCTACCCCGGCACCAGGCCAGGGGACCTGAGGCTGCGTCCTCCTGCCTGGCTGGGTTGTCAGGGGACCTCAGGCTGTGCTCCCCACCCAGCTGGGCTTTACAGGGGACCTGAGGCTGTGCCCCCCTCCTGGTGCCAGGCCGGGGCACCTGAGGCTGCACACCCCCACCTGGTGGGGCTTGACGGGGGACTTCAGGCCATGCCCCCCACCCAGCGGGGCTTGACAGGGGATTTCAGGCCATGTCCCACACCTGGCGGGGCTTGACGGGGGACCTCAAGGCACACCCCCCACCCTGGTCTGGGCTGGGGGACCTCAGGCCATGCCCCCCGTCCGGCACCAGGCCAGGGGACCTGAGGCTATGTCCCCTGCCTGGCAGGGCTTGACAAGGGTGGGAATGGCCGGGTCTGGATCTAGCCCAATGGGGGGGTGGGCGGCCGGGTCTGGATCTCACGCGATTTTGAGACGAATGTGGGTGGGCGGGGACTTGACTCTGGGTCCCATGGTGTGCCCCAGACTCTGACAGGAGGAAGGTTTTCATATACATTTTACTAATTTTCTTTCATCTCTGACACTTCTATTATAGAGAATGGGCAAATAGCAATATTAAATTATTTACTCTAATTAATCCCCCTTTAATGTGCACGAATTTTGTGCACGGGGCCACTAGTAATACATAAACCTTTCCAGGCCCAGATGAAACTAGTGGGAGACTCATAAAAGAATACACATACATACATACCCACAAATATACATAGCATCCTGTTCTCACTGAGGAGGATACGACTGATTCTCTCTGAGAGTGAAGAAAGGCTTTGCAATGGATGCAGTCAGTAACTTGAAATATCAATAGGAGTTTGTCTGGCAGGAAAGAGGGATGGGCCATTGTAGGAAGCGGGAAATTGGCCTATACACCTTTAAGAAGTAAATGTCGCGACCTGCAGTTTTCTTTTGAATGTTTTCCATTTGGAAAATTTATGTAAGCCACTTTAATATGGCAAAGAGATCTGCCACCAGTTGGGCTAGCTTGTTAGTTTAGGGGTCGGCAAACTCATTGGTCAACAGAGCGGCAAACCGCGGCTCACGAGCCGCACGTGGCTGGTGAGCCGCGGTTTGCCAACCACTGGTTTAGTCAATTCTGTATGAAAGCCAGCCGCAATGTCAGCAACATGAAAAAGAAGCTATTCCCACTGTTGAATCACTTGGCGGAGAACCAGTGATAATGATCAAAGGAGGGGACAGTGAGAGACCTTCAAAGTAAGAATAACGTGCATATGGATTTGGTCACATATTTCCTTCCTAATAATAAGTTGTGGCAATAGTTTGTTTAGCCATGTTGAGTTTTTTCCAGAGATGAGGTGAAGTAAAGAATCCAAAACCCACTACAGCTGAGTAAGTTGTTTTGAAAACACGTATATTTCAGCTTACTTTTCTATTATCTACAAAATAATTAAATCAGCCAGTTAATTGGCTATAGCATGATAATAGTATTTCTTCTGGATCTAAAACTTTATTTCCATAGCCATTTTAAATGTTAATGTAAAGTCATATTACAATAGTAGCGATAAATACTGTTAGGTGAAAGATAGTAGCTATTTGCTGTTAAATGTTATTTCTGTCATGTTAAATTAAATAATTCCCTAAAGTAAATATGATTATCTTTTAAGTATTTGTCCAGCCAAAAAGCATTCTCTGGCAGCTTTGTGGCCCAGGGAGGTTTATGTACGCAGATCCCAGTACACTACAGTGCAAATAGCTCAGACTGACTGGTTTAAACAGAGCTCCTATATTGACAGCTCTGTGGCTGAATATGGCTGGCAGATGTATTTTGTTTCGCCTGAAACATTTATAGACAGTAAAAAGGCAGGAATTTTACAATTAGAAGATTTCAAGTGAAAATTTTGATTTCAGGATTTTCTTGCCATATGGAAGGATCTGATAGCATCAGCCTTCCTTCCTTCATGGCAACAATTCAAGTGAAGCTGAGCACAGAAACCTGCCTGCCCTCCTTCCAGCAGTGGGCTTCTTAAGTTTTGCTTAGTCCTTACTGGACCACTACACTAATTCATCTTATTTATTTATTCACTCATTCTGAATTTTTAACACTTTTCTTAAAGATAGTCATATTTCCCCAAATGTACCAATTAAAAAATCCCATTGTTATTAGTATTAAAACTGTATGATCATACCATATTGTAATGTGATAAAATCCTCTTAGAAAATAAAAGAGAAACACACTTTTCACAACTTTTAAACTCCATGAAATCGTGTGTTTGTGTTTTCGTGTGAAAACAGTCTTTTAACCTACCCAAATTCCTGAAGTATACCAATGGCTCTTACGTATTACTCATGTCCTGTTGATTGTTATTAATGTGTGGGGAGTCTAAATAAAAAGTGCACTACCGGACCGTTATGTTTGTGACATGAGACACTCTGTACCCTGGTGAATGTGTTTCTTAACAGGCTATCTTTCCTGCAAGCCATTTTGTATACTGTTCCTAAATTACTGTTTTAGGAAACAATTTGGGTACATTTGTATCTGTATCACTTAATATAACTCTGTAAACACCCCAGTAGTGCCCTGAAACACTCATTTGTAAAGTAACGTGAGAGATGGAATACAGGATTTTAGGGTGGAAATGGCTCTTTCACCCTCTGTTTATAGTTGTTTCGACCTTGAGTCTGTTGCCAGAGTAAACACATCTGCAGCTCATATTCCACAGTATCTCAGGGAAGAACAGTCTCAAATTTTGTTAAAATACAGTGCTAATTACATTTTTAGCTTCCATGTGTTCCTTTGAGATTTCACAGACACATTTTAAATTTTCAGAAAAATCTTGAAGCTCACCTTTAATAAACTGGAGGGGTACAAAGACTGGACCCTAATAAATGCTTGAGGAAGCCATTTTCTCAGAGCCATTCCCTTACTGACACAAATCCTCACGAGTGAAGTCATTCTAACAACTAAATTGGGTTACTAGCTCTACACATATTTCTTCCCTTTGTCTCCAAATAGTAAAAACCAATGCTAATTCTTTTGTGTGACCATATTACACAAAGGAAATTAAAAGGAAAGTAGCAAAGTAGTGGTATGTTAGAAGTAAAGTAAACCTCATTCATTCATTAAGTTATTAGGCTTTCTCTGAAATAGGTACTATGCTGAACACGAAGTATTAAGATGAAGACATTGATATAATATAGCAAAAATATAATCTAGTGTATCTTCTTATGTTATTTCTTTTAATAGTTTAATATCATATCCCCCTCTGAATAAATGTGAAGCCCAGAAAATTTAAATACTAAAAATACACATATTTTGAGGTTAATTGTAGATGTGAGGCTCTTTTTGCACACATCTGCTTTCTCTAGTTGGAAGAAACATTCATCTGCCAGGGACTGCCTAGGGTATTAGTAAATAAATGCAATTCTCCTGAAGGTATTCAGTGTTAAAAAAAAAAAAAAAAAGACTAGAAAAGATATCGTAGTTCATGGCTATAAAGATAAGGGTTAATATTATACCATATTTTTTATTATGAAATATTTGAAATACATAAAATGTTCAGAAATAATACAGCATTTATGTGAGCAGACAGTTAATTCAGGAATTTTGGAATCAGAATAGTATAGGTTTTTCCTATACTCAGAACCCTTGTCAATCAGTGAATTTCCCCTGCAAGGGTGGTTGGGATAAGACTGGTGCAGGTGAGTGTGGGCCTACCATAGTGACAAAAGGTTGGGGACCAAGAGGTTGGGAAATAGTTTGGTTATGTGATTACTTAAAGTCCCTGACAGGAGATGAATTCAAGTGG
This sequence comes from Plecotus auritus, assembly GCF_963455305.1. Lineage (NCBI taxonomy): Eukaryota > Metazoa > Chordata > Mammalia > Chiroptera > Vespertilionidae > Plecotus > Plecotus auritus. The sequence goes on along the minus strand of NC_137771.1, from coordinate 128,378,234 downwards.
CCAATGCAAACCAGGAAACATTGCAGTGAATCGAAACAAAAAAGCACATGAGCTTGCGACCAAAAGGTAAATTTGAAACCAAGATGATGTGTAGAAGAAGAAGTGAAGCTATACAACTCAAAACTATAAACAAGGCCCAACCAGCGTGGTTCAGTGATTGAGCATCGACCTATGAACCAGGAGGTCAAAGTTCAATTCCCAGTCAGGGCATATGCCCAGGTTAAAGATTCAATCCCCAGTGTGGGGTATGCAGGAGGCTGCGAATCAATGATTCTCTCTCATCATTGACGTTTCTAGCTATCTTCCCTTCTCCCTTCCTCTCTGAAATCAATAAAATTGTAATTTAAAAAACACTAAAATAACAACAAAAAACTAAAAACAAGGTTGATGTGACCAAACCATCCTATTAATATCCCCATCAAGTGGCACAGACAGGGCAGAACATCTCCAAATACTTAAATGCAAATGTTTTCAGTTTTGAGGTTAAAAATATCTGGGGATCTTAAATATCCTTTAATGCAACTTCGAACTTACAGAATAAAATGTTGGTGTTGTAGTAGGGTTTTTGTTTTGCTTAAATCAAGATTTTTTTGGTGTGTGTGAATTTTGACGTATCAAAAGAACATGAGCACAATAAGATTTGTTTTATGGCTGATTTTCAATTAAGTGAAGGATAACATTTCTTTCAGAACTCAAAAGCACCAGAAAGAAGCTTTGCCATACTGTAGCTGTGATTATTATTCTTTGCACACAATTGGTTGCAAGAGAACTTTGCAATGGGTTTTTCTGATTGTTTTTCTTTCGAGTTCATGGACAGTGAGTGATTAGAAATATGCCATTCTCCTAATTTAAGTTGAAATCTGATTTTCCCAAGCATGATGAATGACTCTTACAATTTGCTTAAATCCCTAAATGACTGGTTGACTTTTATCTGATTTCGTTTCACTAATTTTAGTATTCTTATATCATGCCAAATAAGAAATGGTCAAAGTTAGATCAAATTGAAAATTATAAGCAAAATAACAAGCAGTTGTGGAAAAGTAATGAAGTTACAGGAGGAGTTGCTATTAATTGGGAAAAAGGCATCTGAAAAACAAAGTGACAGAAGCTTTTGAAAGTCATGTTACATATAGTCAGCTTGATACTTTGCATTATGGCTATACAAAGTAAGAATAAAAGCTTTAAATAGATTGATTTCCCTGCAATGTTCTTAAGTGAAATGGGTCTTTTGAGGGAAGGTTTTTGTCAATTTAGCCGTGGAGTGGTAAAAAACAAAGATGGATTTAAACCTAAGATTCCCACTATCGCCCTCTGACTCCCCCCATTAGCCTAGACCAGTGGTCGGCAAACTCATTAGTCAACAGAACCAAATATCAACAGTACAACGATTGAAATTTCTTTTGAGAGCCAAATTTTTTAAATTTAAACTTCTAACGCCACTTCTTCAAAATAGACTCGCCCAGGCCATGGTATTTTGTGGAAGAGCCACACTCCAAGGGCCAAAGAGCTGCATGTGGCTCGCGAGCCGCAGTTTGCCGACCACGGGCCTAGACCACTTTAGTCTCCTCCTACTATTTCACAACCTTCATAGCACGTTGGCCACTGGGTAAGGCAGTAAAATGTCATAAGACTTAAAACAATTTTAAAATCTCTGAAAACCAAGAGAATCAGCTTGGCTAGATCCAGATCACTTTATTTTTTATTTTTCAATTATAGTTTACATTCAATATTATTCTGTATTAGTTTCAGATGTACAGCAAAATGGATAGAAAATTATGTCCTTTACAGATTGGACCCCTGCTACTTTAAGTACCCACCTAGCCCCAGATTCCTTATGCTTTAATCTACTTCTCTGCGGCTGCTCTTAACTACCAATTTTTACTGGTTAATCCTTTCACCTTTTTCTCCCAACTCCTCCCCACTCACAAATCCCTTCTTTCTGACAGTTGTCAATCTGTTCTCTGTATCAATGAGTGTGTTTCCATTGTATTTGTTTGTTTATCTTGTCATTATAGTCCACATATAGTGAAATCATATGGTATTTGTCTTTCTCTGTCTGACTTATTTCACTTAGAATAATACTCTTTAGGTCCATCTATGCTGTCACAAAAGGTAAGATTTCCTTCTTTTATATAGCCAAGTACTATTGCCTTGTGTAAAAATACCACAGCTGTTTTATGCCCTCATCTACTGATGGGCACCTGGATTGCTTCTAAATCTTGATTATTGTAAATAGTGCTGTAATGAACATAGGGATGCATATATTCTTTCAAATTAATGTTTCAAATTTCTTCAGAAATATTCCCAGAAGTGGAATTGCTGGGTCATAAGGCAGTTTTACTTTTAATATTTTGAGGTAACTCCATACTGTTTTCCATAGTGGCTGCACCAATCTGCATTCCCACCAACAGTGCATGAGGGTTCCCTTTCTCTACATCCTCACCAGCACTTGTTGTTTGTTGATTTATTGATGATAGCCATTCTAAGAGTTGTAAGGTGATTTCTCATGTGGTTTTGATTTGCATGTCTCTGATAATTAGTGATCTTGAGCAACTTTTCACATGTGTATTGGTCATTTATATTCCACTCAATAAATAATTTTATTTTTGGAAGCCACTCTGGAGTTCTATTCTAGAATTGGTTCAATTCTAAGAATGGAATGGCAAGATTAGATCAGAGCACTAACAAAAACGGAGAGTCATTCAGGCTAGACCTAAGACTATAAATAACAAAGAATACAGTCTTACTATATATTTTTGTTTTATACTTAGCCTTGTAGAACAGTAGAGTCTTCTAAAACATTTATGATTATAGAAATGTTTTACTGTAGCTTTCAAGCTCTTGAAATATGGCTGTGCGACTGAGACACTGATTTTTAAATTTTATTTTATTTTCATAAATTTGTATTTAAGAAGACATATATAGATATTTGATGCCATATCAGATAGTGTTGTTTAATTAGATAAAGTTCACATCTTTCTCTACCAACACCAAGAAGAACTAAATAAAGAACAAAAGCATAAGTGAAAGGGAGAATTTTGGGAGAAACTTCAAAATACATTAAAAGTGTGGGGGCGTTTTCTCTACACCGTAGGGGAGAGCAAACTTCTAAATTCATCATGTCAGTGTCTGGAAAGGATTTTTAAATGTCAAAATGCTGAGCTAAATAAGTGCAAAGTTTATATCCTCTTTGATTAGTATGAAATGGATTGGGTGCTTTTCAAAAAGAAGGCTATGAAACCAGTTAGTTATGACTTCATGCAGATGCAACCACCCATTGTCATTGGACACCAACCAAAGCAGCCTATTCAATGTTTGATGATTAATTTATTTTATATCAGATAACAATGTGCTTTAAGATTTCTGTTAGTACCCAATATCGTTGATGAAAAAGCAATCCTTGGACTGGAAAGTGAAGTCTATGCTTAAATGCATCATTGTGTTCTCATACAGTATGAAATGTTTGGGATTCTTGAAGCAGCCACAGCAGTCACCACTCACAGAGAAGAAAATGGGTTCACATGTCAGTGTTTGATAGCTACATAGGATATTTTCCATTTCCTGCAGGTTGGGGCTCACATCTTGGTGGCTTAATATTTTGAGTATTCATAATTTTCACATTATCCAATAGATTTTGATCAGACCTTCCTTTCCATTTTGCTATTGTTTCAACCTTTACACAATTACATATCCTTTCATTAAAACACCTTAACCAAAACTATTACAGATAGAAATTACAGTACATGTATGCGAGCACTCACTGGATTTTATTCTGATTGACATGCAACTTAAATGATTTATCATCTTAAAAAATATTTATTGAAAGAAACAGAGGTGTGTGGTAAGCTTCCAAGAAAAGAAACACAAGCTTTATTTATATACACATGTAGGCAATATCTTATCGATTAATGTATTGATTTATAGTGGCATTAACTTTCACAAGTCTATACCAGGGAAAAAAAGGATAAAATTTTATGTTCTCACTAGAAGCCCGTTGCAGGGAGATTCCTGCAAGAATAGGGCTTCCTGCGGCAGGCTTCGCTCCCTTGTCCACTGCTTCGCTCCCTCCCGTCTCCGCTGCTTCGCTCCCTTCTCTGCAGCTTGGCTTCTTTCTACACTGTCTTCAGCCTTTGATCCGCGCCTGCGTATGCAAATTAACTGTCATCTTTGTTGGGTTAATTTGCAAACTCCCTCCTGATTGGTGGGCATAGCGAAGGGACGGTCAATTTGCATGTTTCTCCTTTATTAGTGTACATTACTAATATGTGTTACTTAATTTTTAACATGATTTTTTTTATGCTTTGCTCTTACGTCATGGATTAGTGTTGTTGTAAATTTTGTTGCTTTTATTCATAAAAGTTCATTTCACAATGTTAATATTTAGTAACATTGTGCCATAAGTATTTCAGTTTTTTTATGTACAATATCATGTCATCTGCAAATAAGGACAGTTTTACTTCTTCTTTTCCAATTTGGATACATTTTATTTCTTCTTCTTGTCTAATTGCAGTGGCTAATACTTCCAGTACTATGTCGAAAAGGAGTGGTGAGAGTGGGCATCCCTGTCTTGTTCCTGTTCTTAGGGGAAATGGTTTTAGTTTTTGCCCATTGAGAATGATGTTGGCTGTGGGTTTATCATATATGGCTTTTATTATGTTGAGGTATGATCCTTCTATATCCACCTTGTTGAGAGTTTTTATCAAGAAAGGGTGTTGGATTTTGTCAAATGCTCTTTCTGCATCAATTGATATGACATGTAATTTTTATCTCTCAATTTGTTTATGTGATGTATCATGATTATTGATTTGCGGATATTGTACCATCTTTGCATTTCTGGGATAAATCCTACTTGGTCATGGTGTATGATCTTTCTGATGTACTGCTGGATCCGATTTGCTAGAATTTTGTTGAGGATTTTGGCATCTATGTTCATGAGGGATATTGGCCTGTAATTCTCTTTCATTGTGTTGTCTTTATCTGGTTTTGGTATTAGGGTGATGCTGGCTTCATAGAGGAGCTTGGACGTGTTCCTTCCTCTTGAATTTTTTGGAATAGTCTGAGGAGGATAGGTTTTAGTTCTTCCTTGAATGTTTGGTAAAACTTCCCTGTGAAGCCATCTGGCCCCGGGCTTTTGTTTGCTGGAAGCTTTTTGATGACTGCTTCAATTTCTTCCATAGTTACTGGCCTATTGAGATGTTTAGATTCTTCCTGATTGAGTTTTGGAAGGTTATATTTTTATAGGAATATGTCCATTTTCCTCCAGGTTGTCCAGTTTGTTGGAATAGAGTTGTTCATAGTATTTTTTAACAATCCTTTACATTTCGGTGGGGTCTGTTGTTATTTCACCTCTTTCATTTCTGATTTTGTTTATTTGGGTCCTCTCTCTTTGCTTCTTGGTGAGCCTGGCTAGAGGTTCATCAATCTTGCTTATCCTTTCAAAGAACTGGCTTTTGGTTTTGTTGATCTTTTGTATTGTTTTTTTGGTCTCAATGTCATTTATCTCTGCTCTGATCTTTATTATTTCCTTCCTTCTGCTTACACTGGGCTTTTCTTGTTGCTCTCTTTCTAACTCTTTGAGTTGTAGGGTTAGGTAATTTATTACCATTGTTTCTTGTTTTTTGCAGTAGGCTTGTAGAGCTATGAACTTCCCTCTCAAGACTGCTTTCACTGTGTCCCATAGATTTTGGATTGTAGTGTTATCATTGTCATTTGTTGCCATGATGTTTTTTATTTCTTCTTTGATCTCTCTGGTAACCCAGTCATTGTTTAATAGCATGCTGTTTAGTCTCCATGTGTTTGATTTCTTTGGGTTGTTTTTATTGTAGTTGATTTCCAGTTTTATGCCACTGTGGTCTGAGAAGATGCTTGATATGATTTCTATCTTCTTGAATTTGAAGAGACTTTGCCTATGTCCCAACATATGGTCTATCTTTGAAAATGATGCATGTGCACTTGAGAAGAATGTATATTCTGTGGCTTTGGGGTGAAATGTTCTGAAGATGTCAATTAATTCCATCTGGTCTAGTGAGTCATTTAGGATTGCTGTTTCTCTGCTGATTTTTTGTTTAGAAGATTTGTCCAGTGGTGATAGTGGGGTATTAAAGTCTTCTACTATGATTGTATTGCTGTCAATCTCTCCTTTGATATCCTCCAGGAGTTTTTTTTATGTATTTGGGTGCTCCTGTATTGGGTGCGTATATGTTTACCAGAGTTATTTCTTCTTGTTGGATTGCTACCTTTAGTATTATGAAGTGGCCTTCCTTATCTCTTGTTATGTCCTTCACTTTGAGGTCTAATTTGTCAGATATAAGTATTGCTACCCCAGCTTTTTTTTTTCATTTCCATTCGCTTGAAAACCCTTTTTCCATCTCTTCAACCTCAGTCTGTGTGCGTCATTATTTTCTGAAGTGGGTTTCTTGTAGACAGCAGATATATGGGTCATGTTTTCTTATCCAATCCGTTACCCTATGTCTTTTCATTGGGGCATTTAATCCATTTACATTTAAAGTTATTATTGATAGTAACTTATTTGTCACCATTTTTATTCTTTACCCCTGTGTTCCTTCTTCGCTTCCTATTTCTTTTTTTTTTACAGCAGACCCTTTAGCATTTCTTGCATTGCTGGTTTGGTGGTAATAAACTCCCTTAGTCCTTTTCTGTTTGTGAAGCTCCTGATTTCACCTTCAATTTTGATTGATAGCCTTGCTGGGTACAGTATTCTTGGATTCAGACCCTTCCTTTGCATGACTTTGTATATTTCTTTCCATTCCCTTCTGGCCTGATGAGTTTCTGTTGAGAAATCAGTCCCTAGTCTGATGAGGGTTCCTTTGTAGGTAATTTTCTGTCTCTCTCTGGCCGCTTTTAAGATTCTTACTTTGTCATTGGTGTTTGCCAATTTAATTATAATGTGCCTTGGCATCAGTCTTTTGGGGTTCATTTTGTTTGGGACTCTGTGAGCTTCTTGGATTTGTGTGGGTTTTTTCTTCCCTATATCAGGGAAGTTTTCTGTCATTATTTCTTCAAACAGGTTTTCTATTCCTTGCTCAGTTTCCTCTCCTTCTGGGATCCCTATTATGCAGATGTTGTTTCATTTTGTGTTGTCCCAAAGTTCTTATAGGCTCTCCTCCTGCTTTTTAATATTTTTTTCTATAACTTGTTATACTTGGGTATTTTTTCCTAACTTGTTTTCTAGCTCACTGATGTGGTCCTTTGCTTCTTCTAGTCTACACTTGATGCTTTCTATTGAGTTCTTTACAGCAGCGATGTCATTTTTCATTTCTTCTTGATTCTTCTTCATTTTCTCTTGGTTCTTACACATATTGTTGAATTTGTCTTCCATTCCTTTCAGCCACCTTATGACCATTTCTCTGAATTCTTTCTCTGGAAGGTTGCTTGCCTCCATTTCGCTTACTTCCTTTTCTGGTGATGCCTGCTTTTCTTTCATATGCAGGCTGTTTCTTTGTCTCCCCATGGTCTCTCTTCTCTGGGTGTCTGGTTATGTAGTTCTCTCTCTCCTGTGTTGATTTAAAGGCACAAAATACAACACAACCAGATACAATGCACAAGGCACTGAACAGAAATGTATTCACAATATTAATAACCCCAAATAAAGGTGACCACCAGAGAAAGGTAAATTAGAGGATAGGAGAGAAAGAAGAAGAGAAAAAAAAAAGAAAGGAGTGCAAAAATGAAATTGGGAAAAGGAAAAAAAATAGTAAGAGAGAAAAGAAAGAGAATAAGAAATAAGAGGGAATAAACTATATATATGGGGAGAAAACTCCAATAGAACAGGCACTATTCCCAACAAATGCCAGCAACAAGTACCTGAAGATGAATATAAACTACAAACAATAACTAATATCAAGCAAGGCAATGTAAAACAGAAGCAAAAAAAAAACAAACAAACAAAAACAAAACAAACAAAAAAAGAATAAGCAAAACAATCTCACAAACAAGCATAAAAAATCGATATAATCAACAATCAAACAAACAACAACAAAAGGACAGAGAGAAAAACAATTTTTTGGACAGTGAAGACAGAGAAGAGAGAGGTGTATATGAACTTGGAGCAGGTGATTGGAAATTAGATATATAAGTAGGGTGAAATTTTAACAGGGGTTAAAAAGAAAGAATAGGGTAAAATCTAAAGCAGGAAAAGGGTAAGAGAAACAGGACAACAAAAGGGTAAAAGTTAGGAAAAGTGATGGCATAAAGGTAAAGTTGAGATAGAGTAAAATGATGCTAAAGGAAAGATGAAAATAGAATGTAGAACACTAATCCCAAAGTAAAATAAAAAGAAAATAAATTGACACTTTTTTTAAAAAAGGTAAAATAGTAGTAGTAATAATACTGATTGAAAATAAAAATGTAATAATTAAAAAGGTAAAACCAAGTGAGGAAAAAAGAAAAAAAAATAGTTTCTTAAGTAAAAGATGAAAAAAATAAAGAAATAAAAGTAAAAATGTGCAGTAGTGAAGGTCATTCACTTCCTCTACTGTTCTGTTTGGCACGCCTGTTTCCTAGTCAGGACAGTATTGCAGTTCCCTGTGTTCCACTGCTTCTCCATATTATAAGCCAGTCCGCATTTTTAAGCAGGCAGTGTGTCTTAATTTCTTGTATTCCTTTATTTGTGTTTACACAAGAATCAATTTGTGATTCAACCCTTGGGTGGCAGAGTTTCTGGATTGACCTCCGGGTCTATGGGTCCTCTCTAGTCAGTGCTTAGATCCTGCTTTCCCTGTGGCTCTCAATACCGGTTTGTGGGAGTGGGTTGCCCCAGAGCTGGTTCTCTGATGGTTATTCCCCACTCTGATCCTCAGGTTCCAGAAAAACAACTTTCCCCTGCAGTCTCTTAGGGTGTCCCCAATTGGGTGATCCTATGCATTGGGCTTAGTAATCAGAAGCAAGGATTTAAAGAGGAAAAAGAAAAAAGAAAAAAGAACCAGCGTAAGTGTGCAAACTCCAGGGCTGCACGCAAGTCTGTGCAGTCTTTTTTCCTCCTTGGGTCTAAGCAGCAGGCACACTTTTAAAATTTTTAGGCTGTCCTTTTGCATCAGATCAAAATGGGTTGCTTTTTAGAGATCCCTTCTGTTAGCAGCTCTGAGGACCCCCTTCCACATTCACAGATCATGCCAGCCCCAACAGCCACAGATTTTTCTAGGCGCAGACTTCCCCTGGTCCTCCAGCTCCTGCAGTGTGTACATTTCTCTCTCCTGCCGGGACCAGAGACCTCACCTTATCCCAGGCAAAATCTGACCTTTCCGTGGTGGATTGTAGTGCTCCTCTGAATCTGCATGTTTGTGCCAATTGGGGACCGGTGCTCTGGGTTCACAGCTGTTCAGTGGGTGCTGTAGTTGTAGATTTTCAGGCTTCCAATAACATCCACTTTCCCCTTCAAGATGGCACAGTCTCCGCGTCCGAGCCGGTAGCTCCAGGAGGGAACCCAGCAGCAGTGGGGGCTGCCCAGGCAGGGGAGCCCTGTCCAGCAGTCCCCCACCGTCTCCTGGAGTATAGCTGTCCCTCAACTCACCAACAAACACTCCCCATGTGACCCTCACCTGTTGTTTCTATCTGCTCCAGGACAAGGCCCAGGACACGTCTGTCTTTTCCGCCTCCATTTTTTCGATCCTTCCAATAATTGTTTTATATGATCTTATATATTTCTCTTTTTCCTCCAGATATTAAACTTCATTAGTGCAGACATTTGCCTACATTGTTCACATTGTACATGGCATCTAATAGATTCCCCAAAATAATTTATTAAATGCATGAATGAGTATGGAATTTATAAGTAAGTAATAACTACAATTTGTTAAGTGCTGACCTAGATACCTCAATAATATATATACCAAATAGATATACTAGTGACCCAGTGCACAAAATTCATGCACATTAGAAGGGGATTAATTAGAGGAAATACTTTAATATTGCTATTTGCCCCTTCTCTATAATACAAGTGTCAGAGATGAAAGAAAATTAGTAAAATGTATATGAAAATCTTTCTCCTGTCAGAGCCTGGGGCACGCCATGGGACCCAGAGTCAAGTCCTCACCCACCCATGGTGCCTCAAAATCATGCGAGACCCAGACCCAGCCAGTCCCACCTCCATTGGGCTAGATCCAGACCCAGCTGGCCCTACACTTGTCAAACCCTGCCAGGTGGGGGGCACATCCTCAGGTCCCCTGGTCCAGCACCAGGTGGGGGTGCGTAGCTCAGGTCTCCATCAAGCCCTGCTGGGTTGGGGGCACAGCCTCACAGCCCCTGTCAAGCCCCACAGGGTTGGGGGGGTGCATCCTCAGGTCCCCTGGCCTGACACCAGGTGGCGGGCACAGCCTCAGGTCCCCCCGGCACAGTCTGAGGTCCCTCGGCCCGGCACCAAGGGAGGCAGCACAGCTTGAGGTCCCCCAGCCTGGGCCGGGGTGGGGGGTGTGCCTTGAGGTCCCGTGTCAAGCCCTACTGGGTGGGGGACATGACCTGAGATCCCCCATCAAGCCCCACCAGGTGGGGAGCACAGCCTCAGGTCTCCTGGGCTGGTGCCAGGAGGGGGCCACAGCCTCAGGTCCCCTGCCATGCCCCGCCAGGTGGGGGGTGCAGCCTCAGGGCCCCTGTCAAGCCCTGTTGGGCATGGGGCGCAGCCTCAGGTCCCCCAGCTGGGCACCGGGGCAGGGGGCATGGCCTGAGTTCCCCTGTCAAGCCCCACTGGGCGGGGGGCACAGCCTCAGGTTCCCTGCCCCAGCCCAGCGCCACAGAGCCTCAGGTCCCTACTGATTGCTCATTAAGGCTTGTTATTGGAACTCAGCCTCCACTGTGGGCATAGCCATCTTGTGTTACGGAAACCCCACCTCCGCTGTGGGCGCCACCATCTTTGTGATGGTGTGACGGTCAATTTGCATATTCCCTCTTTATTAGATAGGATATATACATATATATATACATATATATACATATATATACACATATACATATATACATATACATATATATACATATACATATATACATATACATATATATGTAATATACAGTGATACAGTTATCTATTATTTGCCATTAGCTGTTAGAGAATGTTTTTACATTATTTGTAATGTTTTAGATAGAAGGGAGGAAGGGAATAAAATGAATAAAAAAAATGAGAATTAACAAAATATTCAAGGAAGATGATGGGAAATAAGAGAACTGATGATGTAGGAGACAGAATAAAATACCAGAAGAGCAAAGTCCTTGAGAAAGCAAGAAGAATTGACTCTACAGTGTGTATAAAGGGGTTGGTCTTTGTTATCAGGTGGTATCTTTCTTTTGTTGTAACAAGGAAAAAAATGGGGGTGCAGATGGAGCACATAGGTTAGTGGATTTGTTGGCAAGATGATAAAGGTATTCTCAAATTGATGACTTCTATTTTCTTTAAAAGTTGAAAACTATGTTCCAAACTTTAGATTGAAAGTAGCTATAGAAAAACTGAAGAAAAAGAAGATATTAAATAAATGGTATTAAACTGTGTGAAAGCAGTCATTTTGGAAAATGAAATAAGATTGCTCAACAATGTTGGATGCCTATTTAAAATCTTGGAATTTAATTAAAGCTAGTCTCTAAAGCTGTATAATCTTATAACCTTTTCAATCACCATTAAATATTTCTGGTTCAGTTTTGATATTGAGGGTAGTTCATTTCATCCAATTTTAGGGATTCCCACATCTCAAACCTCTTGGGAAGGCTCAAGGGCTGTCAGGAGTCTTGAAACAAAATAAATAAAATTTGTCAGAGCATACCATAGAATTCCCAATTTGGCAAATGACTTATACCTTACATTATAGTCTGTCAATGCTTTTCTTTTCTTTTTTTTCTTTTTTTTAATATATTTTATTGATATTTCACAGAGAGGAAGGGAGAGGGATAGAGAGCTAGAAACATCGATGAGAGAGAAACATCGATCAGCTGCCTCCTGCACACCTCCCACTGGGGATGTGCCCGCAACCAAGGTACATGCCCTTGACCAGAATCGAACCCAGGACCCTTCAATCCGCAGGCCGACGCTCTATCCACTGAGCCAAACCGGTTTCGGCTGTCAATGCTTTTCTTATCATTTATATGTAAAGTATATATAGTAAAGAAGAAGAGATTTTTCCTGTACGATGCTCTAAAATTCTTTTGTCTTTGTCTTTTATTTATTTTTTTTTAAATATATTTTATTGATTTTTTACAGAGAGGAAGGAAGAAGGATAGATAGTCAGAAACATCGATGAGAGAGAAACATCGATCAGCTGCCTCTTGCACACCTCCTACTGGGGATGTGCCCGCAACCAAGTGACATGCCCTTGACCAGAATCGAACCCGGGACCTTTCAGTCCGCAGGCTGACACTCTATCCAATGAGCCAAACCGGTTTTGGCATGTCTTTGTCTTTTAAATTAACAACTTTCAATGGCTTAAAGCTTTGTAATTCTGTTTGTAAAATGTTTCCTTATCCTGTTTTACCCTTAATTCATTTCCACTAATCCAATCTAACTTCTCTCTTTCTTCATCTCTTGCCAGAAAAACTATGGTTTTCAGTAATGATACCTTAGCTATGATGCAGTGACATGATCTCAAAAGTCCTAAAACAGCAAGAGTTTAAAAGTACACTCACTCATTGCTTGTGGAAATGTAAACTTGTAGAGCCACTATGGAAAACAGTATGAAACGTTATGGAGGTTCCTCAAAAAATTAAGAATGGAGTTACCATCTGATCTAGAATTCCTCTTCTGGATAACTATCCAAAGTATCTGAAAACATTTATTTGCAAAGTTATATGCACCACTATGCTCCTTGCAGCATTGTTCCTGGTGGCCAAGACTTGGAAACAACCTAAGTTGCTAGATGATTGGATAAAGAAGACCTAGTACACAAATACAAAGAAATACTATTCAGTCATAAGAAATTGGTGACAACATGGATGGACCTTGAGAATATCATGCTAAGTAATATAAGTCAGACGTGTCAAAAATTATATGATTTCATTCATATGTGAAATATAAAACTGAAAGCAACAAATGAACGAACAAACAAAAACTCATAGACATAGACAACATTATAGTGATTACCAGAGGAAAAGGGAGTGGGGGAGAAGTAAAGGATAAAGGGAGTCAAATATATAGTGATGGAAGATTTTACTTTGGATAGTAAACACACAATACAAGATACAGATGATGTACCATAAAAATGTAAACTTGAAACCTATATAATAATAACCAAAGGCACCCAAATAAATTGAATTCTTAAAAATTTTTAATTAAAAGAACAAAAGTTTATCTTTTTTGTGTATTACATATCAGAAAAATCACTCTGTTCATTTAAAATCCTGAGGGGCACAACTTGACTGAGATTCTAGTACCAATGTTAGGAAAATTAAAATTACATATCAAAACACCTTTTTAAAAATTTTTTCCCTAAAATTTTATTTAGGTTGGCTCAGAGAGGTCAATAAGAATTTGCAATAAGAGTCCTCAAAATTTTGCTCTGGCCAGCATGGCTAAGTGGTTAGAGTGTTGGCTCATACACGAAAGGGTCACGGACTTGATTCCTGGTCAAGGGCACATACCTGGCTTGCAGGTTCAATCCCCAGCCCAGGTAAGGGCATGTGTGGGACGCAGCCAATAGATTTATCTCTCTCACATTAATGTTTCTCTCTCTCTCTCTCTCTCTCTCTCTCTCTCTCTCTCTCTCTCTCTCTCTCTCTCTCTCTCTCTTTCTCCTCGCCCTCCTTTCACAGTCTCTAAAAAAAATCAATGGAAAAAAATATCTTCAGATGAGGATTTAAGAAAAATAAAATAGTCTGCAACATTTTTATCATTTTCTAGAGTAAAAGGAATTGCCTGATTAAGAGATATTCCTTAGAGGAAACTCCTCAAAGCTCATAGTGCTTGATTACAGTTAAGTGGATTACCTAGGGAATCCTATCCATTAGGGATTTTATGTGTTTTTATTTTGTTTTGTTTTGTTTCAGTTGTTTTATTTTCTTCTAGATCAGAGATGGTCTGACCTTTAAACCAAGAAAATATATTTTTCATGTCTATAAATCTCTCTAACTGTAGATTTAGCTTTTATCACTCTAATATTTGTTATCATAAAATGAATCTCTAGATCTAATTTAAAGCTTTTGGAATTGGACTATATATCCTGCTAATATTTTGCTTGCTTCATTTGATTAATACTTTTATTTTTATATTAAATATTATTTTGTATTAGTGTCTTGTGAACACCATATTTAGCTGATACTTTCAGTATCCAACTGGCATCATACATAGTTATTACAATATTATTGACTGCATTTCCAATGCTGTACTTTACATTCCCATGACTATTTTATAACTACCAATTTGTACTTCCAAACCCTTCATCTTTTCTCCCAGTCCCCCAACACCCTTCCCTCTATGAACCATCAGTTTGTTCTCTATATTTATAAGTCTGTTTCTGTTTTGTTTTTTTGTTTGTATTGTTTTTTATATTTCACACTAGAGGCCCAGTGCACAAATCTGTGCACTGGGAGTAGGGGTCCCTCAGCCTGCCTGTGCCCCAGGGATCAGGCCTAAGCCAGCAGGTGGACATCCCTCTCGCAGTCCAGGATCCCTTGCTACTTACCGCCCGCCTGCTCACTGCTCCTTACCCCTCGGCTCACTGCTCCTTAGTGCTGTCATGGAGGCAGGAGAGGCTCCCACTGCCACCGCTGCTGCACTCACCAGCCGTGAGACCGGCTTCTTGCTGAGCAGCACTCCCCCTGTGGGAGCACACTGACCACCAAGGGACAGCTCCTGCATTGAATGTCTGCCCCTTGGTGGTCAGTGTGCATCATAGTAACTGGTTATTCTGGTCATTCAGCAGTAACAGTCACTTAGACTTCTATTATATAGACTAGAGGCCCGGTGCATGAAATTCGTGCATGGGGGTGGGGGGGTGTGTCCCTCAGCCCAGCCTGCACCCTCTCCAATCTGGGACATCCCTCTCACAATCCAGGACTGCTGGCTCCCAACTGCTCGCCTGACTGCCTTCCTGATTGCCCCTAACCGCTTCTGCCTGCCAGCCTGATCACCCCCTAACCACTCTCCTGCCAGCCTGATTGCCCCTAACTGCCTTCCCCTGCAGGCCTGGTCACACTTAACTGCCCTCCCCTGCAGGCCTGGTCACACTTAACTGCCCTCCCCTGCAGGCCTGGTCAGCCCTAACTGCCCTCCCCTGCAGGTCTGGGTCCCCCCCAACTGCCCTTCCCTGCAGGCCCGGTCACCCCCAACTTCACTCCTCTGCCGGCCTGGTCACCCCTAACTGCCCTCCCCTGCACGCTTGATCGCCCCCAACTCTCCTCCCTTGCAAGCCTGGTCCCTCCCAACTGCCCTCCCCTGCTGGCCATCTTGTAGTGGCCATCTTGTGTCCACATGGGGGCAGGATCTTTGACCACATGGGGGCAGCCACCTTATGTGTTGGAGTGATGGTCAGTTTGCATATTACTCTTTTATTAGATAGGATATTAGTGAATCTTATGGTATTTCTCTTTCTCTGACTAACATATTTCATTAAACATAATACCCTTTAGGGCCATCTCTGCTGTCTCAAATAGTAAGATTGCATTCTTTTTTAGACCATTTATTATGAATATTTTGACCTTTTTTTTTTCTTCTTCTTTTTCTTCTTTTTAAAGAAGACCCTTTAGCATTTCATATAATACTGGTTTGGTAGTGATGAACTCTTAGCTTTTTCTTGTCTGGGAAGCCTTTATATATCCTTCAATTCTAAATGATAGCTTTGCTGGGATAAATAAACTTGATTATAGGTTCTTGCTTTTCATCACTTTGAATATTTCGTGCCGATCACTGCAAAGTTTTTGTTGAGAAATCAGCTGAAAGTCTTATGGGAGCTCCCATGTAGATAACTAACTGCTTTTCTCTTGCTGCTTTTAAGATTCTCTCTTTGTCTTTACCTTTGGCATTTGAATTATGATGTGCGTTGGTGTTGGTTTTTTTGAGTTCATCTTGTTTGGGACTCTGCTTGCTGTACTTGTGTGTTTATTTTCTTCATCGGTTACAGAAGTTTTCTGTCATTATTTTTTCAAATAGTTTTTCAATTTTTTTCTCTTTCTCTTTTCCATCTGGCACCCCTATAATGTGAGTGTTGGTATGTTTTAAGTCGTCCCAAAGGCTCCTTAAACTAGCCTCTTTTTTTTATTCTTTTTTCTTTTTGCTGTTGTTTGGGTACTTTCTGCCTCCTAAATTGCACATCACTGATTTGCTTCTTGGTTTCATCTACTCTACTGTTGAATCCTTGTACTGTATTCTTCATTTCTGTTAGTATATTCTTCATTTCTGACTGGTTCTTTTTTTATGGTAACTATGCCATTTTTTATGCTCTTGAAGTCCTCACTAAGTTCCTTGAGCATCATTATAACCATTATTTTGAACTCTATTTGGTATTTGGCTTGCCTTCATTTCATTTCGTTAATTTTCTTGAGATATGACCTATTCTTTCACTTGGGACCTGATTCTTTGTCTCATTTTGGCTGTTTCCCTGTGTTTGTTTCTATATATTAGGTAAAGCTGATGGACTTGGTAGAGTGGCCTTATTAGTAGGTATCCTAGAGGGCCCAGTGGCATAACCTCTCAAGTCATCCAAGCTGGGCACTGCAGGTGTGCCCCATATGGATTGTATTGACTAAGTTGAGCCTTGATTGCTGTTGGTATGTCAATGGGAAGAATTGACAACCAGGCAAATTGTCCACAAGGACCAGCTGCAACTACAGAAGAGGAGCTGCTGTGCAGGGGCCAACCCTATAAAGCAGGACTTGCTTCAATGGGTCTTTAGTGCCTTTGGAGTCTACCCCTTGAGTATATAGCTTGTGGATATGGTAGGATGTTATCTAGTGTAGCCTACAACTGTCCAACGGGTGCACTGGCTCTTGGGTGCAAGGCTCATTGGTACCTGTGTCCTGCCAGGGGCCACCCAGCACAAACTACAGAGTGAGCCATCTGCAAATAGCTGCTACTTGAGCTGGTATTGGAGTTGCCCAGGAGAGGCGAGGCTGCCAACCAAGGCTGTCTGCCTCCAGTGCCAGGCTTGGGGCACTAGCCAGAGGTACAGTATACAGAAGCCAGTTGCTGCCTGTTTGAGAGATTTTAGAAAAATCTGAGACCTGAAGCAAGAGAGTCCATTTGTATGGAAAAGCCACTGGAAATGGCTTGGGTTGGGTCCACAAGTTTGGTGGCATTGAGTCTCAGGAAATCCCCGTGGTGGGGCTAACAGCATTAGTCAGGTGGTTGTAGACTCAGATATGGTGCTCACTTACTGGCTCTGTGGGGAAGGGCTCAACAAAGGAACAATGGCCTCTGCCAGCACTTCTGTTTAGGTAAGGCTGCCCCTGCAGCTCTTTTCCTGAAGCCAGATAATTTTGTTCCTCCCTGTATGTCCCTGGTGCCTTTCAGAGCTGCTGCCCCAGTGCTGGCGCTCAGAGCAAGTGAGTCAAAGTCTGTGTGCAGGTATTTTAAGAGAAAAATTTGGGATTCCTGAGCCCTCTGTCTCACTCAACCACAATGCCCGGTGGTTTTCATAACCAGAAGTTGTAGGGACTTCCTTCCCTGGCACCAGAACCCCTAGGCTGCAGGTTTTGATGTGGGACTGGGACTCCTCACTCTTTAGCAGGGAGATCCACAGCTGAGATATCTCTCCTGATTTTTATCTGCCACATGTGAGTGTCTACTCCTCCTACCAGTCTTGATATAGTTTCTTCTTTGGTGTAGGAATTCTGT
Source organism: Plecotus auritus (assembly GCF_963455305.1). Classification (NCBI taxonomy): domain Eukaryota; kingdom Metazoa; phylum Chordata; class Mammalia; order Chiroptera; family Vespertilionidae; genus Plecotus; species Plecotus auritus. The sequence continues at coordinate 128,360,473 of NC_137771.1, read as the reverse complement.
TCAGCTAGATTTCAGGCAGTTATGATTGATAACTGTAATTTTGTTGCAATTTTGATGTGGATGTGGGATGTTCTGAGTACTACATTTACCTATGACACTATTTGACTAGAACCAAGGAAACATTCTGTTTAGAGCTGCATAGACTCATATAATCAAAGAAGATTCTTAATCAATTTTGCCTCCCATGAGTACTTCAGATAAAAGAACAACCTCCACATTTGTCCAGAAAGCTCTTTTATAATCTTGAGTAGCACTAAGTTCATTAGGTAGATTAAAATGGGAAACAACTCTTAGAAAATAGCAGCTGATTTCTATTTTTAAACTCAGTAAAAGAGTATTTCTTCTTCATTCATTACATAGTGATGAAATTAGGTAGTGCCTCAACTGATTTATATCAAATTCCCTTTCAGATCAAATACCATATCCCCTGTGTCTATACAAAAGAGGTTTAGATATATCTTTTGTAGTTAATTACAAAATTTTTAATACCAGGGAGCCTGAACACTTGTACAAGCAAATTAGGTCAGACAGCATAAAATACATTGGGTGGAGAGTGGAGGAGATGGGAACTATTGAAAAAGAGTAGATTTAATACCAGTTCTCAAGAAAATAACCATAAAATTAATGATGGAAAACACTTTTTCTTTATTTACTCACATGTTCAAAAATCATTAAATTGAGCATATACAACTTATTTAGTTTTTTAAAAACAAAATAGAACCAATGTTTCTGCATCAATTCTATATAATATGAAAATAGAATATGTAAAGATATATTCACATTTCTACGTTATTTAGTTTGAAATGTAGCCAAATTTGCAAGTAACTTATATAAAAAATACTATATTCCTTGAAAGTCAGGTAATCCTTAAAATCAACTGTACAGCAAATAAATTGGTTCAAAATTTACCAGTCTTTCCTCTAAAGAAAAACTCTTCTTTATTAATATCATTTGCATTTGCTGTTTAAAAGTAATTTGGGGATTTGGGACTTACAAGTGTTATGAATATAGCTTAGTTTTTATTGCTTCTCATATCCTCTGTAAGATAAAACTAATATTAAACTAAATGTAGAATTTATTAGAGTTTATAATTTAGTAGAATATATAAAAATTATGAGTAAATTTTAGTTAAATTGTTTTATTGAAAATGTTGATCAGATATCATAATTAGGGTTGCAGATAATTCAATATGACATTTTAAGTGAAACTGTGGCTGTTACTATCATAATTTAAAGTTCTCTATAATTTTTTACTAATACTATTCACAATAGAACAAAAGTTAGTAGTTGACCTCAATTCTATTCAGGTAACAAACTTTATCCCATTGAAATATCTCTGTTCTCTGATTCAGTATTATAAGACTTTCTATAAATCTTTTTGTAAGGACAAGAGGAAAAATAGCACTATAATAATTAAATTTTCTTATATAAGGTTTATGCCAAACTCAGTTAAAATGTATAAGAAGATTCTTTATAAATAGTAGGTTATGTATTTCTATAAATAACATTTGAATTCTAAGGTTGCATTACTCAAAGTCATTAGAAAATTCATTTTACATAAATGTTTGAGGTCCCAGAAAACACACATATATGCATTATACATACATGAATGACATGTAGAGCATATATTTATATTTAACATATTTAAAATAACAAACACTAGATTCTTACATATCTAGTAGAATGACTGAGAGCTCTACCACAAAACATAAATATCTAAAGTTAAGTACAGTAAAATACTGTATGTTAAGTTTTCTTTTACCCTTTCTCATTATGTATTTTTAAGATACCTGCCAAGCTTGATAAATTGTTGAAGGAAGAGAACAGTTAAATTTGTATCTGGCCTTAGAGGCCTAAAATAAAATACCTGCTGATGAAGTAATTTTATAAACGCATTTTACAATTGAAAAAAAATCTTGAATACTTTTCTCTTATTTGATTATCTTCACCAGAGACTGGGATAAAGCAGATTATCATGCTTTATAAATGGGAGTAAAGATTAGTACACAGAATGACTGAGAAATTTTAAAACAAATTGTTCTTTGAATAGTAAAGTTTAGGGTTGAGATCCAAAGTTCACAAGTTTTTAGCCGTACATTTTTTTCTCTACCATTCAAGAAAAAATATGTCTATATCTCATCAGATCTTTAAAATGGCACATACTACCCTGAATGCTATAGCAAATTTGTCCATGGTGACAAGCCTTTTTAAATGGGGTTTCAGGTGGTAGCCTAATGTTCTCAGCAGCCTCTACCTACAGTGAGTTCTCCAATGGTATAGTGTCATTCTTAACACATACATTCTTTGAAGAAGGGTTTGCATTTGGGGTCTTTGACAATTTAAAATGAGAAACGTTTTGGTCATCTGTGTTTGGTGTGTCCCAGTAGAAATACAGTATTTAAGAGATTAAACCATAGCCAGAGGTGTTGAATAACTGAATGCTAGGTAGTGGTGAATTTTGCGAGGAATTCACTCTGAAGCTTTGCTCCTCCCTTGGGCTGCTGGAACTCAGTAGAGAAAATATTAATAGTGGGATGGACAACAATAAACAATAGGTTAGTTTGATCTTGGGTGTTCAAAAACAAACTGAGATTTTCCAACATACCTAAAGCAAGTTAAGATGGGATGAAGGAAAAAAAGAATAAGAAATACATTATATGTTTAACCTTTTAAATGGAGAAACTACAAAGTAAACCTATTAATATCACCATGGTATTTTGTCCGAATTTTAAAATGTAAATATGTATTTCTTATGTGTTTATGAATTAAAACATATTTCACATGTATACACTATAATAATTCTGAGGAAAAATATTTAATTGATAGCATACAAGTAAAACATTAAGTGAATGAAACAACAGCGAAGATAAAATATAAAGTGAAGTCAAATTGTAGATGTAAGTATAGCAAGGGTGTCAAATAACATGCAGTGGCAAGGGAATAACAAATTCCTTTCCGCCCCACCCCTGCCCCATTTAATTTAGCATCTGGTTGAAGATGTAGTGTCTAGTTGAAGATGTTGTAGTTTAAAGGTGGCAAGCACATTTCAAGGGAGAAAAAAACACAACTCAGTTGGAGTGAGACATAGCACAAAGACTGAAAATCATCTAGTATCTATCTGGAGTTTCAGTTATGTCTCTGTTGCTAAGCAAAATTTTAATTTGCATTAGTAGTCTTAAATCAAATAAGGTACAAGCCTGAACGTAAAGGGGCTGTTTTTCTGACCTAATTTCTTATTTTTGTCAGCATGTGTGGTTTAGGAGAATGATTCTGATTACGGGTGCTAGGTGAAAGGAACTCAAAGCCTGTCAAGGTATAGTAAGATTAAAGAAAACCACTGTTCTGCTATCAGTACAACTGTTGCCTAGTCAGGTGACCTTGTGGATGTCAACTTGATCTTCCTGGGCCTCTTTTTTTTTTTTTTTTTTTAAATAAAATGAAGACAATGTTCCTTTTCCAAGTGATTATAGGATCAAATGAGCAAATGGAATGTGGACAACTTGTGTAAAGTGCGAGCTGCAGTAAATGAAAGGGTTATCCTATGCAGACTAACCAAGTTGGACCAGAAGGTGGAGGACATCCATGATGGAGGGGCACAGACCCGGGATTCATTGCAGTCCAATTCGCAGGCTGAAAGAGTGGCTGATCTGGTTTATATGATTATTTCAAGATCTACTAATTTGCTCCATTTCTGTCCCAGAAACTCAAATTCAATTTGTTCCTTTGTCTTCCACTTGATATTTTTAGCAAGTAAGAAGGCTTTTAAAGATCCTCCCTCTTGAAAGTACAATACATTCCTTTTTTATTTTGTCACACGCTGATTTAATAAAAATCGATTATGAGTCAAAAAATCAACTTTGTACCCTACTTCACGAGTTGCCAAAATTCTCAGACTAACAGTCTAAAACTATGCTTAAATAAACTCAATTTATTTCCCTCACTTTAAGCATTTGTTTATTAATGAATGATTCCCCCACAGGGTTTAAGGAACATTAAAAAAAGGGTTATGGTCTCAAACTTATTTTCTGGAAAGTGACATATATGTGATAGACCTTAGATATGTGATAGACCTTAGACAGTATATGTGATATGTATATATTCGATAACCTATTTATAAAAAAAAAAACAACAATTTTGCCTACAAGTAACATTGTGTCTAGGTCCATTAGTAATTTAAATTAAACTATTAAATATCAAGGACCAAGCTTCAAGTTAAAATCTGGAGACTGAGAGGTGACTAAGAAAAGTTCTAATTACATTGGATCACTGCAGGGAACAAGGTGTATCTTGAGCTCCTGCATCAGAATAAGCTGTAATGCTTATTAAAAATGGGACTTGTCTATTTTCTGTTTTAAAATTAAGATACTAACATCTACATTACCTTCCTCACAGGGTTGTCATAAGAATAAAAGTCACAGAAATGAGTAGATATAAAGTACTTTTTACATTGTAAGACATTTTACAAATTAAAGTCTTATGAGTTCATCAAATCTCTTAACATAAATGTAGGTGTGTTCACAAATTTAGTGAGTTCAAGTCCTACATATTATTTTCTTAACTAGAGGCCCGGTGCATGGATTCATGCACCGGTGGGGTCCCTTAGCCTGGCCTGTGCCCTCTCACAATCTGGGACCCCTCGGGAAATGTTGGACTGCTGGTTTTGTACTGATCCCTGCAGGCCAGGCTGAGGGACCCCCCCGGTGCACAAATCCATGCTCCGGGCTGGTTTCAACTGATCTTCGCAGGCCAGGCCGAGGCACCCCACCAGTGCATGAATCTGTGCACTGTCTGGGCCTCTAGTATGCATATAAGATATTTGGTTAATCTCTGCCCTCTCTCCCCCTCCCCGCTTCCCTCTGAGATTCATCCGTCTCTTTTATGTTTCCATGCCTGGTGCATTGAGCGTCTGCCCCCTGGTGGTTAGTGTGCATCATAGCTACTGGTCAAATGGTCAAATGGTCAAACAGTCGAACGGTCGCTTAGGCTTTTATATTTAGAGATTTTTACTGACTTATTTGTCTTATTAATAAAAGTTATGTCTCATATGTGAATAAATGTTATTGACATTGTTATTTCTCCTCATTTTTATTTTATTGAGGATCCACTCCTTTCAATCACATAATGTATTAAGTTTATTAATTCTAACTGTAACAAGTTCCCCTTGGTTTTAATCCACTGTATTAAGATGGTCAGGCTGTTTGCATTCATTGCATCTTCAAGCCTTTTCTAATGAAAACGCTTAAAAATGTGAAGTCAGTAATAAGCATATATGCAATGTGTCTGCAGGCTGTGTGGAAAGGGGCCTTATTCCTAATTAGAAAGTATTGTGTTGCTTTTATACAAAGTTTCAAAAGAAAATCCAGAAAGTCATTATTTAAAGGTGTGAATGGAAAAACCCCCATTTTTAAATGTTTGCTATCATCATGATTCTTGGAGCTAAAAGGAAAAAAAAAAAAAAAACATTGGAATGGAAATTGTGCATAAGAATTGTGTCCTCAGAAGTCTTTACTCAATGCAAATTACTGGTGTGCTTGAATTTATTATAATTGTTTCCAACTTATGCACTGCAAGTCCTGAAAGAGCCCTCAGGCTAAATGGCATGCTCTGCTATATTCCACATGAGCAGGTCTTGCTGAGGAGATGGTCCAGACTCCATCATAAGCCAGCTTTGAGGCAGATGTTACCTCACCTATGGGGAAGTAATTCTCTTCGTGTACTTCTTCTTACTGTCAGTTGGGGGCGTGGTGGCAATTGATGAATGATTAATATTTGACATTATGCAGTGTATGAACCTAAATTCTGACTACTGTAATCTTCCTTCATATACTATCACTACAAAAGATTGTGTGTGTGTTTGTGTGTATATGCCCATACTTTCAGAAGTCATTTGTTTTTACTAAAGTGGGACAACATCGTGACACTGATGATTTGAATGTTGAATTTTTGCTTACATAAATATTACATTATTGACAATCCAAATAGATTGCCTACTGCTGCCATTGCATGTTGATTCAGAAAATTACTTAGCTAAGCAGAAAATTCATCTATAAGAGGAACAACACCATTCTGTGTTAAGACTAAACTGCCCTTGAGGATATGGAAAGGAGAAACTTGTTTTTCCATCATGGTTTTGTGTGGATGATGGACACACAATTTTAATTAGTCTGATTTCCTCGTTTTGGTATATAAGATAGATGGTGGTGTTGCCCAACGAATACGGATGGTATTTTTCTTTTCCAGTTTTTTATTTATTTAAAAGAATGTATTGAAATTATATTTACTAACCATAGGCCAGTTATTGTTTTAGGTGTTTTTGCATGTCATTTTATCATTGTAACAACCCCTGTGTATAAACATTCTAATGTCCATTTGCAGATGAAGAAACTAAAGTTCATTCACTCATTCTCTGATTTTACAAACATTTATGAAGTTACTAGATTATCGTAGGTGTGGCTCTGAGCACTGGGGAGCACCATGGAAAAAATGTTCTTTGATTTTGGCTTATATGCATTAACTTGTTCATGAGAAATGCTGACCTCTGAGGAGAGGAGTCCCAATTGTGAAGCAGAGTTTCCCAAGGTTATGTAGTTAATGAGAGACCTGGTGTTTCAGATTAAGCATTCTTTCTCCCAGTTTATTACTGTATCATTTCATATGATGATACTATATTTTATGTCAGAATAATGGGTGTCTCTCCTGATTCTCCCTGTTTACTGAACCAAATGTCATCTCTGTTAGTTCCTGTCTTGTTTCAGTCATTCATTTGTGCTAGAGCAACAACGATAACAGTGTGATAGTGTGTGTGTGTATGTGTGTGCGTGCGTGTGTGTGTGTGTGTGTGTTTCCTTTTTGTGGGGGGAAAAGGATGTTAGTCAAGGATTGGAGGAAGTAAATATAAATTTAGGTGTACCAAACACACTGAAAAGCCTAAATGACTAATTCAAATGAAAAAAAGCCAGAGAGACAGACACTTAAGTTCCTATTATGCAAAGTAGTAGTTAGGGCTCACGTGGGCTGATAGTAAGTGTATAAAATGAAAAAATAATAATATTGCTCATATCAGAGATATTGATCTTATGTTCTGTGAACAAAGGTATGATTAAATGGTCAGATGTTTCAACAATAATCCATTCCACATTAATTTCAGATATAGCTGATCTGAGCATATATTGGAATGATTTTCCAGGGATGGATATAATTTTAGAGTCAAGAAAAACATTTCAGAATATTAATAAATAAAATAAGAAGTAGTCCTCAGAGATTTCTTGCCAGGTGGAAAACTATTCCTTAAAAGGCACACTAGAAAATTGAATTGCAGGGAGGTTAAACCACATTGCAACCCAAACCAAATAATGAGACAAGTGGCAGAACCAGAATTATTATACAGTCACATTTGGCTTTACTCTCTTGAAAAAAATCAGTATGGCTTACACATGAGAGCTACTCAGTTATAGTCAGAATGCCCATAATTATGGAAGAGTGGGGGAAGCTGTGAGTCTTGGAGTTTATGTTATCCCCTATCTCTACATTTTCTCTTCTTTGTTAAGATGTACCACTTGCAGGAGTTGCATATTTTATGAAGACCTAGCCCCAAAGCCAGCTTAATTTAGACTTTTGTTTGTCTTGTGCCTATAACTGTTAATATTGGTTTTGTTTATCCTTGTTCTAACTGGTGTCGAAGAGTTCCTGCAAGCACTGGAGGCCACATTAAACTGAGGGAACATAAGAAGCATCCATTATTCTGTCACCAAACTAAAAGTAGGCAGGAGTTCAGCAAGTGACCTGGCCTCAACATTTCCCTCCCCCTTCTTCAATGCCATTATTTCTAAAATGTTAGGTGATGAATTGGAACACATTCTTAGTATTGCAAGCACTAAAATATGCTCTTGTGAGTGCAAAGAATAGCCTTTTATTCATTCCAGAGGATGTTTACCTTAGCATAGGGTTCCTCTTAATGCCCAAACTATTGGGAGCTTTCCTCGGGGTCTTCTAATGACACATCTGGAGCCTGTTAGGGACCATGTTACCATACAAACATCTCTCTGACTCTGTCTGACTTTGGACTCTGACACTGTGGATTTTTAAAACATTTAGAAAATGTAGTTAACGAATGTATTTTGGTCTACATACTGGTCATCTATTTCTTTGCATTTAATGGCTATGTTGATAATTCATAGATTGAAACAAATGCTATGCATATTTCTTCAGTGTGTAGACAACTCTGACTACTTTTTAGTTTAGCAAGTATTTGGTATATGCTTAATTCCCAGCGTCTGACATAAGTTAGATCACACTTGTAAGTTCAGCCGAGTGCTGCCAGCCAGTTTCCTGGTCCCTAGGTTTGATAGACCAGGAATATGATTTAATGTAAGCTATCTCTTTGGAGAGCAAATGTGAAAATTAGTAGATTAATGGGTTGCTTGTGTATGTGTGAGTATATGCTTCTTCACAGGGTCTATGTAGTGATTTATAAAATTTTATAAAATTTTTAAGGAAGATAGCCATTTTTGGCTGTATTTATTATATGAATAGGATCTTAATCTTGATAAGAAATTTTTCATTCAATAAACTTTCACTTAACACAATACCTGATACACATAACGATTATTGAACAAATGTTGAGGGCTAATTTAAATTATTGCTATAAGCTGTATCATTTTCCTGAGCTGCCATAACAAATTGCCACAAATTATGTGGTTTAAAAACAACAGAATTTTTTTTCACTCATACTTTAGGAGGCAAAAAGTTCAAAGTTAAGGTGTCAGCAAGGGCGTGCTCCTCCAGGCTCTTGGGAAGAATCCTTCCTTGCCTTTCTGGCTTCAGATGGTTGCAGGCAATTCTTGGTTAGCATACATACAATCTCTGCCTTCATCTTCACATGCCCCTCTCCTCTGCGTGTTTTGTGTATGTGCCCACATCCTCCCCCTCCTATAAGAACAGCAGTCATAAGGACATCTGCCCTAATTCAGTCTGACCTAATCTTAACTTGATTCCATATGCAAGAACTTATATCCAAAAAAGATTAAATTCACAGGTCCAGTAGAGATAATTTTGGGGAATACTGTCTAAGCCAGTACACACACAGAATTGTATAATTATTTCATGTTTAATTATTTCAAAGAAGTGACCATGCACTAATGAAATATTTGTTACCAAATAAACTACAAAATCCTAATATTCATTGCACATCAAAATATACATTATGAGAGGCAATATACAATATAGTCACCATTTCACAAAATGTTCTTGTTTCTTTATAATCACCTTGAGTTTTCTCAAGAAATTTTGAATTTTGGGAACACATGTGGTTTTAACACAAAATGTTATTGCCCAACTTGTTGACCTACATAATTCAACTGCCATGGTTTTGAATTTTGTTCTTTAAAAACAAGTACATAAATAGGCAAAGAAATGCATACATAAATAAACTTTAAGAGCAATAACAGTAGTTTGCTTTAAGTTGGCTATATTTTATTTAGGTTGAAAACATTGCAACCACAACAAAACAAGTTCTGATAGAAAGAAAAGAAGACCAAGTAATGGGTGGAGTCCTAATATTATTTCATATACATGTGAACATATTTACTCTCTCCACTCTTCATCAGAATCTAAGATAAAATGTTTAAAACGAAACGATGTTTCTTCCTCTTTCTCCCTAACTAGATCCACTTTAAAATCTTACAACCCTTCAGGAAACAGAACAAAATGCTATAGCTCTCTCAGTTATAAAATGAATAAGGTTTAAGGTTCTAGTGTAAACACAAAACAAAACAAAATACTGTACATGCAGTCATTCAAACTAGAAATCTAGGTGTCATCTAAGCTCTCTGCCTTTCCATCAGTCCCAGCGCCTCAGCAGCAAGTTCCATTGACTTTGCAAATTATTGCTTGAAGTTCAAGTTTCATCTCACTCTTTTTGTCATCTCCTTAAATAAACAACCTCATGGTTTTCCTAGATCTTTGCAAACTGGTCTTCCTGCTTTCACCTCTACTGCACATCTTCAATCAGAAGCCAAAGTGATTTTTGTATATGGGGCTACAGTCTCCCTCTTTTTAAAACCTTTCAATGATTTCCTATTGGGCTTATAATAAAATCCAAACTCCCCACCACATGTCTACACTACATAAAGCATTATTGTTAGCCTTTCTATCAGCCTTTTGTTTGATTTTTCCACGTTTCTTACTGAAAATTGCAATTATAGTACTGTCTTCCGCTCTAAAATAGTATCTCTCTTAGGCATATATTCTATCATCCCAAGAATTTTTCTTTACAACTGAAAATATTTCACGATGTCTGGCACACGGTAGGCATCCACTAAATATTTATTAAATGATTGAATAAATCTACTAAGCCATCATAAAAGTAAACAAGGGATCATTTATCTCAACGTAGAAACAAGGGTGGCTAGAAATGCTTCTTACTGAAAAAATAAAGCTGGAAGCTGATGGCAATATCATTTATTTTTCCCCCAAAAAAATCTATCCAAAGTTTCCTCATAACTGCTTCTTTAACAACTAACGTAGACCACAGATTTTCCTCTGTTCTTTAAACATCAGGAGAACATCATTAATGTTTAATATTTGAGCTCAAGCCAAGATTTCTGTTTGTAAGTCTCAGGGGGAAAGAATTTTGATAATTGAATGATTTCCGGCAGGGAAGCACATTCCCAGATCCACATGCACTCATGTCCTGTCCCAGTCTCCACTGCCAAGATGCTTATTTATTCTGTGTCTGGGGCTTTCCAGTTTAAATAAGTCCTTCTGCCTCATTACCGTGTCCACTTGCATTTGGTGTACAAATTATTTTCTCATTGATTCCACGCCATCATATATTATTTGAGGAGTATGTCTTGCAGCTCACAGACATTCCAAGGTGCCTGTGAGCTTTGTTGCAGAGAATATTGAATATTTTTTTGTTGCAGACTAAAGCTTAAAATAAGATTTCCAGCTATGTATGATCAGCAGCTGAAAAGCTTCTGTTGTCAGCAAAGCTCAAAATAGCAAAGAAAGTTGGGGAGATTCTGTTATTGCTTTTCCTTCTCTCACTGCCTTTAAGAATAGTTTATTTTGTGTTTTTAAACAGAGTTTTTTTTTAGTAAATGTACCTCCCCAGATACCTTTGTAAGAGCAATGGCTGCCAACTCCTACATTTCACTGTTCCAAGTAAACTGACTTTTTATTTCTTCTGTTGTTTAAACCTTTCAAGTCATCTGAAAGGGATAAAGTTAATAAGCTGCTATTGATGAATCTGGTATGGGTTTGGCTGTCAGGACAATCTAAAGTTGTGGGGGGTTTTTTAAGTTGAATATTTGTGGTATGTGCACCTTGGAACAATTTAACTGTTTAGATAGAGAAAAATATGTCTCACTTATCTTACAGTATTTGAAAAGTACTATCTGTGTTTGTTTTTCCCCATTGTATCTATCCTGTTTCTTCTGAAAACTAAACGAGCCTTATTGGTTTTCTTTAAAGTTTTGTGCAACAGTAGGGAATGTAAGGTCTGCAGCACATTAAAGGAAATGAGGCTGAGATGATTCAACAGTGATCATTACAGTGACTGGCATTGATGGAGTGCTTGCTTCGTGACTGTTCCAAGTGCTTTACCTGAACTAACTGGCTCATTTGTACTAGAACTATCTTGGATCTAGTTATATATGAGATATTGTTATATATGAGATCTAGTTATATATGTGACATTGTTATTGACTCAATTGTACAAATGATGAAGGAATGAGGCCGAAAGGACATAATCACCAGCTAGAGTCACACAGATAATAAGGAGCGAGGCCAGGATTTGCACAGAGGCCAGTGACTCTAGAGCTGTGCAACACACCATGGTGAGGAAAGGACGTGGGGATTAGGCTGCTGTGTGATTAAAACAATGGAGAAGTCATTAGTGGAAATTAGAACAGGCTTTCCAGTCAAATGATGCATCAGGAGCAGCAAGACTCTCTTGAACATCCGTCACCATAAAAACAAGTGTTTGCAATTGCAGAAATTATGTACGTTATTATTTGGACACAAAAGCAAGACTGCTTGAGTTCGTTACCAGTTACACAAGTAATGAACCATGGATGTCACTCTGCCTCGGTTTTCTCATCTTTAAATTGAGGGTAATATTAGTGCTTACCTAATATGGTTATTGTGAAAACAAAACGGTGTAGTATAGCAATAGCATGGCAAATAATAACTTATGTTTTAGTTATATTATTACTCATAAAATCTTCTTTGCAAAGTTAACATTGTAGGACATCCAAAATGAAATACTGCATCTATACATTCAAATTCATTTCAGTAACTTTAATCATTAATTTTAAAAGAATATAATATACATCCCTGGCTGGTGTGGCTCAGTTGGTTGGGCATTGTCCCTTGCACTGAGAGGTTGCCAGACCAGGTTCAATTCCCAGTCAAGGCACATGCCTAATTGAGGGCTCAGTCCCTGGTAGGGGCTTGCAAGAAGCAGACGATCAATGTCCCGCTCTCACATCGATGTTTCCCTCTCTCTCCCTCTATCTTTCTCTCTCTCTCAAAGTCAGTTTAAAAACTTTTTTAAAAAAGAATATACTGTAAATACTTTAAATACCTGATACCAAGGAGACAGTTTTATTAAACATTTTATTAATAACCCATCATTGTGCTGCACTTAACTTGGGGGCAAATGAGTCAGAGCCATAGCCAAACCCCGTACTCAAAGAAAAACATAATTGAGATGTGATCCCTAACAGAATTAAAGTTCTGTGAGTTGGTGTGTGTTCCTAAGTGAACATATTGCTCAGTAATAAAATGTAAGATTCTTTCATTATTGTTTCAGTCAATTTAGGGTAAACCTTTCACATTTAGTTTTTTGACTCTGTGTAGGTTGCTTGTCATTAGCCATGATAAAGCATTTCCCCCAAGGTCTCCAGTGAAAGGAACTGGCAATTTTCCTAATTACTCTGTTTCATTTTACCTTCCACATTGTACTGTTGCCTCTTTCTCTTTTCATTTTTTTCTGTGCTATAGTCGTGACTTATTTTTTTACTTAATTTTTCTGTGTAATGTCTTTCTCAGGGTTCTTACTCCCCCAAGTCCCCTGGCCCTATATTTGGAAAGACCTCAAAGCTAGCCAGCAAGTTGCCTAATCAAATCAGATTCTAAGTTAGCTACAAGGTTCCAATACTCAGGTGGATTAACATATACATTAACACAAGGAAGGACACAAATGTCTGACTGTGCAGTTTCTAGCCACATCCACATAACCCTAGTGTAATTTTAAAGGATCCATTACAAATCCTATATGAAGTATGGATTCAAAAGAATATGTAGATGTCTCCCAGTAGTTTTCCATGTAAAAATATTTTGTTTGAAATTCAGTATTAAAGAGTGTCTGGAGTTAATAAAAAGAGAAAATTTATTCTGCCCAGATGAATGAATTTAAAACCTAATTTTCTTACTGAAGAATAACAGAATATATGATCTTTTGAAAGCAATCTTAAATAGATCCCATGGTTAAAAAATATGTATGTTATGACTCTATGCATTTTCTTGTATTTTAAACATTTAAGCAGTGAATCAAAAATCAGATATTTTAATTATGTATGGTAGTTAATTTGAAATTCACTTGATGAGCAAATCTCTTGATATTCTCTCATGCCACTTATGACTTCCTGTAACCAGGCTATTGAAGCTGTTAAAATTCTACTTTCAAAATGCCCTTATATCATAAAAGAAGAATAAAGGGGAAAATGAAACAATTTGTAATCAAGTAAAAACTGAAAACAACCCATGATGCTGAACAATTTTTAATATGTAGAGAGAGCAATATATGTGTACATAATGTTTTGTTCAAATACAGAAATAAAGTAAGAGAATTACTTTAAGGCCAAACTTGAAATGCCTACTTTCACATATAAAATCATATCATAGATACTAAATTCTTTCCATTGTTTGATCTAAACTTGCCTGTCTCCTATCTGTTTTGACCACAGCTGTAGAAATTGTGGGTGTAGCTACACAATGCCATCTCAGAAAATGTTTTATTAAAAACACATTTGGGCAGGGGGTCAAATATGGTAACAGGAGGAGACGAGATTTTGGGTGGTGAGCACACAAGGGAGTATATAGATGATGTATTATAAAGTTGTACACCTGAAACTTATATAATGTTACTAACCAATGTTACCCCAATAAATTAAAATAAAAATGAAAAAACATATTTGACAACTCTTTTTCACAAACACAAAGCATGATAAATTTAGGAAGAAGTGGAGAATATTGCGGGAAACCTGTAGGCTGAAAGTTTTTTCTAAAGACAATATTTAAAAGATCAACCTGAGGGTATTTATGTTTAAGTACATGGCTTAAAGATGGATTATATTTGCAAAGGCATCCTTTCTTTTCAAGGATTATCTGAGTGAAATTTTCTTTACCACATGTCTTTCATTTATTCTTTCACTATATACAATTTATTGAGTGCCTATGTGAGTAATTTATGGTTCCCTGCACTGAGAAGCTAACAGTCAGAGAGGGGAGGAGTTAACTCAGTTAACCTACATGAGTCCATATTATCCTATCTAATAAAGAAGAAATATGCAAATTGACCATCACACTGTCACAAAGATGGCAGCACCCACAGAGGAGGCGGGGTTTCCGTAACACAAGATGGCTGAACCCACAGTGGAGGGCGAGTTCCCGTAACGAGTCTTAAGGAGCAATCAGCAGGGACCTCAAGGTGCACCCCTGCCCTGGTGCTGGGCCCGGGGACCTCAGGCTGCAGCCCCCACCCCGGCACCAGGGGACCTGAGGCTGTGCACCCCCTGCCCAGGGCCAGGCCAGGGGACCTGAGGCTGCACCCTCCACCCGGCGGGGCTTGATGGGGATGGGGCCGGCTGGGTCTGGGTCTCGCACAATTTTGAGGCACCGCAGGTGGGCGGGGACTTGTCTCTGTGTCCTGCAGTGCGCCTCAGACTCTGACAGGAGGGATATTTTCATATACATTTTACTAATTTTCTTTTATCTCTGACACTTCTGTTATAGAGAAAGGGCAAATAGCAATATTAAAATATTTCCTCTAATTAATCCCCTTTTAATGTGCACGAATTTTGTGCACTGGGCCACTAGTACTGGTATAATAAGGAAACAAATCAAAGTGGAAGATGACATAATAGAAAGAACATGGGCAATGGAGTCTGATAAACTTATGGGTTTAAAATATTTGCTCAAATGTTTTTTATCCATAAAATGTCAATGATAGTAACACCTGACTCATGGGGTTATTGGAAGAATCAAAAGAAATAGTGTTAAGTGTCTGGGATATTGTAGATACTCAATGCATAAATTAGCAAGCAGTATTTTGAGAGCACTGGGCTGATTGAATATTTTTTCCTTTGATAGGAAATATATCTTCTAAACCAACTTAAGATAATCAGTAAAAATTGAAGAGTAGATCAAAGAAAAATGATATTAGTCAATGTGATAAACAATGCAGCTTGTGATTCTGTTGAGGTTAAAAGAATAATTCATCACTCTCTTCACCTTGTGTGTTATCACCTGCCTTCCTGTACGTAAAATTTCTGTATGTGGTGGTAGCTTTCTTGAGCTCCTGTTTCTTCTTAGGGAATAATACATACTATCTATTCATCCTGTGTTCTATTTGTCTCATGGCAGGTGCATATTGTATTTATTGAATTCTAAAATAAATGTTATGAATTTCTTAACCATCAAACCCACATTCACTCATGAAATGGCAGGCCCTTTTGGAATTGTCATTTTGATACACCCAGTGTTTCGCACTTAGGGAAAGTAGCAATAAAAGTACCCTTAACTTTTAAAACAACTGCATTCCTGGATGTCTGATTTTTAAATAATTTAAAAATGTAAGTATTTTAATCTGTTTTTAAATTATATCTATCATTCACTTACATTTTAAAAATTGAGATTGATAGTCATAAGAATATTTTTATCACAGCAAAATTAATATTATACACAAGAAGAAAACATACATTTGAAGCTACATATTTAAATAAAGTAGAAAATAACTGGATAGGCATTAATGGATACTATTTTAAAACACTAAATTAAAACAAAGAAACAAATACTATTCTACCATGTTTATGTGGACAGGATGAAAATTTTATAGTTAGGTAACACAGACCTTTTTTTACTATTTTCTTTTTTAACTTTATTTTTCAACTACATTTTACATTCAGTATTATTTTGTATTAGGTTCACATATACAGCATAGTTGTTAGATAACCATATACAAAGTGATCCCCTGATATTTCAGGTACCCACCTGGCACCATACATAGTTATTACAATATTATTGATTATATTTCTCTGCTTTACTTTACATTCCTATGACTATGATGTAGCTACCAATTTGTATTTCTTAATCCCTTCACCTTTTTCACCCATATCCCTCCCATCTGGCAACCATCAGTCTGTTCTCTTTATAAATCTATTTCTATTTTGTTTGTTTGTTTATATTGTACTTTAGAGCCCATGTATAGATGAAATCATATGGTATTTGTCTTTCTCTGTCTGACTTTTTTATTTAGCCATAATACCTCTAGGTCCATCCTTGCTGTCATACATGGTAAGATTTCATTCTTTTGTATGGCTGAATAGTATTCCATTGTGTAAATATACCACAGCTTTTTTATCCACTCATCTACTAATGGGCACTTGGGTTGCTTCCATATCTTGGCTATTGTAAATTATTCTGCAATGGACAGAGCGGTGCATGTATTCTTTTGAAGTAATGTTAAACATTGGGATTTTAAGTGGAAAATACATAATCATAACATAATACATATAGTGTTGGCTTAAATAAGTGAGAAATTCATTTTTGTTCATGTAATAATCTGAGTATAAACAATATATGTCTGTGGTTTCACAGGCTCCTGTAATCTTTTTCCTCTGCCATTCTCAACACAGAACGTTCATATCTTGTTCCAAAATGGCTGTTCCCACTCCTGCCATCATGTTCACATCCCAGTCACATTAAGGTAAAAAGAAGGGAGAGGGTATCCTCCCTTTAAGGTTACCATACAGAGTTTGCACACCATTTCATTTCACATCCGAGTCCCCAAATGTGTTTTCATTTCATAACTACTGCAAGGGAGTCTATGAAATTTATTTTTTATGAAAAAGAAAAGAAAAGCTAGAACTCATAAGAGTTATTACCAAAAGAATGAAGGAGAAATAGAATATTAGGGGGTAGCTAGCATCCCTAAAAAAAAGACTTTTAGTCAAGAGGAATTTTACATGGGATTTGCATAATTATTCTTGCCTTTCAAATTATTTCCAAGGTGCCATCATGCTAAATCTTCTGGGAAAATACATGTGAATCATATCCTACATAAATATTGGTTATTACTGACTAAGGTGAATTCAGCCTGGCTAGTGTTGCTCAGTGGTTGACCCATGAACCAGGTTGTCACAATTCGATTCCTGGTCAAGGCACATGCCTGGGTTTTGGGCTCCATCCCCAGTAAGGGGCATGCAGGAAGCAGCCTATCAATGATTATCTCTCGTCATTGATGTTTCATCTCCCTATTCCTTCCTCTCCCTGAAATCAATCTATAATAATAAAAGCATAATATGCTAATTAGACCGGACGTCCTCCTGGATGTCCTTGCGTCCTTCTGGATGAAGCCGGGACTGCGAGGAAAGCCTGTGTCCCAGGTGCCAGAGGGAAGCCAGTGCTGGCAGCCAGGAAAAAGGAAGGCCTACTCTTGCACGAATTTCATGCATCAGGCCACTAATAAAAACATATAAAAAAATATTGATAAGGTGAGTTCAACAGTTCAGTGTTGTAGGCTAAGCATATATTAAAATTCTATTGTTGATTATGGAATAATAGTAATAACTAAGAGTTCATGAGAATTGATTACTTACCAAGGATAGTCATATTCATGTTAATGTATTGACTTATTTAATTTCACCACATCACTTTGAGAAGGATTATTTTTTCTTATTTTTTTTTATTGATTTCAGAGAAGAGAGAGGAAGAGAGAGATAGAAACATAAATGATGAGAGGGAATCTTTGACCAGCTGCCTCCTGCACGTTCGCATGTGCCCCTGACCGAAATAGAATCCAGGACCCTTCAGTCCACAGGCCGGCGTTCTATCCACTGAGCCAAACCAGCTAGGGCAAGGAGGGTTATTATTATCCCAGCTTCATAGATTGCAAAAATTAAGTAAAAAATTTTCCCTTTTGAATATAAGTGATAAAAATAATTTATAATTTCATTTTCTTGACTAATAAGGTGTTGAATGAATGAATGAATGAATGAATGAATGAATGCAAAGCCAAAACCCACATAAAGGAAAATAGATATTCCAATGATCATGTCCCCTTGGAAGGAACCATCTTCTCTAGTGGCATTTCTAGTGACCAAAACATTCTTGACACTATATTTACGGAGCTGTCTAGTAAGTTTATGGCATAGTCTTTTGAACATGTATAGCAATGAGAGAAATGGCTCTTAGAAAATGATTTTTATTTCATTTTGTGTTTTAAAACAATGAGATCATTGAGGAGATGTCTATTGGAAGATTAAGCTTAGAAGAAACAAATTTAAGTAAAAAATGAAGTGCCCTTATATATTAATGAGAATGTTTCTCTCATTTGGCAGATAAGTTGATTATTTTGTAGAATTCTAATATATTTGTGTTAAAAGTAAAAAAAATTAAATTTATATTTTTTAAATAAAAAAAGAAGTTATGTCCCTACAAGTAGTAGCAATACAAATATTTTCAGAGGGAAAGACATTCTTTGCCATGACTATTTACAGTAAAAAGCTTGGCTTTATAGTTCTTTTTCCTCCTATTGAAAAATAAGCAAAACAAAAAGAACACAAAATATCAAGGAAAAAAAATTAGCATGAATAAACTAAAAGGCAAAACAGGTTTAAATGCTTAACATAGTCTTTCTTAACTGAGATTTGAGCATACATCAATACTATTGGTTTGTATAGTGCTGAAAAGAAAGAGGCGAGAAATTAGACTGGAAACCATGCAGGAGCCTGATCTCGAAAGGCTCTTGTGCTGTGTTAGTGATTTTATGGTTTTTCTTCAAGGGAAATGATATGAGCTGATTTCTGTATGACTAAAACATCTATAAGACTAAACTACACTATGGAAACTAGATTAGGAATAGAGGCCTTCAAACTAGAGACTGGGAGACAATTGAGATAGTTCATTAGCCAGACAAAAGAAAATAAAGCAAATCAGGGATACTGGGCAGGGAAAGAGGAAATAACTTTGAGAGCTAATAAGAATTTAAAATCAGTGAGACTTAGAGACCAATTATACCTAATCAGGACTTGAAAAAGGGAGGATTCAAGAGTGATCCCTAGGTTTTTGTCTTGGTCATCAGTATAACATTATAGTAGCTCACACCATTGAGTACTTAAACTATGTCAGGCAGTTGGCTGAAGTCTTCACATTTATTACTTTATTTAATGCTCAAGCAAAATTTATGACTATGCCCTCTTTATAAATTAGAAAAGGGAATTTAAAGACAGTAAGTAACTTCCCAGGTCATAAAGCCAGAGTGTCAGAGGACATTGAACCCATATCAGAGTTGTCCACTTTGCCTTGGGTGAGATTGGGGAGCCAGACTAGAAAAGACCTTGCGAGGACAGGCCTTGAGAAACTACTTTGGCAATTGTATGAAAGGTATTACATTTCCAGACATTTTGAATATATGGAATTTTCATTTAAAAATTCAGGACTTTGGAGGCAGGGTGAACTATAGGTCATGTTTTCAGTACCCTTTATATTGTACATCTACAATTTCATGGTTTAGCTAATGATTGAGTGCATTATACAGAACTTGCTTAGTTTAGAAATTTTTTGCTATATTCTATTTTTAAGTTAGATAATAATCAAAGATAATTGAAAATTTACTAACTAAATTTATTTTAACATGGCTTTGTACTTTGTTTCTTCCCTTGATGTTAATGCTTTCAGACATAGGCTACATTTTATTTGCTGAAGCCACAGGGAGGCCTGAGCACGGTAAAAAGCATGAGGAATCAGAGCGTGTATTGTGCCAAGGCCTAATGGCATGATTCATGTAGGTCATGCTTGGCAGAAGGCCACACTGCATTCTTGGTATGAACTCTTGATAATATTCTCTGTTTTACAACATGTGGCAGTGTCTTTACAATATCAGCTCCTGAGTGGGCTGCTTTTGTTGTAATCAAGGAAATTTGATCATGGTGCTGCTATTACTGGAATTTTTTGGATGCAAGCACTTTGGTTGATAAAATTTTTCTTACTTTTATTTATTGTGTACTGAATGCAGCAACAGACTCCTGAAGAAAAGTTGATTTTTCTGCTTTATTTGGCAAAAAGTAAAGTATGTGATTCAGATACAATGATTACTGTATAAATTGACTGAAATTTTCAGCAATTTCTGTGGTTGAAACTAAAAGTCATTTTCATCAAGCATAATCATTTTTCCCCTGGGTCTTTTGCTTCTCAATGTCTCTGTTTTCTCCAGGATGTCTCTTAATTTTTAGTAAATTTTCAAAAACTTTATTACCAAAAATAACATCCACATATTTCATTTGCCCTATTTGCTTATTCTTATTGAGAACAATTATAGTATTAGTAATTTACCATGTTTTATAATCTTTTCTATCATTCTTTGAGTGTGCTTGAACTTGTGATATTTTTAATAAGCAAGTTTATGCCAAGGAATGCCATTCTTGCTGTAGTAAATGTTGAATATCTATCCTATATTCTTTCCTCATCTGTTTTCATTTAACTTGCAATGTCAGCCAGCAAATTGAATCTGACCTGCTCACTATCTTTATCTAAATTAAAGTATTTTTTAAAACACATTGTTCTATTCTCTCCTTGTTACTATTTTTTCAGATTGCATGTCACCGGGCCGTGTGCTTTCTCTTTCTTTGTAGATAGTCTACACACCAATGCAGATCTCGTGATTCATTGTTCAGAGGGCACAATGCACATTTAACTTATGACTCCAAAGAGTAATTTCATTAAATAATATCTAATAGCCCAATAGTAGGTTATATACTCATTCAAATATTCCTTGTTCAAATGGATTTTAACTTGTTGGCAGTCAAAAAAAAAAAAAAAAAGTTGTTCTCAGAAGATCTTAATTTGCATATGTGGGTTGAAGCAATTGGGAATTCCAGGTATATCCAGAAGGAAAATGTCTATTTGGGATTGTTCTTAGAAGATCTTAACGATCCACGTGATGAGCCGTATTCTGCATTCAGGGATGGGGATGACGTGAGGGGGTAAGAGAAACGCGTGTAAGTCCTTTTAGTGTTTATCTGTGGGGTGTCCCGATTATACAGTGAAGCCCTTGAGGTCAAACCCAGGGATTTTTTCATTATATTCCACATATGAGTGAGATCATGTGATATTTATCTTTCTCTGACTGGCTTATTTCGCTTAGCATAATGCTCTCCAGTTGCATTCATGCTGTTGCAAATGGTAAGAATTCCTTCTTTTTTACCGCAGCGTAGTATTCCATTGTGTAAATATACCACATTTTTTTAATCCACTCATGTGCAGATGGGCACTTAGGCTGTTTCCAAATCTTAGCTATTATAAATTGGGCTGCTATGAACATAGGGGTGCATATATCCTTTCTGATTGGTGTTTCAGGTTTCTTGGGATATATTCCTAGAAGTGGGATTACTGGGTCAAATGGCAGTTCCATGTTTAACTTTTTGAGGAAACTCCATACTGTTTTCCACAGTGGCTGCACCAGTCTGCATTCCCACCAGCACTGAAGGAGGGTTCCTTTTTCTCCGTATCCTCGCCAGCACTTGTCGTTTGTTGATTTGTTGATGATAGCCATTCTGACAGGTGTGAGATGGTACCTCATTATTGTTTTTGGTTTATGACCTTTTTAATATATATCTGGATTCCATTTGCTAATATTTTGTTGAAGATTTTAGCATCTATGTTCATCAGGGATATTCACCTGTAATTTTCTTTCTTTGTAGTGTCTTTATCTGGTTTTGGAATTAGGATAATACTGGCCTCATAAAAGGAGCTTGGAAGTGGTCCTTGCTCTTGGATTTTTTAGAACAGGTTGAGGAGTAGAGGTGTTAGTTCTCTGAATGTTTGGTAAAACTCCCTCTGTGAAGCCATCCAAATGAGAGCTTTTGCTTCCTCATAGTTTTTTGATATATGCTTCTATTTCATCAGTTGTTATTGGCCTACTCAGGTTTTCTAATTCTTCTTGATTCAGTTTTGGGAGATTGCATTTTTCTAGGAATTTGTCCATTTCATCCACATTGTCAGTTGTTAATTCACCACTTTTATTTCAGATTTTATTTAGTTGGATCCTCTCCTTTTGTTTATTAATGAGTCTGGCTAAGTGTTCATCAATGTTTATCTTTTTTAAAGACCCAGCTCTAGGTTTCGTTGATCTTTTGTTTTTTTTTAAGTCTCTATGTCATCTATTTTTGCTCTAATATTCATTCTTTCCTTCCTTCTAATTCCTCTGGGCTTTTCTTGTTGATTTTTTTTCTAATTCTTTAATTGTAGGGTTAAATATTTTATTATTAATTTCTCTCTCTCTCTCTCTCTCTCTCTCTCTCTTTTTTTTTTTTTTAGATAGGCCTGCAGTGCTATGAACTTCCCTCTCAGGACTGCTTTTGCTGTGTTCCAGAGATTTTGGTTTATTGTGTGTTCATTTTCATTGGTTTCCAGGAAGCTTTTGGTTTCTTTCTTGATTTCATTAGTAACCCATTCATTGTTTAATAACATGCTATTTAGCCTCCATTTGTTTGAATGTTTTGGAGTGTTTTTACTGTAGTAAATTTCTAATTCCATTCCATTGTGATCTGAGAAGATCCTTTATATCAGTGGTTCTCAAACTTTCTAATGCTGTGACCCTTTAATACAGTTCTTCATGCTGTGGTGACCCCCAACCATAAAATTATTTTTGTTGCTACTTGATAACTATAATTTTGCTACTGTTATGAATCATAATGTAAATATCTGTGTTTTCCGATGGTCTTAGGTGACCCTGCTAGCGGTTCTCAACCTGTGGGTCACGACCCACAAGTTGAGAACCACTGCTGAAGAGCCTAAGACCATCGGAAAACACAGATATTTACATTACTGCTTTATATGATTTCAATCTTCTTGAACTTGTAGAAATGAAACTTGTTTTGTGTCCTAACATGTGGTCTGTCTTTGAGAATGACCCATGTGCACTTGAGAAAAATGTATATTCTGCAGCTTTGGGGTGAAATGTTCTATAAATTTCACTTAAGTCCATCTGATCCAGTCTGTCATTTAGAGTCACTGAATCCTTGTTAACTTTTTGTCTGGAAAATATATCCATTGAAGTCAGTGGAGTGTTCAGTTCCATATTATAACTATACTAGAGGCCCGGTGCACAAAATTTGTGCACTGGGCGCGGGGGGGGGGGGGGGGGGGGGGAGGGGAGGGGGCATCCCTCAGCCTAGTCTGCACCCTCTTCAATTTGGGACCCCACAGGGATTGGGCCTAAACCGGAAGTTGGACATCCCTCTCACAATCGGGGACTGCTGGCATCTAACCGCTCGCCTGCCTGCCTGCCTGATTGCCCCTAACCGCTTCTGCCTACCAGCCTGATCACCTGCTAACCACTCCCCTTCTGGTCTAATTAACACCTAACCACTCCCCTGCCGGCCTGATTAACACCTAACTGCTCCCCTGCCAGCCCGATCACCCCCAACTGCCCTCCCCTGCCGGCCCAGTCACCCCTAACTGCCCTCCCCTGCCGGCCTGATCTCGCCCCCAACTGCCCTCCCCTGCTGGCCTGGTTGCCCCCACTGCCCTCCTCTGCCAGCCTGATCTCACCCCCAACTGCCCTCCTTTGCTGGCCAATTTGGTTCTGATTGGTCAGTTTCTATGCCAGTCAGGATCAAAAGCTCCACCTCCTAGGCAGCCATTGGCTCCTCATAATTGACCCAGATTTAGTTCTGATTGGTTGGTTTCTATGCCAGTCGGTGTCAAGAGCCCCGCCTCCTAGGCAGCCATTGGCTCCTCGCAATTCACCCAGATTTGGTTCTGATTGGTCAGTTTCTATGCCAGTCAGCATCTCCAGGCCTATCTCCCGGCCTGATCATAGAGGGGCGCTGATCAGAGGCTGCCCCAAGCTGCTGGCAAGCGACTGAACTGCTGACCTCTGGAAGAGAGGGAGAGGCTTGGCTGCTGGTGAGGGAGAGAGAAGCAGGGTCTGATCACCCTGCCTCTCTCTCCTGGCATGCCAGCAGCCTCTGCCACTGCTGAACAGCCCCACCTCTCTCTCTCTCTCTCTCTCTCTCTCTCTCTCTCTCTCTCTCTCTCTTTCTCTCTCTCTCTCTCTCTTTCTCTCGGAGAGTTCAGCAGGTCAGCCTGCTCGCCTGCTGCATGTGCAGCCTGGCGAACGGTCAAGCCTCCCAGTCGTTGAGGATGTAGCAGACCCAAGGTTTATATATATTAGAATTGCTATCAATCTCTCACTTAAAGTCTCCCAGAAAGTTTTTTATATATATTTAGGAACTCCTAAATTGGGTGCATATATGTTTACCAGCTTTAATCCTCTTGTTGCATTGATCCATTTAGTATTATGTAGTAACCTTTCTTGTTTCTTGTGATGCCCTTCATTTTAAAGTCTATTTTGTCAGATGTGAGTATTGCTAACCCAGCTTTTTTTGTTTGTTTTCATTTGCATGGAATTTTTTTTTTCCCCATGCCTTCACTCTCAGCCTGTGTGAGTCTTTTGTTCTGAGGTGGGTTTCTTATAGATAGCATTTATTTGGGTCATGTTTCATATCCTTTCAGCTTCCCTATGTCTTTTGATTGGAGAGTTTAATTCATTATATTTAAGGTTAATATTGATAGGTAATTATTTATTGCCATTTTAATTCTTTATGTCTATATTTTTCTTTACTTATATTTCTTCTTCACATTACAGCAGCCCCTTTAGCATTTCTTGCAGTGTTGGCTTGGTGGTGATAAATTCCTTTAGCCTTTTTTTTTGTCTGGGAAGTTTATTTCACCATCTATTTTGAATGATAGCCTTGCTAAATATATTAATGTTGGTTTCAGAGCCTCACTTTTCGTTACCTTGAATACTTCATGTCTTTTCTGGCCTGTAGAGTTTCTGATAAGAAATCAGCTGGGAGCTCCTTTGTAGGTAAAAAATTGCTTTTCTTTTGCTACCTTTAAGATTCTCTCTTTGTCTTTAATTTTTGGCATTTCAATTATGATGTTTCTGGGTGTGGGTCTGTTTGGCTTCTTCTTGCTTGGGATTCTCTGTGCCTCCTGAATTGCGTGACTTTTTCCTTTACCAAGTTAGGGACATTTTCTGCCATTATTTCTTAAAACAGATTCTCTATCCCTTGTTTACTTTCATCCCCTTCTGGCTCTCATATTATGTAGATATTGTCATGTTTTGTCTTGTCCCATAGCTTCTTTAAGCTGTCCTCCAATTTTTAAATAGTTTTTTTTTTCTTTTTGGTTCTCTGATTGAGTGATATTTTCTGCCCTGTCTTCTAATCCACCAATTCAATCATCAGCTTCCCTTAATCTGCTGTCTATTCCTTGCACTGTGTTATTTATTAGTGCTTTGTAGTTCTTCATAGTTACTATATCTTTTCTCAGGCTGTTGAACATTTTTGTCATGATTATTCTGAACTGTCTGATAACTTTCTTATCTCCATTTCATTTATCTCTGTTTCTAAATAATTCTCTTTTTCTTTCATTTGGGACTTGGTTTTTTTTTGTTTGTTTGTTTGTTTTTGTCTCCCCATTTCAGCTGCATATTTGGCTTTGTGTCTATGTATTAGGTAGATCTACTACACCTCCCAATCTCTAGTGCAGGACAGTGTCAGGGGCTGTGTAGCACAATCTGCTTTTCCTAGCTCCAGGCCCCAAATTAGCGCAGGCAATTACTCAAAGCCTCCAGAGACCTGTCTCTGCCTGTAGCCTTACTATATTCTGTTTTGATTATCCTCAGGCTATTGACCACAGGGTGAGGTGAGATATTTTCCAACAGGGTGGGGCAATTGCATCTGCCTGAAGGCTGATCATTATTCGAAGTCTCTTAATTTGCCTCATAAGCTCCATAGTGTGGGGGCAATGTGTTTTCCAAAAGAGTGGGGCAATGGCCTTTCCTCTAGGCCCGTGGTCGGCAAACTGCGGCTCGTAAGCCATGATTTGCCGCTCTGTTGACTAATGAGTTTGCCGACCACTGGGATAGGGGCTTGATCACAAGGAACAACAACAGCCTGTAATTATTGGAATCGAAAGTCTAGGTCAGTGGTCGGTAAACTCATTAGTCAACAGAGCAGCAAACCACAGCTCACAAGCCGCATGTGGCTCGCAAGCCTCAGTTTGCCGACCACTGCCCTAGGCAAAAGCTGCCTGATTAGCAAAGGTCCAAAGGAGAAAGATGTTCTCCTCAGCATGAGGGAATGATTCAGCACAGGAAACTGGATTTATTGCCCTCTGAGGTCTAATCCCAGAGTCCCCCAACCCTGGCTTATTCTCACTCAGCTCCAGCCCACTCTGTCTTCCCTCTGCCAGAGCATTTTTAGTTCATAAATGAATGTCTACAATAATATATCATGAGATATAACGTATTATAATTACTACATTTATTAATACTAAACCTTACTTATATATGGTATACTAGGTTTGTAATTTAATTTGGCCATAATAATTTTAAGGGTTAACCTTAACACATTTTTGTATTTTTAGCACACTGATATAAAAAATTAGTTTTAAATATTGGGTTCTGGAAAGTTGGTTCTGAGTTGGGGATTTCTCTACATAAGAGAAACTGGGTAGTGCCGTCAAGATCAACAGTGAGAATGTAGGGGCATTGGTGAGAAAAGGAGACATGATTAGATAGAGGAGAAGCTGAACTAGGATGCAGTTGAAACAGAAGCCACAGATGATTCTACAGGGAACTGTAAGTATGGAGAGCCTTTAAGCTTATTCCCATATCTGGGTGAAGGAGCCTAAATTGACCATTCATTTGCTGCAGGCCAACCACAGAGAAAGGGGGTGACCTTGGATATGGTGTCTTTTCAGTCAAGGTCACGTCTTTCATTGAAACTCAGCTGACAACTCTTCCTCCCAACATTCCAGTAGCTGGGGTGTCTATTCTTTTTTTTTTAATAGACAAGCTGAAGATTTTTTAAAAAATAAGTTTTGACTGGTTTTAGAGAAAGAAGCAGGGAAAGGGAGAGTGAGAAATATACATCTGCTGCCTCCTGCACTCCCCCCATTGAGGCTTGAGCCCACAACACCCAGATGTGCCCTGACCTAAAATGAACCAGCAACCTCCTGGTTAATGGGATGGCTGACACTCAACCAACTGAGCCACACTGAACAGAACTGAAGAGGGAATCTTTGCAATACACCACAGCACCCTCTATAATTACAAAATAACTTTTGTGGAAATACTATGCCTTCTTTTTCTCCATGCCCAATATCATTACCCAAATGCAATCAAAGCTATTTCCTCTTTTTTCTTTTAATCTTTCAAGATGATTAGTATCTTAGTTCTAAAATAAAATAAAAAAGTGCTGTGGTGACTAATTTTATCAATATAAAATACTGTCCAAAAAGACAATATGTTTTTTTTCTCACATATTCTAATTTCTCATTTAACTTTTCCTTTAATATGAGTATAATTACCACACTATTGGTACTTATTTGTGGTAGGTCCAACCTAAATTCTAATCACAGTTCAAAGATAGTTGAGAATGAGGATTTGCATTTTGTTCATATTTGCTTTATTTGGGTTTATATGTAAGTTAGAGAAAATTGGAGAAAAGATAATGTGATAAGGGTACAGGTAGGTGGATTTGATATCATATTCCGTGAACTTGCTTGTTTGTGGGAGTACTACACCTGAATTAGTTTCAATGAACATAGCTTTCCTGAAAGAGGGGAGGATTCCTCCAGGGAGACAAAGTCAAGAACTTGGGTCCTCTGCATTTGAAACTACAACTTACCTTTTGACCCTCATTCAGCTCCATTTCTCAACCTCTGGGCCAGGTATATTTTTACTTTTGCCATAATTATTGTCTATGTTTATCTGTAGGTTGTATTTGAAAGTTAAAAACTATTTAGTGTTTATATTATTACTAGGGGCCCAGTGCACAAATTCGTGCACCTTGAAAGGAACTGTGGGATGCAAGGCTGCAAGTGGGTACAGGGGAAGGTCTCGGCCCATCCTCTGCGCCCCCGCCCAGCCCCTCCTGCCATGGTCCCAGGTCCCCTCTCTGCCAGCAGCCCCGCTCCTGCCGCCATCGCTCCCACATGATGATGGTGCTGGCCTGTTCGCACCCGCTGATGGCACCGAGCGACTGGGACTGGCGCTGGGCACTGGCAGCAGGTGCGAGCGGCAGCTCCGGCGCCAGCAGCTGGTATAAGAGGTGGCTGCTGGCCCCAATCGCCCCTCAGGAGCAGGGGGAGGTGGAGAAGCCCTGAGGGGCAATCGGGACTGGCAGCCGTCGCTCGCACCCGCTGACAGTGCCAAGTGATCAGGGCTGGTGCCGGCAGCAGGTACAAGAGCTGGGATGAACCGTGGCATGCTGATGACCGCCATGTTTCGCGCACGTGCCCCCTGCTGATCAGCGCATGTCATAGCAACTGGTTGTTCCGTTGTTCCATTTGGTCTATTTGCATATTAGCCTTTTATTACATAGGATTCTTTCCAAACATTGTTTAGAACAAAGTCTATTGTGCTGTAATTACATTTCCTTGTCTATAGTTCACATTATGCCATTTTTACATTTCACCAACAGTTAGAAATCAAGTCCCCTTCTGTGGTTTTATATGCTTTATTATTTTAGTCAGGCATTTTATGTACATTTTAAATTTTAGATTTCTGACTTTCCTTCCCTTTTTCTTTCATTTTGTCTTTCTTTCTTCCTTTCTGTTCTGCTTTAATTATTTCTTTTTTAATTATAAGAATAAATACAGTTATTCAGGAAAAAAATCTTAAGATACTACCACTTTTTCATTCTATTATTTCATCTTTTTTTTTCTTTTTTCTTTATTATATGTTTTACTGAAACTTACTGTGTCATAGAGACATACCACCTGAGGACTTTTCTCTTTTTGCTAAATATAATTTATTGTTCCCTATACCATCTAAACCATCTTCAGAGTTTACCATTACAAACGTATCACTAATATGTTCCACTCATGGCTTCCTGTTTATTTTCTTATTTTCCTGTATTGTACCCTCCAGTAATTTTTTGCAAAAGGGTGAGAGGAAAGTAAACTTTCTGAGTTCTCATTTATCTTACAATTTCCATCACATTTGATTGGTGCATTGGCTATATCTCAAGTCTAGACTCAAAATTATTTCCCTAATAAATTTGAAGTCATTATTCCATTATTTTCTGGCATTAAGTCTGTTGATGCAAAGTTGACTTATCTTTTATTTGTAAATGAACTTTTTCACCCTCTGCAGATGTTTTTAGGGTCTTTTATGGATCTCTAGAATAGGTTTGAAATTTGGTGTTTTTTTCTTTAATCCTGTGAGGCACTTTATTGGCCTTTTCAATCTATTAGAAGACTAGTGTTACTTCTAGAATGTTTGTTGATTTTTCCCCTAAGTTTTTTTCTCTTCTATGTAGAAACAAATATTTTGTTAGTCAAATATTAGATCACTTGGTTGAATCACTGTATTTCATTATGTCTCATGTCTTGATCTTATATTTTTATACTGTGTATTAGGAAAGCGCCTGAACATTTTGAGTGTGTGTGTGTGTGTGTGTGTGTGTGTGTGTGTGTGTGTGTGTTAACATCTAGAAGGTTGACTTAACTTTCTTTTTTATCAACTTTTTAATCAGTAGGTGGAAGGGCATATAACATGAGTAATGACTGAAAGTCTTTTGTCCTTCTTACATTGAGGAGAGTGAAAAAAGACATAATTTCTGCCCCACTAGAGTTTAATATTTACTTGGGACAATAAATCAGTTACCTATTGCTGTATAACAGCTTAAAACTTAGTGACTTGAAACAACAGCCTTTTATCTGGCTCATGATTCCGCAAGATGGAAATGTGGGCTGGGTGCTGCCAATGATCTGGGTGGGGTCCAGTTGACCTCTCCTGACGTCACTCCATTGATGAGTTTTCGGGTCAGCAGAGGCAAGCTAGTTTCTGATGGCCTTGGTTGGTAGGTCTTGGATGGCTGAGAAGGCAGAAGCCTCTCTCCTTTTCTTTCCTTATCCTTAAACTGGCACACTTAGACTTATCCACATAATGGGAACAGAGTTCCAAGGGCAGCTTAGAAGGCAAGATCTAAAGCAGAAGCATTTTTCTAGTCTCTAGTAACTTTACATCTGCCATTATTCCATTGTGAAGGGACAATGCAAGGAAATGGATGGAGGGAGGTGTGAGAAAACTGGAGTTCTTGCTGCAGTAATCTACCAGAGATGAAATAAAAGACCAAAAATAGAAGACAGGACAATACTTAAACATTCTTTTAAAATTCAAAATCGTGTTTTAATATGGTATATTCTATAAGAATTTACTGAAAGAAAGATAAAGCTTTAAAACCCTAGAAAACCTTCATTGATGGATTGGGCTTTATCAGGTTATTAGAGATTGTGGATAAATTTGGATAGGCCAAAAGCCACACACAGATTCATGGACAGATTGGAGGTGTAGGGGATCAAAGGGGAGTGGGGAAAAGGACATGTTATTTCACTGAACTTGAGGATTTTCTCTGTAAAAGACTAGAAGTGATGGTAGATATTCAAATTAAGATTAGTTGCCAGAAGGCCTAACATTGTAATATTCTATTGCTGATGACACCTTAATATAAGGTAAAATGAAATAAAAGTTCCTTTTGGCAAATATATATGTTTTTAAATTTAAAAGCTTTCAGTTATTTTTCAGAAATATCTTCCATAAGGAAAATTGTGACTTGAGAATTAAGGACATCAGATATTTTGAATCTATAATAATAAAAGCATAGTATGCTAATTAGACCGGACAGCCGAACAACCTTCCGGATGTCCTTCCAGATGAAGCCACTGCAGCGCGGGCTAAGGCAGAGGCAGTGAGGGGTGATCAGGCAGGCAGGCAAGCAGTTAGGGGCGATGAGGCAGGCAGGCAGAGTGGTTAGGGGGATCAGGCAGAGTGGTTAGGGGTGATCAGGCAGGCAGGCAGAGGCAGTTAGGGGTGATAAGGCAGGCAGGCAGAGGCAGTTAAGGATGATCAGGCAGGCAGGCAGAGGTAGTTAGGGGCGATCAGGCAGGAAGGCAGGCAGTTAGGGGCATCAGGCCTGCAGGCAGAGTGGTTAAGGGCAATCAGGCAGGCAGGCAAGTGGTTAGGGGCAATCAGGCAGGCAGGCAGAGTGGTTAGGGGCGATCAGGCAAGCAGGCAGGCGAGCGGTTAGGAGGCAGTGGTCCCAGATTGCAAGAGGGATGTCTGACTGCCAGTTTAGGCCCTCTGAGGGTCTTGGATTGTGAGGGGATGCAAGGCGAATTTCGTGCACCAGGCCTCTAGTAAATATATAATCTAAAATTTATACAGGAGTAAGAGAGACTAAAATTTACTTTTATGTTTATCATATTTTTATACACTGGAAGATATTTGTTAAAGACAAGCACAAGCTATTTAATTTATTATAAAAATAGACCAGTCTTAATTTTTGAGGGCACTTGTGAAATCCATGTAACTTTTTCTGAAATTGACACAATTTTAGGCTTTCTTGATGGCAGTCATATGATTAATGATTATCCTTCATGGCAGTCAGTTAGTCTAAATTATTTAGGACTATTAGCTAAAGAATTATTGTTCACTGAAGAAATAAGCACTTAGTACTTGCATTTGGAATTATTTAAATCACACACTTAATTCCCTATAATGCAATAAATCAAGACTTGTGTTTAGGAAGAAAGTT
Source organism: Plecotus auritus (assembly GCF_963455305.1). Lineage (NCBI taxonomy): Eukaryota > Metazoa > Chordata > Mammalia > Chiroptera > Vespertilionidae > Plecotus > Plecotus auritus. Next base: position 128,328,576 of record NC_137771.1, on the reverse strand, counting down.
AATGTAAGTTTCAATTTATACACTGAAAATATATTTTTATATAATGAATTATAAACATTTTTCTTATGGCTATTTAGGTGTCTTCATTTGAAATAAATTATTAGAAATATATATATAATGCCAACTACACTATTCCTATTGATTTTAAAATAATTTAAGAAACTAAAGGATTGCATTAGCTTTGGGGTTTACTGGGAAGAATCTCTAAACAGATATTTTGTTAATCTTATTTTATTTTCAATTAGTTTAAATACATCATTTTATTAGTTTCAGGTGTACAACCCAGTGACCAGATATTACATAATTTAATAAGTAATCACCCCAATAAATCCCATACCCATCTGCACCACACCTAGTTATTAGAATATTATTGACTATATTCCCTATGCTGTACTTTACATCCTATAACAATCAATTTTTATTCCTAATCCCTTTACCTTTTTTGTCCACCCCCAACTTCCCTCTCATCTGGCAACCAACAAAAAGTTCTCTATAGCTATTAGTCTGTTTTTATTTTGCTTGTTCATTTTATTTGAAGATTCAATTGTTGACAGATATGTATTTATTGCCATTTTATTGCTCATATTTTCTTCTTCTTTTTATTATTCTTATTTTTCTTCTTTTTCTTTTTCTTCTTCAAGAAGACCCTTTAACATTTTATATAACACTGGTTTGGTGGTGATGAACCCCTTTAGCTTTTTTTTTTTTTTTTTTTTTTTTTTTTTTTTTTTTTTTTGTCTGGGAAGCTCTTTACATGTCCATGAATTCAAAATGATAGCTTTGTTGTTTGGGGTAATCTTGGTTGTAGGTTCTTGCTTTTCATCACTTTGGATATTTCTTGCCACTCCCTTCTGGCCTGCAAAGTTTCTTTCGAGAAATCAGCTGACAGTCTATGGGAGCTCCCTTGTAGGTAACTAACTGATTTTTCTCTTGCTGCTTTTAAGATTCTCTGCTTGTATTTAACCTTTTACATTTTAATTATGATGTGTCTTGGTTGGGCCTCTTTGGGTTCATCTTGTTTGGGATCTCTGTGCTTCCTGGGCTTGTATGTCTGTTTCCTATACCAAGTTAGGGAAGTTTTCTGTATGTATTTTTTCAAATAGGTTTTCAATGTCTTTGGCTTGCTCTCTTCTCCTTCCCACACTCCCATGATGCCAATGTTGGTATGTTTGAAGTTGTCTCAGATGCTCCTTACACTAGTCTTATGTTTTGTTTTGTTTTATTCATTTTCTTTTTGCTATTCTGATTGAGTGTTTTATGCTTCCTTATATTCCAAATCTATTATTTGATTCTGGGCTTCACCTACTCTACTTTTCATTCCCTATAAATTATTCTATATTTCAGTTAGTACATCAGTCACTTCTGACTGGTTCTTTTTTATGCTGTTGAGGTCCTCACTAAGTTCATTGAGCATCCTTATAATCAGTGTTTTGAACTCCACATCTAGTATATTGTTTGTCTCCATTTTGTTTAGTCCTTTTTCTGGAGTTTGGTTCTTTTCTTTCATTTGGACCATGTGACTTTGTCTCCTCATTTTGGCAGAGCTTCTATGTCTCCTAGGTTTGGTAGTGTGGCCTGATGTAGTAGGTGTCCTGTAGGGTTCAGTGGTACAGTCTCCCTGATCACCCTAGCTGAACACTTGAGATGCGCCTCCTATGTGGGCTGTACTCCCTTCTGTTGTGATTGAATCTTCACTGCTATTGGCACATTAATGCCATTTACTCAGGCTGATGAACTGCTGTGACCACTGATTACCAATCACCTTGGAATGGTGCAGGGGCCCATGACACAAAACAAGACTTACTTCTGCCTGGCTCTAGTACCCACTGAGTCCATCCCTTGAGTGTGTTGCTTGTGGAGGTAGTTAGGTGGTGGTGCTTCGATGTGGTCTGAATCTGTCCACTAGGTGTGCTGGTTCTGGGGCCTCTTGAGAGATGCAGGCCTAGGTCAGCCAGTGACTGTATTCTTCCCAGGGCCACCAAACATAATCTACAAAATGATCAGCAGATAGCTGCCTCTTGTGCTGGGTTTGGAGGTGCCCAGGCCAGGCCAAGCTGGGAACCAAGCCTGGGACCACTCAGCAAGAGGTATGTGATTCAAAGAAGTCAGATGCTGCTTATTTGAGAGATTTTAGAAAAATCTAAAGCATGATCCAAGAGAGTCCATTGCTATGGTAAAGCCACTAGAAACAGCTTGGGTAGGCCCTAAAGCTGGGTAGGCCAAGGTCTCAGGGAATCACCATGGTGGGGTAAACAGTGTGAGCCAGGGTGATGGAGACTCAGATATAGCAACTGTCTGCTGGTTCTGTGGTGAAGGGCTCAGAAAAGGAACATTGGCCTCTGCCAGCACTGTGTCTGGGATAAAGCTGGCCTTCCAGCATTTGCCTTGATGCCAAAAATTCAGTTCTTCCCCTTATGTCTCTGGTGCCTTTCAAGCTGCTGCCTCTGTGCTAGAGCTCAAAGGGAATGAGTCCAAGTAAGTCCATGTGTGGGCCCTTTAAGAGGAACTACCTGGGACTCTATCAACCTCAGCCAGAAGTTATGAGGATTTCTCTTCCTGGCATTAGAACCCTGAGCTAGGGGGCCTGGTGTGGGGCCGGAACCCTTAGCTCCACAAGAGAAACCTCCACAGCTGAGATATCCCTCCTGATTTTTATCCAACACACATGGGTGCGGGACCCATCCTTCCTGGTCTCTGCCCTTCCTACCAGTCTTGATGTGGCTTCTTCTTTAAATCCCTATTTGTAGGACTTCAACTCAACTAGGTTTCAGTTGGTTCTGAATGTTGGTTGTTCTGTAGTTTAGTTGTAATTTTTTTTTAACATATTCCATTGATTTTTTACAGAGAGGAAGGGAGAGTGACAGAGAGTCAGAAACATCGATGAGAGAGAAACATCGATCAGCTGCCTCTTGCACAACTCCCACTGGGGATGTGCCCGCAACCAAGGTACATGCCCTTGACCGGAATCAAACCTAGGACCCTGCAGTCCACAGGCAGACGCTCCATCCACTGAGCCAAACCGGCTAGGGCATGTAATTTTGATGTGGTTGTGGAAGGAGGCAAGTACCACATTTAGCTATGTCTGTACCTTGACCAGAAGTCCCCAGCAGATATTTTTTTATTAACTAGTTATTTCCCTGAAAATAAAATTAGTTAGTATAATTGAGAATTAGTCTAATATCTGCTAATTATCAATAGCTGCTACACGTGCTCAATGCCTTGAGAGTTTTATGATTTGCTATTTGACAAAACTGATCTTAGAAAAGATGTGTAGTCTGAGAAATTCGAGGTTAAGGAATTTCTCCATGTTTAGCATGAGTTGTATGTGTTAGTAAACTATGTAAATTACATGAGGAAGAATACAATCCAACTGTAGACATTAACCTAATTTGGAGAAATATTTGCAGCCATTAGTGCCCATGGAAGCATTGGCCTTTACACATAAGCAGGCAAAAAACGTACCAACCAACCAACCAACAAAAACACCCTGACAACTGGAAAGAATACTGATCTCTTGCACTAAAATTTAAGTACATCAAAGTCAGATCTCATCAGATCCCATAGTTTGATTCTTCCCAAAACACCCTCAAATGGCTTCTCATCTTGATTATTGTCCTTACCACAAAGTACAGAATACTTCACATTTACATTAATCACAAAACTATCAGAGGTATTGATGTTACACATGGTTTGGAATGGCCCTTAATCTTTTCTGCATCTGGAGAACCTTGAATAGTGCATGATAAAAATAGAAATAATTATAAGTATATGCAAAAATTGTGTTTTCTGCAGCTGAGTTGAGCTATTTCTTTCTCTTTTCTTCACCTTCCCAAACTTTTCTCTTATTTTCCTTCTTATTTTTCTACTTTTTTTCTCTTCCTTCTTCTTTGCTTCCCACACCTTTGCATACATTCTTGTTTGCACATATAAGCACATACAGTTGCACAAAGAGTTTCTATGAGTTAATACCACTGCTTTTTCTCCCTTCTGTAGAAGTGAAGTTTAATACAAAATTCTACAACAACCGATTTCAAATTTTTAAGGTTCAATAAATGAGTCTTGCACAGCAATTATGATTTTTATCTACAAAACAATTATAGACTATAATATCAGATTAAAGGAATCCCATACATATGGAGTAATATCTAGAAAGCATTTGATATTCATTATAATTCTAATTTCCCTTTAAGATTTGAAAGCACAGTAGTTAATAATAATAACATTACTGACAACATAGTATGTGTATGTTTATTATGTATCAAGATCTATTCTAAGCACACTACACCCTTAATGCAATTTAATCTACAAAACAACTTCATGAAGGAGGGTACATTTTCTAGTTGAGGAAACTGAAGCACAATAAAATCACACAGCTACAAGGTTTGAGAGCTTATGTTTTTTGTTTGTTTGTTTTGTTTTGTTTTTCCCTGAATATGGGACTGAGGTATTTTTAAACTTCTTAAAATTAAGAATAATATAAGAAGAGTACAAAGTATATCACAAAGAATAGCTATAACCTTATTCATGTATTAACAATTTACTGTACTTTTATGTCTTACACTTCAATTTGTATTTCTTAAGATTAGGAATATTTTCTTACATAATCACAGGGGAGTTCTCAACTTCAGTAAACATCTCCATGGATACAACTACTTTTCTTTGATTCATATTTCAATTTTTCAACTGACCCAATAATGTCCTATATAACATTTTTAATAGTATAGGATCCAGTCTAGGATCAGGCATTACATTTAATTTTCATGTATATCTAGGCTTGTTTATAACTGATATTCTTAAGAATAGAGTGAGACTGAGGTCTTTCTTACAAATAAGTGATTAATTAAGAGGGTGGTTGTGAAAGAAACAGATCTGAAGGAAAAATTTAACATGAAGAGAAGGTCTATGAAAAATTTAGTAAATATCCTAGGGAGGTAATCAAAATAATCGAAGCTATATTTATTCTGAACTTTCAAGGATAAGCATACATAGAATAGTTATTGTACACATTTCCAGTTTTCCACTAAATGTGAGTGTCAAACTCTGTAGAAGAAAGTTCCTGTATTTCTCAAGCTAATCTGGCAAAAATGACACTATATGTAAAATGAATTAATTAATTAGTTAATTAAAACTATCCACCTATAAATAAATATTGATTTGCTTGTGTGGGGGGTTTTTTGCTATTAGCAAAATTGAACATACAAAATTTACCCTGGAAGATCACATAGTTAATTAAGGTAATGGTAGTTTAGACTAAACTGCTGGAAGTGGAGATAGAGAGAAGTGGATGAATTTGAGTGTAATTAGGGACATTAAATTGACAAGATTCTGTGACAAATTGAACTGAGAGGTAAACTGGAGGGCAGAGTCCTAAGCTTCAAGTTTGTATAACTGGCTTATTGATGTCATTCACTGTGCTAACCTAAGAAGGTAGACCACCAGATTATGAGAGAGAAGGTCAAAAGTTCAGTTGGGATATAGTCACTTCCTAGATATTTGGATAGTGATACTGCAATATCTATACAAATCTAAAAATCATTGAGGAGGGTTGAGATAGAAAAAAACAAATTTGCTCATTACCTGCATATAGGTGATAGTAGAAATACTGAATGAAAAAGAAGTTGCTTAGTATGACTCTAGAGAGAGTGAAGAAAATAGAGTCCATGACATAGCTTGAATGATGCCCAGAAAAAAAGGACTTGATGAAGGATGGTTACATTGCAAAGGAGCTTGGAGTAAAACAGCAATCAGAGAGGTAAAAGTACAATCAGAGAGAGTCATCACAAAAGGCTAGAAAAGAGTATTTGAAAGAACTAAGAAATATTCATTATTGTCAATGTTTCTAAGAGGGCCCTAGCTGATTTGTCTCAACGGATAGAGCACCAGCCTGCAGACTGAAGGCTTCCAGATTCAATGCCTGTCAAGGACACATACCTCAGTTGCAAGATCAATCTTTGGCCCTGGTCTTCTGTTGGAGGCAACCAATCCATGTGTCTCTCACACATCTCTCTCTCTTTCTCTCTCTCTCTCTCTCTCTCTCTCTCTCCTCTCTCCCTCTTGCATCTCTCCCCCTCCCTTCCACTCTCTCTAAAAAAATCATCAATGAAAAAATAACCTAGGGTGAGGATTAACAACAAAAACGTTGCCATGAGGGTAAAAAAGTGTTGGAAAATGCCCTTGACTTTGGGATCACCCTAGTTCTGGTGACTTTATTTATAACTTTCACTGTGAGAGGTCACAAAGAAGTGATAGTGAAGAACATTGAAACTTTTAAAACACAAAGACAAGTGTTTTTAAATAGTGACTTTAAAGAAACAGAATAAGTGGTACCAGTAGGTTTTTTTGAAATTGAGAGAGGTTTATGTCCTGCTTTCCTTTTTATTTTTTTTTTTAAAGCTATTAGAACTAGTTTACCTTGAACAGGAAAGAAATGAGTTGAGAAGGTATGCTGAATGCATAGAAGCATGAAAAGATACTAGAAAGTGTAAGTTCTTTGAGAAGATGGCAAAGGATTGTGATTCAGAGTCAAAGATCTAGGATTGGCCTTAGATGGAGCTCAAGAGGAAAGAAGAAAAGGAGAAGCACAGATGTCCCAAGAGGTGTAGATTTGGAAGCCAAAAGTCAAAAGAGTCCCTATAAAAAAATTTTTTTTTTTCATTTAGAGCTATTAACTGGGGTCATTTTTAAAGAGAGAGAATCCAAATGGAAACAGATACTGTCAGGAGCTCAAAGAAGACTGGAGTGTTGTTCAGAAAAGTGGGACATGATTTCTCTGTCCAGTGGACAGTGTTAAGGGCCTCTTGGAGTTGGAAATCATAATTTATTTTGAAAGTGTTTGTCCTGTTGTGGGACATCTCTTAGCAGTATGTATGTGTCTGTTCATGAGCAGGTTGGAGAAAGTAGGTAATTTATGTAGAACTGTGTTTTTGCAAGGCAGATTTCATTAAAAAACAAAAGAGTTTGAATATTCTAATAGAATTACTAGTACTGAAATGAATGGTAAGGGAGTCTATGTTAAATATTAAGGGAAGTGAATGAAAGGTAGAAATAGTGGTTTGAACAAAGTGAAGCAGGCAGTGGAGGCTTTGATGAGGTTAAAATATCAGTTGTCTCACAAGAAAACTGAAAGAAGAGAAGGCAGTGCTTGAATTTTTTTATTTTATTTTATTTATTTTGTTTGTTTGCAACATATGAAAGATTTTTATAAAATGCGATTTACATACAGTATATCTCGTTTTTATAACAATATGATTCTATTTTTCTTTTTTATTTTTCTTTTTTTAAATAAATCTTTATTGTTCAGATTATTACAATTGTTCCTTTCCCCCCCCCCATAGCTCCCCTCCACCTGGTTCCCACCCCACACTCTGCCCTTACCCCCCCCACTGTCCTCATCCATAGGTGTACGATTTTTGTCCAGTCTTTTTCCACACCCCCCACACCCTTTCCCCCCCCCACCAAGAATTGTCAGTCCACCCTCTTTCTATGCCCCTGATTCTATTATATTCACCAGTTTATTCTGTTCATCAGGTTTTTTATTCACATTATTTTTAGATTAACTTGTTGATAGATATGTATTTGTTCATAATTTTTATCTTTACCTTCTTCTTCTTCTTCTTCTTCTTCTTCTTCTTCTTCTTCTTCTTCTTCTTCTTCTTCTTCTTAAGAATACCTTTCAGCATTTCATATAATACTGGTTTGTCGGTGATGAACTCCTTTAGCTTTTTCTTATCTATGAAGTTCTTTATCTGACCTTCAATTCTGAATGATAGCTTTGCTGGGTAAAGTAATCTTGGTTGTAGGTTCTTGCTATTCATCACTTTGAATATTTCTTGCCACTCCCTTCTGGCCTACATAGTTTCTGTTGAGAAATCAGCTGACAATCATATGGGTACTCCCTTGTAGCTAATTAACTGTTTTTCTATCGCTGCTTTTAATATTCCCTCTTTGTGTTTTGCTCTTGACATTTTAATTATGATGTGTCTTGGTGTGGTCCTCTTTGGATTCCTTTTGTTTGGGGTTCTCTGCACTTCCTGGACTTGTAAGTCTATTTCTTTCACCAGGTAGGGGAAGTTTTTGTTCATTATTTCTTCACATAGGTTTTCAATATCTTGCTCTCTCTCTTCTTCTGGCACCCCAATAATTTGGATGTTGGTACACTTGAAGTTGTCCCAGAGGATCCTTACACTATCTTCATATTTTTGGATTCTTTCTTCTTTTTGCTTTTCTGGTTGGGTATTTTTTGGTTCTTCGTATTGCAAATCTTTGACTTGATTCTTGCAATCCTCTAGGCTGCTCTTGGATCTCTGTATATTATTCTTTATTTCAGTCAGTGTATGCTTAATTTCTAGTTGGTCCTTTTTCGTATCCTCAAGGGTCTTGCTAAATTTATCGGCCTTTTCTAGGAAATTCTTGAAAAACCTTATAACTGTGGTTTTGAACTCTATATCCAGTAGTTTGCTTTCCTCCATTTCTATCATTTGTGACCTGTTTCTTTGTCTCTACATTTTGGCTGCTTCCCTGTGTTGATAGAGTGCTTTTGTGTGCTAGGTGTCCTATAGGGCCCAGTGGCTCAGCCTCCCCAGTTACCTGAGGTGGACGCTCTTGGTGCACCCCTTTGTGGGCTGTGTGCACAGACTTGTTGTAGTTAAACCTTGATTGTTGTTGGTATCAGTGGGAGGAATTGTCCTCCAGGTCAATTGGCTGTGAGAATCAGCTGTGTCTGTGATAGGAGAACTTCTGTGCTGGAGACACCCTTATGGGGCAAGACTTGCTTCAGTGGGACTTTGGAGCTCACTGAGTTTGCCCCCTGAGTGTGTCCCTTATGGATCTGAGCAGTTGTAATCTGAATGGTCCCACTCTGACCCCTGGGTACACTGGCTCTTGGATCTCCAAGGAGGTGCTAATTTAGCCTCTGCCTGAGGCCACCCAGCAGGAGCTATGGAGAGATCTGCAGATTCCTCTTCTTTGTTTGGGGTTTTGGAGGTGCCCAGATGAGGCCCAGCTATGAAGCAATGCAAGCTGCTGTGGGGCCTTGGCCCTTCTTTTGGATGTTCTGGATCTCTCTGACCCAGCTGCAGTTTGTTAGGTAATTTTAGATAGCAAAGGACCAGACCATTCATATACAAAAGCCTCTGCACACAGCTTTGGTGGGGCGGTGTATCAGGGAATTAACAGGGCAGAACAAACAGCTATGGCTGATCCTCAGCCCAGCCTTAAGAGGCCCCTGGGTCTCAGTGTCCCTCAGTAATCGCTGCAAGTACCTCTGAGAGAAAGCTGCCCTGGTGTTCCAGCCAGATGCCAGACAGTCCAGTTTCTCCCCGTATGAGTCTGGGTCCCCAGAGTCTCACCCTAAACTGGGGTTCAGAGCAGTCGGGAGCTTGTGTCTCCCTCCAGATTGAAAAAGACAACCGCATCCTTAGCTGCCAGCCCCTTGCACACTCGCACCTCCGTACCTCTGCACTTTACTTACGCAACTCCTCTGAGTCTCAGTGTGCTTTTCCCTTTCCTTCTAGTTGTAGAATTTCCACTCAGCCAGCCTTTCTGTGGTTCTGGATGATGTCCATTTTGTCTTTTAGTTGTAGTTTAGAAGTGGTTGTGCGAGACAGCAATTTCAGGTGTTTGTTTACCTATGCCGCCATCTTGTTTTCTCCTGAATTTTTTATTTTAGATGTGGCTCCATCTCAGATGATAGAAATGCAGTGATGCTAAGGACCTGCCTGTGACAATGAGAGAGTGTGTCTGAGAGGGAGAATGGGAGAACTTGTCCAGCAACAAAGGGATCAAAGACCGAGAGATCAGGGTACATACATGTTGAAAGCATCCTCAATTAATTGGTGGTTCATGCAAGTCTGGGAACCATTGCCAGAGAATTTAAGAAAGGGCAGCAAGAGAGAGTCTGAAGATGGCAAGAACTAAGAGGAGGCCATGGTCTACTAGAAGCAGAAAGAAGTTTTTAAATTTGTTTTGTTTTGCTTTTAACAAGAGGATTAGGAAGTAATGGTTTGGAATGCGGAGTGTAGAGGACCCAACCCATAGCCAACCTATGAGGTATCTTCTAGTACTAGAAAATAAATAGAAAATGCTGGACAATGCTGCCAGTGTACTGGTATCTCCAGAGGTGAGCCAAGATTCAGTTAAGGCAAGGAAGTGACAGTAAATTAGAATGTGCTAATTTAGAAGTATGTATTGGTGCAGCACAAGTGATTGAAAGTAGGGAGAATCATAGGATTGTTGTCAGGGAGGGCTTCTAGGCACTGATGAAAATTGGAACCCAGCAATTGGCAACCACTGTATAACAAAACTCTAAGTTAAGCGTGCATATGTGTGTACTAGTATATGTGTATGGCTATGTGGGGATGTTTCAGGAATTTTTTCCAGTTTTCTTCAGATGTAATTGACATACAGCACTGTATAAGTATAAGGTATACAGCAGGGAAATATTTTTATTACCCCAAAAAATAATTACTAAATTTCATGTATGTTTCCACATTCAAATTTACCTTAAAAATGCTATAAAGAACAGTTTTTTACATGCTGTCCCTTCTTCTGGAATTTTCTAAGATAGCTACATGGCTAAATTCCTCACCACCTTTAGATCTTTGCTCAAATGACACCCTTGCTTTCCACAGAAAGCCCTTCTTCCCACCCAAGCCCTCCATATTCTCCTTCCCAGCTTTATTTCATCTTTAGCACTTTCTACAGGCAGATGTTTGGTCCATTTCTTTTGTTCACAACTGATAGTAGCAGCTGTCACCATATTTGGAACATGGTAGATTTCACTAAATAATTTCTAAATGAACGAGTTTGTGCATACATGAATAAAGAGACATAGAAATGCAAAGGGGGTTAAGTACAATTTCAAAAAGAAGTTACACAAATATTTGGATCAATGAATACATTGTTGGGGTAAATATGGGGCCCTCCAGGGTTATAGGGTACAAGCACACTGTGGATGAATAAATTGTACTATGAGTATTTTAAAGTCGCCTCTTTATTTCAGTCATCTCCGGATTGCAGGATGATTTTAATGTCATTTGAGAATTCAGTTCCCTATCAAATGGTCCACTGACTAGTCTCCTTTTGGTTCACTTTTCAAACCAAATAAAGCACAGTGTTATTCCCCTGCATGAGGCGGACTTTGCAGCTGAGCGCCTCCGGGCATGTCAGGTCTGGGCTTAGATGAGCTGCCAGTTTCTGCAACTGCAAAAATCAAGCTGCACAAACTTCGAAAGCATGGGAATGGTGGAAGAAAGCAGGACTCTGTTTCCCTGTGACACATTACTCTTGAAAAGCATTTAAGAATTTACTGGGCTAAATGTAGGACATGCTTCGGCATTTTTAAAACTTTTTTAAAAAATGGTTAAGACTTTTTTTTCCTGTGTGTACTGAGTGAGACTTTCAAAACTGATGATCAGTGACAATCTGAATCTTTAAATTGATTTTTTAAAATCTGGATTGGTTTTTATCTTCCTTTTGTTTGTTTTCTTTTTTAAATGGCCTTAGTAAAACTCTCCTTTTATGCATATGAGCATATACATGTAAGATACACACATACACATATTTGTCTTAAAATAAAACAAAAGGTCATTTTTGGAACACTTTTAATAAACATCTCTCTTCTAAATAATAAATATCTCAACATTATTTCATATTGTAAGTTTCTGTGCATGTGTGTGCAAATGCATATATGTGTGAAGGGAAAATGTGTATATATATAATTTTCCTAGAAATGATTTTCTATCAAGAATATATTGGCTATATGAACAGACTTACTTAAAATGTTCCTTTAACAAGACAAGCTTTACATTTTCCATCTTTTGGAGTCTTTTGAGTAAGATGAACTGACGTTAAATGAGGGGAGACTGTGGTGATGTCAACGTAGAGTAATGTTTCACTACCCATCTTTTACCCTAGCCATAGACCTGTGAGAAGATCCATCACTAATTTCAAATTTCCTTGTGTACTGGATGGCACTGGATTGTTAACATGTTGTGTAATGACCTGTGCGAATCAATAGGATATCTGTCCCATCCTGAAAGATAAATATGGATGAGTACCAAGTCATCAGTCATTTGGCCTGCTGATGTTCATGCATATTCGCACTCAGTGAAGCCATTCAGGAGAAGGAATTGGTCCCATAGTGATCCTATGCCTTTGGGTCTCAATTACCAGGAGATAGATCAGATTCTGTATATTTGCATATGGAGAGACTGAGAATGCAGCTGGACAATTTCCTTCCGGCTTTTTCTGGACTAAGATAGATATTGTTGTTCATCAACAAGGACTGCAAGTTTAAAGAAAAGTGTTTTTTTTTTAAAGATGAAATAAACCTAGAATATTTTAAAGATACACTTCAGATGTTTTAGAAATATATTTTCCCATGGTTTTGGTAAATGTTCTCTGTCCTCTGGCATTTGCTATTCCTTTTGTGTCCCTTGCTTCCTGGTTTCTAAGTGTGTGCTATCCAAGGGAAATGAATTTAAAGTTTCAAAAAGTTTGCTTTTGAGAAAAATTGAGCAAGAAGGTCAGGAGGCAAGTATAAAACAGATAATTTCCCTTTCAAATTCTTTGTCCCTTTTCCTTTCAGTACCCATAGGAGATGTTAGGCTCAATTTATACCATTTGTAGAAAATATTTCTGAATGATTTGGTCATTAATTCCTGTAATCATTAGTTGATAGAAAATAGCTGTGACAAAATGAATTTCAGAATGAAAATCTAGCTAACAGACAGCTTCCAAGGCTTAGAAAATCCTATCTGATCTATAAATACTTCTCATTTTACACAGAATAATGTAGCTTGAATATTTTAAAATATTCATCAGACATACACATTATTTTGTAATATAGTGATTCCATTCAAATGTGAAATATAACCATATGGTGTTTAGAAACATAAATCTTAGTAGCCAACAAATTTTTAGAAAATCTAGAGATTATGTTGATATTAAAAATATGGGAATAGGTCCTTATGCTCTTTAAGTTTTTTTTAAATAATTCATAGATGCAATCATTTTAAGTGACAAAAGTGATAGAAAGGAGAGAATTAGGACCCACAGTAAATTATACTTGACCCTAAGTTTATAATGAAAGCCATTTTCATTATGTCAGATTTCCTCAATGTTTGGTTTTATGGGTAGTGTAATACCCTTCTCTCAAATGGAGACTTGCTTTGCTCAGCCTGTGCAGACTATTTACTCTTCATGGGGAGTCTACTTTGTGATTAAAAATACACGAATTCTCTGAGGTAACTTCACTTTACACATGAAAAACTGTGACTTCAGGAAGTTAATTAATTGGCAAGTTCACATATTTAATAAGAGACACTATTATTTAATATCACAGATGCAGCATGTTTTGGATTTCCCTGAGAAATGGGCAAAAGCAATAATAACTAGAAAAGAACATGATGATTATGATGGGCAAGAAGAGAAATAGGTATCACACCAAAAGGATGACTATTGTGTAGAAAGAAAGAATTTGTGCTGGAGGCAAGGCACAATATACCCAGTGTAAATGCCAACTGTCCATTTAAGAACTATTTCCTGCACTGCTGGTGCCCTACAGGTACTGGCAGCTTCCATTTCAGAAACAAGACGATTTTAACAACGCAGAGCTGGAGGTAGTGGATACAATTTTATACACATGAACAGCAATAATAACTACCTAGTGTTCTAATCTCAGAGCGATACCATCTTATTTCAATGAAAATATATCATTAAATTAACATTTGATTAGAATTTTAGAAAATTGTAAGAATTGGAATAATTGGATTAATTAGAACAATTTTAAGAGCTATTAATGTTTAGAATAATTATAAGATTTATTAACCTTTACTTGCATTCTTAATAAGCCCTTATAGTTTTTCACTCCAACTTAAAAAATGTTGCTTCAAAGAATTATAATGTAAGGAAATTTATTTCTTCTTCCCTTCAGTCGAACTTTTCTATTGGGTTAGATGTAAAGTAGTATGGTGACAAATTATTTGTTATTTTTTTGAAAATGAAAAAGCCACTTTTGAGTTCAATTATACTTTTTAAAAATTATGTGAATTCACGCAGATACTAAGCTTTGAAAAAGGACCCATAAAACTAGGTAATTTAAGAAAAATAATTGACTAATTTAGACTAGTTAAGCAAGCTATGTGAGTATGTTAAACAGATGCATTAAATGTGACAGTGTGTCCCCTTTGGATGGGCTCATTCTGAGTTAGAATTTGAATCTGCTTCTCATCAGTGTCAAAAATACCATATAATTTTATAAAAAAGTGTATTTTCTTCCATTCTGACCCAGGTTCCCCCTTTTCCCCATCCCAGGGGTACCCACATTCTGGGAATGATTTAAAATGATGATGTATATAATACACTTGGGCTACTCCCCCCACCCCCATTATCTCCTTCTTGTCTGGAGGACATTACTGCTTGCTCTCTGTGGAAGAGAAAGCAGGCCTTCCTTTTCATAATTGCCTTTGTGTGTGTGTTGAGAATGTGGGAGTTGGCCAGTTTCTCATTTCAGAGTATTAGTGTGAAGCTGTGATTCTCAAGGGGCATTGATTTTGCCCCCACTTCCCCAGGGGACATTTGGTAATGTCTAGAGGCATTTTTGGATTGTTATAACTGGGGTCGGAAGGAGTGGGGATTTGCTACTGGCATCTGGTGGGTAGAGGTCAGGAACAATGCTAAACACTCTGCATTCACAGGTCATGCCCCTACAACAAAGAATTATCCAACATAAATGTCAATACTGCTGTAAGAAATCCTAACTATAGTGAAGAAAATCTGAGGCAACCATTTGAAAATATTTGTCAGTTACCTATTTTTACCTGAAAAAAAAATTCATATAACAAGGAAAGGAAAATCTACTTTTTATCACTATTTGTTTAATAAAGGCTTCATTCTTGTTTTCCTTTAAAGACATATCAGAGCCTAATGGTACTCCATGACACATAGCTGGGCAATCAACTTCTCAGGGAGAATACACACACAAACACACACACCCCCACAATATTGCAATCAGAAATACATTTTGTTACCATTGGCTTAAAGGCTGCTCCCACACACTGTCACTGACTTCATCTTTTTATGCTGTATCAGGAAATTCAGGTGATAAGTAATAAAATCACAATAAACTAGAAAGAGAAATGGATATTTCAACTCTTAAAGTAATTGGCTTTTGATTATTTATTATGTTTTAGAATCTGATCTCATTGTTGAATACACAACAGACACTAAAGATGGCAAACAGACACACAAACATGAAGAAAATGAGGGAGGGAAAGAAAAGAGAGAAGGAGAATAAAGAGGAGGAGGAGGAGGAAGAGTAGAAGGAGGAGAAGAAGAAAAAGAAAAGGGAAACAGGAGAGAGGGATGAAAGAGGAGTATCCAAAAAGAAAATTCTATAGCCAAATATTTTGGGGATTGGTTTTTCTTCTTGCTCTGCCTGGATATTGCTCCTTCATTTGTTTGTCCATAAATTAAATTTCTAATGAAGACATAGAATAAATATATACAATAATAGATTGGATTTTTACATTAGAATAATTTCATTGCAAGATTTAAATTATATTTTCTCTTATAACAGAACCTGTACATTCCTGTCCCTTCTCTCACTAAACACCCATATAAAACTGAAATCCTTGACCATATTTTAGTGGAATAAATGAATATATTTGTTTTATCAATTCTGTCCTTTCTGGATTATTCATATTCACATCTTAGATATCACTAGCCTTTAAAATGGTAAATGGCTTACATTTGTATCTCATAAATAAATGGGTAAGGAAATATTTTTGCATTATGACTTTAAGTGATCAAAAAATACTTATCACTCTGTAAGGAAATAGCTGCTGTTAATCCTATCTTTCGGGTGCTTTTATGGGACTCCTATAAAAGCATCGTTCATGTCAAGATTGAAAGTAGTGTTTGATGGCAATGTGGAAGGTGGCCATCAGACCAGTTAATGTGCAATTCGGGTGATTCCCATAAGAATCAGCAAGGGCATATCATCATTCGATGATTAGAAAAATGAACAGCACTGTTACAAGAGCTTGGCAATTAATTAAATGATATGCTTGTTCATCTTGCAGGTCAAGCAGATAATTGTGCTGAGAATTGCTTTGAAATCATGCATGGCTTAACTTAGCCCTTTTGAATCCCAGGGGAGATTTGCAGGTCACACTGCGTATCACACTTCTTGTGGATGGGGAACTAATACTAGCTAATCCTGTTAGCATACACAATGGGATAAGAGATAGCTAAAGATTCGCAGTTACATGGTATAAGTTAACATGCCCGTTAAAGAGCCCTTGCAGGCTTTCACTTATTTTTTTATGTAGCTATAATATAATAATTGTTAGATTTAACTTGGCATATGTTTCTATGAATGGCTGCAATGGTATCAACCTTAATTGATCTTTATGTAAATTTGTATACCCATTTAACAGGCAAAACTTAACACCTCCCCACTATCCCTCCCCCCGCTAAAAAACAAAAACAAACACAGTTGAAAAATAAGAGCAGATATTTATTTGTCCCTTGATCCTGAAATTCCCAGGCATCTTCAAATATAGTAGGTTAGGTCAACATTGAAATGTTTTAAGGGAAATGTAATGCTAAACAAAAATCCAAGCTTTCCTGCCTTGTTTTTATATAATGTTGGAAATTCTAAACCTTAACTAAATTCAATTTTAGAACTGAGTAACTGATCAGAAAGTTCGAGGAAAGAAGTGGATAGAGCTTTGGAGTTAGGAAATAGAGTTCAGAGAGGTTAAGAAATTTGCTCAAGATTACACAGCTATAGAATAGGAATGGACCCTCAGGTCATTTGACTTCAAAGGTGTTTTTATTAAGCCACAATTAAGCTCTGATACAAGTTACTTAATAACAATTTCTGATCTGAGTCCCAGCTTTCCTGTTCAACTGCACAGAAATCAATCCTTGGAAGCTCCGATAAACCACCTGAAAAAACCGAGAAGGGCTACCTGATGATTAAACTAAGAAAACTAGCCCTAGCTGGTTTGGCTCAGTGGATAGAGTGTCGGCCTGCAAACTGAAGGGTCCCAGGTTTGATTCCGGTCAAGGGCACGTGCCTGGGTTGCGGGTTAGATCCCCAGTAGGGGACATGCAGCAGGCAGCTAATCAATGATTCTCTTTCATCGTTGATGTTTCTATCTCTCCCACTCCCTTCCTCTCTGAAATCAATAAAAATATATTTAATAAATAAATAAATAAACTAAGAAAACTAAATGGCCTGGGAAGAAGCAACCTGCCCTGCTCTGTCAAAAAAATATTCTCAGCAAAACTGCTCAATAATTAGAGTTCATGGATTCTAGGTTGGGCTAATAATCCTCACTTGGGAAATTTAGACATTATTCCATCTAACATGCCATATACAATTAGATATTTTTGGTCTACAAATGAACAACATTCCTTGATCCTGAATCTATAGCATCAAATGAAATGGACTTGGGCCTTTTCACTGACAGAAATAAATAGGAGTATCTGTGTACATTTGAAAGGTAAATAACAAATTTATTTTAGCAAAATCAGAACACTATCATCTTGGGGAGAAAAGAGTCCCCATGTCTGTTACATTGTAAAAGTAAAAGATTTAGCCCTTGCCGGGTGGCTCGGTTGGTTAGAGCATCACCCAGTACACCAAAAGGTCAGAGATTTGATTCCTGGTTGGGGTGCTTAAGGGAGGCAGCAGATCAATATTTCTCTCTCACATAGATCTCTCTCTCTCTCTCTCTCTCTCTCTCCTCTCCCCTTTCCTTTCTCTAAGCATGTCCTCAATGGGTATTAAAAATAATAAAATAAAAATTAAAAATTAAAGATTCATTATTATTATGAAAACCCTTTAACTCTTAAAAACTAATATAGTGTAGTTAATTTTATCCTGATATTCTGGAACACTTTTGTGAATAATTTATTTGGAATCATGTTAGAAAATGGATATTTAATCATGTACTATAAATTTATCATCTCCCTCCTTGCAATAAAATAGTCTTCACTATAAAAGTGATGCATTTTGGACTCTATACAAAAGAATATACTTATTATAGTTGGTAAGAGTTTCAGACTTGGGTGCCTGCAGAGTGCAGGCAGGTGCTGTCCCTGCATAAAATGGCCTGGATGTAGAGAGGCAGGAGGTGGTGGAACGGTTAAGGGGGCATATGCTTCCACAGCCAGTTCTTTCCATATGGGGATTCCAGCCCATTGTTGACAGAACTTTGGTTTTCTCAAAGTTCAGTAGTAAATAGGATTTATATTGGAAATTTGTCATTTGGTAAATGCTGGGTTGTATCACTCATCATGCAGAACAAATAAACATATTTGAGAACTATATGCATGATGCTGAATGCCAGTTTACATTCACCAGGGAAAGTTTCACAGAATGAAATTAAATTGTCTATATAAGAAAATTGCAGTATGTAATGAGCATTTTTTTCTGCTTTTACCTGAAAGCAGAAAAAAATTGCTCATTTTTATTTCTTATTTTTAATGTGTTTTTACTGATTTTAGAGAGAGAGGAAAGGAGAAGGATAGAAAGAGAAAGATATTGTTTGGCTGCCTCCTTCACACCCGCTACTGGGGACAGAGCCAGCAACTCGGGCATGTGCCCTGACTGGGAATTGAACCAGTGGCCTCTTGGTTCATGGTTGATGCTCAAACACTGAACAACACCAGCCAAGCCTATTTTCTTTTATTTAGATAATCTTTACACATAAAGAGACTTCTTATGATTTCTCATGTCCAGTTTTTGGAACTATCTTATGTATAATAAAAATTTTTCTTAATCAAATTTTAAATGATTTTTTATTACTCTCAAAGCATAACTTGCTACCAATAGAACCATGAGTCATTTGCCATTATTTAAAGTTGATTTTATTTGGAATCCCATTATATGTGATTGTTTAATAATATATTTATGTGAGATAATTTTTCTTTAAATACAAAACTACAAACAACCTAAAATAATAGAAACATTTAAACTCTAAATGTCTCAGCTCAGATGAAAATAAGATCCCCTGCCACCCTATAAAACAAAAAAACAAAAACAAAACAACAACACCAAAACTATTTTTTAAATGGACTTTGCTCATGTTTCATCCACATGGCTACTTCTGTAGTGATGATCCATGGTTCAAGCAAGAATGTCAAAATTCAGAAACATTCTAAGGGTAAAGCCATGGAATCACTACACAAGACACCAGCCCAGAGGCGGTTGATGAAAATAGTGCCTGAGCTGGGCTAAACAGGGAATAACTAAGAACTCTTTGAGAGCCATGAGTTAGAAACGCTGATCTAAGAATGTGTAGAAGACACGTCCCTTAGAAGGAATTTGTAAAAATGTCCAATTTGCTGATTATTTTTTCTGAAATTGTAGTCCTCTTAAATAAAAGCATATCTGAAACCAAAGTCTAATCCTGTAGTTAATTTTAGTTAAATGGGAAGTTTAAAAATCAGGTGGAATCTTGAAAACTATATATGCATTCTTATATCAGCCTAGGAGATCTTGCAGCTGTTCACAGTTTCACTTTATAGCATGTGTCACTGTGACAAATGAAAAATATTTTCATCCACTAGGATTACTGAGTTGCTGAAAAGCAATAAACAAACTGTAACGAGAATTATGTATGTAACTGACAGTTAATCAGACTATTTGGAGTGGTAATGAAGAGAATGAGAAGATTGGATAAAGTGTTCTCTGCAGACTAGCAGTCTACACTACATTAATAATTTATTAGCTAAAATTTGTGGTTATTACTGGCTAATGTGGTTAGCATTGGTGTATTGTAAGGATTTCTCAAAAAAAACACAGGGAGAAGCTAATAGATACAGCTCCCTTTGAAATTTTATCTTTTCAGTAGCTTTTTCAATCCAAGGTGGGCTACTATCAGTGATCCTCTTTCAGAAAAATAAATGTGGTTTCACCTCATCCCAGCTGAATATAATGGGGAGTTGCTTTTATTTTTTTTTAATTCTTTATTGTTTAAAGGGGAGTTGCTTTTAAATTCTTAGTTTCTTTTTACTAACTCTTCATAGTAAAGTGGTGGGTAATTACTTTGAATGCAGGTATTTATTGAGAAGGGAGCTTCAGTGAAACTTCAGAAAAAGTAGCAGTGTTATTACTTAGTAGAATGAATGCAAAATTCCAATTTATAATATGGGTTTATTAACAGAGCCTATAAAATGTTAGTCTTTGTATATACACCATGGGCGGGGGCGAGATTCTTTAGTCAAATAAATTAGAACAATTCTGTGTAACATTCCCCACCATTAGCATCAATAGTCCTGCAGTAAGATAATGTGCTTAATTTTATTTTAGGTTTGCAACATTATTTCTTTAAATAAAACACCTAAAAATGTATGGAAATTTAAGAATAAATCATGTATGCATACTTTATACCACTGTAAGAGAATAGAATTAAGCATAAAATCGGAAATTTTTAAATTTTTGAATTATGGCAACCCTCTTCCTGGTCTTGAAACATATCTATGACCTAAATTATCCCAGACAGATATGAATCATTTCCATTCTAGTAATTAGCTTGCTAATTAGCTTTATAGAGTAAGTTGTCTAATATTTAAAGTACAAGTTTACTCTAAAAATCTACTTGATCACGTGTCAAAATTAATTTAAAAATCATAAAATTACCAAACACTTAAGAGAGAATTTATGATGCTCTCTGCCTGATAAAGTGGAGAAAAAGAGAAAAATCACCATTACTGTTAACTCTCCAAGGATGGGTGCTGGCACAAAATATTATTTTCTGAATTCTAGTGATACATTGGTATGTGGTTGTTGTTTTTTTCCCTAACATAAAATTAGTACTTTTCTTCTTAAAAAGTATGAGTATTTTGTTTCTTTAATATAATGTTCTTATATGTAGATATGTGACATAAAGATATAAGAATCAGTAATGCCTGCTATTGATGACATTTCAGTTATGGAGTAAATGCAAATGGAGTTGTCCAAGGGGACTTATTTTAATGTGTCGCCCAAACAGGAAGAAAGAAGGAAAGTCTTCTGTAAATACAGTGAGCAGTCACACGTGCTCTCCAATCAAACTTTAATTTCTATGCAAGTAAATGGGTGGACTGAGACTATAGGTCTATTATGCAAACAGTCCTTTGTCCTGTCAGGTGGTTAAGAAAAAAGACCATAATCCTTGGTATCCTGGAAAATGTTTGCTGATCCTAAGGGACTGACTGTCATTTAATTTAGGCAAGTTAGTGTCTGCCTTAGCTCCGTGTATTTACATGTAAATTCTTTGTTAGAAGGGGGAAGGCAGAAAGGGAAGATATATTGCAAAATACTTCCCCCAATTATTTGATGATGTCTGCTTTCATGTGGGGTGTGTTCTCAGCAAATGAGTAATATAGAGGGGAAACGGCTGCTGCTGATGGAGGTCCATAGTCTCTCACACGTGGGAAGTGACTGTCAGTAAAAAGGAAGCCTATTGCATGTGGTCTATTTCCACCCATAATGAAAGAGAATTGATTTAATATGGAGACATGGCTATTTTGGCAGAAGTGCACATGGCCTGCAGACCTAATATGTCCTTGTGCCCAGCAGGACTCAGATTGTTCATGGATACTGTGGTTTTTCCCTGACTCATTAGCATCTAGTGATCTACTAATTAATTATCACCTGCCTAGGCCTACAAGAAAGAAGATACACATGCATTTAGGAGAGGGAGTATGTATTTGACAAAGCTTTTTATACATTCTGTTATCATTTTCTAAGATATGGAATTTTAGACATAGCAGTTCAAATATTGCTATGTTGGAGTAACAGGACACATACACTGAGTGGCCAGATTATTATGATCTCTGAACGCATTATAATCTGGCCACTCAGTGTATATCCTATATAATAAAAGGCTAATCTGCAAATTGTCCCCTGACCAGGAGTTCCCTCCCCCTGGTTAGGCTGGCCAGACCCTACCCATGCATGAATTCATGCACCGGGTCTCTAATATATATATATATATATATATATATATATATATATATATATATATATATATATATTCACACACACACACACACACACACACACACACACACTGAGTGGTCAGATTATTATGTGTTCAGAGATCATAATAATCTGGCCACTCAGTGTATATAGTATTCATCAACTGAGTGCCTTTTATCTTGGAGACAGGTTCAAGTCAGTTACATGAGGGAAGAGACTATTAATCTCAAAGTAAATACTATACTGCTAAACTGCAAAAATAATTACATAGCAATTACAGAAACTGTAGCCAAAAATAAAAGCACTAGGATTGGACTTCATTGCCTCCTTGCCTATCTGAATCACCTCCAACATTGTTGTTTTTCTTTTCCCTAAGTTAACATTTGTTGAATATTTCTTGTGTGTCAGGCATTATACTAAACTAGAGGCCTGGCACATGAAATTCGTGCACGGGGGCGGGGGGGGGGTGTCCCTCAGCCCAGCCTGCACCCTCTCCAATCTGGGACCCCTCGAGGGATTCCGACTGCCCATTTAGGCCCGACTAAACAGGCAGTCGGACATCCCTCTCACAATTCAAGACTGCTGGCTCCCAACTGCTTGCCTGCCTGCCTTCCTGATTGCCCCTAACCACTTCTGCCTGCCAGCCTGATCACCCCCTAACCACTCCCCTGCCAGCCTGATTGATGCCTAACTGCTCCCCTGCCAGCCTGATTGCCCCTAACTGCCCTCCCCTGCAGGCCTGGTCACCCCTAACTGCTCTTCCCTGCAGGCATGGTCACCCCTAATTGCCCTCCCCTGCAGGCTTGATCGCACCCAACTGCCCTCCCCTGCTGGCCATCTTGTGGTGGCCATCTTTGAGCACATGGGGGCAGCCATCTTTGACCACACAGGGGCAGCCATCTTGTGTGTTGGAGTGATGGTCAATTTGCATATTACTCTTTTATTAGATAGGATATGTTATATGCTTTAGCACTTTAATATCTTCCTACACTTTTCTAGGGTTGGTAATTTCATTTTTCCCATTGTCTAGATTAGAATAAGGAAGTTAAGTAACTTGATCAAAGTCACAGAGAGAAGGAGAGTCCACATTATACATGTTAGTCACTGTGTTATGTAGCCTAACATTTGGCTATTGACAAGTGAAAAACAGGAGGACCTTTCCATATTGGTGATTCTTTCTCCTACACTTGCCTTTTCTTTATCAATGTCCTCTATTACTATTATAATTTTTCTATTACTGTTACTGCACATGTGTGAGTAGACTGAAAATATTTGAACCAAATTATTCCCTACAACAGTAATGACTATTTGCCAAGGTCTTAACCTGAAACACAACTAAGTGACTCAAATTGACCCTGGCCACCATGTGATAAATCTAAAGTTGCTATTTTGTTTCCTCTTACTAACTTTTAACTGAGCAAAAAAAGTTTACAAATGGGAGAGGAATTGGGATAGAGTAATGTTAAAATGGTGATTGCTGCAGAAACTGCTGTCTAGAAAGATGGAAAGAGAGGGAGAGGAAGAGGGAGGGGGAAAGGGAGAGAGAACAAGATTAATTCCTCACAAAGAATTAATCCCTAGTTTTCTTGAGGCATCAGAAAAAATGTAAAGCTTTCTTTTATGCCATGTCAGATCTTTGCAGTTAACTGAATGATCTAATTTAATATAATTTGACTTATCTATGACATATTAGAGGCCCAGTGCATGAAATGCATGCACTAGCAGTATCCCCAGCAGCTGCAGGCTGCTGGCAGGGTACTCCCTTCCTTCTCCTGGCCAGCCCCGTCCCCTGCAGAAACTCCCAGATGAACTCCCAGTAGAAGGAATAATTTGCATATTATGCTTTTATCATATAGGATTATTTCTACTTTTAAAGTGATTGGAGACAACATACAAAATTAAACATCAGCGAAAGGGTCATTTGTGATAAAACAAGAGAAGAGGAAATTGCTAATTTTGACAACTGAATCATGAATTTGACACTGAACCTCTTAAACACTTAGCCTAAAAATAGGTGTGCTAACTATTTATATTTTACAACTCAGATGCAATTATAAGTTCAAATAAAAATATAAATTTGTCACTGATCTGTCATCAGATAATTTGGGTTGCTTTTGACTTTAGCTTTAACAAACATCTTTAAGGGATCTTTTTTTAAGAATTTAACAAGATGGGACAGAATAGTGGTAGCCAGAATGCACTCATCTGCAAGACCTGGATTTGGAACTCTGTGTTCTCACACATTGTAGATGTATAGTCTTAGAGAAGTTATGAAACCATTCCAAGCTTCAGGTTATTCATCCATGAAGTGAATTTAATAAGAATACCAACCTCACAGTTTTTAGTGGTGAAAGTATGACATGTAAAGGTGATAAAATGTTTAATGCAGTTTCTAAGTATAATAAGCCCTGAATAAGTAGTAGCTCTTACGATGGTTACTTGGAAAAGCTGAGAGAAAATAAGTTCTTAAAATACCACAGAAAGATGTTGACTCAATGAGGATATAACATAATGTAATATAAATATATATACATATATTAGATATTTTTCAACATATATATATAAAATAAAACAAAGTAAAAATTATACCCTGGAAGGCAGGTATAAGGTTAATCAGCTCTGCTTCAGTTATACAAGGGGGCAGGTAAGAAACCAGACAAACTTTATATTTGTGTTTTTATGTGTTGTGAGTTTAAAACATTATTTTATAAAGTAAAAGTGAGTTCAAAGTTGTTATTTCTTGACTTGGCACACAATTTACTGGCTGGTTGTGAATTTCAAGATAGGTTTAGATTTATTAGCAAAGTTGAATTTAATAAACATGTTTAAACCTGACCTATTCAGCTTAGTTTTACATCAATAAAACATGTTGGTGGTAATGCTTTTCCAGCCTTCTTTTTTTAACATGAGTTTTATAACACATGTGCACAGTATTTTAAAAACTTGTAGAAGTGCTGAGTCATACTTGAGGCTGATCTTTGAAATGCTGTGAAATGTATTGTGAAACCTCTATTTGTTTAGAATGTTTTTTATATCCCACTTACTTCCAAAGTGAATTTGAAAAGATTCAGAATAAAAGGGCTCAAATATAACACAAACATTAAACACACACATACACACACACCACCACCACCAACAACAACAACTTGGAGCTCTGAAATTGAGTTAAGAACTTAAAGAAAGGAGGATGTGGTGAAATCCAGCTATGAGAACCAAGATGTAGGCTAAGGTAATTGTAGCTACTGATCATGAAGTTAAGCTAGGAGCAGTCTAATTATGAAAGTAAGCACTGTGAGTTTCATGAACATCCTTACCAGGTAAAGACAAACTTCTCCCTAAGCTCTATGAGGAATAAACACATCACTATGATTTCTCCATAAGGTACTTTGAACCCCTATGGACAATGTCTTCTTCAATAATAATGTTTTTAAAAGATGTAGAGCCCAGCTGGTGTGGCTAACTGGTTAAGCATCGACCTATGAACCAGGAGGTCATGGTTCAATTCCTAGTCAGGGAACATGCCTGGGTTGCAGACTCGATCTCCAGTGTGGGGTGTGCAGGAGGCAGCTGATCAATGATTCCCTCTTATCATTGATGTTTATATCTCTCTTCCTCTTCTTTTCTCTCTGAAATCAATAAAAAAATGGTCACAAAATATATATTTTAAAAAAAGATGTTGTATGTCTTAAGTATTATTTTTGGGTATCATTCAGATGTAGTAGGAACAATTTTACTCCCCTGTGTAATATTTACTGAAACTCATGACATTCAGCTTTTGTCAATTTGCTAGTACTTATAGATAATATTACTAGGTTTTTGTTTTTCTGCATATTCTGATATATACAGGTTATTACCAAAAACTTCCTGCACCTATAACCATGATCATTCTCTCTATCCAATTTTAGGATATTTTCCATAGTCAATGCTTTAAATATTTCATTATGATTCACACACAAAATTAGTCAGCTTGATTTCAGATTTTCAAAAAAGCATTTCCAAATTATTCCTTAACTCAAGCCTGTATTGTCAGATATCTCCTTACATGCATACATAAATCTATACATTTGCATATGTGGAAAAAAGTGTGATGTAGTTGAGACTAAGTATTTTGTGCTTTTGATCAGTCAAGCCAGAAAGGAAAGCAGCTGATAATGATCCAGAACTAAACGGAATACCTCGGGAGCTTTCTGAAGCAACTCAACATGCCTTTGAGAAAGTTCTTTTTAACAGTGTCTTCCCATCTCATTTCCTCACCTGGCACCTCCACCCCACGGGCATTCCTCCTTTAGAAAGCTGCTGATGCCCAGATTGTGTCTACAAAGGAATCAGTGTTTCCCTTCCTAATAGAATCCCAGAGAAAATGCCTCAGGTTCCCCACTCTGCTGTAACATAAAATCGGCTTTCCAAGCACTATAAGGGCTCATCTCTCCCAACTCTGAATTTTGACTGGCGCTTCCCCATATAGAACATATGTTTTAAATTATATTTCTTTTCAATATAAAACTAATTTTCATTATATTACAAAGAATATAGTTATATTCTACCCAGTTGACCACCTAGACTATTAATATATTCAACTCTGATTTTTGAAAAGTAACAACTACACAAAATAACAATAGGGCTTTCTAGTACTTCCTGACTTACACACCTTGTTTGACCTCTTATTTTTCAGAAATAACAAAAACAAATTTCTCTACCACAAAGCAAAGCAACAACAAATGATATTCTTTAGTTATTAATTTTTAGTATTAAGTGCAACCTCCCTAACAGAATAACTTTTTCCTATATTTTCTATTATTAATCATGATATTCAAATTTTCTTTCTTCAGTTAGAGTCTCCAGTTAAATAGAGTTTGATATATAGTTTTCTGTTTTGATATTCTATGTTTATTTTATAGATACGGAAGTACAATTAATTACAGAAATAGCACGTTTAAAATCTTATACGTGACATCACAGTGACCAGAAATAATGTCAAGATGTTTGATTTAGACCTGCTGTCTACATCTTTTTCTATTTTATGTTTGCAAACCAATGGTTGAATACACAAATATAACTCATTTCTAATTATATTGGATACATTATCTAATATGGCAATTTGAGATAACAAAAATTGATAATAGGTAATTTTTCGTTTTTAGACACCAAGTCGTAAAAATTAACCGTAGCTTATTAGTTCTCATCTAGGATTGAAAGGCTGTGCTTTCACTCGTCTCATGCTAACTTGGTGAGTTATCTGCTGTATGTATTTAACCTCTGAGTCTTCCCTTTCTCTATGTAAAAGTGATTGCTACGAGATTTCCTGTGAAAATTATACTTCTTCAATTACATTACCAAAGAAGACTTAAAGATACAGTATACCTTAAAAGAAGAATATATAAAAAGTGGGGCAATTTGAACCCCTTCCTTCCCCACATAACCAGTGAATTGACTTTGTTATGACACCCTTATTGAATACCCTTTAGTGACTTTTCCTCACCTTCTAAGCATGGCAGATACTCCTTAGTAAGGCATGCCAAGTCATTTCTGAGCTGCCTCAGGCTGGCTCTCAAACCTTCTCTCTCCCTGCCCTCCACCCCTCCCCCTTCCACCTTAACCAACACTAAGCCCCTCCTATAAAACACACACACACACACACACACACACACACATACACACACACACTAACCCTATTGAAAAGCCTTGCTTCATGTGTTCCCTTTTGCTCTAGAGGCCCTTATATAGAGGCATCTCTCTGCTACCCCTCTCTCTCTCTTCCTCTTTTAAGTCTACCTCCTTCTACAGGAAGCCTTCTTATAGTCCCTCCTGAGTTCAATGCCTTCCAGTGAGCCCTAAATTTTCTTATTTTCAAGCTTATCCAGCCTTATAGAATATGCCTCTTTGATTATCTGACTCTGCCAAAAAGGCTCTTTTTGGCAGTTCCCACAGCTTGTTCACCATAGTGTTCATATATGCCTTGTGGCACAGTAAGTATTAAATAAACACCTCCTGCAAGAAAGAAAGAAATGCAGGGAAGCAAAGAAGAGGGCAAAATGAAATTTGGCTGGTGTCTAATATCAAGTGAGGAAGAAATCATAATAAGAGTGGAGAGGACAGGTAACCTAATCTTAAACTATGCCTGCAATTCCAAGTTCTACATCCTGGAGAGAAGAAGGCTGAGAGATGGCACAGGCAGTTTTCAGAGGCTTGAGAAATGCTTCCAAATATCATGGATAACAATGTTTCTATTCTAAAAATATTACACAATTTATGCATGGAGAACTTAGATTATTTATCATCAATTATTACCTGACATTGAGGTAGTTACGTTTTTTTCAAGTTAATTTTTTGTTGGTGAATTTCTTTTACTTGTGGCTCTTACAAACTATTTCTCTTGAATAATTAAAGGAATAATAGATTATTTATATAACTTAATTAGTTGATATCAAAGTATGCTCAAGCATTTGATAAAATGCCATAAATATATCAAATTATATCTGATTTATTTATTTTTAATATATTTTTATTGATTTCAGAGAGGAAGGAAGAGGGACAGAGAGAGGGAAACATCAATGATAAGAAAGAATAGTTGATCAGCTGTCTCCTGCATGCCCCACACTGGGGATCAAGCCCATAACCCAGGCATGTGCCCTGACAGGGAATCGAACTGTGACCACCTGGTTCATAGGGCTATGCTCAATCACTGAGTCATGCCAGCTGGGCTGATTTCTAATGATTTCTCTATTAAAAATACATAGAACTAAAGTCAATTTTTTTTTCAGTGTTAAAGGTTACTGATGCAACTTACATTAATTTCCATTAAAAGAACTTATGTGGATTTTTTTGGAAGCCCTGGGGATTTTCTTGTTGCAAGAAGCATAAAACAATTCTGCTAATTCAACTAAATGTGGTTTAACTTAAAAGTAAGGAGATGGCATTGGTTTTCCTGGTGCCTAACACCAGATTGGATTCTATTTAACCTAAAAAATTAAGCACTCATGGTCATCTGGTGGACATGGCCTCTCATTACCAAAATTCCAAATTTTTGGGAGGGAGAATATGAACCTCCAATTTTGGCAATGCACCTTACTCCAGTCCAATCAATTATGACCAGAAAGTAGATAAGGGTTGGTGATGTTAAGATGATTGAGGGCATAAGGTTTGTCTTTCTAGAAAGATTACCTTAAAAGAATTTATAGATCGGTTGATCATGATTGGCCTCCTTCAAAAGAGTTTGACAAATAGTAAGCACTGTTTTATGAGATTCTACAAAGTCATTTACTAATGATTTTGGAAAATGGGATGTATTTTCTTTTCACATGATATACAAAAGACAGCTTATTTTTTCTAATTAAAATAGCTATTTGTTTCAGGATTCTATACTTATAAGAAAGTTAATTTTTTTCTCATATTTCAATTGTTTTAAATCAAATTTAAATGTAATGCAATAGTGTAAAGTTAAAAGTGGTTTTGATTCAATGTAATTGAATATCACCATGCAAATGCAGTTCACATAAATGTACTTGAAACCTTCATGTTTTTGTAAATCGAACTCATGTAGGAGTGTCATTTTGAGAAATATAACTGCTTGATTTCCTTTGGTTCCAGATTGTAATATATTTTATAAATCAAGTATTCTTTAATAAGCAGCTAATGGAATGATCTCTAAAGTAGGTTTATAACATAGTTAAATTAAATTATTTCCTCAAAACTAATTTATTTATTCAACCCTCCTGGAGGGACTATTTTTTCCTACAGAGATCCTGGTAATGTAGCTTCAGTGTCATTTTTTTTCCCTAGAGAATCAAATTTATTTTTACTATTTCTTAGTGAAAGTTAAAAGTTAGAATTTATTTTTCCTTTTGATACTGTTTTATTTATGCCTCATTCAGTTGCAAGTAACATAAAATACAATCTAAATGAGCATAATTCAAAATGTAACTTATTAGTTCACATACTTGGGAAATCATCCTTATGTCTGGCTGTAGGTTGGGGTCTACATCATACTTGTCACAAGGACACAATTTACTTCTTTCCACCTTATCAAAGGAGCTCTCATTTCATGCTGGGAAGATGGCAACTACATACCACTCTCACACCCACTCCCTGACATCACTGGACAATGTCAGAGAATTGAGTCTTGTAGATTTCACTTGGTCTAAAAAGTGTTTTGTATTCAGCTCTGAATCGATCACTATGCCCAGGAGATTGCTGAATTTGGGGGAATGTAATGCATGATGTCTACTCTTGAACAGGCAGCACCCTGCCAAATACATGCCCGAAGAATGCAAAAGTAGTAGTTGTTGAAGCAAATTTAGAGCTGTGTCTAGAAGAAAAGGAGTATGGTGTACTATAAGTATTGACTAAAGATGGAATCATTTAGCAATGGTAATATTTATTTAGCCCTTTTTATTCAGGCCCAATTTAGGCATTTCCCATGCATTGACAAAGGTATATATTATTATCTTTAGGTTATTAGTGATGAAATGAACACATGGAAAAGTTAATTATCCAAACCAAGGTCTTATAGTTTATAAGTGAAATTTGCTGGGCTTATAGTCTTATCTTCACAATTCCCTAATCAAATCACTTGGGGCCTGATGATCTCTAACTTTCATTCCATCTTGAAAATTGCTGACTCTATGATTATAAATTATTAACATTTGCTCCTACCAAGAAAATGGATTTGAATTCTAACCTTTTTTAGGCCTACTGCCAAACTGTAATCCAGGCCAGCATTGATGATGCTAATCTTTGCAATACCTTCTCATTTGATGGTGCTACCACCAGTTCTTCTCCTCCAACTCATCCTCACCATGGTTATGTAATGTTGTACAATGATAACAGATTTAAGGGTTATCTTCTCTGCCTTCTGCTTCTTCTTATTAAATACTGGATTAAGTTTAGATGCCTTAGCTTGATATACAAATTCATTAATCTGACCACAACCTACAATTCAGGACTACATCGTCCCCCTTTTCTCTAGACCCTCATTCACATTTAACTTTTCACAATTTCCCAAACTCTCCATGTCCTTTAAAATTTCCATTCTCCCTGAGATATTTATTTTTTCTGAGCAACTTCTCTGTTCTTTCAAAGAACAGGTAAAAAATAAGATACTTCTATGCAGTCTTTCCTGATTCTCTCAGGGAAAGCTAATCAAGTGTTCCCGTGTGCACCATTAGCATATGCATTGAGAAGCATAAAGAATTTTGGCAAATAGATCTGCATCCGAAAACGTCCTGCCAGTTCCTGTAGAAAAATGTGGATAAAATAAGCATGTTTAATGTGTTTAGATTTTTGCTCACCTCTAAACATAGCATAATTAGTAACCTCTGTCATCTATATCTTAACAAGATAGCTGTCATATATGGTATCAATTAGCTAGTGGTGCAACAATACAGGTATTAGTAAATTGTGGTCTTCAGAGTTTAAGACTGAGTCCAACTTTTTCACTGGACCCAAATGTGATTTTAAGAAATTAGCTAAAGAAAAAAATTTTGAATGATGTTTTAATTTTTAACAAAAACTAACTGCCAGGAGATAATGAGAGGACACAATTGAGTTTTATATATCATCTTTTCATGTGGTATTTCCAAAATGACAATTGATAACCTGAAGGTAATAGAATGAATATAGAATCAGAATAGGACTAGTTGGATGTCTGGTCTAACTGGTTAGTGTAAAATAACTACTTCATCTCATGTTTCATGTTGTCTGGTCAGAGCAGGCCAGAGCAGGTTCATAGCTTTACCCACAATGCACAAAATGTAGGGGGTAGAGCAAGTGAATGATTGATACAAGATGCATCTTTGATGGGTGGAGTAACAACACAAAGGTGGAAAGAAATAATAGCAGCCAAGAAACTTTTTAAAAATATAGAATTGAGGTAAAAGTCTGACAAATAATGACATTGGTTCTTTTATTTCCAAAATGTCTGCTTCTCACCAATACAGTCCAAAACAGATTACAGAGTCTATGGCCATGGGGATACAACAATCTGGAATATATTAAGGGGAAAAGCCCTTTTATATTGTGCTGGATTTGGAGAAACATAAAACAGAGGAGGCTGAACTTTAAGAAACTGACAGTATATTGTCACAATGGTGCATAAATTAAGAAGCAGACATGACTTTGAGGGACAGCAATTGAAGGCAGCAATTTGAGGTCGTGTTTACAAATGCTTCTACAAAATGCTGGCTCCTGATAAGATGACAATGGTCTGTGACAAATAGAAGTTATTAATGAATGAAGTGCCTACTTCTTATCATCTAGATTCATCTATAATCATATAACTTGAAGAGACCAATGTAAATTGAAAATTCTTTCAGGGGGAGAGGAGGGTCACACATATGGTAACAGAAGGAAACTAGACCTCAGGTGGGGAACACACAACACAGTACCCAGATGTCAATTAAGAATCTTATGCACCTGAAAATTATGTAATGTTATTAACCAGTTATCCCAATAGATTTAATTAAAATAAAGTTAATTCATTAAATAGTGTCAAAAAGCCCACCATCCTTTCAGGCAACAAATTAATAGCACATTCACCTGAGGATCTATGGTCAGTGCTTGAAAATCTTGACTTTAGGTCACATCAAAGCTTAATGAATGTTAAAAACAGAATTCTGTGTTTCCTCATGAAAATCTTACTCAACATTCTCATCAAATTTTTTTCTATGGAGTTTTGTTCTCTAAATTTTTTATAATGGATAAAGATGGTGGCATAAAAATAATGTTTTCATGCAGAATTGTTGTGGGGTAAAATATTAATTTTCATAAGTTCTCTAAATGTAAAATCTCATATTGATTGTGTGTTTATGTGTGTGTGTGTGTGCCATTTTACTTCATTTTGAATATGTAAGGAAGGGTATTCATACTGAAAACGTTTCTAAAAGTATTTAGTTCTTTTCATTAATTACTGAAAATATTTAATTTATAGAAGTCATTCTCTAATTTAGATGGATATTTGTATTTGACTAATTATTAATATTTTAGTTAAATGTTCTATCCAGTGAGTAGCAGTATAATTTGGCACTAGCTTGGTTTTTATTACCTAAAAAGACAAAATCATCTCATCCATCTTTAAGGTAATTGTCAACCTGTCATACTTTCGTTTTCCTCTTTAAATGGTATATATACTCCTGAAGGTATGTCCCAGAGAAGAGTCATCTGCAAATATAAGTCCTTGTATTTTCTTATCTAATGAGTCTATCTGCTGTTTGAAAACAATTACTGTAGCCTAAAGATTCCATTCAAGGAAGGAATCCATGGGGGAAGTTAAGAGACAGATGAAAGACTGCACATAGGCACACTTAGAAAGTCAAAAAGCCACAGGGGATTTATATCTATGATAGAAAAGTAATTTCTCCAAGTTAGAAAAGAAAAAAAGCAGGAACTACAAGAAAAATATGGGCAAAGTTATAAAAAAAGCAATTTGCAGTGTAGGAAACCCAAATGGCTAACAAAGATGAAATATCCTCAAACCCATTAGGAATTAGAGATGTGCTAATTAAGACAACAATTATATATCACTTTACACCCATGAGATCAGCAAAATTTAAGAAGCCAGATAATGCCAAGTGTTGGGAGGAGTATGGGGAAAATAGGAAACCTCCTGCAGAGTGTAGAACAGTGCAGTGACCCTGAAAAGCAATTTGTGGGTCAGTTTTAATCCAATTACCAAGTCCACA
The DNA here is from genome assembly GCF_963455305.1 of Plecotus auritus. Lineage (NCBI taxonomy): Eukaryota > Metazoa > Chordata > Mammalia > Chiroptera > Vespertilionidae > Plecotus > Plecotus auritus. The sequence goes on along the minus strand of NC_137771.1, from coordinate 128,294,922 downwards.
TACCTATAAGTCTCCACAACCCACCACACAACATATCCTGGAGAAATTTGCATGCATGCTATGATGGGACACATATAGCAATGTTCTTCATGGTATTATTTGTGCTAGCAAGAGTCCATCTAAGTGCCTATCACTGTGAGATAAGCAGGTAAAGGATGCAGGCTATATATATTAAAAAAAGAACACTATAAAAATACTATATAAGAGTTATTAGCAGCTACTAGATATCCATACAGTAATAGGAATAGATTTTTAAAACATAATGCTGAGTTAAAAAGAATAAGGAAAACATTTATATCATATATTATTTGTTTATTAAAATATATGCATATGATATCACAATATTTTATGAGAGCACATTAAAATAAAAGGATACCCATCAAACACATAGGGTGAGTGCCTGGGTGAGGAGAGGGATATGACAAAGGGGACTGGGAATGGATATAAGTAAATAAACAAATAAACAGAAAGAAAAGAAACCAATAAGCCAAACAAAAGATGGGCTTTACACTTCCAATGATGTATTGTGCCAGTGACAAAGAAGTATGATTGCCCCAATTCTCTGCACTTGTGGTCCAATAAAACCCGATTCAACAACAACAACAACAAAAGCTGAACTGTTACATACAATGAGGTACAGATATAAGGGAACCACATGTTTTGGGATTCACCAGCTTCACTGATATTCAAGACATTTACTATGTATGTTTCTATATTTGGGTAAAATTGAATTCCTTGAAACAATACTAGTAAGTCTGCTCATATCTAAAATCGAGATTTCCAGACAAAACTCCTGCTAAGATTCACTTGGGAGCCCTAACCCAACTTCAACATCCCTTCAGTGAGACTTCTCAGATTTCAAGGCATTTGCGACCCATTTAACTACATGCAGAGCCAGTCTCCTGAAACTGGCCATTTGTAATTTTGAGTTATCTGTTTAAACGGAAAGGGAAGTTCTCTTTGATTTCTAATCGAGATAAACCCTTTCCTGGGAATAGTGTTGCTTGTGGTTAGAAAGTCTTAATGATTCAGGGCTGTTGCCTTTTGTTGTGCCAATTCAGGCGCTTCATGTGTCCAGACAAAATCTCTCTCAGCAAGATGGCTTTGATATAAAACCACTGATAATTTAAATATCAAAATGTAAGTCTTTGGCCTGGCAATAACCCTGCATGTGGGAGGCTTGGATGAGATTTCCAGACCTGTTCTCTTGTCCTTGGAGCTGCAGCATCTGGAAGTGATACTGTGGTCATGGCAATGCTTCAGTCTGTCAGAGGATATTTTATCCAGATTGTTCAGTGTGCTTTGCAATTTATTAATCCTTGCAACACCTCTAGGATGTAGGCAGATTTTTCCCCTCTTGAGGAACTGAGGCAATAGAGAGTAGAAATGAGAAGTGCACAAGGCCAGGCAGCTGGATCAGAGGATGGAAGGAAGTCCTTTGCACTTAGAAACAGCCAATCCTATTACATGGTGAACTAACTCATTTGATGCTACCATTAAACAAGTCTTAAAGGAAATTTCATAGCTTGTGAAGGAAGGAAAAGGCTTTGGAAACCAAGATTAATAAAGGCTTAAGGAACTGACAATAAATTGTGATATTTAAAATTGCTTCTTAAATATTCTACTACATATTTCAATTTTAGTTTAATCAGTCAGACTAAAAGAAAACAAAAAACATATATTAAAAGCTTGAAAGTATGTGGGCCAGGGAAGATCTATATTTTGGGAGTATAACAACTCTTTGAAAGGATTTCTCCTACTTTTTATGGAATAGACTTTGATGTTGGTATCTCTTCTTTTTTGATTTTTCATGTAGATTGATATAATTCCCCTGATGGCTCTTGGGCAGCTTGTCCATGCTCCTCTGATGGCCATGGAAGTAATAATATAAAGATCAAAAGTGATTTTTTTTAATTCATTGCTAACCTTCTCTGTGAATTTTTGTTTCCAATCCATTTTAGATTCTTTTAGAGTCCATTAGATTATTTTTAGTCAAATGTGTAAAATGCAGGACAGTTTAAAGGTAGTCTTTCCCTAGCTGGTTTGGCCCAGTGGATAGAGCATCAGCCTGCAGACTGAAGGGTTCCTCATTCGATTCCCGTCAAGGGCACATGGCCGGGTCAATCCCCAGTAAGGGTCATGCAGGAGGCAGCTAATCAATGATTCTCTCTCATCATTGATGTTTCTATTTCTCCTTTCCTCTCCCTTCCTTTCTGAAATATAAATAAATAAATAAATAAATAAATAAATAAATAAATAAATAAATAAATAAATAAGGTAATCTCTAAGGTAGCTCACTCCAGGTAATTTATTTATTCTACATTCTACATTTATCCCATAAAAAATATTTACCAGACCTACTGTATTTCAAACAGTTTTCAAAAACTGGAGTGAAACAAGAAACAATCCTAAAAACAAACAAACAACAACCCCCACACACACACCTTTAGTTATTAAGATTCAGGCAAATAATAAAAAAAAACACAGGTATTTGTAGTAAAGGAGAGTAAATATGAATAATACAGGATTCTATTAACGTAAGAGAGCTACTGCCCCAGACTTGAGGAATCATAGATGGTTTCACAGAAGAAATAAGTGATGACTAGACTGAGATCTAAGAGCAAATAAGAATTAGCCGACAAAAGAAGGGAGGTTGATAAAAATTAAATTGATGAAAAGAAGGAAAAAGATGAAAATTATTGGCAAGGGGAAGAGCATTTGTAAAGTTCCATAGGTGTTAAATATCCTACTCAACCAGAGAATTTAAAGTAATAATGATGTTACCATCATAACAAAAGTAATGATACCTAGTACTTATGAATATTTATTGGGTGCTAACTAATGTGACCTGTACTTAAGAACATTATCTCAAGTTCTCCTCACAACAGTCCTCTGAAAATGTAATTATATTGTCTTTTCAGTTGAAAAAAAATGGGACTAGGGTTTATTAATAATTTCTCCACTGTTATCACTGAGTAAAGAGATAAATTGGCCTTTAAAATTTGGTCTGGCTGATGTCAAAGCCCTGAAGTGGTTCAGAGTACAAATAAGAAAACACTGCCTAAGTGACTTTCTCACTGTGTGAACTTGCACAACTTTCTCTATGTGCCTCAATTTCTTTATTCTTAAATAGCATTTGTAATCCCACCTCTGTAGGATTTTATGAGGATTAAATGAGGTTAATTAATTGATAGAGCTTAAAAGGATATATGGTGTAGAAACACTATGAAAGTGTTTGCTATTGCTTCATTTGTATTAAATCTTACAACCATATTGCCTTTTCTGACAAAACTATAAAATTCAGCCCTGGCTGGTTTTTCTCAGTGGTTAGAGCATGGGCCCAAGGACCAAATGATCTTGGGTTTGATTCCCAATCAAAGGCATGTACCTGGGTTGCAGGTTCCAGCCCCTTGCTCCACCCTCCCCGGTTGGGGGCATGCAGGAGGTAGCCAATCAATGTGACTTTCTCCCATTCTATGTTTCTCTTTCTCGCTCCTCCCTCCTCTCCACTCTCTCTCAAAATCAATGGGTGAGAATTAACAAAACAAAGAAACCACCCTATGAAATGCAGCAGTGACTATAGTGATAAGGCCAGAGCCATTTGAAAGATTAACAATTTTCTCACAAGGATAATAGAAACCCAATGAGGTTTCCAAGGGCACTTTAACATATTACTTTGTCTTTAAACAGAAGGCAGTTAGGTGGTTTTTACAAGAATCCAAGATGTCTTAGTCTGCTTGGGCTGCTACCACAAAACACCACAGAATGGGTGGCTTAAACTAGGGACTTTTATTTCTCACTATTCTGGAGGCTGTGAAGTCCAAAGTCAGAGTGCCAGGATGGTTGGGTTCCACTGAGGTCTCACTTCCTGGCTTTCAAGTGAACCATATCTTCTTGCTATATCCTCTCCTGGGAGAGAGAATGCTCTGATGTCTCTTCCTCATGTACAAGGCACTGATACCATCAGGAGGATTCATCCTCATAACTTCATCTAAACCTAATTATTACTCAAAGGCCCCACCTCCAAATATCAATGCATTGATAGTTAGGGCTCAATTTATGAATTTAAGTTAGGGGGGGCACTCAAGCCTTCAGTCCACAACACAGGACTATGATGATGATGTCTTGAGGTTGGCTATTAAGGATGGGGATAGAGAGCATAAATTAAGGATAGGTACTCTTGGTAGAGGACAGAAATTCATAAGTGACAGGATTTGGGGAACAATACAAAGAAATGACTCAGTGATGTCTGAAAGACAGGAGAAAAACAGCTTTGGAGAGTATATATATATATATATATATATATATATATATATACACACACACACACACACACACACACACATATATATATATATATATATATATGTATGTATATGTATATATGTATATATGTATATACTAGAGGCCCGATGCACGAAGATTCATGCAAGAATGGGTCTTCCTTCCCCTGGCTGCCAGCAGCACCTTCACTCTGTCCGGAGCCGCCTTTCTGCTCCAGCCAGGAGCCACCTTTCCACCTTCCCATGCTGCCCAGAGGCCCAGTGCGGCTGGGTTGGTGCGGAATGCCTGCGTTGTCACCATGGCGATGATGCAAGCGTCCTGCCCCGCCCCCAGCTGCTCGGCACCTGTGCATGCAAATTAACCCACCATCTTTGTTGGGTTAATTTGCATACTCACTCCTGATTGGCTGGTGGGCGTCACGAAGGTATGGTCAATTAGCATGTTACTCTTTTATTAGGTAGATATATATGTATATTCAATATATATACTCAATTTTGCATATGTTTAACTTGAGATGTTCTCAACATTATTAAAGTGTAACTGTCCATTAGATGATTGGAGAAATCTATCTAGATTTCAATAAATTGGTCTGTGTTTAATCTATAGGGCAACATATTGAGGGTAATTAAAACCATTGGATTGTTTGGGATTTTTCAAGGGCTATGTGGCATGAGAGAGGAAAGCTGAGGTTAGAACATTGAAGAGCATTAACATTTACAGTATGAACCAAGAAAGAAGAACTCTAAAGCTGTAGCCAGAGAAGAAAGGAGAAACTCTTAGTACCATTGATGCAATCTTGAAAAGAAAATTTTCATGGAGGGAGGAATCAGCAGTATCAAATACTTACATGAAATAATGAAATATTCCATAAGAATTAAAACATCTACTAGCTTGAGCATTGGTAGGTCATTGGTAATGTAGAAAATCTAATTAAGATGCAGAAGTGACACCAAAGTTTGATTGCAGATTACTCTAATATTACATGATTTTTATGTTCCATTTGAAATAAATGCCTTCATTTTTAAAGGTTTTTCTTGGCTTTCCAAGACATACACCAATGCACTAGAATGTGATCATTTCATTACTTGTTAATTAATTCCTACATTCAGTATTTCCTTCCTTCTGTTTCTCAATCCACCAAGCTCATTCCTATGTCAAAACATTTATACCTTTGCTGCCTCACCTTCCTGGAGATACACAAGACAAAGTGAGCATTAGCGGTTTGTTTTAACCCTGGCCAGTGTGGCTCAGTTGGTTGGAGCATCATCCCATGCACTGGAAGTTCTTTGGTTCAGTTCCCGTCAGGCACATACCTAGGTGTTTTTCTGTCTCTCTCTCCCCTCCTCCCTCTCTAAAAAAAAATAGTTTGTTTTAGAGATTAAGAGAATTAATATTGGTGGGTAACATAGGATCTATGTTTGTTTAATTGTGAAGGTAATGCAAAACAAAAAAGAAATGCAAAAGAATTGCTCAAATATATATGTGACTAGATGTCTGTCTTATAGAAATTAGAATAGAGGATCCCTTTACTAATGATTATATTATTTTCTTTTTTTATACTACATGCTGGCCATTACATTAAAATAGTATGTAAAATGCTCTTTGCAAAGTGCAATCTTTTTGCATTAATATTTTAAAATTTAGAGGAAAACAGACATTTAATTAATCAATACATCACTCATATTTAATGTTTTATTCAGTCAAGAGTAATCTTGCAGACTTTTCTCAGTAATTTTCATTTACATGGAATGCCAAACATTTTACATAATTTAATAGAGTCACCTTTTCAAATATTAGATTGTTTTATTATTCATATGAGTATAATGTCATTACAATATTAACATTAATATTAATGCTACAATAATTTGTGGCTGTTATGTATCTAATACAATTTTTAAAAGTTTATCTTTATTGTTGAAAGGATTACAGATGTCTTTTTTTTCCCATTGACCCCCTCTACCCTGTACTTGCCCCACCCAGGCCTTCACCACACTATTGTCTGTGTCCATGGGTTATGCATATATGCATATAATTTCTTTGGTTAATCTATTCCCACTGCCAACCATGGCCCATCCCCACTAAAACAAGCTATCTTTCTTTTTAATAAACAAGGCTTTAAAATTTTTATCATGTTCCCTTTGTGCACTTTGCAAGTTACTCTTCCAGATAAAATGGTGACATTCAGTTTCTTCCATTTAAATTCTGTTTCACTATCACAGACTACATATAGCACAGATATGGTGACATAATGCAGTTCTGTCAAATGCCTTTCCTGATGTTAACTGGGTATGTCACATATACATCCTCTGTGGTCATACTGACAGTGCAGGACTTAGACTAATATTCTATGTAAAGTATTTCCTACGGGATCCAGTGTTAGCTCAGTTTGTTTTCATTTACAAGAAAATTTCATCTATCTAGATCAGCCGTGGGCAAACTACGGCCTGCGGGCCGGATCCGGCCAGTTCGGCTGTTCTATCCGGCCCGCAGAGCCAAAAGAGCGGAGGGTTCTCTTGCTCTCCCCTCCGCTCCTTCACCAGCAGCAGTGTTAACATGGCAACGTCGGGAAACACAGCCGCAGCTCCTTCTTCTGAGTGGGTGGATTTATATCTGCCCATTCAGTAGAAGGAACAACCTCTCAATCTTCCAGAGGCTCCTTGTAATGCCTGCGGATGCGTCCCCTGACATCACCCTGGGAATGAGACCAACAACACTGTTCCCACTGAAGTTGATGTTTTAAAGACCAAAAACCTTTCAACCCAGTCTGCATTGCCATCTACATCTACGTCCCGGGCATAATTTGGAAGTTGCACTAAAGAAAATGTTTAATTTACTGTTTACACATTTTGTTCTTTTCTATTTGTTTTAGTTTTAAATTATTTTATTATATTTAAGTTTAATTTGAAAGGCTTTTGTACCTTTCCTTTGTTAGGCAATTTTATTTTGCCTTTGACATCTTCAATATAAGGTATGTTATTGTGCTATGATTCCTCCATTTTTTTAAGTTTCAAATTATAATAATTAGTGTTTACATTCTTCTTGTTAAAATGTTTGAAATGAATAAAACTATTGAAATAAAAAAAAATACCGTACCCTTTTATGTAATGATGTTTACTTTGAATTTATATTAGTTCACACAAACACTCCATCCATGCTTTTGTTCTGGCCCTCCGGTCCAGTTTAAGAACCCATTGTGGCCCTCGAGTCAAAAAGTTTGCCCACCCCTGATCTAGATCCTTCAGCACAGGATCTGTTTTAAGTAGCAAAGACATACATTAACAAAAAATCAAGCATGTAAAAGTGCTTCATAAAATGCCAAGTATTATCATTTTCCAAAAAGCTAAGGATTTACCTTTAAATACCAAAGTATTTTTGAAACTGTTTTTGAAGCAGTTCTGTCAAAATATATTTCCCTCCTTGCTTGACATGTTTGAAAATATGAGGAACATAGTTGTTTGGTTATCTCATGGTTATTGGACTTTTCATGCTATATTATGTTATTTACAATTCCCTGGCCAAGCATTGCACATCCACAACCCTTGCTCATGTATTCTTTCTAGAAAACTCTTTGCTCACTTCTACTCTAAAATTTCAACTTCATCGGCACATGTCTGTAACATGGTGCAGGCTGTGCTCTCTTATTACAATATATAACATTTCATGTTTCTTTGTTGTGCCTTTTATCCCATTGGCTAATTCATCTAAACTTATGAGTTAGCAAAATTAAGGTACCAAGAAGTTTGTAATTATTTTTAAAATGCTTAAATAGGAATTTTCTAATATCACTATTTGCTTTCTATCAATAGTTAATGAAAACAAAACCTCTTTTCCATAAACAAGTTTTTATATAATGAGGTGTATACATCATGTGAGTCATTTTCATGAGTTTAACTCACTGGTCCTCTTCTTCCTCAACACAAAACATCACTGACCACAAGGCTGCCCTGAATCGGAATGATGACTAATTCTTTTCTGTTTTCACTCATTACAAACTTTTCACTCCTTACTTCACCTGCATTGACCCTTTACATGATTATTTCTCTGCTTCCCTTCATATAAATGGCTCTGTGTTTTGTCTTCCTAACAGCTACAGCATTGACAGTCCTCCTTACTTTTTACTTTTCTCCTTTGATATTTGTGTTCATGCTATACTTACATTTTGCCCAATCTCTACAGTCAAAATAACCACTCATATTTAATAAAAAATTCTTAGAGTTGAAAGAAATACAGATAATTTTGCACCAGTCACCCTCACTTTATGCACTAATCAACAAGATCTCATTTCATTTTGCCCCCACAAAAAAAGTTATGTAAGTCAAACAAGTAGCTGAATTTTAACTAAAATTTTACATTTGTGACATTAAAGTGCAGCAATTCAATCCTTAAGACACGAAAGGGGGAAATGTGTCATTAAATTTATACTCACATTCTAAAATTCCATGTATCTCATGGAAATTTTAAGTACATTGGCTCCCAGGAAGAAAGGATATAAATAAAAATGGTAATTAGCTTTTAAAGGTATACAACCCTTTATCCAAATACAAAATTAATACTGAATCACTCAGACAGAGATAAATCATGATGAACACACTGAAGAAGGTGAAGTAATATGTTAATCTTCATGTAAGATAATTTCTAAAATTACACTTTAAACCATCTCAACATTGTTAAGGAGAAGTAGTCAATTTCCCCAGACATCGGATCAGACATATTGGTTAAAAATTATAACTGGTTTTAAGTGGCAACTTTAGCTTTTTGCTCCATGTACTGTCTTAAGCCTTCTGCTCAGTAAAAAAAAAAAAAAAAAAAAAAAAACGTAAAAAGGATAAAGTATAAATCCTCAAAAGTTAGAGATGTTTAAATATTTGAGTGCTTTAAGTCTAATTAGTCGAGAGCAACAGACAACAACCTGAATTGGTGCCTTAATTTCTTACAAGACATTCAAGGACTATTTCATTCATTCATTCCCCGTTCTTCTTTATTACCACAGCATCTCTAGGAGAAAGATAAGTATGTATTTACTAGTGTATCATACAGAAATATTAAAAAGCAGCACAACTGAAGTAAAGTTATAGTCACAAACTATACATGCCAAACTAAAGACACCAAAGTGTCTTTAAAAAAATAATGGTATAATCTAACTCAAACCCAGAGAGACAAGAGACCTATATGAAGCACTGAAATATCAGAAATGGACTGAAATCTTTCTAGACTTGGATTTCACATATTTGTATATTCAACAGCATTCCTAAAACAAGGAGAGTTAACCTGGAAACACTAATAAGTTGCCATGGGTGTTGTCAGTGTCCCAGAGGTGCTATTAAAAACTAGAGAAACAAGTTAAAAAGCAAGTTGTTAGCAAATCTCAAATCCTTATTCATTTGTGTTGTGAGTCTTAGAAGACTTCCTACCCCATTTCCTCTTAATCCATGTAATTAAAAATCAGGTAACTGTTCTGATCACTTAACATTAAGTCACTAGCAAGTCTGAGGACAGACTCTGTACTGGTATGACCTCTATGCAGTTAAAATTCTTTATTCCAAACCACTCACTCCTTTGTTACTGTGCTTTTTAGTGTGTGTGTGTGTGTGTGTGTGTGTGTGTGTGTGTGTGTGTGTGTGTGTGTGTGTTGGATTTATCTTCCAGGAATGGCTTTCCTCTCACTCCATCCTTCTTTTCCCTTTTCTCCAACTGATAAAATCTTCTTCATCCTTTTAGCACTAACTAGCTGGATGCCACCTTTTCTGAGAAAACTTCAGCAGTCTGTCAGAACGGTTAGTCACCTCTTCCACAATGCATTCTTATCACGCTGAATACACTTATTACGACTGGCATATACTGTTGTTGTTTGTATATATAAGTAGATTTGTATGCACATGTAGTACAAATGCATGATGTGCACAAGCATTGTACACATATATTGTATGTTTGTATGCACATGCAGAAATTTCTGCAGGTAAAGGCTATGACTTTTCATCAAGTCCTTAAGTCTACTATGCTTTATTTAAATCCTAGCATATAATAGGTCCTCGATAAACTTTTATTTAATGAATAACTACATGAATGTACAAGTTAATTAATTAATATGCTTAATATTTCAGAAATTAAAAAATACTAGTAATATCTCATTTTTATATTTGGAGTTCAAAATACATAGGAAAGGCATAAATTAATAAACTATAATGGAAAATAATTTGAGTTCATTATAAAAGATACATTAGCATCAAATTTGCTGTAGAACTTCTGAGTAGGCCTTTGGGTTTTCTGAAAAACAAAGGGACAAATTCTAAGTACCACAGAGTCAGTCAATTACTCAAAAAGCGTTCATTAACCATAGGAACTACAAGCAATCTTATAAACTGAACTAGAGGCCCAGTGCACAGCCTGCGCCCTCTCCAATCTGGGACCCCTCGAGGGATGTCCGACTGCCCGTTTAGGCCCGATCCTACTGGTGGTGGGGGGGGACAGTTGGGGCAATCAGGCAGGCAAGCAGGTGAGTAGTTAGGAGCCAGCGGTCCCAGATTGTGAGAGGGATGTCTGACTGCCGGTTTAGGCCCAATTCCTACTGGGATCGGGCCTAAACGGGCAGTCGGACATCCCTCTCACAATCCAGGACTGCTTGCTCCCAACTGCTCGCCTGCCTGCCTTCCTGATTGCTCCTAACCACTTCTGCCTGCCAGCCTGATCACCCCCTAACCACTCCTCTGCCAGCCTGATTGATGCCTAACTGCTCCCTTGCCAGCCCGATTGCCCTTAACTGCCCTCCCCTGCCAGCCTGGTCACCCCTAACTGCCCTCCCCTGCTGGCCTGGTCATCCCCAACTGTCCTCCCCTGCCAGCCTCATTGCCCCTAACTGCTCTTCCCTGCTGGTCTGCCCCCCCCAACTGCCCTCCCCTGCAGGCCTGGGTCCCCCCGAATTGCCCTCCCCTACAGGCCTGGTTCCTCCCAACTGCTCTCCCCTGCAGGCCTGGTTTCCCCCCAACTGCCCTTCCCTGTAGGCCCAGTTGGCCCCAACTTCCCTCCTCTGCCAGCCTGGTCACCCCTAACTGCCCTCCCCTGCCAGCCATGGTCACCCCTAACTGCCCTCCCCTGCAGGCATGGTTCCCCCTGAACTGCTCTCCCCTGCAGGCTTGTTCCCCCCCAACTGCCCTTCCTTGCAGGCGCGGTCGCCCACAACTTCCCCCCCTGCAGGCCTGGTCACCCCCAACTTCCCTCTCCTGCAGGCTTGGTCCCCCCACCTGCCCTCCCCTGCAGGCCTGTTCCCCCCCACAACTACTCTCCCCTGCAGGTCTGGGTCCTCCCCAATTGCCCTTCCCTGCAGGCCCAGTCGCCCCCAACTTCCCTCCTCTGCTGGTCTGGTTACCCCTAACTGCCCTCCCCTGCAGGCTTGATCACCCCCAACTGCCCTCCCTTGCAGGCCTGGTCCCTCCCAACTGCCCTCCCCTGATGGCCATCTTGTATCCACATGGGGGCAGCCATCTTTGACCACATGGGGGCAGCCATCTTGTGTGTTGGAGTGACAGTCAATTTGCATATTACTCTTTTATTAGATAGGATTACTACAGTATTTATATTTTGTTGTCAATGCATAATGGAAATCCTACAATATTGTCACCGATTTCAGGATATTACTTATTGAATTTTTTTTATTTTATAAGCCTTTATTTTTCATAATACAGAAACATTCAAATATTTTCTATATTGACTTTTAAAAAGTAAAAATATCTTTTGAGGACAAATTAATTTTACTATTCAGAACCAGGTTAAATGGGGAATAAGAAGATACTATTCAATAGTCTTATATATTTAATTCCTTAACACATCTTACATAAAGAATGTAAGAATCACTGAAAAATCATGTTACTTCAGACACAGGATAAAATTTAAGGATGGGTGAAATCCTTGTTGCAGATAATACAACATTTAGACATCATATCAAAATCTTATAAAAGTGAAAGAACAGTGTGGCAAGATATCAATCACTGGTCCCCTGCTCCTGACATTAGTTCATATAAAGTTCTAATCAGTAATATCCTAATATATAAAAAGCCAGGGGCTGTCACGACTGAATCAAGTGGACAGACAACCGAACAGCAGGCTTCGTGGGGTGACCAGGCAGTCGGGGGGTGGGAGGGGGGGGAATTGGGGGTGACCAGGCTGGTGGGGGGCAGTAAGGGGCAACCAAGCTAGTGGGGAGGGGTGGCAGTTAGGGGTGACCAGGCCAGCAGAGGGGGGCAATTGCGGGCAACCAGGCCAGCAGTGGGGGGGCAGTAAGGGGCGACCAGGCTGACGGGGGGGGCAATTAGGGGTAATCAGGCTGGTGGTGGAGGGGGACAGTTGGGGCAATCAGGCAGGCAAGCAGGTGAGTAGTTAGGAGCCAGCGGTCCCAGATTGTGAGAGGGATGTCTGACTGCCGGTTTAGGCCCAATTCCTAGGATCGGGCCTAAACCGGCAGTCGGACATCCCCCGAGGGGTCCCGGATTGGAGAGGGTGCAGGCTGGGCAAAGGGGACCTCCCCATGCACGAATTTCATGCACCAGGCCTCTAGTATAATATATTTGATTAATGTTACATATTCTAGTTGCTCATTCCTTACAACATCACTCTGAATGTTGAGACAGTTCTAACAATAGTAATAGTAAAATAATAATAAAAAACAGCTATGAATAACTGACTACTGTTATATATACATGTAACTATATATAGAGAGAGAATTTTACGTGTAATATATTGCTTAATTCTTTCATCAGGCCTGTGAGGTAGGTATTAATATTTTTCTCATTTTAATGATGACAGGAATGGTACTTGGAGAAGCCTAATGACCTGCCAAAGATCACACAGCTAGCATTTGGTAGATCCAGGAAGTTCAACCTAAAGCCATCTGACTCAATCACTACACTGAGTCTACTATATTTGAAAGTAAAATTAACAAAAATTTTTTGGTGTGTTAACAAGAGACCCCACTGGCTACCTTTTTCTTTGTTTCCAGGTAATCCTCCAGCTTAACACTGCAATGCCCTCTAGTAAGTCAGAATCTTCATAACTAAGAGTATCAAACACACTACTCCTAATTCAAGATATTAAACCCATTTAATCTTGTTTAAAATATATATTTTATAGATTGAAGACAGAAAGAGAGAGGGAGAGACAGGTAGAAACATCAATGATAAGATAGAATCATTGATCGGCTGCCCTTTGCGTGCCCCACACTGGGGATCCAGCCTGCAACCCAGGCATGTGCCATGACTGGGAATCGAACCATGACCTTCTGATTCATAGGTTGATGCTCAACCCCTGAGCCATGCTGGCCAGGCACCAATAGGGCTTTTAGACTTCCCATCCCCTCTGCTGTACTTTCACACCCACCACCTAACACAGATCATCCTTGCCCCCTCACAGTTTATGAATGGCTCATACTAATTTTTTATATCTCAGCTCATACATCATTTCCTTAGAGTAGCCTTCTGTAATAAACCCCTCACCAATCTAAATTAATCCTATCATTCTTTTCCTCAAACTACTATACACCAACACTTACTGTTTCTGGCATATAATATGGACTCAATTAATATCTATTAAATAAACAAGTGAGCATAATTAGTGAACAGTGGAACATGTTTTTTAATTGGTTGATCAGAGGAAAAATGCAATCCAAAGCCATATAGTAGGGTAAAGTTTATTGGCAGAATTGGGAAAATTAATTTTGGACAACAATGAGAATATCTTCTTAAGCTTAACTTTTGGCCCAATAATTTTTCAAGAGTCAAATCAACTCCAGAAAAAGTGCAATACCAGCCTACAAACATAAAGATAGGGACAAAAAGAAAAAGATGAAATAATTATAATTAAATATGCTCTCCTGCTAGAGACATTGAAACTGTTCTTTGTTTCATTTAATAAAGGCATTGTTCTGCAAAATGGCATATTATATTATTGAAACCTATTTAAAAATAATGTAGTTACCAACTAGTGAAGCTTTACTCAAATGTAAATTCTTCTCCCAGGTTATAATTACAGAAATGTTTGCACCAAGACTAGGAGAATGAGACATTTCAGAGAATTTAATCATTTTATTGTTGAATGTGCAAAAATGATGCCCTTTGATTTTTTTAGGAAAATTAAAGTACATTAATCAAAGCATAATACCTTTCATAACTGCTCCCATTAATCAAATTTCTCCCAGGAGGCAGGCTTATGTGAAGCAAGGTTAGAGCTGGTTGTTCTTTTGCACATTAATATCAAAGGGAAATTAGTAAATACATATACTTATTCTCAGAACTCACTCACATAATATACATGCCATCTTAATAATTTATGGTTTATGTTAATATTTTATTATCTGAATCCTTAGTGTCAGAATTCACATAGTTAATTACCTACTGCAAATTTGTTCTCATAAGTGAAAAGTAATCTAAATAATATAAGGAGTGTTAGAAGCTTGTCAACCATCTTGCAATGGGTCATCACATTTCTCCCTTACAAACCGAATCCTGTGTACACTCTAACCTTGATGTCATAGTATATCTGATATTGAAACAGTATGTATTCATATCTTCTTCACTCCACAGATAACACCTATTCAATCTACAAGAATCAATTCAATAAATTGTATTAAATTTCAGAAGAATTAATAATATAAAACTAGAAAAGAATGAAAGTATGGTAGGGCAAAAATTTTTAATATACTAAATTTTCAGTCCAGCTAGGTAAAAATAAGATTATTTACTCAGAGAGTTGTTTGTATTCAAAAAGGAAAATTAACCAACATTTAATTAGAAGTTTTTACATATTTTAAATTATTCTTTTTTTTAAATAAATCTTTATTCAGATTATTACAATTATTTCTCCTTTTTCCCCCCATAGCTCCCCTCCACCCATTTCCCACCCCACCTTCTGCCCTTACCTCCCACCCACTGTCCTCATCCATAGGTGTATGATTTTTGTCCATTCTCTTCATGAACCCCCCATACCCCTTTCCCCCTGAGAATTATCAGTCCACTCCCTTTCTATGCCCCTGATTCTATTATATTCACCAGATTATTCTGTTCCTCGGGTTTTTAATTCACTTGATTTTTAGGTTCGCTTGTTGATAGATATGTATTTGTTGTTCATAATTTTTATCTTTACTTTTTTCTTCTTCCTCTTCTTTAAGAATACCTTTCATCATTTCATATAATACTGGTTTGGTGGTGATGAACTCCTTCAGCTTTTTCTTATCTGTGAAGCTCTTTATCTGCCCTTCAATTCTGAATGATAGCTTTGCTGGGTAGAGTAATCTTGGTTGTAGGTTCTTGCTATTCATCACATTGAAAATTTCTTGCCACTCCCGTCTGGCCTGCATAGTTTCTGTTGAGAAGTCAGCTGACAGTCGTATGGGTGCTCCCTTGTAGGTAATTAACTGTTTTTCTCTTGCTGCTTTTAATATTCTCTCTTTGTCTTTTGCTCTTGGCATTTTAATTATGATGTGTCTTGGTGTGGTCCTCTTTGGATTCCTTTTGTTTGGGGTTCTGTGGGCTTCCTGGACTTGTAAGTCTATTTCTTTCACCAGGTGGGGGAAGTTTTCGGTCATTATTTCTTCAAATAGGTTTTCAGTATCTTGCTCTCTCTCTTCTTCTGGCACCCCCATAATTCTGATGTTGGTACGCTTGAAGTTGTCCCAGAGTCTTCTTACATTATCTTCAACTTTTTGGATTTTTTTTTTTGCTTTTTGCTTTTTCGGTTGAGTGTTTTTTGCTTCTTTGTATTTCAATTCTTTGACTTGATTCTTGTGTTCCTCTATTCTGTTTCTGGGTCTCTGTATAATATTTTTTATTTCAGTCAGTGTATGTTTAATTTCTAGTTGGTCCTTTTTCATATCTTCGAGGGTCTCGTTATATTTATCGGCCTTTTCTAGGATATTCTTAAAAAGTCTTATAACCGTGGTTTTGAATTCTATATCCAGTCGTTTGTTTTCCTCCATTTCTTTCGTTTGTGATCTGATTCTTTGACCCCGCATTTTCATTGATTCCCTGAGTTGGTAAGGTAGATATTTGTGCTAGGTTTCCAATATGGCCCAGTGGGTCTGCTTCCCCAGTTAACCTGAGGTGGACACTCTTGGTGCACCCCTTTGTGGACTGTGTGTACAGCCTTGTTGTAATTAAGTCTTTATTGTTGTTGGTATCACTGGGAAGAATTGACCTCCGGGCCAGTTGGCTGTAAGGATCAGCTGTGTCTATGCTGGGAGAAGTTTGGTGCTGGAGACAGCCTTATAGGATTAGACTTGCCAAATTACAATAACCTCTGTGCTCAGCTTGGATGGGGTGGAGTCTCAGTCTTGGCTTCCTGTCAGCCTTGCCCTTGCGCGCATGTGCGCTTTCAGTCCTCCGCCTTCCCCGGCTCCCGAGTCTCCGCCCGAGAGTCCAGACTCCCCCCACAAGAGCGTGGGTCCCCAGGGGCTCGCCTGGAACTGGGGTTCACTGCAGTCAGAACTGGGGCTCAGTGCAGTCAGAATCCGCTGACTCCCTTCCACTAGGGAAAGCCTGTGGCAACTTCCGCAGCCTTTGTGCGCACTGGCCCGCGTGCGCCTTCAGACTTCTGCCTTTCCCAGCTCGAGTCTCCGCCCGAGAGTCCAGACTTCCCCCGTAAGAGCGTGGGTCCCCGGGGGTTCGCCCGGAACTGGGGTTCAGTGCAGTCAGAACTGGGGTTCAGTGCGGTCGGAGGCTTCCTTCCCCCTTCCGCCAGAGAAAGTCAGCCAGGCTCTCAGCCGCCCTTCCTCTCTGCGTGCACAATGCCCCTTTGCCGTACCTCCAATTCTCTGTGAGCTTTCCTCTTTCCTTCTAGTTGTGGAATTTTCACTCAGCCAGCTTTCCTGTGGTTCTGGATGGTGTCCGTTCTGTCTTTTAGTTGTAGTTTTGAAATTGTTGTGCGAGGCAGCAGTTTAGGTGTTTACCTATGCCGCCATCTTGGTTTTCAGGAAGGCCTATTCTTGCCCATATTTTAAATTATTCTTAGTAGACATGGAGTTTTGCATTCTTTCTTACAGGGTTTCATATGTATAGCTCACTTTATAACCTTAGGAGTAAGTCCTTTAAAAATATCTGTTGGCAGATCACAGAATGAATAGGGGGAAATATTTATATATTTATGTCTATGTCTAATTCTATCTCTATTATAAACTCCTTGAGGCAAGGATCTAAATTTGATACCTCCATTCTTTCATTTATTCATTCATTCAGATCATTGTCCACCTCAGGTTACAGTAGAAATGGTGGTAATGTTGAAGAATAAAATCTGCATTAGGTAGTTCCTTTTATAAACATCTTTTGTAAAAGGTTACAGTTATGAGACTTTCTATGAGATAATTTGTAATTTTTATATGTGCAAAGAACATAGCATTTGAGTCAAGTGGAACATTCCAAGGAAACATTTTGAGTTGGATTCTGAAGGTAGAGTAGGTCTTCTCCAGTGGTGGGAAAAGGAGAATGCAGGACAGAAAGGGAACTGGTATGACAGTGATGATTTGTTCATGGATAGTGGGTTTGTAAGAGGCCTAAAAGCCTACTAATGATCTCATCACCATGGTGAGCAAATGAGACTAATCTACCCCTCCACCCTACTCTCCAACATGCAGTTTGTAACAAAGCCTTAAAAACATGAGTTAGCCATGTGCTGTCCAATATGGGTAGCCACTAGCCACATTACAAATGCTCAATAGCCAGGCACAGGTGGGTCTTATAAGACATTTACGTCAACAAACAAAGTTCTACTGGGCAGCTTTGCATTAGAGCATCTTTATTTCTGTTGCATAAAGACAGGCTTTTCTAGAAATCCACATGGAATTTAGAATGGATTCCTAAATAATGTATAAGTGTAGAGTTAATTTTAGTTAAAATATTGTATTATTAGTAGTATTGTTTTAGGATTCATTAGAAGTCTTTCTGGCTTTTTTTAAAAAAAGAGTCATTATGGACACAGATAATAATGCAGTGAAGGCCTGGGGCGGAGGTGGGGCAGGCTAGAAGGGGTCAATGGAAGAAAATAGGACATCTGTAATACTCTCTGAGATAAAGATACATTTTTTAAAAAAATAAAAGGAAAACAAAAAGAGAGTTATTTAAAACATTTTATTATGGAAAATGCATTGCAAGTAAAATTATAAAGGGATACATAAAATTCTGTAACACTTATTTATAAATTGAAGATGTTTCGTAGGGGAAAATGTAGTTCTAATTTTATCTTCAATATAAGTTGTAAAGGGTTATTGTAAATTTCTTTAGTGTATTCTATAAATATATTTTCCCATAACATTCTCAAGTCCATGTTTATTTCACCAACTTTTATGCCACGTATTTACTCTTCTGGGGGGCGGGGGGGGAGTGAGTTGCTGTTTTACTTTTCTTTAAAATTATTTATCTTAAACTAAGATCTCAAATTGAGCTGAAAATTTAGATTTCAAGTTTCAATAGGTTATAAATGCACCATATTACTTTTCTTATCATTCTTCTGAAGCAATACAGTAAAGTGCTTAGTACATCACACTGCCATTTTATTTTGACAGCATTTCATGATATAATATTTTTATACAGAATATACAGATTTATTAGCCTAACATACTTACTTTTCTTTTGAAAACCTAGGTAAATATTCCTTAAACTGGAGACTGAGATTTTTGTTCTTAATATTTGGGTCTGATAGCCATGCAGAAACTCAGACATTTGTGCGCGTGCACGCACACACACACACACACACATACACATTATCATTTTTGCTTAGGAGTGGTAGTGTAATACTCACATAAGATGGCCTAACTTTCTCATTTTTTCTGTCCTACTTATGTTAATTCTTATTTCATATTTTTTTTTATTCGAGGGAAATTGTAATTCTGTACTGACACCTGGGTGGGTGTCTTGCCTTAATTATTTTATGTATTTAATACACTTACAAGAATCATATTAGTCAAAACACAATTGAGACATTAAGTGGTCTTAAAGCACCTCTGTAAAACTATATTCCTAATTTTGACAAATGTCTGAGTTATAAGTGCATTTTTCAATTTTTTACTTTCATATATTTATTTAGTAAATATTTAGAGAGTAAATGACTATGGTTTTAGTGAGTTTAAAGAATACAATGGAGAACAAGATGGATAATACCTATGTTCTCATGCAGCACAGGACTTGAAAACATTAGCAAAAATTTAAGTTCAGTTTTTATGCAATTTACTGGTTCAATAAGAGTGTATTAAAATAAAAGGCAAGTTTCAAATTAAATGAAAGAAAAAATTTCATTTTTTACCAACCAAAAAATGGTGTGTGTGTGTGTGTGTGTGTGTGCAAAATATATAACCTCAACATAGTAGAGGTGCACGTACCTGCTCAGGGTATGTACATACATATCTTAAAGACTCCAGGTATATATATACCAGGATGCCAATAAAATACTTTTATTTTCTGCAGCCTTTTATTTTTCCGTGATGATTATATGTTAGTATTGTAATTGCAAAAGAAAAATGTATCCTGTACCCCCCCCCAAATATGCCAATTTTTGTTTCTATGTAGTAAATTGAAGAAGCAACAGCCTTATTTGTCTACTTAAGAATTCAAACATATACTTTAATATATTTATATACAAAACTATTGTAAATCCAAAATAATAAAAGCGTAATATGCTAATTAGACTGGATGTCCTTTCAGACCACCTTCTGGATGAAGCTGGGGCTGCGAGGGAAGCCCAGGTCCTGGGTGCCACAGGGAAGCTGGTGCTGGCAGCCGTGGGAAGGAAGGCCTACTCTCGCATGAATTTCATGCATTGGGCCTCTAGTCCTATATAATAAAGATGTAATATGCAAATTGACCATCACTCCAACACACAAGGTGGCCACCCCCATGTGGTCAAAGATGGCAGCCCCCATGTGGACACAAGATAGCCAGCAGGAGAGGGCAGTTGTGGGTGATCAGGCCAGCAAGGGAGGGCAGTTGGGAGGGACCAGGCCTGAAAGGGAGGGCAGTTGGGGGCGACTAGGCCTGCAGGGGAGAACAGTTGGGGGGGACCCAGGCCTACAGGGGAGGGCAGTTAGGGGCAACCAGGCCAGCAGGGGAGCAGTTAGGTGTTGATCAGGCTGACAGGGGAGTGGTTAAGGGGGTGATCAGGCTGGCAGGCAGAAGCGATTAGGGGTAATCAGGCAGGCAGGCAGCAGTACTGGATTGTAAGAGGGATTCCAACTGCCCATTGGGATCGGGCCTAAACGGGCAGTCGGACATCCCTTGAAGGGTCCCAGATTGAAGAGGGTGCAGGCTGGGCTGAGGGACACACACCAGCCTCCCTAGCCACCCACTCCATCCCCCCTTGCATGAATTTCATGCACCAGGCCTCTAGTATAATTATAAAACAGTAAACATGTCTCTAAGATGCTAAACGCTATTTTTTATTACTTGTTTATATTCACTTTTTATTATTCTTCATCCATACCTGTTAACAGACCAGTAAAAATTTAGGACCCATTGGTTTCCATTGTAATATGTAAGCATTCTCAACCCAGTGTTAGAATAAGAAGATAAATTCTCCATTTATCAAAGATTTAGCAGACTCATAGAAAGTTAACATTTGGTGGACCCTTTAGCTCAGACAAGAGCAATGACTAGACTGAGATCACACAGGAATTAGTAGTAGAACCGGTGTTAAAAATCAGGTGCCTTGCCTTTCCAGTTTTCCATTACAAAAATAACATAGAACTGAATTGAGTTAAACAGTGTGCATGAGAATAGCTTAAAACACATGCAGGTTTGTTTCTGCAGATATAGCAGAATGAGTTTTCATTATTTTTATGGAATTTGCCTATCGCTGGGCCTGGAGTCAGATTTTTATTTTACGCATCAGATTAAGTACTATCCAGATTTAAATATACCCCGAAAACTGACAGAGTTTGCTAATCCCAAGACCATCTGTTTTCTGGATTGCTTTTGGAACTTGTGTTGGAATGAGTTCTGCCAACACTTTGTATTTCAGTGGCTCCTCTTCAAGTGGCTGAATTATTCAGTATTGGACAAAAATTATTCTCAGGACTGGATTAAAAATGTGATGGTAATTGGTTGAGAAAAAATATTCAATTACAGATAATCATATTTTAGAGAGTGATTATCACTATCAAATATTATTTAAGAAATTCTCATATGACTGTAATCCATATAGCTCCAGGGAAAACAGAATAATATAGGGTACACAGAGAAGATGGCAGAATCTTTGGTATGTGAAAAAATTTATAGACTGTCTAGAAAGTCTTCTTCAGGATCTCTGCCAGATGGTTATTTGGAACAAAAGAGACAGTTCCATCTAGGGATGGAAAACTCTCCCATATATTACTTCTCACCTCTCTGACGCACAGCAATACATCATCTCCTATGAGTGTTAGTGTTTGATAGAGGTTCAAAATAAAGGATATTGAAAGAATGACTGGACGCCTTTGTAGCTTTTCTAGACTGAAGGGAATTGTGAGATGCCGAGGAGAACCTCCATCCCTCCACTCACATCAGAAGGCATTTATGCTCTTGTACTCCCCCATTTTATATACATGTCAGAGCCTAGATTGCAATCCATTTCTGCAATGAAGTTTTCTATGAGAAATCATAGCTCTCCTTTACTCTCCCTGTTATACATTTGGCAGAGAAAAATCTCTCCATTTATTATCATCTATTATTATTTTTACTGCCATGCAATGATATGTCCTAATAAGCAGCAACATAGGGTCATTGATTTCACACTTGTCCTACTTGGAGTTAGAAAGGAGCTGTGCTCATTGTTGCCACTCAGAAACCCATGATGAGGGAGACCTCATCTCAATATATGTCCATGACCATTGCAAAGAGTAAGAAGGGAGGTGATGAATCAGATGTCAACTCTAAAATCCTCCACTCACATTTCATTGAATGCAAATTAGCGATTCACACTTGACTTGAAGGGTGGGATAGTTCAATCCTGCCATTTGTCTATAAGACAATCAGCTGAATGTGTGAACAAAACCAATGCTTAGCAAAGTGAACATAAGGATGCGAAGCAGTGGTGGAGCTAGGGTGACCTAAATTACAGGTACAGACATATTACTAAGGATGTGGAGAAGAGATTTGGCTGAAAAAAATATTACAAGAGGCTTGTCTGAGAGCACAGGATAAATCAGAGAGAGAACAATATTAATTCAGGAGAAAACAGTTAAATATCATACATGTGTAATGAAAAGCACTATATCCACATATGTAGAAAAGTGAATACAATTATCTTGCATAGCATTATTCTCCAGCCCAAGATTGGTATTAGGAGAGAATACAGAGCTTGGGCTAGAGGATAATGGTACAAAACTCTCATTACATATTTGGATCACCTTGAGTATAGGTTGACCCTTGTTTATCCCGCAACTTTAAAATAAAGGGTTTGTGGCAATTAAGTTCTAATATTCCTTTTGAGCTGTAATCTTTCAAGACTCTCTATCTTAAGTATGTTCTTTACTCTAAGTAATGTTTAGTAAAATTTGGGGCTCAGGTGAAAACTATTTATAAGTCTGGTGACAAAGAACTTAAATATTGTACATACATTTTGTATAAAATATTTACATAAGTATAATATATATCTAAATATAAAATGCTTATATATGATGTTTGAATTCTATTTCATATTCATAGTGATACATAAGACATAGTACTGTTTAATATTCCATCATTAGAATCATCCCTTTGCTTTAATGTATACCCTCCACAATCATCTCCTTATAAAAATAAATGGTCCTAGAAAAAATAAATTTTTGTCATCAGCATAAAGCCCCACATCACCTGGAGAGATAGAGACAAGAAAAATGTGGAGCCCAATGGTCTTCCCTTCTCATTGTTGCTAATTCAGATTAAAGGTTCTTTTTACAACTTTAATTATCTAGTTAACACTGTTGTATGAGTGCTTCCTCTGGCAGGTATTGTGATTTTTTTACAATAACATTATGAAACAGAAGTCATTATTAACCACGTTCTACCAAGAAGGAAAGTGTTTTGTTGAAGTCGAGTAGCCTACCCAAGTGCACACTCAGCTAGAATATGGAAAAGTGGGAGTCTGGCTGTCTCTCAAATCTATGCTCTGTCCACTTTTATAAGAAAGAGGGAAAGGGACCATGCTGTTGCTCTGGGTACACTGTGAGGTTCTGTGGATTGTGCTGATGATGAATCTGGCTTGTGAAGCCTGGAAACCTTCCATTGAAGGAGATGATCTTAGAAAACTCTTAGAAGGACATTTAGAGCTAAGGGCTCCAGCAGTTCCCCACACCTTTCACGAGTTATTTCCAGGGCTCTGAGTCTGCCTGAGAACTTTTACAGGAGAAAGGTTTTCCTTAAAGCAACATCTTTAGAAAAAAACTTCTTTCCCATGAATACAACCCTGATACAGTAAGGGTCATTTTGAAAGAAAGATCCAAGCTGACTCACCTACCCTAAGTCCTGGCCTGACTTCACTCCACTGTCCACACTAACAGAAATAGGAGCTTTTCACCCAGAGGTAATCTCTGTCTCTGAGCAATACCTTCCTGCTTCTCTAAACACAAGCAAGAGTAGGTTGTGAGACAACACTCACAAACTTCTCTGAATGTACTGGAACAGTTCGCATGGCAGCACATTGGTGTCTGTAACACTGGGAATCTATGTACCCTCTTAAGTAAGAGCAGAGCTCTCTTTCCAAAACCCAGGATGACCTACATTTCGAGATTCTGTTGATAGTATTATTGTCCTTGGAAAAGAGGCTGATTAAGGGTGCTAATGTAGCAAAGATCTAAGCATTAATAATCTGTGGAATATTATTTGAATAATGTGTAGACTAATCCTTTCTTATTTGGGGTATTTAAAAGTCATATGTGTATTCCTTTCCCTGCATCCTGCCAATACACTTATTTTTTTCCCTTGACATGACTGGTGATTGGGTAAGACCAACAAATATTAAAGAGCCAAACTCTGGGGAAACAAAATGGTTACAGAATTTAAATGATGTGTTTTCTTTCATTTGAAGCATACCAAAGCATTAACTGCCATATTAATAACCATTGAATAACAAGTTTGCATTGGCTAGAGTGCCAAAAAAGCTTGTGGTTATTGACAACAGATGTTTTAATATCCCATCAAATCAACCTCTTTAGGAACTGCCTAAGGTCCTGATGTGTTTTTCCTACAAATCTGATTATATCCTAGTCAGTAACAAAGCAAGATGACAACCTACTAGCAGTTTTTTTAGGAATACTTTACCTTGCAATGCATAAAAAGCCAAAAACAACAATGACAAAAAAGAATCCCGCTAATGTTTCCTATAAGAATAACACCAACAAATATGACTATTAAATGATCACACAACCTTTTTCCTAGGATTGTGTTAGTGAGCGTCAGATTTATATGACAAAATTTCAGGTTTATGTGGCAAAAATGTTCACATTTTGAAACCTTTTAAAGTATATATGAATAATGCACTTGCCCCATAGTCAGATTAGAAAACATATCTCATCTCCTAGGCCACCAACCAGTTACCCTCAGTTATTATTTTGCTGTAAATGTAGGCTGAGCTGCTTTCTATAGTATAGAAGTGTTTTTAACATTTGAAGATTTCTCTCATAATCACACTATATCCTCTTAGAAAATGCACAATGTTACATTGTACTTCAAAATAGCACCCCATTGAAAAAGATGTGTGCAAATTCCCCACAGAATCTTGATTGCCCGGCCACCAGTGTTACAAAAGTTTCAATGTGTTGGAGTTTCTCCTTTGATGAAGTTATCTGTTCTTTCTGTTTCATTTATATCAGCTACAGGTATTTTCAGATATCCATGCAATAGACTTTGTGATACAAAAATACCAGAAGTTGGTTCCTGGCTTTTCTCCCAAGTCACCTGGAGAGATAAAGACATGACCCTTGTTCTCTTTAAGTTCTCATGATTTTCTTGCTTATTTGAGCATATAAAGGAAATGTTAGTTTTCTAGCACAATTTTAAATAAGAAATTAAATGATACTGGATTCTCCATTTTTTTCAGCCAAAAATGCAATTCTTAATATTTAACATTTTCCCTTTTTACCCACTCACACACACAAAATAATTAGATATTCTCTCTCTCCCCCTCTTTCTTCTTCCCTTCCTCCCTCTGGTAAGATCCTGGTAGAATAAACTTTGCTTTGCTTAGATCTTTGCAACCTGAAGATGAAAGATTGGTGCTGTTTTATTTTTAGGCAATAAAGTTATCAGGACTTACTTAATTTGACTTTGTGACTTTCAAAAGCCTTTAGCAAATATAGGACAATACTTATGCTCAAAAGACCTTGACTGGTGGGAATAAACATGAGTTTTATGAGCTGAATTAATGTAAATCTGATATCCAACTACCCTCCTTATCAATAAAAGGATAGTAAGAAAAATTGAATTGTAATTTAGAAGATATGGGCTTAGTTTGCTAACAGTCAGTCTTCCTAATTATTGAGAAAGATACATGTCCATTATATACACACTAGGGGCCTAGTGCATGAATTCATGCACTTTGAAAGGAAATGTGGGCCGCGAGGCTGCAGTGGTCACAGGGGCGGGTCTCGGCCCATCCTCCACGCCCCTGCTCGGTCCCTCCCTTCATGGCCCCTGGTCCCCTGTCTGCCTCGCTCCCACTGCTGCTGCCACTCCCATAGCGCTATCACCAGCTGCAGGTGTGAGAAGTGGCTGCTGGCCCCAATCTCCCCTCAGGAGCAGGGGGAGGTGGAGAAGCCCTGAGGGGCAATTGGGGTTGGTGCCAGCAGCAGGTGCAAGTGCCCACTGGGACCGTGGTGTTCGGAAGCAAGGAATTTTCAGTAACCACCAGAGGCTCACCCTGATGACAGCAACCAGCGCCCCATCTTGGTCTAGTTCCCCTACTCACCTGCTCCACCATCCCACCATGGCCTATGCCCACTATATTCTGCACTCTGACACCTGCTGCTGACACCTGCCATGTTCCACACACACCACCGAGTGGTCAGCGCACGTCATAGCAACCGGTGGTTTGGTTGTTCAGTTGTTCCGCAGTTCGGTCTATTTGCATATTAGGGTTTTATATATAGGTAGATCATAGGTACCTATAGGTTGTTCAAACAAAAACAATTTTTGGAAAGAAAACATTTTTACTAAACTTAGGTTAAAAAAAAAAAAAGAATCACCACCCTGTTTAAAAATGGTGAAACTTAAAACCAGGGAGGGAGGGCTTGCAGTTAAAATGAAGGAGTAGGTAAATGCAGTAATACCAGAAACCTCCCACAACCACATCAAAATTACAACTAAACTATAGGACAACCATCGCTCAGAACTACCTGAAATCTAGCTGAACAGAAGTCCTCTAACCAAGGATATAAAGAAGAAGCAGCAAAATGACTGGTAGGAGGGATTGAGATGTGGACCTAGCTGGTCCCACACCCACATGTGTCAGTGAAAAATCAGGAGGGATATCTCAACCACAGAGGTCCCCCCTAAGGAGTGATGTTCTCTACCCCACATCAGAAAATCCAGCCCAGGGTTGCAGTGCCAGGAAGAGAAGTCCCCATAACTTCCAGCTTTAAAAGCCAGCAGGGATTGTGGCTGAGTAAGACATAAAGCTAATTAAGTCCCAGGATGTTCCTCTTTTTTTTTTTTTATTGATATTTTACAGAGAGGAAGGGAGAGGGATAGAGAGCTAGAAACATCAATGAGAGAGAAACATCCATCAGCTGCCTCCTGCACACCTCCCACTGGGGATGTGCCTGCAACTAAGGTACAAGCCCTTGACCGGAATCGAACCCGGGACCCTTCAGTCCACAGGCCGATGCTCTATCCACTGAGCAAAACCAGTTTTGGCCCAGGCTGTTCCTCTTAAAGGGCCCAGATTTGCTCAGATTCATTGGTTCTGAGCTCCAGCACTGAGGCAGCAGCTCCAAAAGCTCCAGAGACATATGCAGGAGAATTGAATTGTTTGATATCAGGGAGAGGGCTTGAGGGGCAGCTTTCTCTAAGAAAGAAATGCTGGTAGAGGCCAATGTTCCTTTGATGAGCCCTCCTCCAACAGAGCTGGCAGGCAGGCACCATATCTGAGTCTCCATCGACCTGCCTAACATTGTTTCCCTTGCCAGGTGATTCCCAAGTTTGGGGCCCACCCAAGCCATTCCAGTGTTTTTTCCAAACAAGTGACCTGTCTTATCTCATGCTGTGGACTTAACCTAAAATATCTCAAACAAGCAGCATCTGGACTTGGCATTCCCTGTACCTCTCACTAAATGGCTCCAGGCTGGGCACTAATGGCAGCTAGCTTTGGTCCACAGCTTGGCCTCTTGTGAGCACCTTCAAGACCAGCATAAGTATCAGCCATCAGCAGATCACTTTGTAGCTCATGCTAGATGTCCCAGGGCACAAGTGGTGACTGACCTTGGCCTGCACCTCCTGGGTGTTCACAGGGCCAGGGATCCTGGTGAACAGCTTCATACCACACCAACGTATGAGCGATACACTCAAGAAGTAGACTTGGCTGGTACCTGAGCCCAACTTAAGTGAGTTATGCTCTGTGGGTTCAGTCCATGCACAGCAGATCATCCATGGTGGCAATGGCCAGTCCCCCAAGCTGACTAGCATTGAGTTTCCAACAGCAATCAAGGCTCAACTAAAACAGGAGGGTGCAATTGGGGAGCTTAGCTCCAGTGACTGTAGAGGCTGTACCACAGTGCCCTACAGGCTACTTACTACATAAGGCCATACTATCAAGATCGGGAAATGTGGCAGCTCTACATAATACATAGAAAAAAACACAGGGAGTAAGCCAAAAGGAAAAGATACATTTCCTAAATGAAAGAAACATGTCCTAAATGAAAGAACAGAATAAAACTCCAGAAAAAGAACTAAATGAAATGGACATAAACAATTTACTAGATGCAGAGTTTAAAACACTGATTTTAAGAATGTTCAATAAACTTTGGGAAAGAGTAAAGAAACTAAATGAGAATTTCAACAAATAAATAGAAAACATAAAAATCCTATATCATAAAAGGTTAATATGCAAATTGTCCCCTTGACTGGGAGTTCAACTGGTAGTTTGACCAGGGGGCAGGGCTGGTCAGCCAACAGCCTAAGGCCCCTCCCCTTGGCTGGCTCTGCCCCTGATTGCCCCCTCCACCCCGACCGGGGGTGGGACTGACCGGCCAACCACCCAAGTCCCCTCCCCCCAGCTGACCCGGCTTGATTGGTCCCGATTAGGGCAGGCCAGTTGGACCCCACCTGTGTATGTATTCGTGCACCGGGCCTCTAGTGAAGATATAAAACATAAAAAGAACCAGTCATAAATGAAGACTACGCTAACTGAAATAAAGACTATATTATAGGGAATCAACAGTGGAGTAGATGAAATAGAGGATCAAATCAGGGATTTGGAAGATAAGGAAGAAGAAAATAACCAATCACAATAGCTCAAGTGGAAAAAAAATGATGAGGATAGTTTAAGGAGCCTCTGGGACAAATTCGAGCCTACCAATATTTGCATGATATGGTTGCCAGAAGAAGAGAGAGAGCAAGGAATTAAAAATATATTTGAAAAAAATAATGACAGAAAACTTTCCTAACTTGTTGAAGGAAAGAAACATACAAGTCCAAGAAGAACAGAGGGTCCCAAACAAGACAAGGCAAGTCTATTCTCATTCTACCCAGCTTTAACCCAGCAGCTCCCAACAATCACACAGCAATTTAACTTATTTGTTGTTGTTTTTTAATTCCTTCACTGCCCAGTATAGCTGGATAAAGTTTCTTAACAAAAGGCTAATCCATTTCTGATTTTCCTACCCATTTGGGCTCTTACCAAAATCTGTCAATCGCATGCTACACTCTTAGCCAGCTACATTTGCCATTCCTCAAGAAGTCCACACCAAGACACATCATAATTAAATGTCAAAGATTAAAGACAAAGAGAAAATCTTAAAAGCAGCAAGAGAAAGGAAGCTAGTTACACACAAGGGAGCTCCCATAAGACTGTCTGCTGATTTCTTAATAGAAACTTTGTAGACCAGAAGGGACTGGCAAGAATTATTCAAAGTGATGAAAAGCAAGGACCTACCACCAATATTTCTCTATCCGCAAAGCTATCATTTAAAATCAAAGGACAGATAAAGAGCTTCCCAGATAAGAAAAAAGCTAAAAGAGTTCTTCACCACCAAACCAGTATTATAAGAAATGGTGAAGGATCTTGTTTAAGAAGAAAAAGAAGGGGAAAAAATAAAAAAATATGAATAATAAAATGACAATAAATGCATATCTATCAACAATTACTTTAAATGCAAATGGATTAAATGCTCCAATAGAAGACATACAGAGGCTGAATGGACAAAATAAGTCCCTTACATATACTGTCTACAAAAGACTCACTTCAGATTAAAAGACACACACATATTGAAAGCAAAGAATGAAAAAAATATATATTTATTGAAAATAGAAATAATAATAAAAAATCTGGTGTAGCAATACTTACACCAGACAAAATAGACTTTAAAACAAAGAAGGATTTAGCAACTCCACTTTTGGTTATTTATTAAAAAAATCCAAAACACTAAATCAAAAGGTTGTATACATCCATATGTTTATTGCAGCATTATATAAGATAGCCAAGATATGGAAGTAACCTAAGTGTCCATCAATAGATGAATGGACAAAGAAGAAGTGATGCATATATACAGGTTGGGACAAAAGTAGGTTTATAGTTGTGAGTATGTGAAACACAGAGTTTATTCTGGTATTATTAATTATTTATTAATTACTGTATTATTTCCTATATAAACAACTATAAAATTACTTTTGCTACTTCCTGTAAAATGGAAGTGATTCGGCCTTAAGAAAGAATGAAATCTTGCCATCTGCAACTACATGGATGAACATAGAGGGTATTGTGCTGAATGAAAAAGTAAGACAGAGAAAGACAAATGCCAGATGATTTCCCTTATATGTGGAATCTAAAAACAAAATAAACAAATAGGCAGAACAGAAATATACTCATAGACACAGAGAATATTTTGATGGATGAAAAACTGAAGAGATTAAGAAGTACAAATTGGTAGTTACAGAATAGTCATGGGGATGTAAAGTACATCATATGGAATATAGTCAATAACGTATTAATTAATATACATTGTGTCAGATGGGTACTAGATTTATCCAGATCACTTTGTAAGTTACATAAATGTCTACTAATGGGATTTTATACCTGAAACTAAGAAAATATTGTATGTCAACTGTAATTTAAAAATTTTTAAATATAAATTTTAAAAAACAGGGAGGGAAATCACAGAGAGAAAATAAGCCAAAATTGCCCTTCCTTGTTTTTCTTAAATCATGTATCAATCCCTCTGGGGGTTTTTGTTGTTTTTGCTTCATTGACAACAGAAATTCAGAAAATTTTTGAATGTTGAATCTCCAAAAACTGGAATAACCTCATACTTACAGGTAATCACCAAAATCAATTTAACTAAGGGTCCCTTTCAGTGCCTGATTGCTCAGGGAGTGAAACGGGACCCAAAGCTGGCTCTGTCCCTAACCAGCTACATTATGTTAAACAAGTCCCTTCTCATTCTACCCATCCTTAACCCAGCAGCTCCAACAATCACACAGCAATTCAGTTCTCCTCTTATGTTTTATTCTTCTGCTGCCCACTACAATTGGAGAAAGTTTCTTAGCAAAGACACTCATCCATTTCTGATTTCCCTACCCTTTGTGCTCTTACCAGAATTTATCAATCTCACTCTATGTTCCTATCCAGCTACATTTTCCATTCATTCCTCAAGAGGCTATTTTAAACCTGATGTTTCTCTGGGTCCGCTGAACCACAGTTGAGGTTCATGCTCTCTGTAAATGGTCACCTCAACCTGTACATCCATACATCTACTGCCAGAGCTGCAGCCTTCATTTGTTTCATAGGAAGCCCCAGACTCCTATAAGTCTAAAATATTCTACTTCACTGATTTTCATGATGGCTCTAGTTTTGTTGAACATAAAGATTATAAAATGTGTGGAACTTTACTTTGAAAAGAAATAAAAATAATAAAACAGAATGTGCCTTGATGGATTAAAGTTAAAAATCATGTTTTAGCACAGGACCATGTGGTGGTATTGTTGGGGCCCCTTGCCTGACTTTGGGAGGAGTCTGTGCTAGTGAGGGACCCTAAGCTTCAGCTTCATTATCTTCACAGTCCAGGCCTTGTGAAGCAGCGTTCACTAACCCCTACAGCACTAAGGCAGTCATTGTGGGTAATAAATTAACCTCTCTCCTTTGTACCTGAATTGGTGCTACTTATGCCCTATCCTTGTGAGAATGGGAAAATAGTCACTTCAATATTTTTCTCTTTTAGGACTTAGATTTTTCATTCAACCCTTGTTGAGAATGCCTACTTCTCCTTTTATCTTCTTTAGGATTTTGTCTCTTTTATACCCCTGATTCTAAAGTATATTTTCAGCCTTATCTGCTACCACTCTCTCACCCAGACAGGCACACACATGCATGTGCAGACACACACACACACACACACACACACACACACACAATCACATCTGTGCCCCAGCACTGGTAAAGACAGATCTATGTAATTATATGACATAGACCCAATTTTTTTCACAGTAATGTGAAACACTATTTAGGAGAGTATAATATTTCATTTGGATTTATAGGGTAGAATCACTGACAGGATGGTGTTTTGTGGGGTTTTCTGTATTTTGCTCCGGTGTTGTTGAAACTGGTTCTTTGGTGTGTCTATACTGGGCCTCCGGGGAGCATCTCTAGTGCAGGTGAATGTGAGTTGCTATCCTTTTCTGGCCCTGGGCAACCTAATTGAGGTCTGAGAGGTTGAATCCTTAGTAGTGCAGTGGTCAGAGACTCCTTACCCCACTGGATCTGCCTTGAGTCTCACATCTTGATTGACCTTGTTCAGAGCTGTATTCCCTGCCTCCACAGAGCTGGCACCACAGGTATCAGCTGCAGGCATTTAGGGGCCTACTGGCTTTTGCCTCTCTGAGAAGTCCAGGATGGTGTCTGTAGCAGGGATACAAAGTGCTGCTTCTGACTAATTAGATCAGGCAAAGACTCAAAGCCTCCAGAGATCCACCTCTGCCTGAAGACTGCTTGGATTCATTCTGGAGTATCCTCAAGCAATTGTCCACACGTGGGATGAGTGTTTTTCCAAAAGGGTGAAGCAATTGCTTCTGCCTGGAGGCTAGTTATTATTCTCAGTCTCTTAATGGGCTTCAGAAACTCCAGAGAGTGGGAAAGGGATTTTTCAATAGGGTGGGTCAACTGTGTTCCCCCAAGCAAAGACAACATGATAGTAAAGGTTTGCCTGATAAAGATGACCTCCTCAGCATGAGGGAATGACTCAGCACAGGAAACCAGGGTGTCTGCCTTGTGAGCTCCACCTGCAGATCCCTCAACCCTAGCTAATGTTTATACAGCTCCAGTCCACTCTGCCCTCCCTCTGCCTGAGGCCAAGGTGAGTAGCTAAACTCAAAATGCTGTACATTGGCCCTTTAAGAGGGTGCCTGCATTTACAGCTGTCTCTTTTTGGCAGACAGCAATCTTATTGCTTTTCACAACCAAATGTTATGTGGGCATCTTTCTCAGTTCTTGTGCTCTCTGCTGGGGGGGTGGGGGGGGCCAGCTTGGGTATTAGACCCCAGAGTTCTCTGTGACAACCCCTCCAAGCTGAGATATCTCTCCAGAACTTCAGCTGCTGTCTGTGGGAGCTCAGCCAGCCCTTTCATGCCCCTGCCCTTCCTACCAGTCTCTATGCAGTCTCCCCTCTGTTTCCTTGGTTATCAGGGTTCTTTCTAGCTAGACTTCAGTTGATTATTCAGGGTGAGGTTTTTGTTTGTTTGTTTTTTGTATTTTAGTTATAATTCCAGTTTTGTCCTGGGAGCATGTCTGTGAGATTCTACTTACTCCACCACCATTTTAAATCTCCCTGAAAGTAATTTCTTTTGTTTGATATTTATCCTCATCCGATATTTCAATGCCTAAAATATAGGTGTTCAAAAACATTTATAATGGGAAGAGAGAGAGAGAAGGAGGAGGAGGAGGAGGAGGAGGAGGAGGAGGAGGAGGAGGAGAAGAAGAAGAAAGAAGAAAGAATGAGAAGGAGAAGGAGAAGGAGAAGGAGAAAGAATGGAAAGGAAGAAAGGAAAGAAGGAAGGAGGGAAATAAAGAAACGGAAGGAAAGAAGGAAGGAAGGAAGGAAGGAAGGAAGGAAGGAAGGAAGGAAGGAAGGAAGGAAGGAAGGAAGAGGGACAGAGGGAAGGGGGCAAGGAGGGAGGGATGGAAAAAAGAAGGGAGAAAAAATAGCAAGAAATGAAGATTAAGAGTTTATGATGTCCTTGGGTTCTGTACTAAGGAATTGGGGCTTCATTCTGAAAGCCAATAATTGAGGTAGGAAGTTAAACAGCATGATCATATTTGTATCCTAAATCTCCCTAAAGAATAAATTAATGGGAGGCAAGAGTAGGGATAGTAGAAAAAATAAAACTAAAAGACACTGCCTGGATAAAAGGAGTCAAGTTAATACTTTGGTTACCATCATTTAAAAAAAATTGTTGAAATATGGCATAAAGCATTTCAAAAAGCATTTTCACGTGAAAACCAATAAAATTACAGTACAGCAGTTTTTTAAAAGATCTATAAGCCACCATTACAAACTAAAATTGCAAACAATTTTAACTCATGATCAATTCATTTCAAAGTATAAACCAAATGTTCAACACTGATTAAAAAACAGTTTGCTCATAGTATTTTCCATAATAAGATGTAACTGTTTGGGATACTTTATTCAGTGTCAGAAATTAGCTTCAAAAATATTCATAAAAATAGCAACTGTATTCCAATAAAGATGATGTCAACTTTCATGATTACTTTTTCTGAAGTGCTCTGATTCACTGATAAACTGACTTTAGGCTAGGCAACACATGGAAATAACCTACTGTCATGGCTTTTTTGCAAATGATTTAAGAAAGGTAAAGAATAAAAAACTGTAATATGATCTAAACTGTTTTACTTCTATTAATGCTGATATCCATAATAATGGACATATAAAACATTTAGGAAGTTACTGTATCTTTATTCTTACCAGAAACTATACTAACTAAGTTCTAAATCATGCAGAACCATTTGTTAAACCAATATGTTATAATGCACTTTAATTTTTTATCAATTGTATTGGTGAAGGTGGTGAAAAGGTACCAAGTTTCAGTTGTAAAATAATTAAATATTGGGTTGTAGTGTACAGCATAGTGAATATAGTTAATCACATATTATTATATATTTAAAAATTCAAAGACCTACACCTTAAAAGTTCTCATCACAAAAGAGGAAAAAGTGTAACTTTGTGTGGTGATGGGTGTTAACTCCTTATTGTAGTGATAATTTC
The DNA here is from genome assembly GCF_963455305.1 of Plecotus auritus. Taxonomy (NCBI): domain Eukaryota; kingdom Metazoa; phylum Chordata; class Mammalia; order Chiroptera; family Vespertilionidae; genus Plecotus; species Plecotus auritus. Next base: position 128,260,232 of record NC_137771.1, on the reverse strand, counting down.
ACAATACTGTATATACATATATAGAATCATATTGTACACCTGCAAGTAGTATGTTATATGTCAATTATATCTCAACAAAAAACAAAATTCAAATTAAGAAAATGTATTAATTATATGCATATGTATCTTATAATTAGGTCTTTTAAACTAAGAAATTCACATTTAAAAGAAATAGAGTTTTAAATTTAAAAAGAATTTAAAATTAAAGTTACTTAAACTAGCTTTTATAATATTGAACAAGTCTTCAATTCCATTTAACCCTGAGTAGTACTATTCTTGCTTTTAAGAGGATGAGGCCTCTTTTGTTTGTTTGTTTGTTTGTTTGTTTGTTTGTTGCAGTGGGCTTTGGAATATAATTTGAGGGAATAGTCCATTTGATGTCCCTGCTTTCTTTGTTGAAGTTCTACTGAGTCAGCCTGAGATAAATGGAATTTTCTTCTTCAATCCAAGGCCTAATTATGGTAATTAGTCTGTGCAATTTGTAAAGTTTGGCAGCCAATTCAGGTCCTAATATGCATAAGCCTCTTTCTGCTACAAATTGAGTAGATTCTAATCAGTTTTTAAAAGACAGTGTCTTACTATTGCCTGCGTGCCATACTCTTAGATTTTGAGATTCAATTAGTTATTTCAAACTCTGCTACATCATTAGCAGTTTTGATATTTTTAATATTCATGAAGCTTTCATCTTAGCATTAATCCCCCAGCATCTGTGATTATGATGGGCACTTTGGGGATCTGTCTATTGTGTGTCTGTGAAGAATGAAAGGCCCAGCAGCTCCTGGCAGTAAATTAACCCTCACAATGCCACTTGGTGCCAAATGCCTTTTGAAATGTTGCCTTCTGCTCTGTGCCTTTCTGTTCGGATTTCACACTCATGTTTGATTCCCGCAGCAGACTCATACTTCATTTTATTCCGACAGCCATCTGTGAACTATGTTTTTTTTTTTCCCTCTTTTTCATTCAAAAGCCACATCTTTCACCAGTGTTTTGTGTTTTTTTTTTTTTTTCTAAAATGGGCATGTTAATAAAATGAGAATAAAAAGCCCCCAGCATTAATTCCTATTTCATTATGTGGATGTTTATGCACATTGAGGGAATTTGTAGAAACGTAACAATTAATTTCTTGACAATGCTTCTTCAGAATAAATTCTTAAATCACCAATAATTTTTTAATTTACTGCTCTTTTTCAAACCTACTTCAGATTCTCTAAAAATATTACTCTTGAAAATTAGTTTCAATCATTAGATTTTCATATTCTATATAAATAAAGTAAAATTCTTAAAAAAGCAAGAAATAGAATGTGTGTAGTTTTATTGAGTACACATCTTTTACCGCCAATGTTTGCCTTTAAAAAACAGATATACAGATAGATAGGAAACTAAATTCAAACTGCCAAAAATTAATGTAAAATTGATATTCCTTTCTAATTTTAGTAAGAATGTGTTTTTCTAAAAGAAAATACTCATTACCCTTGCAGCTAAAAGAGGGGTTCTAATTAGCCCCATGATATTGTCTACAGTAAGGCAAATGTATTTTACTTAATATTTTTTCAAAAAGAATTTTATTTCTGAAAAAAATTAGAGCTACCATTACTTATATTACAAGTAATATCCAAACTAAAATAAAATAGAATTGTATTTAAATATAATCTTGAATGAGCATCACATTGTGAAGAGTATAAAAGTGTAGTTCAGAGAGAACCTCTGGCAGCACAAACCAGAAATACTTTCTAGAAAACCAAGAGGAGCAAGGGTTTGAACCACATCTCTGGGTAACTTGGGGAGTACTCTCAAGAGCCATGCTCAATTTATGTGAAAGAAATAGCTTCAGTAATCAAAGCTGTTCTTACTTCCCCAGGTCTCTCAGATTTCTTTTGAATGTAAGATAAGAAAGCTCTGTAATGTGGTCCGTCAGTCAGTGTTAGGAAATCATTATCTGTGGCCTTCTCAAGAAGGGAGGTGTGGAATGGGACCACATGAGTGACAGAAGTGGAGGAGACAGGGGAAGTGTTGGAGTAAAAGGTCTGCCCATCCTATACACCCCAACCCCTTGACCTTGTAGGGAGGAGAAGGTTATTAGGAACGGGACTGGTCTGTGCTGGAGGAGTGTTCCATTGAGGCAATGTACTTGTCAGCAAAGCATTCTTGCTACAAAGTTGAGCAGTGAATAAAGACCAATAGTTGTAGGCTTAAAAACTTCAAGAAGGATTAAATGTATAGCTGACCTTAGAAAGTATACAATTTAGTGGACACAGCCTTGTACACTTACTGTCATTGTGACTTCAGTTTATTATTCTAATGGACTGAAAGGAGAATCTAAGTCCTCTCTGTCCAGTGCCCTGCTTAGAAATGCTAGGAATGACTAGGATAGCAATAGGGAAATGGAAATTTTTGCACAAAAACTGAAATTTTGTAGAACTAATTGTTTTATAAATTTAAAATCCATAGTCTCTAATTCAAACTTTTCAAAATTCTCCCCTCTAAAGATATAATAAAACCTATATTTTCCCCAAGAATATAGGTTATTGTTCCCTAATTCTCTGAAGCCCAGAGAAATTTAAATATAAGTTAACTAACTGAATAAGTATAAGTGGCAGTATGAACTAATATGTTTTACAGAATTTGAGGTTTATATTTATGAATGACAAGGTTTTAGATTATATTATAGAAAATAAAATATAGTTTTCATGTAAATCCTAAAACAGATATTATAGCATTCTGAATAGGGAAGAATAAAATAATGGTTAAAATATGCTTAATCCAAAAAAATTGTTTTTTAAAAATAATTGGAACAGATTAGTACTGTGGATGATTTTGTTGGCAAAACATTACATATTTTTCTTAATATTATTTAGAAAATTTACCAGAATAGATAACTTTTTAAGGTGAGTACCTTAAACAGAAATCAGACACCTTCTGTAGCTTTATTTTTGGACATATGGAGTGATATAAATATGCATTGGGAAACATTAAGGCAAAAGATATGTGTACTTTTCAAAAATGTGTTATTTGAATAAAACCTCAAATTTTAGGACAACCCAATTCCTTGACAAGCCAAAGCCTGGAAGTCTTTAGGCAGCTAGAGGCCCCTTGGTTTGGATATCTAGCTCAGTTCCATTTTTTTTACTGTTCCTTAGATATAAGCCAGAATGACCCTAACCCATTACAGCCAGTGGATTAATTTAGCCTTCAAGGGGTTGAGTATGAAGGCATAGGAAGATCACCAAAACATTACCAGACATCTTTTTTTTTCTTATTTTATAAGATCAGAATTTTCATCTTTTAAATGGAGTGATATAATTCATATAATGTATACTTAGCATTGTATCATTTTATCTGTGTTTTTGAGGGACCAATAGGAGAGGAATAGGAATCATATGCCAATGATGTTCATAAGATTATTGGTTACCTTCATTAATCATTGTGGCTAAAAATGGTTCTTGTCTCACGGTTAGATATGAAGAATATGCCTTAGAAGAATATCTGCAGTCACCTAGAAGAAAGTCATAAACATCATTTCTATTATGTTTACTATAGGATAATTACTTTCTGAGTATTTTAATTAGAATTGTAATGATCAAGCATTTTAAGCAGTATGAGCTTATGTTTGTGGGTAATGTGGCCCAGATAAACTTGAGAGAAGGTTTTCATTATTTGGCAAAAAGAACAGTAATTTCATCCAAACAAATTACATAAATTTATGTAACTCAATAACTGATTAAGAATTACTAGAATGAGATGTTAGATTGATTAAAGTAAAAAAGCAAGTATAAAAACATTAACAAAAACCATAATACTTCTATTTTGTATTTTTAAAATAAAAATGACCAAACCCACTGGAGAATAAGAGAGAAGCCTCAACTAATTCATCCAGCCAATGGTAAATTAGTATTACCTTAAAAAAATTTTTTTCTTTAAAATAAAAAGTTAATGTTGGCAATTAATGACTGTCACTATAAGGTTAAATGAAAAAATGTAAATGATATTTAATTTCTTCATTTTTAATTTATAAAATATAGCCATTTTCTACCCTGGTTTTAATAATATGATCATTAATATCTAGCTTTTACCTGAAATTGTAGCCTTTAGAAGTGAGCAGTTTAAAATTTTTGTAGAAAAATGTTCTGTCCTAAGTTGGGAAATAAGCTATTTTAAATTCTGGTTTTCTTAGCAAGTGTAATTATTAATTGTTATCATTTTTGAGGAAGATGAATCCAAGTGTTGCTATTTGTCTATGCCATTATCATAGACTCTTAATTAGAGGTTATGAAATAAAATTCTAATAATAATTATAAGGTTGGCGATTATCTTCATCAATCATTGCATATCAATGCGCAGTTGGCATTCATTTGTGAGTGCAGTGTCTGATCCACATAGAGACTTCTTCTCTTAGTGCTTAGTGTTCATTACAAAGACACAGACTTCACCTTTAAGAGCTTTCAGTTCCACAGAGGCAGATATGAAAATAACTGAATTACTGATCTTAGCAAAATACTTAAAAGTAGATACACAAGAAGCATCTTTTAGGAACAGAAAAGAAAAAATTACTGAGTCTTGAAGGATAAACATAAATTATTCAATCCTAATAAGGGTAGAAAGTTATTTCATTCAGATTCAAAGAATAACTGTCATAAGCAAAATAAAAGGCATTTAAGTATATATCCCAGAAACGGTGAACATCTCTGTGGAATGAGTAATACATCCCACAGAGTCAATGAATTGGGAGGGATTGCTGGAAATATATAATTTATAATTTGAAAAATTAAAATAATGGAATACACATTTTTAACTCAGAGAAATGCAGTTTTATATCTCAGTTTTAACAGAACAGTATGTAAAGTCTGGGATTGCTCCAAATTAACAAAAATGAGGACAGTCTGTGATGACCCTATCTTCAAATAAACTTTGTAATCAACCCTGCCTATAGGTGGGGTGGGGAATAGGGTCCATGAAGAGTACTTTTCTAGAGGTGTTAGCTTCTCAAGTGACTATTACATACAGAGTTTCAGGACATTTTAGTTAATGAAGTAATTTAGTCCAAAGAAAACCAATGTTTCAAGGTTAGAGATAGAAAATTATTATTTCTATTGTTTGTTTATTTGTTTGGATACTTTAATAATCCTATATAATAAAGATGTAATATGCAAATGGTCATTACGCCGTGAAGCGTAATGACCGACTGCGTAATGACCAGATCACGGATCAGCAGGAGGGTGGGGCAGCCAGCTACAAGCGAGCAGCAGAGAGCTACAGGAGGGGGCAGGGCAGCAAGCTATGAGGGGGGCGGGAGGGAGGGGAAAGGTCAATTGAAATAAAAAAGGAGACATATTTACTACTAACTGTAATACTTTAAACAATAATAAAATAAAAGGCCTATATAATAAAAGGGTAATATGCAAATTGACCGTCACTCCAACACACAAGATGGCTGCCCCCATGTGGACACAAGATGGCCAGCAGGGGAGGGCAGTTGGGAGGGACCATGCCTGCAAGAGAGGGAAGTTGGGGGCAATCAGGCCTGCAGGGGAGGGAGGGGGCGGGGGGAGCTACAGGAGGGTGGGACAGCAGGCAGAGAGCTATTGGAGGGCAGTAGTGAGCTACTGGAGAGCTAGTGGTGCACGGATTCATGCACAGGGCTACTAATCATTTATAATAACCTTCAATGATCAGAATTTGACCTAAGCCCCTACAAATACATGTAAGATAAAAAGTAATTCTTTCTCCGAAGTGATCAATATGTTTTCAACTAATAAATGTTATGAATTCATAATTAAGTGGGTCTTATTTTTCAGTGGCTACAAGAGTGGTGAGAGAAAATTTCAGCTACTCACAGAAACTTAGTAGGATTTGATCATTTTTTTTCTTCTTCTAGTTAAAAGTCTCACTTCTAGCTCCATTTTTATGCTTCTTCTTTTGTTTTACTTAAGCACATACTGTTAATTTATATATTGCCTTGTTATATATTATACATATACTAGAGGCCCGTTGCACGATATTCATGCAAGAATAGCCCTTCCTTCCCCTGGCTTCAACCCCAGCCGCCCAAGAGCTGGCACGTCCCCGCTCCCGGCCTGCCCGGGAGCCGGCAAGTCCTTGCTTCTATTTGGAGCACCACTCCTGTAGCTCCCTCTGCTGCCCCCCTTCCCCTCATAGCAAGCGTCCGCCCCTCTCGGCCGCTCTGCGCCTGCAAATGCAAATTTACCTCCATTGTTGTTGGGTTAATTTGCATACTCACTCTGATTGGCTGTGGGCATAGCGGAGTGATGGGTTAATTTGCATGTTTCCCTTTTATTAGGTAAGATTATAAATATGTTTTAACAATGGACTTTCCAGAGGAAAGATGTGTGTGTGTGTGTGTGTGTGTGTGTACTGCTGATATAAGGATGTAGGGCACATATTTTATATGTAATAATATATGACATATTTTATTTTAGATTTCATATAGTCAGTTGATTCTAAGTACATTTTTATTGATTTTTTCTCTAACTTTTGTATCCTAACCAACCTATGGCTGCAGTTCCAGTTCTGACATGACTGTTGGTTGATACTTTCATTTAAGCTAACAATTAAGAGAATGAAACAATAAAGATCTATGTCAGAACTTCACTCGTTCATCAATAATGTTAATGACTTGTTTGCTGAAATTGTTAATAGATTATTGAATAATGGAATAATACTTTATATTTTTCTGTGTGTGCTATTTAAAATATAATGGTTTTGACACATTTTTAAGTTTAAGCTGCATTGTTAACATTTTCTTCATCACTTTCTTAAGTCTAGACAAATCAACAAAACAATAGGGTAAACCCTGATGTGTATTTTTTCCAATTTCCATGACATAAATATTTGTACCATGTCCAGTTTCAAGCTATTAATGTGACAATACTGAATATAAAGTTGAGAAGAGATGCTCAGTAGCACACAATTATGTAGCATTTGTACCATACAGGTCAAGTACATGTAAATAGCATGAAGGTCATGACTGTAGTAAAATAATTAGGAAAAGTGAGATTTCAGTACCAGCTTTGTTTTTAACATATTTAATTATAAATGTACTAGATGCCTAGTCCACAAAATTCGTGCATGGGAGGGGGATCCCTCAACCGAGAGGGCCTAAGCCGCAGTCTGGCCTCCCTCTGCAGGAGGTGACTGGACTGATAAGGGGAAGGCACTGCCCCCATCACCCGCTGCTGCTGCCACTGCTGGCTGCCACAGCCACCAAGGTGTTTTCATCAACATGGACTCCAGTCCCTTCACCACAAAAAAATGACAACTTTCTTTAGGCATTTTCAAGATGTCTCTTTCATAGGATCTGACCTTTCTTTTCTTCTTTCTTTCTTTCCTTCTTTCTTTCTTTCTTTCTTTCTTTCTTTCTTTCTTTCTCTCTCTCTCTTTCTTTCTTTCTTATCCTCACTGAAGGATATTTTTCCATCGATTTTTAGAGAGCATGGAGGAGAGAGGGAAAGACAGAGAGAAACATCAATGTGAGAGGGACACTTTGATTGGTTGCCTCCTGCATGAACCCTGACCTGGGCCCTGGCCAGGGAGGAGCCTGCAACCTAGGTACATGCCCTTGACCAGAATCGAACCCGGACCCTGCTGTCAGCAGGCTGAGGCTCTATCCACTGAGCCAAACCAGCTAGGGCAGGATATGACATTTCTTTGCCCTCCAGCAGCGGACCTTCGTTTTTTCCTCCAGGAGTGAGGTGGAAAAACCCTAGATCACCTTCTTGGATTCTTATTACCCAAGTTACCAAGAACACTATGAGTGGCATACGGGGAGCTTAGCCAATGAGCAGTCAGAAAAGGTGTTTCCTCTGCAGCTCATGTGCAGAGGCAGGACTGCCATTACGCTGCAGCTGGCAGGCCCTGCTGTCTACAGGCCTGCTCGCTTGCTGTTGTGCCTGTCAGCCAGGCCTGCTGTCTGTCTGCGGGTCCCAGCACCTGGCAGCCAGGCTCTGCTCTCTGTGCCTGCCTTGCCCAGAGTACTGGGCCGCCAGCCTTGCTGTGATAGGAGCCTGTGGGGCACAGGGGTGGGACCCAGAGGTGCTCCATGCACTTCCTGGTGACCAGTCGTCTGTCTGGTCATGACGGCTCTAGGCTATTATTAGTATAGATATAATTTAATTTTTAGTTATTTATTAAACAATGGATTTTGTTAACTAGCTCATAAAATTCCTGAAAATGTATTAATTGGCTCTTGTGAACTAGTGCATCTGGATCCAGCACACAACTGCATGATATAAAATATATAAATATTTCTGAATAAAGGAAAGTTATATATAAGGTAAATTAATTTGTTAAAAATAAAAAATACAAGTATAAAAAATAAATTTTGTAGACTGACACAAGTACCCAGCATGAAAATAAAGTTGATTAAAAGTCAATTCCATTTACTTCCTAAATGTATTTATCCCTTAGCCTTCTTTGACTCTATTGGCAGTCTTATTTCATATGTATTTAAATTACTAAGAAAGAAAAAATAACTTGTTAAATTCACTTGTAATAACATTTGTGTCCAAAAGAACATGTGATGTAACTTTTTTTCCTATAAGTAAATCTGCAGCAAATCAAAAATTTGCATTGTCTTAGTCAGTTTAGACACAAAGAGGAAGTTGAATTTAGTTTACTACACAAAGATAATACTGATTTTTAATTTAGGGACAAAGCAACCTGAATATTTCATATTTTTTCCTAATAAAAATGCAAAATATTAATAAACACACTTTTTAAATACCTGAGTAATGGCCATATTGGCAGATTACATGGATTGATGTTGGTGTGTTTCCTTTAGTAGGATTATTTTAAGAAGAGAAGAGTAACCTTTGATTGTTAACTGAACTGGAAACACATTTAAATTTGCTGATAAATAGCAACCTAAATAGCACATCATGGCCTCTGACAGCATTCATGTGTTAACAAGAATGAGTGGTGTGTTAACTGATGGAGGCCTATAATGATTTCATCAGTAATTAGTAGGCAAATGAGGCCCTAGAATGAAAGCTTAAAGGCTCCATTTGTCCCTTACTCTTGATTGGCACAATGGACCTGAACTCTAATCTAGTGAGAATATTTTATGAAAGAGCTGTACTCTGAGATATGCAGGTAGCTAAGACTCAGTACTTGCATTTACTGTTTCCTTTCTTATTAAAGATCACACACACTCCCTCCCACTCTCACTGGCCATTAAAATTGGGGATTTTTAAACCATCTATTTTACCTTTATATAAGTTAAACTTATGAAGAATATTAGTGTTCAAATGTTTATATAATTTTCCCTAAATTCAGAGTTTTATAGGCCCTATCTTTATTTTTGTATAAGCAATAAACCTAAGATAATCTCTTTGCTTATGCTTTTCACATTAATACTTCTAAAACTTATGAAATTTAAATGGAGGTGGAAAAATGCACTTAAGTTTATTTCTCACCTTCCTTCCTAATATTCACTCTGGTCCTAAAGTAGTAATCCCAGAGCTAAATCATTTTGTATGTTGATTACATTACAAAATTTGCCTACTCTAAATAATGTGATTATAATACTTACATCAGGGGATTTTACTCCAGGTTTCAATCATTTAGACCATTGGTTCTCAACCTTTCTAATGACGCGACCCTTTAATACAGTTCCTCATATTGTGGTGACCCCCAACCATAAAATTATTTTCATTGCTACTTCATAACTATAATTTTGCTACTGATAATGAATTGTAATGTAAATATCTGTGTTTTCCGATGGTCTTAGGCGACCCTGCTCATGAGGAACTGTATTAAAGGGCCGTGGCATTAGAAAGGTTGAGAACCACTGATTTAGACTATCATGGAAGAGGGCTATCTTTTGCATTGACTAAAATCAAGTAGTTCAAGTAATTATTCTGGTATCTGGATTTCATTTGAAAATGTTTCATTTATATCATATTAAAAACCTGTGTGTATGTGCATGTCCATTTCTGTAAATAAAAAGAGTAAGGCTGAATGGGACTAAGATGAAATCCTATAGAGTAATCTCAACAAGTACTTACTGTCTAAAAGTGTCTGTGGGCAAGCAAGAAAAATAAATGACAAAATCCCTACATTTCCACCTTAGAGTCTTGTATGGAATCTTTGGAATGTTTGGAGATCTACAAAATGAATGTGTTATATTTCTATTATACAACAAGGTATTGAATCCAAATGTTTGGCACTAGTAAGTACTCTTTAGGTGATCCAAATAATTAATAGCCAATGCATGTCCATTGTTGTCCAGCTGGTTACCTGGGCTGCAGCTACACTGGTATTATTTCAATTCTTGGATCGCTCCATTCTCTTTCTCATTTAGTGATCTTCAACCCTTATTGCCCCTACCCAAATCATTATTTTCAGTGCTACCATGGTCCTCTTTCCCCTTCATCCCTCAGGCTTTGCTTAACTAACTCACCTTTAAGTTGCAGCTTCTGCATTGAACCATTCCCTCATGACTCCCTTTTCAAATGCTCTCCTGGCATACTTTCCAAACACCTATGATTAATTATTAGTATAAAGAATGACAATACATTTTTCTTAAAATAATCTCCCTTGAAGACCAAAATCCTAGTTGTCTTACCCACTTCTATATCCTTATCTCCTAGCACAGTGCTTGAAATACAGGGGACACTGAGCCAATATTGAGAAAGAAAGAAAGAAAGAAAGAAAGAAAGAAAGAAAGAAAGAAAGAAAGAAAGAAAGAAAGAAAGAAAGAAAGAAAGAAAGAAAGAAAGAAAGAAAGGAAGAAAGAAAGAAAGAAAGAAAGAAAGAGAAAGAAAGAGAAAGAAAGAAAGAAAGAAAGAAAGAAAGAAAGAAAGAAAGAAAGAAAGAAAGAAAGAGAAAGAAAGAAAGAAAGAAAGAAAGAAAGAAAGAAAGAAAGAAAGAAAGAAAGAAAGAAAGAAAGAAAGAAAGAGGAAGGAGGGAGGGAGGGAGGGGAGGGAGGGAGGGAGGGAGGAAGGAAGGAAGGAAGGAAGGAAGGAAGGAAGGAAGGAAGGAAGGAAGGAAGGAAGGAAGGAAGGTCCTGAATGTAGAATTTGATCTAGAAATATCAAAAAAGATTTGGACACATAGAAACTGATCTTCAAACATTAGAGAGAGAGAGGGAGATTTCTACAAAGGATGAACAACATAAATAAATTAGTAGCGGTAGAACCCAGGAGTTTTGTAGACAGCAGCAGTGGTCTTGAGGATCAATGGAGAGAGACAAAATGGGTATGCATTTGACTCTTTGGGGTGAAGCCATGTTAAGAAAGTAAAGGAGTTCCTTTATTTTTAGATTCATAGTATTCCAATACCTTTTTCCCTTTTACCCCCCATAAAGATTTCTGAGAATAAAAAGTCTAGAAGAAACAGTGAGTGTTCATTGCCTATAATAATAAAAGCATAATAAGTAAATCGACTGAACGACCGAACAGCAGAACAACCGTCTGGACCATCTTCCAGACGACCATGCTATGACACGCACTGTTCCAGGCCAGCCAAGGCGGGTGCGATGTGATTGGTGAGGGGCCTGTTCATTGCCCCATGATCACCCTGAAGAGGGAGGCCCAGGCCACTGGCAGGCAGGGTGATCAATCAATCAGGGGGCTCCAGGATCACCCCAAAGAGGGAGGCCCAGGCCCAGGTCATTGACCAGTGGGCTGCGGCGGGTGGGTGGGGCCTCCTTCTGCAGGGGTGATCCATTGCGGAAGCCTGGCCAGGTGGGCAGGGCCTACCTCTTTGGGGTGATTGATTGCGAGGCTCCTGGACTGTGAGAGGGCACAGGCCAGACTGATGAATCCCTCCCCCAAGTGCATGAATTTCGTGCACTGGGCCTCTAGTCTCTCTCTCTCTCTCTCTCTCTATATATATATATATATATATATATATATATATATATATATATATATATATATATATATATATATATATAAGCTTAAGCAACCAAATGACTGAACAACTGGTCAACCGATCCCTATGATGTTCACTGACCACCAGGGGGCAGACGCTCAATACAGGAGCTGCCCCTGGTAGTCAGTGCACTCTCACAGTGGGGAGCTCACCTCAGCTGACTGACAGGCGCCAGACACTGGGCTCACAGCTGGCAAGCACCGCTGCAGCGGTGCAAGCCTCTCCCGCCTCCATGGCAGTGCTACCAAGCGGTGGTAGCAGGCACAGCAGGTCCGGGATGAGCGGGAGCAGCAGGTAGGAGTGGCAGGTGGCATTGGACTGCCAGTTTCGGCCAATCCCTGCAGGCCGAGGGACCCCACGTGCACCTGGCCTCTATATTATACTATATTATACACCAGTGGGGTCCCTCTGCCTAGCCTGCAGGATCGGGCTGAAACCAGCTTTCTGACATCACCTGAGGGGCCCCACATTGCGACAAGGTGCAGGCCAGGTTGAGGGACCCCACCAGTTCATGATTGGAGCCGGGGAAGGATGCAGGAGGTTGGCCAGCTGGGGAGGGATCATGGGAGGGCGTCAGGGGATGTCTGGTTCGTCTTGCTCAGTCCTGATGGTGAGCAGATGGCCCCTCCCCAAATTGCCCCATCGTGGTTGCCTGTGGCCTCCCTCTGCAGCAGGTGACCCCAGTGGGCTGATCGAGGGATGGTTCTGGGCGGCCCCACCCCGAATCGCCCCACTGCTGACGCCACCTCTGGCTTCCCTCTGCAGGAGGCAATCGGGCGGGCAATCGGGATGGCGCCGGCCCCCATCGCCCTGCCGCTGGTTGCCGCTGCCACCCCACCTCATCACTCTCCCCTCCCTCTGCCCACTGACACTTGCCTTGGCTGGCCTGGTGCCACCTGCTTGCCGGCCCCACCCTCCACCCGCTTGCTGGCCCCACCCCCCACCAAATGGTCATTCTGCTGTTTGGTCAATTTGCATATTACACTTTTATTATATAGGATTTTGTGATTTAGACACTGATTTGGTTACATTAGTGAAAAAACTATTTTTCCTAGGTCTCTGTCTTCTTTTATTTTTAAAAAAGTTATTTCTATTTTTTATAAAGTTATCACACACATACACATATGTATGCACTTGCACACACACACACACACACACAAACACACACACAACTTGAGATGGATAAAGAAAAAAGGGTAACCTCCAAACATAAGATTTTTGTCTCTTTGTTTTTTCTGGAAAATTATTTTATTATTAATAAAAAGTCAAATAATACAAAAGAATGAGAATATTCAAAGGGTACTTAATAAATTACTACTTTATCTTAAAAGGCAGGGCAAGCAGAAAGGTTTAAACCTCCAATGAATGCTTAGAAAACAAGTAACTTGTGTAGACACACAGACAAACACATACACATATTAAAAACCTACTTTCCATCATACAACTTACATTCTAGTGAGAGATTTCATGAAAACATTTTATCTCATTATTGAGATATATATCATTTACTAGGACTAAAATCATAAACGTATAAATTCAGGATATAATTCTAAGGGGAAAAAATTCCAAATGAAATCACCTGATGGATTCTGAATATTCAGTCTCTGCAATGCCATCACAATCAACTGGGCAGAATTCACTCCAGGGCAAGATTCTCCAATTTTTACTTGTTTCTAACAGAAGAGGATTGGTCACAGGCATAGATTAAGTGTGGATTTTGCTGTGCTCTTTTTGATTTCCACTAAGTCCCACAATACTTTCAGGCATTAGAAGCTGTATCAGTCAGGGTTCAATAAAATAAGCAGAACCAATAGAAGGTATATATTAAGATAGTTATTGCAAGAAACTGGTTTGTATGGTTTATGGGGGCTGGCTAGGCAAGTCTGAAATCTGTAGGACAAGCCATCAGGAGAGCAGAGTAGGTCTTGTGCAAGGACAGAAGCTGCTGTCCACAGTGAAGCAGAGTTAGGTCTTGAGGTCAAAACACGCTAGATATCATAAAACTACTGGGCTTCATTGTTTCATGAATTATGAGGTTATTTGAATGACAAATACTTATTGAACATTTTTTATATGCCAGGAACTATTCGAGGCTCAAGGGAAGCATTCATTAAAAAATAAAATCGTTAAGAACCCCTGTCCTTACAGAGCATAAATTATTGTCATGAGGAGAGAGAGCAATCTAACATAAACAAGGCACACACAAGTTAACTTCTAAAGCAATACAGAATGTGATATATGCCATGGAAACAAAGTTTGATCAGGGTAAGAGGGATGGGGGTGTGATAAGGTGTATTGCAATTCTAAATGGGGTGTCAAATTAGTAAAGGTAATAGTTGAGCAAAAACTTAAAGGATTCAAGAAAGTAAGTTCTCTGCAGAAAATGTTTTAACAAAGAAAACAGTTTCTGAAAAACAGTAAGAAAACAAAGTATTTGTGGAAAGGACAAGGGGGGTAGAGAATGAGATCAGAGAGGTATTTTGAGGCTAGCTTGTGAATGTCTTTGTAGGCCACTGTAAGAACTGTGTCTTTAATTCTGAAATAAAGAAGGAGCCGTTGGATGGTTCTAGCAGAACAGAAGAATGACCTGATATATTTTAATAGAATCATCAAAAGTGTTGTTTTGGAAGAGGACTATAAGAGAGCAAGACTATAAGTGGGAAAAACAATTAAAGGTATTGAATGCAGGCAAGTGATAATGGTAGGCCAGATCAGGATGATCGTGATGGTGGAGGAGGTTACATTTTAGATGGCAGTTTGATTTTGCATTGATCATCTGATGGCAAGATTGGGCACCTGATGTCAGATAACATTAGAAACCTCCGCTCTAAATGTCTATGAGACATGTGTCCTTCTGGTGGATTTCCTTCTAAAGAGACTGCTATGTACTTTTGAAACCCCATATTCCCATATTAGTACTGTAATTTTTACTACTTGATATTTTTTGCAGATATTGGAGACCATGCAGAGACTCTTTTGATGAATTTGTAAAGGAATTTTGAATATATTAATATTAATAGCTGCCTTTTTAAATAATCTATACTATGTAGTGTTGGAGATTCATTGGTTCTTTGTTTTATTTTCCTCACTCTTGGACAATAGTAAATATCAAATGTGGTATAACCAAATGGTATCATTGGAGAATTTCACCATGCTATCCCTTCATAAAACAGTATCACACAGTGCCTTCTAAGAATTGTTTTAATTCCAAGGCTGGATTTTGGTGGTATAATTCTACAATATAATGATCAATGTCATTACAGGCTAATGCCATTTCTAAGATGTGAACTTCTAAAAATTGTTCATTCACAATTCCTTTAAGATTAAGAGTTGGGGGATGTAAGAATCTATATATTCTCTCTCTATATATATAAACAGGTAATATGCAAATTAGCCAGGCATCACAACCGGCTGGAAGAGGCTGCATCACCACTGCTCAGGAGGAGCTTTGCATGCAGATGGGTGGGAGGGGACTGCGTGCCGCCCCCACCCCAAGGGACACACACACACCAGGGGTGGGGGCGTGCTCTGAGCAGCCATGCAGCACGGCTCAGAGCACAACCCCGGTGGGTGGCAGCAGCGGCCGGAACGAAGCAGCCCAGGTCGCAGATGCCTGGCGGTGGCTGGAGCAAAACAGCCCAGGTCCTGGGTGCCAGAGGGAAACCGGTGCTGGCAGCCAGGGGAAGGAAGGCCTATTCTTGCATGAATCTTCATGCATCGGGCCTCTAGTAAGCTTTATAATGACATTCATTTATCAGTCTGAACTACAAAAAGTGAGCCCAGCACTTTTAAGTAGAGAATTATTTACTTTGTTTCAAAACTGAGTGAGTCCCTTTAAAAATACAAGTCCCAGAAAACAAGGTAACTGATACAAAAATCTTTTAAAAGGGCTTGGAATTATTCATTTAAACATATTGTTTAAATGCTTGCTCTAGAAATCAGGGTCGTATTCAATTATATCCCAGTAGTTAATGATGTACATGGCCTGTAGTGGCCAGCTTTCTCTCTATTTTCAGTATCTCATGTTTGCTGTTAAGAATATATGTCTGGCCCTAACTGGTTTGGCTCAGTGGATAGAGCGTCGGCCTGTGGACTGAGGGGTCCCAGGTTCGATTCCAGTCAAGGGCATGTACCTTGGTTGCGGGCACATCCCCAGTGATGGGTGTGCAGGAGGCAGCTGACTGATGTTTCTCTCTCATCGTTGTTTCTAACTCTCTATCCTTCTCCCTTCCTCTCTGTAAAAAAATCAATAAAATATATATTTTTTAAAAAAAAAGAATATATGTCTGAACACTTTTAAATAAGCAAAATATGAATAACTTTTCAGTAAAACAATGTTTCATTGAGACAAAAACTCTTCTGGGCTAATCCTACTGTGAATGAATAAAGTCTTTTACTACAGAAATTTATAAAACCCTAACATGTTATTACTGTGCATCCTGGGAATTAGGATTGATGGATAGGTAATTGATTGATATTTGAAGCATAATAACATGCGTATAAAAGAAAAACACACATATGTATTTCTTTCATTTTCACCTCTGATAATGTTATTTCAAGTAGAGAATGTTTATATGAACATATAAATATGGAGGCAAAAACATCAGTGAAGAACATACCTCAATCCACATTTCCCACTATAACTTCTACCTTAATTTATCTTTCAGTCTAATTCTAAACCACTACTACCACACACTCTTGTCTCTTGTTCTTCTTTCCTCCTATTCTTTAATTCTTGGCAACTTTTTAAAAAATAAAATTTTTGTTGATTTCAGAGAGGAAGGGAGAGAGAGAGAGAGAGAGAGAGAGAGAGAGAGAGAGAGAGAGAGAGAGAGAGAGAGAGAGAAACATCAATGATGAGAAAGAATCATTGATCAGCTTCCTCCTACATATTCCCCACTGGGGAGGGAGCCTCCAACCTGGGCATGTGTCCTGACCTGGAATCTAACTGTGACCTCCTGATTCCATAGGACAAAGCTCAACCACTGAGCCACGCTGACCAGCCTTGTGGCAATTTTTGTATGAATTTAACTCCAAGCTGTTCAAGAATTTTCCCTAAACTATTGAAACACCTTTTCACTGGGGCCATGTGTGGAGTCTGATATTCTAGGAAATGATAAGGAAACTCCTTTCAAATTTTGCTGCCTACATAGCAGGAGATGACTCCCATGCCTATTACTAGAATACACTGAGACAAATTTCACTAGCAAGATACTGACATGCCACTTCTCTTCCTCATTCAAGACAGTAGTAAAATAAATTTAAGGGAAGGAAAGAAAGAAATTATACAAAAAATGTATTTTTTCTCCACTAACGTCACCTCCATAATGAATGTACTAGAAAATATGTCTAAATGTTGTTCACTGGAGGACAAATCTACCATTTTAAAGTTGTGGGCTCTCGGATTCCACACAGTTATTTTCCATTCTCTCTCGAGAGCAGCAGGTGCCTGTGGGGGCTTAGTTAGGAACAGGAGGCCTGGGAGCAATGCGGGCCCCTGTAATCAGAAGCCAGGAAGAGAGTGATGACTGGCTTATAGAGTCCCAATACAAATACCTGAATACCTGAATTTTAAAGTACCAATTTGTTTAAATATTCTAAGATATATGACAACATTATGGTATACAAATGAAACATACAATAATTTATTTCTTGGGTAGCTTGATTCTTTAACTGATATGTTAAAAGACAACTCACATTTATGTTTTTCATTATTTTTCCTGGCAAAACCCTTTAGCTATATGTAGATACTATTTTCACACAGAGCTACCCAGCAAATGTATCCTCCATACGAAGGTATATGCTACTTTTTTCTGGTGTCTTTAAACTTTTAATTTAAAATTTTCATAATGTGTTTAAGAAAACTTTGTTAATAATGCTCTTGGACATATTTACTCACACCAAAAGCACACAGTTAACTTGTTTTAGAAAATCAACAGATTTCTTTCTTCCACAAAAATATTTGGCAATGTGGAAGGAGATGTACCAGTTGGGATCAGAGAGTGGCTCCTTTCTACATTTTATGCCAGCTTGTTGGCTTGGCAGGCAGCCTTAGTCAAGAAATATAGCCACCCTTCTGCCATTTGTTAAATTTGCATAATTAAAGAGCAATTATTCATGGTATTGTTTTGTAGCAGGCTCCTCAGCTGGCTTTCCTTATCATGGTTTCATGCTACTTTCACATTTTGATTACTAAAAATTACTTTGACTCTTTGTCATTCTAATGAGGTTGAAAGCAACAAATATCAGAATGATACATAATTCTTGAACTTGGAGAATAATCTCATGAGCAAAATACATTTATGGATAGTTTCATTTAAATTCTTTGATAAACAGTAAAAATGACTTGGAGTACGTTAGATGTTACTTAGTAGGTTTGTGTGTGTGTGTGTGTGTGTGTGTGTGCGCGCGCGCGAGAGAGAGAGAGAGAGAGAGAGAGAGAGAGAGAGAGAGAGAGAGAGAGAGGAGAGAGAGAGACTCATGCTCAATGACCAGCCATTAATAAATACTATGAAGCTGCTTAGAAATTTTGGTATTATCAAGTTTTCCCTATTTTCCTTCTGTTTGAAGTATGTCTTATGTGATCATTCTTTAGGTATTTCTCACTAATCATCATGTGGATCCACACTGTTATCTTAGTGTGATTACATGAGGTTTCTGAAAGTAACAAAATAGTAACAACTATTTGCATGACATAATAGAGTAGTAAAATTTAGAAGATGCTAGGGTGTCTGTCAACTTTAAATTTTGCATGTTTATCTCCTATTACATAGATGATTAGAATCAATCAGCAGTTTCCTTTACAATCTACTCCTGAAAATGTTCCTGAAATGTTCACAGAATCTACAATATGCCCTTAGCTGACAGGGAGCTTCTGAACTGTTTCTATGAAGACACTAGCATATACAATGAGAAATTTATGAGCTCATAATCATTGTTTTCCAATGAAAATCTTTGATAATTTTAAAGCCTAATATAATAATTAAAATTGTCATTGATATATTATATCTTGATTAGGAAACTTTATAAGATAGACATAGTGTCTGATATTCAAGCTGGAACTTATGTACACATTTCTTTAATTTGCAAAAAAAGTACACAGAATAATACTGTTAATGTACAAAATACAAGATATTCATATTGTATAACTGATTATCATGGTTTAATATACAATGTTGCTAAGTAACCTTAAATTCTTCATGAAATTCTGTAACTAAAAATGGCCTCAAGTACTCTAACCTAAAAAGGAAAAAAATTTGTGTCACATATGTCTAGATTCTGGACTAAAAACTGTATTCAGAAATAGGTCACTCCCGATCTCTTTACATCCTATGTGCTGTGTTTTCTCTCAGACATTAAAGAGTTGCCAGAGTAGATATATCCCCTTATATCCACTCAGATTCTAGTGCAGCAAGACATCGTTTCTTTTCCAGAAAAGTCAGTAAAAGCCTCACCATGATTCATGGCTTTGATTGGTGACATATCCATCTGTGAACCACTCACCATGGCCAAGAAATGCAAAGCTTATGGCCAGACCTGAATAGTGTGCCCATCCCTGGACTCAGGAACATGAGCATCCTTATCTATATAATAAAAAGCCTGTGGTCGTGACGCTGTAATGCTGTCATGACCAAATGAGCAGCAGCTCTCATGGTGGGCGGGGTGGGATGGGGCACGAGCTATGAGCAGTGGAGGGTGGGGTTATGAGCAGCGATGGGCGGGGCGGACAGCTGAGGCAAGAGGAAGTGAGCTACTAGAGCATGATTTCATGCACGCTGGGCCTCTAGTTTATATAATAAAAGCCTAAGTGACCCTTACGGTGGAATGACCAGAACAACCAGTCACTATGATGTGCACTGACCACCAGGGGGCAGACGCTCAATGCAGGAGCTACCCCTGGTGGTCAGTGCACTCCCACATGGGGAGTGTCGTTCAGCCAGAAGCCGGACTCACAGCTGGCGAGCGCAGCAGTGGTGGCAGGAACCTCTCCCGCCTCTGTGGCAGCGCTAAGGAGCAGCGAGCAGGTGGGTGGTAAGGAGCAAGGGGTCCCAGACTGCGAGAGGGCACAGGTCAGGCTGAGGGGTCCCCCGCCCCCCAGTGCAGGAATTACAGGCCTCTAATAGTAAATAGAAGGCATGGATAGAACAAACTAACAGGTTAGCAGGAGTTTTCTCAAGTTCACTGCAGAGTTTGAAATGGATTGAATGTTAGGAATATCAATTTGCCAGGTAGCAATCAGTGCAATAGTAAATCTTACACAATTAGTTGGCCCAGACACTTTTACAACTTTACCCTTTCAGCTGCAGGCATTGTGATTCCCTTCAAATGTTAGATATAAATTTAAACATTTATCATTAGACCAGCATATCTAGCAGACACCTATACTATTTAAGTAACTGGAAAAATTAAAAGTGGTCCTGATGCCTAAATTCCTCCAGAGCACAATTAAACTTGGATAATAATGGCTACATGAAGATTCTCATGTAAGACCCCTACTGATGTTTTAAACTTCATGAGATAAGCCACAGAATTTAGAATAATTCTAAGATCATTTGAAATTATTATAGTAGAAATTATTCTAGTGGAAATTAAATTCACATTATTGCATATGGTCCTGGCAACAATCCCATGAGGTAGACTATGAGTTTTTTTCTATTCAACAGTAACTTAGGGTTCATGGAGAACAAGTGGCTGACTAGGGTTGTGTAACTATGATGTGTTAAATCTTGGAGAATAAAACTGCAATGTCTGTTATTAAATCAAAGATACCAATACTCTACTTTGTCTTTTACAATAATACCAATTTTAGTGAATGATGTGGGGGATATAATTTCTTCCAAAAATAGTTCATATTTTCAACTTCAATTTAGACATTCAATGATGTCTTGATATTCATTTCAAATAAGTGAATGGCATATAACCTATATATAATAATTATTTTTAATACATGAATGGATAAAAAAATTTAAATGTGGAGGCTACTTTCTGTTAAATATGCACAACCAAAAAAAGCAGCCTCACATGGTAGAATACCAGAAGAAATTGGTATGTGTAAGTAAATATTGGCAGCAAAACCACATATTAAGCACAGTGTAAGTACAGAATGGAGTTGGTTCATACATGACCAGAATCATGCAATAAGAACTGACATTTGAAACACGGGTGCTAGACCAGGTTTTTAATTTTTTGAAAAATATAAAGCTGCCGAAACCGGTTTGGCTCAGTGGATAGAGCGTTGGCCTGCGGACTGAAGGGTCCCGGGTTCGATTCCGGTCAAGGGCATGTACCTTGGTTGCGGGCACATCCCCAGTAGGGGGTGTGCAGGAGGCAGCTGATCGATGTTTCTCTCTCATTGATGTTTCTAGCTCTCTATCCCTCTTCCTTCCTCTCTGTAAAATATCAATAAAATATATTTTTTTTAAAAAATGAAAAATATAAAGCTGACGCTTAATTCACTCCTTATTGCAAAACCCATTTGAAGTGGACCAAAACTTAAACAACCACAATGAAAACAGTAAAAGATCTAGAAGAAACATAGGAGAATAGTAAATAACTTGGAGTAGGGATTGTGTTTCTGAGAAAGACAAAAATACTCAGAAGTATCAAGAAAATTACTAAGATGTATTAAATACAAGAAATAAAAATATCTACAAAAATAGTGTTAAGAAAATACAAAAGAAATTTGGAAAATATTTGTAGCATATTATTACAGAAAATAGTAATACACATGTTACATAATATTATATGTAAGTACTGTAACAATATCTGATAGATTTCATTATTAATATATAAATGAATAACAAAAAATTCAGAGGAACATTTTGCAAACTACATGAATAGGCAGATCATAGGAAAACACGGAAAGTTGCTCAATTTTACTCATAATCAACAAAATTACAACATCAATGAGATACCATTTTTCAACTACACTGACTAAATCTTGGTGGTATTATCAAAATTATTGGAATAACATGCTCTCATAAATCTTGGTAGACTTGTAAAAGACATGTATATAATTTGACTTGGGCTTTACTTTTCTGGAATTAAACTACAAATATACTCCACATGTTTGCAAAACTACTTATGTACAAACAAGTTTTTTCTAGCATTGTCTATTAACTAGAAACAAGGATCAGTTAAATAAATTGTACTAGCCATATAAGGTGCCTTTATGAAAATAAATGCAGTGAATTTATGTGGACAGAGAGGAAGCATCATCCATAAGATTGTTAAAGGGAAAACAAGTAAATATAGAAAATGTGCTTATCTCTACTTACTGCATTTAAAAAATAAATGAATGTAGAATATTTCTGAAGAGTTGCAAGCAGTGGTCATTGTATCCGTGGTTACCCATATTATTTACATATAGTGTTTGATTTTTAAAAAGATTTTACCATACACATATATTACTTTTTCAAATAAGCAGAACTACTTCTTAAAACAAATTATTCTGGCAAAACTAAATTCATATGTTTTTTATCATAAACTTATAATTCTTGGTCAAAAACCTAGTTTATTCTTAGTTCCATGCTAAATTTAAAAAATAAATAACTAAAAAGTGTGATAAAGAAATAATGCTAGGGTTAAACTGCTGATGGCCAAGCTACTTGAACTATACAGTTGTTTGATTTTTTTACTTCAAACTCATCCTTAGATAGATCTCTGGCCTGAGCTGAGTCCTGAAGGAAGACCACAGTCTCATTACTGAATGCCCCGTTGGTTTCTAAACAGGGTCTGTAACTGGTGCGCCAGCTTCCACTACTCTGCTTCAGTCCCCTCTACTCATCAATAAACCATGATGTGCTGCACAGAACCCTGTGCCTTGGGGTCAGCCTGTCAATGAAGATGGACCATGAAAAATTATATGTGTTCACCAAATCATTGCAGAGAAAATCCAGGGGGAAAGCTAAAAAAAATTCTCAAAGACTATTCCTAACTTAAAAACAGCACCAAAATAAACAAAGAGAGAGAAAAAAGCAGGCCCAGGTGTGAACATAAAAATATGCACACAGTTTTAAAAGGTGACAATGAGAATGAATGGGTTCTGCAGACAGTTTGCTCATCTCCCCATGAGAATGATCAGAATCAAAGTGTAAAGCGTGCTCTTTGCACAAATCCATAACCAGATAATGCTTTCTGTTCCTAAGAAGGTGATTGTGGTACTGCTAGCACTTTATGACCATGAGAAACTTAAAAAGTAAAGGAGTCTATAGATATCCAAATCAGTATACCGTTCAGCAACCTCCATAGTTTAGTTTCCTTTTTAATTTCTGCAACTGATGTGTAACTATGCATTTGAGTCTACTTTCCTACTTAACTATAGAAATAAATTATATAATTTTAACCTATAATCTATATGTATAAAAGCCTAAGCGACCGTTCAATCGTTCAACTGGTAGCTATGACATGCACTGACCACCAGGGGGGAGACGCTCAATGCACAGGCATGGAAACATTGAACAGACTGATGAATCTCAGAGGGAAAGGGGGAGAGGGAGGGTGGGAAGAGATTAACCAAAGATCTTATATGCATACTAGAGGCCCAGTGCACGGATTCGTGCAATAGTGGGGTCCCTCGGCCTGGCCTGCAGGGATAGGGCCAAAACCAGCAGTCCAACATCCCCTGAGGGGTTCTGGATTGCTAGCGGGATCCAAATAGATCCAGGCCAAAGGACCCCACCGGTGCAAAAATTCGTGCATCAGGCCTCTAGTTTTATATAATACCTTTTCTATTCATATGCTTTCCCTGTGTTTTTTTTTTTTTTTTCAGTAAACACCCAAAGTGCATCTCTTTTTTTTTTTTTTTTGCATTTTAATTTCTTTATTGATTGAGGTATTACATATTTGTCCTCATCCCCTCATTACCTTCCCAACTCCTCCCCCACTCATGCCCTCACCCCCCTGTTGTCTGTGTCCACTGGTTAGGCTTATATGCATGCATACAAGTCCTTTGGTTGATCTCTCCCTCTTACCCTGACTCTTCCCTACCTTCCCTCTGAGGTTTGACAGTCTGATCGATGCTTCCTTATCTTTGGATCTGTTTTTGTTCATCAGTTTATGTTGTTCATTATTTCCCATAGACGAGTGAGATCATGTGATATTTATCTTTCTCTGACTGGCTTATTTCACTTAGCATAATGCTCATCCATGTTGTTGCAAATGGTAAGAACTCCTTCTTTTTTTAGTGCAGCATAGTATTCCACTGTGTAGATGTACCACAGTTTTCTAATCCACTCATATGCTGATGGGCACTTAGCCTGTTTCCAAATCTTAGCTATGGTGAATTGTGCTGCTATGAACATAGGGGTGCATATATTCTTTCTGATTGGTGTTTCTAGCTTCTTGGGATATATTCCTAGAAGTGGTATTACTGGGTCAAATGGGAGTTCCATTTTTAGTTTTTTGAGGAAACTCCATACTGTTCTCCACAGTGGCTGCACCAATCTGCATTCCCACCAGCAGTGCATGAGGGTTCCTTTTCCTCTGCATCCTCACCAACATTTGTTGTTTATTGATTTGTTGATGATAGCCATTCTGATAGGTGTGGGATGATACCGCATTGTCTTTTTGATTTGCATCTATTGGATAATTAGTGACTTTGAGCATGTTTTCATATGTCTCTTGGCCTTCCTTCTGTCTTCTTTCTCCCTATGTTTTTTAATCATATTTTTTTGCCCAGACTATCGCTTCTTAAAATATTGCTCAAGGAGCAATTAGAATGTTTTCTGATTTGATAAATGACTTATTTACTCCACAAACAAATTGAATTACTGCCAGATACAGAAATAATACTAAAGCTAATCTGTACTAACTAAAGTGAACATATACAAAAATAATTTTTCTATATAATTATATATTCAAATAGAATGCTATTTCTACAGTAAATAAATATGTATTGGTCACTTAGTAGGTAACAATATGAAAAAAATGAAAGGGGTTCCAGAATAAGAGGTTTCTGTACTTGAAGAATTTACAGCCAATGGATACTTACATTTCCTAAAGTTTATAATCTAATGCATTATGTTTACAGTAGCTGTAGGTGCAGCCTGCTTTAGCTTGGCTATGAAGAGATCAATGTCATGTGGAGGTTAGGAAAGGAAGTACAAAAGGAGAGGCAGGATGAACAGAATTCTGTCAGGGACATAGAATGATAGACATGTTAAATAGAATGTCTATGTCAAAAACCAAATGTGTGTGGTTCACTGGAAAATGGTAAGTAGAAATAGCTAGTACTGAGGTACCAGTGACCATCTAGAAATGTTGCTGTAGCCAGAAGATCCATCCCTTCACACATGCCTGAGAAATTGAAAATTATTTTTGGAAACATTCAGGATTGTAATTACCTGTGCACTTGTTAATTCTAGAAGCAGAGTGAAAGCTAGATTATGGTGAAAGAGGTGGAGTCAAGATGGGAAGTGATGAAGACCTGACTCGTGTTCATTTTTTGTAAGGCAATTTGGTTAGGACCCTAGACTCTGGTTCAAGTTCCAGCTCTGCCACTTCCTAATTGTACAACCTTGATAGTTTGCCTCTGTTTCTTCACTCCCACAATGGCGGTAACATCTGGACACACCTTTTAGGGTAAAATGAGGAGTAAATGAGATAATGCAAACACAGTGCTAGGCACAGCCCTGGCACATGGTACTATACACTCAGTGGTAGCAGAAAAGAGAGAATGGCCTTCCCTAGCATTTCTATTAATTGGGAAAGACAAAAGGGCAGTCCCAGATAAGAATATTCATATAAGATTTGAAGAAAATAATTGGTTCACTAAGTACTCTTAGGCGAAGAGAAAAATTCTTATCTTTGAAAAAAAATGTTCCTTTGTAGATATTGTTGTAGTGTAGCCCCATCTTACAAAGGACGCCTCAAGAAGTCAAATTATGGAGTCATTTATTAAAGGCCAGCAGAATATGAGGGAGCAATTCAGCACTCCAAATCTCGCAGCCCCGAACAGCTTGCCACATCTGGTTTATATTGGCAGAATATCACAAAGGTATCGATTACATCTTTGGGTCTGGAATGAGGAACCTGTTTCATGCAAAGCATTTACAGAAGCGAAATTGAGCAAGTTAGTTATCTAAAGTATCTACGAATCACTGAATCAACAGAAACACATTATCTGGGACCACCGGGACAATTTAGAATAATTGTGCTGTCCAGATTCCGGGACCACTGAGTCAACCGGAATGCATTATCTGTAGCTACTGAGGCAATTTAGGGTCTGTTCTGATTCCGGGACCACTGAGACAACCAAAACTCATTATCTGTAGCTACTGAGACAATTTAGGATAATTGAGCTGTCCTGGTTCCCAGAAGAATGTGCTTTGATGACCAGTGAGATCACAATCAATGGGATATTCAAACCCTCACCAATGGAGTATTGGGATAGCATACATAAGTTCAGAAAATCAAAATAACTTTCTATTGTTTTAGCAAACAAATAAGTATAGAAGCCAAACAGCAGTTTCTACCTGAGTTGATTGCTACCATACTTCAATATTAATATATTTGACATTTAGTGTTTTATGTTTGCTTATTGTTTATTTTAATTCAAAGAAGTAAATGTAATTTAATGCAGGAAAAATTATTTTACCTCCCAAATACCTGCATCAATTTTTATGCAGACTGCTTATCATTCCTTCTACAGAAAAAGGCATCCTATTTTCTTCTCTTCGTGACTATGCAGGCAACAAAGCAAGTGGGAAAAAAAACCTCATTTTTAAAAATCTGCCTTGTGCACTGTGCACAGCGCCCTGATGCTATGTGGTGTTGAGGATGTGCTCTCCTATCTTTGTTTGGGAGCCACATGCATCATTGGCAATGGGAGTCCAAGTGTCCTTTGAGATGCACTCATGTGTACACCCAGGCAGAGCTGCACGTGGTCTATTTTCAGCCTCCCCTTTGGAGCAGCTGTCGCAGAATCAAACACAGAAAATGGAGGAAGATAAAAATGGGAGGTGGTTGCTATATTTTTCCTCTTATTTCCCTTTGGGCTAAAGACACTGATTGTAAATATCAATTGTTGGAGGCAAAACAACTTTCAGACCAACATAGATGTTCAAGGAATTTACTTTTAAAAGCTTACTTTTGAAAAACTAAAATGGAATTTATTTTCTGAACGTTACTTAGCCTAGTTACAGGATCAATAAGGAGTATGTTATTTTAAAATTATCTCTTTTTTTCCTCCACAAAATTCAATAGGAATTGAATTTTGGAAATTGTTTAGGAAAAATAAAACTGCCTATGGAAAAGATGCCCATGTGAATTAATGCTGAAAACAGAAAGAGGCTGAAATCTGCGTTAAGGGACAATATTTTAAGAATTCATGAATTTTCCTTTACTTCTTCACTGACAGGGGTTAAATGTGAGTTGTTTTATGCAATATTTTATGCTTTGATCAGTCTCAAGTGACGGTGGTGACTGACCTCATCTCCTTCACATGAAATGCAATCCGGAAAAACAAAGGAAAAAACAAACTTTTGTCGCCAAGATGTGTAACTGTGATCAATTTGAAATAAAAATTTATCTATGTGAAAATTGCTTTTGAAATGCAAAATGCCATTTCATGTTTTTACATGATCTCAACTGACTGATATCTGAGATGATGACACAGAGTGATAAAATAAGCATTAAACAAGATTCTAAAGAATGTCATTCTAGTCCAAGTTTGCCATTTGTGGTCAGTATTACATATTTTAAAGCAGTATTTATTCAACGAATGTTTACTCATTGCACTATGTATCAAACAAGCTTGAGGTACTAGGGAATAAGACAATTAAAGTATCCATTTCATTGGCCTTAAATTTTAATGAGGGAAAGAGAAAAAGAAATTGTTAAAGTCAAAAAAAATTCAGATGGCAATAAATGCTGTGAAATAAGGAATGGCTGGTGGGTATTATTTAGAGGGGGAGTTTAGAGAGCCTCTCTGAGTAGATACTTAATTATGTCCTTCAATATATCACCTGGCTCAATGAGAGTGCTTCCTAAGAAGTAAATTGGACAAAAAAACAATTTCCATTGCTACCACATAGAATATATTTAATGATAAAATATGATAATATATAAATTAAAACTTAGTTCTGTATACTTATATAACATATTATGTATTATAAATAATAATATAATATATTACTTATGGGTTATAAGTAACATATTATTTAATGTATTTCATTCAAACAAATGAGTATATAAAGAGTTATCAAAACAAAATAATACTATTAAGCAGACAAGCAGATTTCTAGAGAAGGAAATGAATATTCTTTAGTTGTCAAATTATTCCTTTTGCCATTTCCTGCTACAAAACTTTAATATATTAAACTAGAGGCCTGGTGCATGAAAATTCATGCACTGGAGGGGGGTGTCCCTCAGCCTGATCTGCCCCCTCTCACAGTCCGGGAGCCCTAGGGGTGGGAGGCAACCCGGCGATCATGGGAAGGTGATGCCCCCATCACACTTCTGCTGCTGCCACTGCCAGTAGCACAAGCCTCGGCCGGCCCTCGTTACCTGAGTCTCGGGCAGCCCTGGGCAGCTGGGCAGCCATCATCTGAGGCTTGCCTGCACCTCGAGCCAGCCCTGGGCAGCTGGGGGGCTGAGAGGACTCGGGAACTCCAGAGGCAGGTGCCATGGCGGGGCTGAGGGGACTGGGTGCCGCCATCTTGTGGCTGTGGGTGCCACCATCTTTGAAGGTGTGGCAGTCAATTAGCATATTCCCTCCTTATTGGCTGTGGGTGCCACCATCTTTGTGACAGCATGAGGGACGATTAGCATATTCTCTCTTTATTAGATAGGATATGACATAGCGCTCTCCCTTCTCTAATGCAAACTCAGGATTCACAAAATAAAAATTGAAATTAAAGATTTACCAGTTATTTTCTGTGCATCCTTGGTAAGTTACCTTCTCTGTGAAGCAATTGTTGAAATATTCCTTTAATTCCAATTTTCAAGGAACATAAGACATACTTGGAGCTTGGATTCAACTTGCTCTAACTCATACTCAGACTTAGCATGGAACAAAATTATTTGTTAATATTATTGCTATTGGTAAAGTTTTATTTTTTAAATATATTTTTATTTATTTCAGAGAGGAAGGGTAAGGGGAAAAGAAACATCAATGGTGAGAGATAATTATCCATTGGCTGCCTCCCATATGCCCCCTACTGGGGATTAGCCTGAAACCCTGGCACCTGGCATGTTCCTAGACCGGGAATGGAACAAAACAGTGACCTCTTGGTTCATAGATCGATGCTCAACCACTGAGCCACACCAGCAGGCTCTGGTAAAGATAGGGGGAAATGATGGAGCATTAACTATCTGATGCCATGTGGTTGGTTCTACTAAGAGGATGTCTTGAGCTTAAATTGTCCTTTTTTCTAAGTGTTGCTTTCTATCGAAATCTGTAAGATGTGGATTAAAAAAATGTTCATCACTACCAACACCCACCCAACCCCAAAGCACAAGCATCCCTCCTCCACATGACAGATAGGTTAATACTTTAAAACATAAATTGGATTGCGTCCCATTGGATGCCCTCCAGTACACTTAGAAGACAACCTAAACTTTTGCAGAGGTCTATGCAGACGTAAATCATCTGGCCCCCACCAGACCTGACCTTTATTCACTCTCCAAAATGTGCTACTGTTTTGTTTTTGTCTTTTAGACTCAAGGCTTTTCCAACTCCAGACCTTAGTACACGCTGTGTCTTCTCTTTCCCCATCGTGCCGATCTCAGCTTAAATATCACTGTCTCAGAAAAAGCCGGTATTCCCTGACCCTGACACCCCCCGCCCTCCACCAAATTCATTTCTTGCTACACAATTGTCTAAATATCTTATTTCCAACACAATGTGTACTTATCTTCTACTTTGCCCTTTTGGGTTTATTATCTGATTGCCCCCATCTGACTTTCAATTACAGTAAGCTAAAAACATCAACTTGATTTTTTTTTAATTTTATTCTGTATAATTAGCCTATACTAGAAGTCCAATAAATATTTGTCACATGAATGAATGAATAAATGAATAACTATTACACAACACAGATATGATAAACACACTTTTCCTTGTGTGTGACAAAGATAGGTAAAGTAGTATTATTTTCCTTCTCTCAACAGTTTAACTAAAGGCCATCTTTTTTATTTTATTTTAAAGTAGAAGAACAGTGGATTCAACTCATATTCCTTCACCACATCAGCCTTCTTCTCTTTCCCCACACTCTATACTTCTACATTCATTTCCTTCCTTTTTATCTTTCTCAGTTTTCTTTCCCATTCGTCCTCTTTCCTACTATGATGGAATCAAAGCTTGCGTATATTCTTTGTTTTAGTGCAACTAAAACTCTGACTTTATTTTTGTTTATATTGTATTTGTCACTTTGATATATTCTTAGACCTTCAAGAATATCATGAGTCTTTGCTGGTTTGGCTCAACAAATAAAGTGTTGGCCTGTGGACTGAAGGGTCCCAGATTTGATTCCGGTCTAAGGCAAGTACCTCAGTTGCAAGCTTCTCCCACCCTGGGCCCTTGAAGGGTCCGTGCAGGAGGCAACCAATCGATGTGTTTCTTTCACATCAACATTTCTCTCTCTCTTTCCCTCTATCTTCCACTCTCTCTAAAAATCAATGGAAAAATATCCTCAGGTGAAGATTTAAAAAAAGAGAAAATATCATGAGCTTGTGAGTTCCTGGATGTTTGAGACTATGTTTCACTCAAATTTATATTAACTATATTCCTTAGCACAATGACTAAAATATATCAAAAATTCAATATTTTTATTTTAATTAGAAACCGTCAGACTATTAACAAAAAGAAACTAGTTTAAATCATCATAATAAAAGGCTAATATGCATATGGTTATCACACCGTGACACCATAATGCCCTAACACCATGACGCTTTAAGGACCAATCAGCAGGGAACTGAGGCCATGCCCACCCCCCACCCCCCCCCCGCCCCAGAGCTGGGCCAGGGTACCTGAGGCTGCACCCCCGACCCTGCAGGACTTGACAGGAGACCTGAGGCCACATCTCCCGCCCAGCAGGGCTTGATGGGGGTGGGACCAGCCAGTTCTGGGTCTCGCCCAATGAGGGTGGGGCTGGCCTGGTCTCGGTCTGGCACAATTTCAAGGTGCATGCGGGTGGGTGGGGACTTGACTCTGGGTCCCACAGCACACCCAGACTCTGACAGGAGGAAGATTTTCATATACATTTTACTAATTTTCTTTCATCTCTGACACTTCTATTACAGAGAAAGGGCAAATAGCAATATTAAAATATTTCCTCTAATTAATTCCCTTTTAATGTGCACCAATTTCATGCACTGGGCCACTAGTATTTACATAAAAGAGAAATACACTGGGCTGAAAAGTATGCTGCTGAAAATGTTTTAAAGACTGAGATTCCAGGAGTGTTTAGAAATGTCTCCAGGAATGATAGTTGAGGTTTAAAAAAAAAAAAATGTGGAAAGTAGGGGGTAATAGAGAGAAATGCAGAAATATACAAATTCAGTATGATTTGCCCCACAAATCTCTACTTCAAATTGTCTGACAGGATACAGGTGTTTTGCACTATTCCTATTTTAGGTAATTGTGGGGGAGGCAAGGACTCCTTGACGTTCTCTGCAGTAATTTAGGGAACAATCTGGTGTTTCCTCAGTTTGAGCTACTCTCTTCCTCTTTGAAATACTGTATGTTGTTTAGAGAAATAGCCATCTTTTTGCGCTAACCCTGGAGGAAAGTGTCCACTCCAGGGGCCGGGGACAGCTGCGCCACCTGCAGCAGTTGCTGCCACCTGCTCCCCAGCTCAGTCCTGGGGACAGGGGCCCTGAGAGCTGATGGAGGCTCCATGGAAGCCACTGCCCAAAGGTCAGCATCCTGGGGGCTTCTTTGGTGTGTTTTAAGATCCTGACATTTTCAGAAAGAAATGTTCTAACATTATCACGTAAGAAACAAATGGACTTTCCATGCCTTTTTACTCATTAAAAGAGGCCCTTGTCTTTACAGACCACAATATCACTTAGAAAAAGATGAGGAAATCACAGTTTATCTATCCATCAGCAGCCTGCCTCAGAGAATTGACCTCTGTATTCCAGAGAAAGTTACTTGGAACACAGCCCTCTATTGCAGCCACCCCTATGGCCACCTTAGAATTGTAGTTTGTTTCTTCCTGGCTCATTAAATCTAATAGAGATTATTTATAAATAAGTGCCAATAGAATAAGTGTCATGGAATATCAAGAATCTTACTAATTCCATTTCAAGATTTACTTATATATTCTATTTGTTTATTCATTTCACAAGTAATACATTTGCATATCACTAAAAACATTTATTGAACATCTATTAAACAATATATTAAATGCTGTTCTAGATGTTAATAATTTTTTTTAAAGATGAGATATACAAGGCCTATTCTCATGAAGCTTATATTCCAATGGAGTGAGACAACACTCAATATATATTCACATAAATATACCAGGAAATTTCAGATAATAAAACGTGCTAACCCTCCCCCCAAAAAGAACAAAACAAAACAAAACAGATAGATGTGAGTAAGTTAGTGTAGACCAAGCCTATCATTACTGAATAGGGAAGAACTTTGTGTTGCTATGACATTTGTGCTAAAACCTAAGGTCTGGAGACAGTCTTTGATAGACAGGAATAGCAAGTTCCAGACATTGAAGTTTCTGTGTGCAAAGGTAAGGATGACCTAGGCCTACTGTGTGAGAAGAAAGGCCAATGTGAATAACAGAAAAACTGGCGCAAATTGTGCTTTCAAAACTACCGAGGGTGTTGCAGGCCAGGTTATGGGATTCTCATTTAACTAGAGGCCCAGTGCACGAAATTCATGCACAGGGCAGGGGGGTATCCCTCAGCCCGGCCTGCACCCTCTCTAATCTGGGACCCCTCGAGGGATGTCCCACTGCCGATTTACAGGGATCGGGCCTAAACCGGCAGTCGGACATCCCTCTTGCAATCCACGACTGCTGGCTCCTAACCGCTCACCTGCCTGCCTGCCTGCCTGATTGCCCCTAACCACTCTGCCTGCCAGCCTGCTCACTCCCAACTGCTGCCTGCTGGTGGCCTGCTTGCCCCCAAATGCCACCCCTGCCAGCCTGATCACCCCCAACTGCCCCCTGTGCCAGTGTGCTTGTCCCCAACTGCCTCCCCTGCCGGCCTGCCCACCCCCAACTGGCCCCCCTGCTGGCCTGCTCACCCCCACCTCCCCTCCCCACTGGCCTGCTCACCCCCAACTGCTCCCCTGCTGGCCTGCTCACTCCAAACTGCCCCCCACGCTATCCTGATCACCTCCAACTGACCCCCACTGATGGCCTGT
The DNA here is from genome assembly GCF_963455305.1 of Plecotus auritus. Classification (NCBI taxonomy): domain Eukaryota; kingdom Metazoa; phylum Chordata; class Mammalia; order Chiroptera; family Vespertilionidae; genus Plecotus; species Plecotus auritus. The sequence goes on along the minus strand of NC_137771.1, from coordinate 128,227,015 downwards.
TTGCCCTCAACTGGCCCCCCTGCTGGTCTGCTTACCCCCAATGGTCCCACCCTCCACCAGCCTGATCACCCACAACTGCCGTCCCATCCTGGCTTGATCACCCACAACTCTCCACCTCTGTTGGCCTCTAACTGCCTCTACCTCGGCCCCGCCACCATGGCTTTGTCCAGAAGAACGTCCGGAAGGTCTCCTGGAAGGTCTCCCAGTCTAATTAGCATATTGCCCTTTTATTAGTATAGATAGAGGCCTGGTGGGGGCTGGCTGGTTTGCCCTGAAGGGTGTCCCAGATCAGGGTGGGGGTCCCTGCTAGGGTGCCTGGCCAGCCTGGGTGAGGGGCTGATGGCTGTTTGCAGGATAGCCACGCTTCCAGCAGGGACTCCTACTCCAGGGGGGTGTGGCCAGCCTGGGTGAGGGGCTGAGGGCTGTTTTCAGGCTGGCCACAACCCCTTCAGGGTGGGTGTCCTCACTGGGGTGCCTGGCCAGCCTGGGTGAGGGGCTGATGGTTGTTTGCAGGCTGGCCAAGCCCCCAGTGGGGACCGTAACCCCTTGGGAGTGTGGCCAGCCTGTGTGAGGAGCTGAGGGCTGTTTTCATGCTGGTCATGCCCCCTGGCGATCCAGGCTCCCAGCCCCTCCTTTTTTTCTTTTTTTTCAGTGCCTCCTTGAGTGGAGGCCAGGGTTGGCTGGAAGCAGGTGTCTGGGATTTATTTATCTTCTATAATTGAAACTTTGTAGCCTTGAGTGGAGGCCAGGGCCGGCCAGAGTGGGTGGAAAGCTTGGTTGCCTCCATCACCGGGGCAACCCAAGCCTCCTACTTGCTCCAGCTCCATGGCCGCCACCATCTTTGTTGGGTTCATTTGCATACTCGCTCCTGATTGGCTGGTGGGTGTAGCAGAGTGATGGTCAATTTGCATGTTTCTCTTTTATTAGTGTAGATTTTAAAATTAAGAAAAGTCATTAACAGTTTTAAGTGGATAACTAAGTCTAATTTTTATTTGTAGCTAATCACTGATTGGTTTCCAGAGATCAGATTTAGATGAATCAGCATCAAATCAGGAAGATTTGTTAGGAGGTGACTGTAGTGGTCCAGGTGACAGAGGCAGGATGTGCTTGGAGGAAGATGGTGACTGTAGGCAAACTTTTGGCTTGTGAGATAGTTAGCAGATGTAAGATTTGATAGGTATGCATACATTAGTGGTAAGATTTGACAGGTATGCATACATTAGTGGTGGGCATGGAAATTAAGATTTCCTTTTGTGGGCCTGGTGAGCTTGAGAAATGAATTAGACATCAAAGTAGATACAGCAAATATTTCTATGAATCTATAGGGTTTTTTTGCAAAACTTTTATGCAAAAGTTTATAATTTGCTTTTAACTTTCAGTTCTTTTTTTTCCTTACAAGCTTTGTAATGTTTAAGCATTGAGTACTAATATTTTGAATTGCTTATATGCTCTTAAATATCCTATGACTAAAGTATTTACTTTTATAACTTATAAGTTTTATTTATTAAATATTAACAACAGAATGCTCCTATATGTGTTTCCTAGCTGCCATGATATGGTCTTGGAATACTAATATTGGAATTTATTACATATATCTGAAAACAATGCAATATATAAGTTTACCTACAAAATTCAAAATACACATACAGGCAAAGTGTTGCTTCATGATCAGTGTGTATCACATTGAAAGTAAAAGGCTAGACTTACAGTTTCTGGTTCAGCATGTAAAGAGTTTAGAGGTCAACACTTCATGTTAACAATAACTAAAAACCTGAACAAAATGAAAATCAACACTCTTCTTACATCTGTCAAAGGAGGGAGGTCACAGGGCAAACTGCTGCCCCCCCAAATTGGAAAGACTGCCAGAGACAGAGAATTCCAGCTTACTGGATCAGAAACCCATAAGCAGAACCCAGTGGTTCCTCCTCAAAAACCCTCAGCAGAGTAGGCAAACCTGAACTGTAATTGACAAGTTGCTGGAGGCTCAATGAGGACAAGTCTCAGTCTTAAAAACTCCAGGGGGAACCATGCATGAGGGAGTCCCCATAATATAGTGGGATTAACCTCCAGAAGCCCAACCAGGTTCCTATGGTAAAGATCAGAGAAAAATCCTCTCGGGCTCCCAACGAAGGGAAGGGAAAGGAACTCATTGTGAAGTAAGTCAGAGAATTCTTTATCTCAGCAAGGCCTGTCCACAGGAAAAGCTACTTGACCAGAGCCTATATTCTTGGTGTTTTACCAAAGTCTAAACTAAGTGAGCAGAGAAAAATACCCAACGAAGCCCCCTCTACATAGTTGTCCCAACTCAGGGGGAAAGAGGGAAAACTGAGAAACACTGGTGAACTCCGCAGTCAGGGCACAGGTTCACCTAAAGACTGAGACGTCATCTCCTGACTATAGAATGCTTCCTCTCCCCAACACCTTATCATCATATTACTGAAGGCTGATCTACTAGAGTTTCTTTCACTCAGAATATCAAACCTCGTTTTAACAAAATATTATAAGGTACACTAAAAGGCAAAATACAGTTTGAAGAGACTTACCAAGCATCAAAACCAGATTCAGATATGCCAGACATGTTGGAATTATCAGACTAGGAATTTAAAACAAATATAATTAATATGGTAAGGGCTCTAATAGATAAAGAACAAACATGAAAAAAAAAAAGATGGATAAGGTAAGCAGAAAAATATTTGAAAGAAATGCTAAAGATCAAAAACACTGTAACAGAAATGAAGAATGCCTTTCAATATTTATCAACAAACTAAATATAGCTGAAGAAAGAATCTCTAGGCTTGAGCATATGATAATGTAAACTTCCAAAACTGAAAAGCAAAAATAAAAATGAAAAATACAGAACAGAATGCCCCAAAATTGTGGGAAAACTTCAAAAGTTGTAATAGTGTACCAGGAGAAGAAAACAAAGAACACGTAATATTTGAAGCAATTATGACTGATAATTTCTTCAAAATTATTAACATCAGACATCAAACCACAGATTTAGGAAGCTCAGAAAATAGCAAGCAGGAAAAAAAAACAAACAAAAAATACACAATAGACCTAAATATTTTATATTCAAACTACTGAAAATTAAAGATAAAAAAGTCTTGAAAGAGGGAAGAAAATACTTACCTAGAGAGGAGCAAAAGATAGGAATTAAATCTGAACAGTGAACAATGGTCACTATGAGGTGCACTGACCACCAGGGGGTGCGCATGGAACATGATGGGCATCGGCAGCAAGTGGCAGAGCACGGAACATGGCAGGCATTGGCCGCAGAGGTATGGTGAAGCAGACCAAGGTGGGGCGCCGGTCGCTGTCATCGAGGAGAGCCTCTGGTGGTTACTGAAAATTACTTGCTCCCATGCACCATGGTCCTAACTAGCACTTGCACCTGCTACCAGTGCTGGCCCTGCTCACACACACTTGCACCTGCTACCAGTGCTGGCCCTGCTCACACGCACTTGCACCTGCTACCAGTGCTGGCCCTGCTCACACCCACTGTTGGCGCCTGGCGCCAACCCGATTGCTCGGCGTAGTCAGCAGGTGCAAGTGGTGGCTGCTGGCCCTGATCGTCCCTCAGGGCTTTACCACCTTCCCCTGCTCCAGTGGGGTGATCAGGGCCAGCAGCCGCCTCTCACACCTGCTGCTGGCGATGGCCCCACTTGCACCCACAGCTGGTACTGAGCCGCTGCTTACACCTGCTGCTGGCGCCAGGCACTGGTCCTGATCACTTGGTGCCATCAGCAGGTACAAGCAGTGGCTGCCAGCCAGATTGCCCCTGAGGGCTTCTCCACCTCCCCCTGCTCCTGAGGGGCGATCAGGGCAGCAGCTGCCACTCGCACCCACTGACAGTGCCAATCCTGCTTGCACCCACTGCTGGCACTGGCCCCAATTGCTCCACACCATAAACGGGTACGAGCGGGGCCAGCACCATCACCTCGTAGGAGCAGCGGTGGAGGGAGCAGGGCTGCTAGCAGACAGGGGACTGGGGGGGCCGCGGCAAGAGGGGCTAGGTGGGGGCACCAAGGATGGGCCAAGACTTGCCCCTTTGCCCACCACAGCCTTGCAGCCCACAGTTTCTTTCAAGGTGCATGAATTCATGCACTGGGCCCCTAGTGAATAAATAAAAGTAAAATAAAAAATATTTTTCTTATTCTATTAAATCAGTGGTTCTCAACCTTTCTAATGCCGCGACCCTTTAATACAGTTCCTCATGTTGTGGTGACCCCCAACCATAAAATTATTTTCGTTGCTACTTCATAACTGTAATTTTGCTACTGTTAATGAATTGTAATGTAAATATCTGTGTTTTCAGATGGTCTTAGGCTCTATAGCAGCAGTTCTATAGTCGTGACCCACAGGTTGAGAACCGCTGCTATAGAGCCTAAGACCATCTGAAAACACAGATATTTACATTATGATTCATTAACAGTAGCAAAATTACAGTTATGAAGTAGCAACGAAAATAATTTTATGGTTGGGGGTCACCACAACATGAGGAACTGTATTAAAGGGTCGCGGCATTAGAAAGGTTGAGAACCACTGTATTAAATAATAAAGTGTACTTTGAGCCTGCCTTTCTCATGTGGGATATTGGTGAATAAGGAAAATTTGTAACTGGTTTGCTTGGATTCCCACTGAGGACTTCAAGGCTGGTGTTAGTAATAAACATGTGATATAATCACCCATAGGCAATGGTCTGCAGGCGATTGTTTAACAACTGGCTCTCTGAGGGAAAGGCCGTGACTTATAGTGTTTGCTGATTTTCACGGTGTAAATAGTCCCACCACAGAGGATGTCAACATGCTGACATGAATATGGAGTTGGGAACAGATGTGAAGCCTTGTCTTTCTTGGAATTAGTTTATGAAACTCCCAGCACACCACTGTCTAAACATTTGCTGTTCTGAGCAACTTCTTTCTAAAGTCATGTTCATGCCATGTCTGAATTTTAATTACTGATGGTAGCAACACTATCCATCAACTGTAACCAACCATTCCTATTAGACAATGTATCTTAAGATTTCAACATTTCAGTAAATGCTCCCTAGGAAGGGGATTCAGTGTTAAGAAGTGACTTTTCTGGTATTGTTGGGGTTGTTGACATATTTTATTCAATGGTGATTTCAGGCAGCTTCAGGGATTAGCTAACTTACTTTAGGTTTGCTAATCCATTAGACATATACATGAATATTCACAAATAGAAATCAGATATTAGCTAAAGTGAGCCATTGAGTGTAACTCACCAATGAGCTTTGTCTACTTCCCTTATAATGCCAACTTATTTTGTTTTGTTTTGTTTTGTTCTTCCCATGCCATGTTGTTTTAGACCTTTCCCTGCTCCCAGGCTTATCTGATTGCTGGTCTTATTTTACTTTTAATTTTTAAACAGCCTTTTATCATAACTATGCCTTCCCTTCACCTTTGTGATACTGTTTGATCACATTTGCAGCTTCTGCATGTCTACTGTACTTCCATTTATTTCTTTGTCTTTTTGTATAAAGACAAGTAGCTTTCTAGAAATGGCCTATGTGACCCTCAAGGAAGAGGTAAGAATCAAAGAAAAATTGCAATGTAGTGCATAAATGAACAGAGGAGATATAACAAAGGCAGATGAGAAAAAGGAGAAACAAAGAAAAAAATCTATTTCTGAAACAACTGTAACTAAGATTGTTGGAAATGTTTTATTGCTTTTTTCCTTCCTAATAAAAGTAAAGGGAGCTCTGGAGATAATTATAAGCATGGAAAAATACCTAAAAAAGAAAATCTGAAAATTAAAATACAGTTTAAGCACTTTTGAAGTTATCTTTTAAAATCAATGTCTACAGAGATAAAAGAAGATAATTCAAGAGCATTGATAACAAATGGAAAATAAATCCCATATTCAGCTTCACATTGGTTAAATGTGGTATATAAAACAAAGCACCAAAAAGAATCAATAGAGTCATTAACTATCTCACCCACTGGGTATGATAAATGATAGATTAGCTTAAATGTGATCAAACTCTTTTTCCCCCCATTTGAAGGAAAGCACTTTCTGTTCAAGGACCACTTAATTGAATGGTGCTGGCTGGTCTCCCTAATACCCAATTTCCCAAAGTCCTTTCAAGTATGGAATTATTTAACTCAAATTCTAAGCAACTAATTTCAGCTGCTGATAGAATAGAGCTGAACATGAACATCACCTAAATATAATATTGGACATCTTATCTTTACCAGTTTTGATCTCTTGAAAGTGATTAATTTACTAAAAAGAAAGCTAACCTGCTTAGTTTATTCATGTTTCTTTGTCAATGAAAAAAAAATATCCAGTTTCACAGTCAATATATCTTGATTTTTGCCAAACAAAAAAATATTTTCCAAATTTTGTGATTGGCAAAGTATTTATTTTAGGCAAGCATAACTAGGAATTTAAGATAAAGTAAAATCAGCTTTTAAACCATATCTGCACCAATTATTATATTGACTGCCTGCAATTTAAGCGGCTACCTGACAGATGGTATAGATACCGCCTTCTGAAAAAGGAAAACGTTTACATTTAAACCCAAGTTTTCAATGTTATTTCTATTTGCTACTTAAAAAGTAAATTCAGAACATTTCTACTATGCAGCTATCTATTCTTTATCAAGGACACTTTTATTCCATTTGTGTGTGTGTGTGTGTGTGTGTGTGTATAAACATTTATTTGCATTTTTTTTCCAAACTAATTCCTACATTTTCTTTCTACATTTTAGAAATCTTATATAATAAAGACAAAATATGCAAATTGACTGCCCTCACAAGATGACTGCCTACTACCAGGTCGGCAGGGGGGTTAGTGAGGGATGACCAAATGACTGAACAGTAAGGCTGCATGGGGCAACCAGGCCATCAGGGAGGCCATGAGGGGCGACCAGGCCAGCAGGGGGGCAGTTGGGGGTGATCAGGCTGGCACGCAGAGGCAGTGAGGGGCGACCAGGTTGGAAGGGGGGCAGTTAGGGGCAACCAGGTAGGCAGGCAGGTAAGCAATTAGGAGCCAGTGGTCCAGGATTGTGAGAGGGATGTCCAACTGCCAGTTTAGGCCCAATCGGGCCGATTGGGCCTAAACCGGCAGTCAGACATCCCCCAAGGGGTCCCGGATTGGAGAGGATGCAGGCTGAGCTGAGGGGAACCCCCCGCCCCATGCACAAATTTCATGCATTGGGCCTCTAGTACTCATTATACTATGTCAATACATAAGTAAAGCAATTATTGAAAATATTTTACCATTTCCTTTTACCAAGGGAGAATCTGTCTTTCTCTGATTTCAAGGTCTCCTTACTCCCTCTTCTCTCCTTAAATAATCAGAATACACTAAGATATATGTTAACTTTTTTAAATACTTGATACTGGGTATTTTAATCTATTTATTCCAATATTTTCTTTCTTTTTCAATATTCTTTATACTTTTTTCTATGTTTCCAATTTTGATTCTAATTCTATAAAGTAGCAGTCATTTAATTCTGCAAAGCTCTGAATAGCAATGTAAAAAAAAGGCAATGAAAAGTTAATCTTATACTTTCTGCTGATAGGTTACCTCCATACATCATACAAGTCCAGGATATCTCATATATGTGTCCAGGATATCTGATATACTGTACATGTACAGGTACATATACTGTGTTTCTATATATTCCACAATGAGCTCTACAAACTTAAAGTAATAAAAAATATGTGCAATTATGTTCACAAAAATGACAATAAATCAATATAGTTCTTATATTAATGGGCTTTATTTTTATGGTCCATTTCTTTTAAAGTTCTGTGTTTTTTCTTTTCCATATTTATATCTCTTGGGCCACCCCTGATATCCATTGTTATGCTACTCTTGAAAGGTGACTGATGACAGGTGGGCCTTCCAAGCTCTGTGACATTACTGCCTTTGTGCATTTAAGATTGCTTTTTAAGCACAGGCTTTCAGTTGGTATTTGTAATACATGTTTATTATTTTATAGATAAAAATAGTCTAGAAAATTTTGAGACAATTTATTTAACAAGCCTTTTTCTTCTTCCTTTATCTTTAATATGAAATTATCCACTTGAAGTATTCTCAAAGATTTAAGAAATTGAGCACAACATACCAAGTATAATCTCTTACCAGTTATATGATCTTTAATTGCATCATCAATAGTAGAATAATCCACATATTTTTATCTCTGTCATTGTCCATTTCATTCAAAAAACACTATAAGGGTAATTATTTTATCTCATTTCATTTTCCTTTACTTTATTTTTCTGTGCTTTTTTTTTTAATTTCCTCAAGCTGTTAGGGAGATACTGCCAGCGTGATCTGAACTTTTGTCTTCCAAGCTGTCAGAGTTCATAGAATAAAAGGTTGTAGTTTAAATTCAGGACAATCCACTGTCTGACCCCCATCACTATTCTTTCAATGTCTTTCTCATAAATTGAACAGGTCAGTTGGCAACTTTTAAAAAAATATATATTTTTATTGATTTCAGAGAGGGAGAATGAGAGAAAGACAGAAACATCAATGATGAAAGAGAATCCTTGATAGGCTGCCTCCTGCAAGCCCCACACTGGGGATCAAGCCCACAACCTGGGCTTAAGCCCCTACTGGGAATCAAACCCTGACCTTAGGGTTATCGGTCAATGCTCAACCACTGAGCCCCACCGGGCAATTTTTTTTTTTCTTACATTATCTTTTATTGTTTTGGCTTGACAATCCATTTATTAATGGACATTAGTTTGTTATAAAATCTTATAACAAGATTTTTTTAAGTGTGGTAGATGCATTTCAAATGACTTTGTTATAAGTAATTCTCTATTCCCTTATATTTTTCAGATTTTTTAAGAGAATGATTTTTTTTTCCTGGAATCAGAATTTTCCTTCAACTTTCCATTCCATACATATAAAAGTTCAAGATTATAAATGATTTTTACCTATTTTTGAAGACTATCTATTGCTCTTACATTCGCTTTTATAGTCAATTACCTAAGATTCTTGTTATCCTCCTTGTCAATGTAACTTTACCTATAATTTTTTGTTGTTAATTTGTCTCATGTTAAATTACTTCTTTTTTTAAATTCTTTATTGTTTAAATTATTACATAGGTCTTCTTTTCCCCCATTGACCTCTCCCCAGCCATCCCCACCCCCCAGCACATGCCATCACCCCCCTACTGTCTGTGTCCATTGGTTATGCTCATATGCATGCATACAAATCCTTTGGTTGATCTCTTAACCCCTCACCTCTACCTATAATTTTTAATGATTGATTTTTTTTAATCCTCACTTGAGGATATGTTTATTGATTTTAGAGAGAGAGACATGGGTGTAAGAAACATCTATGGACTGTCTCCTGTTCTCACCCCAACCAAAATCAAACCCGAAAGCTAGGTATGTGCACTGACTGGGAATTGAACCTGCAACATTTTGGTGCAGAAGAAGATGCTCCAACCAACTAAGCCACCCAGTCAGAGCAACAACTGATTTTTATTTTTGGTTATCTATTGGTAGCTTGTCATTATCAATAGAAAAAGGGAACCCAAAGATTATTCAGCATTTTTTCCTTCTTAATATCAATTATATATTTTCCTTTTAATATAAGAAAATGATATTGAATGTTTTAAAGCCTATAAAACTAAGTTTCAATCTGTTTAAAGGATCTACAAAGCTGTAATATTACTGATCTTACTTGATTTCAGATTAGGTTCACATAGTCATTCCTTCTATCAAAATTTCATACACAGATAAGATGAAAGGAAAGAAGGTAGAAAAGGAAGGGAGTGGGGAGGGAGAAAAAGAAGGAAGGAAGGAAGGAAGGAAGGAAGGAAGGAAGGAAGGAAGGAAGGAAGGAAGGAAGGAAGGAAGGGAGGGAAGGAAGGAAGGAAGGAAGGAAGGAAGGAAGGAAGGAAGGAAGGAAGGAAGGAAGGAAGGAAGGGGAGAAAAAAAACTATAGGGAAGGGAATGGAAGAGAAGGAGAGGGACTTGGAAGGGAGGGGAGTGGAGGAGAGGGGAGGCAGAAGGAGGAAAGGAAAGAGCTCTCAGAAATTTAATCTAATCCTAATGCCACAAATACATTTATTTCATGTGAATACATACTTGCCTTTCAAAACTGGTTCACTGATTGTGCAGCTACACTGGAAATAAATTTGGCAGTTTCTTGAAAATCTAAATGTTAGTTACGATATGCCTCAGCAGTGTCCTTCCTGAACATTTATCCCAGAGAAATGAAAATTATGTTTACACTAAAACTCATATACAAATGTATATAACAGTGTTATTCTTCATAGACAAAAACTGGAAACAGCCAATATATACATAAACTGGCCAATGGTTAAACTGTAGGTTAGTTACACCATGGAATACTACACAGCAGTTAAAAGGAATAAGCTCTTGATACAAAGGAAAACCTGGATGAATCTTTAGAGAATTATGCTGATTGAAAAGCCATTCTCAAAAAGTTACATACTGCATTATTTTATTTACAGAACATTCTCAAAGTGATAAAATTACAGGTATGGAGAACAGATTAGTGGATAAGGAGGACGTGGGCAGGAGGAAGGTGTAGCTATAAAAGGGCAACCTAAAGGATTCTGTAGTGATGGAAATGCTTTTTATCTTGCCTATGTTAATCTCAACATCCTGTTTGTGACATTGTACATAGTTTCCCAAGATGTTTCTGATGCCAGAGGGGTATACAAGTGGGGATCCTCTATTGTTTGTGGAGTTCTTGGGAATCAGCCAAATTAATAATTTTCAGAAGCCCCTCCAGGAGGATGAGAAGGGGTAGAAGATTTTATAGGCATAGGGTTACATTCCTCAGGTTGTAATGTTCCAGTTCCCAGCCAGTCCTGGAAGAGGGGCAGCTGGGAGTTCAGCAGAGTCAGAAAAAGGGCCAGCGTCCAGAGTTTCTGTTCCATTGCAGGTGGGTGTAGTTCAGCATTCAGGCCAGATTAAAGTCCATTAGTCCATGTGTGGAGTCCATCATGGCCATGTGCCATGTGCGCACATAGAGTGCCGCCCCCTGCAGCAGAAGTCCCAAAGGACCCAAGAAGAAAGTGGCTCCTTTGTCTAGAAGTTTATGTATTTAGATTTCTCTTGAGCTTGCAGTGGCCACGCCCATCCTGGCTACTGACTCCTTTTCAGGTGTGATTGACAGGCAATTAGTCTCCCATGTCACTCAGACTTTACAGGGCTTGTGTCTAAACTGCCTTCCTCTACTCCCTTCCCCCATCAATAAGCAGGTAATAGACTTGAGAATGGTAAATGTAGCTTTTTGGCAAAGTTGTGTAAATGGCATGTCTATATCTTTGGTCTCCCCTTTCACTCCTTTCCTATTAAATAATAACCAGATTATTACAATGGTATCATTACCACGAGGGAAATGTAGGTAAAAGGTACAATGATATTCCTACATTATTCCTTTAAACTGCATGTGAAAATAAAAAAGTATCTCAAAATAAAGAGCTTAACTTAAATAGCTAATGAATATAAATTTAAAGCCTCCAAGTTTCTCAAATTCTACCAGCAAAGCCAGTAGAGTTCCAAGTTTTTACAGTGAGATTCACAATGACTTTTGTTATGAAGTACTAGCCTTCTGAGTACAATATTTTTCCAAAAAAGAAATATAACACTAGAGGCACCAGTGCATGGATTCGTGCACCAGTGGGGTCCCCTGGCCTGGCCTGCACCCTCTCACAATCCAGGACCCGTTGGGGGTTGTTGGATAGCTGGTTTCGGCCCAATCCCTGCAGACCCAATCCAGACAGGAGGGAGCCAGATCCCTGCAGACCCGATCCAAACAGGAGGGAGCCTCATCCTGTGTGTTGAGAGTCTGTCCTCTGGTGGTCAGTGAGCATCATAGTGACCGGTCAACCGGTTGTTTGGTCGCTTAGGCTTTTATATATATAGATAAGCACACGTGTGATCAATGGGAAGTTTGACAATATCTTTATTCTCTGTGAAATACAGTACACTGTTATCATTTTTATAATGGACAGTTAATTGCCTACATTGTGTAAATACTTTGGCACAGTTTTCATTTTGTGTGTTTTCTCATTCACTGTAAAGTTTTATACCTACTTGTCTGCCAGAATTATGTACAGTTAAAGAGACTAGTTGCCCCCACCCCCTGAGCAGCTACAAAATTATATGTAAGTAAGCAATTAATAATAGATGGAAGATTTATGTGTGCTGGTTATCAGGTATTAGGTAATATTTATAAATGTATAATTATTTTTAAGCATTGAAATACACATCCTTCCCCCGAATAAAATTTAATGATAAATACTTTAGTCTTACCCCACAAAATATAAGAATTAAGGCACATCTTCTTAGATGTTTGATTTACTTACATTACTTTACTACTAATGTAAAACTGGCCATCCACTTGTTAAATATAAAATGTTAATCCTAGGGCCATTTCTGACTCCCCTTATTATGGTTTGAAGGTTTATGGTGAAGCCTTGGGGCATTTTCAAATGCCAAATGTTGCAGATTACAGATTATAGAGATTTTCCTCTAGTTATTTTTCCATCAGCAAGAGTTATTTATTTATTATTTCTATATTTCCCTAAAGTATTCATGCATAGTTACCATAATTCTGGCTATATAAAACTCAGCATATTTTTTATTCCATATCTGTATACTTCAGTTCCTTTTCCCATTTTTCAGGAAAATGAGTTTCTTAAAAAAAAAACTGGCTTCTATTAAAAAATGATCACAAGCCCAATAGAAAGACTATTAGTTACTATATTAAGCTTTCCATCTATTCCACATACATGTGCTAACCAAAAGTATCCAAATAGAAGCTGCATCATTGAAAACAAGTCTTATATTTGCTGGCCAATTAGGCTGTCTCCCCTCCAAACCCTGATGAAAAGTTTTAAGAATGAAACTTGAAAAGGTTATTTGAGAGAAATATCGCAAAGCCACTGAATCTACCAATGAGCATATTTACTCATATACAAATAAATGTATTATGGATTATAAAGCGGGGATTGCAGAAGTAGAAAATTAATTGGTACAATATCTTCCAATCTGAATGTAAATGTGCAGTATAGTTTCTGAAAAGCATTTCTACTTATGAGGCAATATGATTTAATGAACAAATCACAATTCTTCACATCTTTCTTCTGAGCCAACCAGATAATTTCACCAATAGAAACCCACTAGTCACTTGAGTTTCAACAAGAAGGAAAATCTAGTGAGGACTGCCTCCTACCGTGTTTTAAACTGTTGACCATTGGTAAGGAATGGAGTTCTTTAAGAGCCAAGAACTTTGGTGCCTAGAAAATATTTTACATGATAAAAGGTTCCCACTACCACTTGAATATGAATAATGCTATAAACAATCTAATGCCCTTTATAGAATTTGGGGTTATTTGGGATGTTTATTGTTCAGGATTCCCACACTCCCTTTACATGCACACATATGCACATTACTTAAAAATAACTCCTTTTTTTGTCTTAGGTTTCAAGAATTTCCATTAATTTACAATAAGAATGTCTCTTTTGGAACAACATTAGTAAGTGAAATATACTTGTGAGAATAAAGGCTGGCAGAGTTTCCTATTAAAACCACAAATGCAAATCAGAATATTCTAATACTGTAATGGCAGTGCATGAAAAACACAAAGTCAGAATCAGCAAAGTAAAGCAGAAAAAAACACATCGTACATATATTATTATAGTATATATAATTATAGTTGATAGTATATATGTAATTATATATGCAATATATGTGTGCAATTGATTACACTCTGACGAATAGATGAGAAAAGGACTGATGTTAAATTGCAGCTTGACATTATAAAATGGAAGTGTTGAATGGCTGTGAGCTAAGTGCACTGAAACAATAGAGGAAAAATCAAGTGCAAAACTATTTCCATGGGCAGGGCCCTACTTCGGTACTTTCCCTGCTTTCTTCCTGGATTTGCTTCAGTGCCACAACCATCACTACAACTTTCCTCCAAGGAGAAGTGGGATAGAGGTACAAGGAAAATGCCAAATAAAGTACAAAAAGGGGAAAGTAACCGCCCTTGCCACTCTCACACTGAGGGAAATCAATGGAGGTGAATGAATGGGGATAAGCCTCCGCTCTCTCTGGGCCTCGATTGGACACAGCTAATCTCTGTGACCTCTGGGAAAGCTGAAGGCACAAAATGACCCCAATAATCAAAAGCACAATTAGGATGAAGAGCACAAAAACCGTGACTGTGGTTAGAAAAAGCAGACAATGAAGAGACTATGGAGGAAATTTGTCCCTTTAGCAGCTGAGTGAATGCAGCCTCAGAGCTGCCCGCAATGGCCGCAGGTGGATGGCTGCCTGGTCACAGAACAGCTGGGGAAGGCGAAGTGGGGGGGCGGGGGGGGGGGGGAGATGGCACTTACCAAGTGATCTGGGGAAGAGGTTGAAACAGCACTGGGCAAGGGGGAAATAGCTTTTTCTTGAGAGTAAGGAATTCTGTAAATTCAATATCAAGTGTTGTTTTCCCACAAGAAATAAAATTGAGTGAATTCATCCTTGTCAGCACAAAGCAACCAGACAATTAGGCAAACTAAAGTCTGCAGTTCACGGAGTCTGCCATAAGTATTAAATGCAGTCCACGTGGAAATAGTTTCTGACCCATTTGGTGGGTATTCTATGAAAATGTGTGCTGAAGAAATACAATGGAAAGACATGATAAATATGGCTAGAGAAAAATGAAATTGAAAAATCCAATTTTCTCTTCAATTTTAACTGGTTCCTTATTCATTTTATCTCCTATATAAACTCTGAATTGGCACTTAGAGAAAGAATATATCATTTCTCATTTCAAGAAGACAATACATAGGGATTTTATCATTAAGAATTGTTAAATGATCCTTTTTAAATTGACTTCTAATTTGGATTAATTACAATGATAGCTAACATTTCCTGGCTTCTTATTAGGTGTCCAGGACTAAAGTAAGGTCTTCACAAATATTTGCTTCTATGACACTTCTATTAAATAGATTATATTATTTCACATTTTATAAATGAAGAAAGTGAGACACAGACAAGATAAAGCAACTTGGCCAGTTTAGTGGCTCCTAAATACTACACTATGTTGTTTATCTAAATAAATAATAGTATATACTTAGTTGTAGTAATTCCAAAATGCTAAGTAAATTATTTGATATTTTGAATAAATTTAATAATTATGTGTATCTTTCTTGAATATCATTCAACATATTAACTAGCAGCACTGATTAGATACATGCTTTATTGACATACTTAGGAGAAGTGGTCATCAATTTAAACATTCTATGATGAGAAAGAGCACAGCTTAAAAGAAGGAATTCTGACTTTTTATTCAAAATCTCAAATGTGATCACTATAACCCAAAACCAAATGTTTCCTCTATAAAAAAAAAAAGGCCGTATTTCTTCCTGATTCCCAATTAATGCTATGGAAAGAGTACTCCATTCATTCAGGTATTACTATTGCCATTTCTGCCCCTTATGATGCCAGATGTATCTGCTCATACAACTAGGGCAGCTGAGACCACCACCTGTTAACTAACTTCAAGCACCATTTAATTAGCCTGTGTTGAAGTTACCTTATGCTTTGACTGGAAAGGAGTGGAACAGTAGCAGATGCTAAGCACAATAAAAGAAAGACTGTTGAATACCAGGGCAAAGTGGGTGGGGAGAATAACAAACAAACAAACAAAAGACTCAACAGAAAGATCAGAAATACTAGTAAAGTGGATCGGAAATTAATTCTCACAAATAAAGTTCAAGGGAGTAAATCTCTGCAGATTAAATTTTTACCACCAACATATCTGTAGCAGCAGATGTTACTGAGGATTTGATTTGAGCATTTTGAATAAATGCAGAATTCACCTGGACAATTGGCTTAGTTTCCAATTATATAAAGGGATAATCACCACTTATTATTTTCATGAAAAGCTCCATGACTTTCTTAAACCAAATATTCATACATCAAAGTAAAAAACATATTGTCACAATGAAGCATAATTTTCCCAATTACTTTAAGAGCTCCACTTTGACAGTGTTTCTACTAGAAGAGATCCGGAAACAAATGGTTTTAAAATTATAACCATTTCTCCATCAATAGAATGATTTCCATATAGAAGGCACTTTATCTTGTTTTGTCAAGTTAAGTTGAGTTTAAATGGATCAAAAGCTTCTTCTGTGACATTTGTATTCTTCTAATTCTCAGGCTTATCCATGAATGTATTTACCTTCTTAACATTCAGTAATGTGTTATATGTGAATGGACAGTTATATTTATATATCTTTGTCTTTGGTGTTTTTGCTTAAATATGTGTTAGGTCTCTATTATCCTATATAATAAAAGCTTAATATGCAAATTGACCAAACAGCGGAACGACAGGTGGAATGACTGGTTGCTATGATGTACACTGACCACCAGAGGGCAGACACTCAATGCAGGATCTGCCCCCAGCCCACAGGCCCCAGGCCAGCCAAGGCAGGTGCCAGCGGGGGACCCCACCCAATTGCCCCACCAGTCACCCCACAGATCAGCCCTGATCACTGGCCAGGCCAAGGGACCCTACCCACGTATGAATTTTGTATACCGGGCCCCTAGTTTAATCAGTTTCCACCAGACTGGTGTAACTGGATATACACCAAATTAGCGCAAACAAAATTGTACTGAGAATTTTCATGTAGTTATTGTTTCTTTTTTTATAGAATTATAGCATTTTTACAAATTCAAAATTAGAATGTGGCATTTGCAAACCAAATAATGATTCTAAATTTGTATTGTATCACTTTAGTTTCAAGTGTACCCTCTCAGAAAAAAAGAATTTCATTTGTTCAAATAAGGATATCCCTTTATTTATAACTACTAGTACATATCTATACCTAAAATTATTCAAACCAGAATGAGTTCTTAGAAACAAAATTCAGTCCACCTATATGGCAATATTTAAATGCCTCCCTTGTTTATTCATATTGCCACTTCTTTCAGTTTTAAGAATTAACACTATTTATTTATTTTTTTTTATATATTTTATCGATCCTTTACACTGCAGTGGTTCTCAGCCTTTCCAATGCCACGACCCTTTAATACAGTTCCTCGTGTCGGCATTAGAAAGGTTGAGAACCACTGCTTACAGAGAGGAAGGGAGAGGGATAGAGAGTCAGAAACATCGATGAGAGAGAAACATCAATCAGCTGCCTCCTGCACACTCCCTACTGGGGATGTGCCCGCAACCAAGGTACATGTCCTTGACTAGAATTGAACCTGGGACCCTTCAGTCCGCAGACCGACGCTCTATCCACTGAGCCAAACTGGTTAGGGCTTAACACTATTTATTATATTTTCTTTCATCAAGAATATTTTTAAATAATTCATTTTAACATGCGAGAAGGAAAACTTGCAACAGTATAACCCTCACCTTATTTAACTTAAATAAGATTCTAGTACCTATAGTATATATTTACATGGGGGTGAGGAAGGGAGAAAGATATTATTTCTATCAGCAATAACAATCTCCCAAAATGTAGTTTTGAATTAGACTTAGAGTGATTATAAATTATTATTTTAAATAGATAAGTATATGACAAAGTCCTAAATAAGGAAATAATTAACATTCATACATTGGGAATAGGTATCTTCATCTTGAGCTCTTGATTCCAGTAAAAGTATGCTTTGGTGTTTCTTTCATCCAATCAGCCAACAAAAATATATTGATTACCTACTCTGTTCTTAGCACTGTGCTAAGGTTAAGTATATCAAGATGAGTAAAACATGACCCTATTTGAGGCCTCCTTGTGCTTATAGGAAAAAGCAAATCTTTGTTGTTGAAGAATGATAAAAAAAGTAATTATCAAGAAAAACAATCTGAATTTATTATCTTATTATTACTTATTATCTTTACTTTATTGAGTCAATAGTTCCATCCCCAAGTCTACATACTTAAAAATATGTGGGTAATGCCTTATTTTAATAATAAGCCTCTATTTTAATAACATGTTACTGTGCTTTTCTTGCTTAAACATAACCAATTACCTTATCAACTACTTTATTTTCATCTTGTCTATAGAAGAAGACAGTGAGGAAGTCCTGGTGATACGCTTAATGGAACTGAGAAATAGATTTGTGAAATTATCCAATCTTATTGTTCAGTGACTGGAAAATAATCACTATCTGGTGTCCCATTTCTTATATACTATTGAAATTCCATCCAGTTCCTAGAATTAGATTGATGACTAAAGAGAAGCATTGCGGTATAGTGAAAAGATAAGGCGCTTTGTAGTCAGAAATCATTTGGAATCAAATTCTAAATACACTACTTACAAATGTCATGACAGAGGACAAAGAAATTCTCTGAGCTTTAGTTTCAACATCTCTAAAATGAGAACATTGATGACATGAGTCATAATCATGATCATGGTGATGACTGTAAGAGCTACACAAGAAAAATACATATATACATACAGAATAGTGTATTTTATATTAAATAAATGAAAACATTATGGAAATATTAGTTGTGATTACAATCAGTATAATTTTTACTTTGCTTTTTTTATATTTGATTCTCTCAGTTAGCTAATTGCCTAAACCAGAAAATAGAAAAAGCACTATGATATTTTGAGATCCTTGTATCCTACTTTTTCATTTAATGCAATCCTGGCATCTCAGGTTAGTTACAATGACCTACTCTGTCATGAAGATTATTTCAGTTTGTTCGATCATTATAATCACGGCTCTTTTATCTTTAAAAGAAACATAAGGAAGTGACCTTGATTTTCCTTATAATGGCAAAATTGGGGATGGGTGTAACACATTGTTTTCAGTTACCATATTGCTGCTTTTAAAAAATAGGTTTCATTAACATTTTGTAGCACAATTTTATAACTTGATACATATTATGTTCAATATTCTATATAATGTCAGTTTCTGAAAATGTTATTTAGTCCTCATTGTAAATGAAGTTTTCTATTTCATTCTCCAGATTTTGTAAAGTATATACTATCTTAAAACATGTACTGATTTTTTTCTTTTTTTTTTCTCTCCACATCTCCATAACATAACTCTTATGTCTTCCCTTATTCCCAGTTGAAAGAATGAGGCAAATAATAATGTAACTTCCACAATTATTTTAACTGTACCTGATTAAAGCGGAAGTTTGAATTTCACTTTAATTTGATCTTGTAGATTGAGACACAAATTTAAAGCTTCACAAACATAGTTTTCTACTTAATTTTTAATTCATTGCCTGGGTTTCTAATTAAATGTTCTCAGTACTCCATTTAAAGTACCCATTCCATGCCTTCCTCTTGATTAGTAGGAAAGAATCAATGAGAATTGATCCAATTTGTAGAACACAATTCTCATATTGATAGTAGTTTATATTCATTTGCTTCCCCTAATCTTTTATTAATGGTCATCTTCAAAATGTCAATTAATGTCAAAGTCCTGTACAGTGATAATGTAAATCTATAAAGAAACCAGTTTGACACATTATAGCAGGGAAAAATGAAGAAGCTGTTCTTTTAAACATATATTTATATAACTGAATATGACAGAAAAAAAGAATAAAGATAAAAACTCAAATGTTTTGAGCTGTGAATATCAAACCAATTAAAATTAAATAAGTGAAGCAATTTAAGCAACCTACTTTTTTTTCTCTCTGGCGTCTACTTTTCCACAATGCAACACTGGCTCCATAATATGATGAGCCATTAGAGAAATATGAGATGAAGGGGAGTGAAATATGAGTCTTCATACTACAAAAATAATATTACCTATTTTAATCATTTCACCAGTGAAAAGAAACATTACTGCTTAAATTTCAGCTGCACATTATAGGGAAACCTTTAGACCACTCAGACTTCATCCACCATCCTTTAAACTTTTTTGAGTATTTTTCATAATAGATTGAGCAATTGTCAATATTGTGCATATTTGCTTTAGTTCTTCTCTCAATATACTTTTTGGAACATTTGAAAGTAAGTTAAAGATAATTCACCTCTTAATTATTTTGCATGTGTATCCTAAGCACACATTTATTTTCTGTAGATTTTAAGTTGGGTATTAAAACTTGTTTGGATGCAGGGCAAGAATTGTTAGTATGAATGTTTCATAGGCGATATTGTATATTGTATTACACAATTGTCTTCACACTATTGATGATACTGACTATGATTACTGAGTTCAAGCAGTGACTGCCAGATCTATCTATTATAAAAGTACATTTTCCCCTTGGAAGTTAGTGAAAAAGTTCTGGAGTGATATTCTAGCACTGTGAAATATGCTGTTGCCTACAATTTTTCACCTAATAGATCTAATATCCATTTATAATGCTTGTCGAAATGAATGATTTTATCAAGGATTGCAATATAATGATTCTTTTAATTCAAAATTTCCATTATATTTTGGCATAGGGAAAACTCAGTAAAATTATTATTATACACATTAACAAATTTCAAATTTACCATTTAATTTACCATTAAAGAACGCTGCATCACCTTTCATTAATTATTATATTTAAGGATAAACTTTTCTGAAAGACATACTTTCTATTGTAAAGGAACTATGGAACTTTATTCTTTTTTGTCGTTGTTGTTGCTAATATTAAATCTGTAAATGGCCATTAGAAGATGGCCCACTATATGTCATATATAAATGACATGTATATTATATTGCTATATATATTATATTGTCATATTATATTATTATCCTGTATACTATAGGTTTATGCTTGGAATACAACCCTCTCCAAAAATTAAAAATAAGACCAAGTAGCAAAATCTACTATAAACAATAAGCCTATAGGCCAGAATGCAGTTTTAATCCCAGACACTAACCTTTTACTGAATTGTAAACTATTAAAAATGACTTTCTTGACTTTTAGGGGATATAGGAGAGGGGCAGGTTGAAGGAGAAAATTATGAATTCAGTATTTAGTGAGAGAAGGTATGAGGTTTCTGGGAATCCACACGAAGCTTAATAAGCAGTGGAGATAAAATCTGGTTGTAAGTAGAGCATCTAATTAAGAAATGTGAAAATTGCATCATTTTATTAAAAATAGTTGAAGTCATGAACCTCAATGAAGATATCTACAGAGAGCTTGTTGAACAAGAGGAAGAAGTCTGGAGTCCTATGAAAGAAAGACAAGCATTCAAAGAGTGTTGGGAGGGAAGGGCCTTCATAGGTGAGATATTAGTTCTGTGTGGCCACTCTGATTACAATTAGAATCTAAGAAACAGCTTTTCAAAACAACCTAACATAAAATAGAGGACAATTATAAAATTGACATTGGGTGCCTTAAAAAGCAGTGAAGGCAAATGGCCACTAAATTTGGAGGAATCTGTGTATTTGATGGAAGGTTGTTGTGAGAGCCCAGCTGACATGTTTAGAAACCAGAATATTTATGACTTAATGATTCAAGACATGTTTTATATGCTTTCGTGGAGACAGAGAGTACAATAGCATTTGAATTAATGTATATCAAGTATTTTTTCTGACTATAATACAAATGCAATTTTTGTATTTCCAAATTGTTTCAGATTGAGATCTGCATTTTTGGTTACCATCTCTTACTATCTTACAGGAAAAAGGATCTATGTAAGCATGTGCAATGCTATAGATCCATTGGGAAATGGTAGATGTACAAATGTGAAGCAGAGCACCTGACCCCCTGAAATGCACAGTCTAACTGGGCCACAGGCACACAGACTCAGTGCCCCCATGCCAGTGCACTTCCAGATGGGATGGTGGCTTTTATCCATTACAGCCACACATACTTCAGCTCAGGCCTGGGCAGCCCTCAAACACACTTGGAACACAAGAACACCTCCTGTAGGCATTATAAGCACTTAATAACCTCTTGTCACATTATGCTCCATTCCATGACTCTCACAATCAATACTATTTAACAAAAACTTTACATAACTGTATTTGGGACTGTCTTTGACTTAGTCCTCCAGCTTACTTGCAGTGTGTCAGGTGATTGTCCCTGCTATAATTATCTTTTGACAGGAAGGAGGGGGGAAGAAAAAAAATGAGTCAAGTTAGTAAAAATGGGACCTTTTGTTTCCTGTAGGTCCAGCATATTACTAATTAAAAACAGTACAAGTTACATAGAATGCACTGTAAGATGGTAAGATTCATTGATTGAGGCAAAGTCTATCCTTTTCTGAGTCTAAGAAGGGGTCAGAAGGGTGCTGGGTGGGAACAGAAAGCAAATTTAGAAACTACTTAGGATGTTAGACATAAGTGAAAAATCTACTTTAAATAGATTTAGATAGCTCCTTTCAAATGATTGTGAACTTCCTTTCCTCGTCTTCATGCTTTGTAATAATATCCTCTGTCTCAGGGAGGGCTCAATAACAAAAATGCAAAGGCCTTATCACAAAGTCTGGGGACATTCTGTAGACAAGCTGATGTAGTACGTGTTGCGGATTTGGATGGATTTTTATTGTATTTTTAAAAGTGGTTAAAAATGTGCATATCAACTTTAAATGAATCATTCCTCATAAATTGAAAGTAATATTTCATTTGAAGTGGTACATTTGTTACTAAGAAAAAATAGTCTAAAATTAAAGTGACCCTAAACACATTGTATGATTTTTGTGTGTGTGTTTTTTTTTTTCATCTTTATTGTTGAAAGTATTACATATGTTCTCCTTTTTTCCCCATTGATTCCTGCTAGTCCACCCCCGCCCCTGCCCCTGGCCTTCAGCACCTCCTTGTCTGTGTCCTTGAGTTATGCATATATGCATACATGTTCTTTGGTTGATCAATTTCCACCCACCCACCGCCCCCTTCTCTTTGAGATTCCACAGTCTGTTCCATGCTTCTATGTCTCTGCATCTATTTTGTTCATCAGTTTATTTTGTTCAGTAGAATCCACATATGAGTGAGATCATGTGATACTTATCTTGCTCTGACTGGCTTAGTGTAATACTCTCCAGGTCTCTCCATGCCATATGTTTTAAAACAAGATCTTGGGTAATCAGGAAAGGTCCCTTTAGATGCCCTTTGATCCATTTGAACCAGCACCTTTCATTTACCTTCTTCCATCAACCTCTTTCATTCAGTAAGTTTGCACGAGAAGATTACTTACTTTGTGGCAGACCCTTGGGCTAACACTGCCTCAAAATACACAAATGACAGTTTCCCTTTCTCTCCTGTTGATGTGATTAAAACTCTGACCTAAACAACTTGTGCATACAAACAAGTTAACAGGCTGGAGGGGTAGAATGTGGACGTTTCCCTGATAACACACTCACTTCCAGAGTTGATTTTAGGGAGAAAATGACAACATCCATCTCTGGCAAGGCAAGGATGACCAAAGCAATAATGGCACTTTCCCCTTTAGTCTTCACAGATCCGAATGTTTTCTTTCTTTCCACTCCATCTTAGCCACATCAGGTTAATTATATGACACCTGGATGGGAG
Source organism: Plecotus auritus (assembly GCF_963455305.1). NCBI lineage: Eukaryota > Metazoa > Chordata > Mammalia > Chiroptera > Vespertilionidae > Plecotus > Plecotus auritus. Next base: position 128,203,609 of record NC_137771.1, on the reverse strand, counting down.
AGGAAGGCAGTGAGATCAAGTGAAGAAGCATGCTACATACAAAAACCCAGGAAGTAGACTGATGTTAGACATTTGAGCCTCTCTAAAAATGTCTTAAGTCATCCCTAAATAATTTCCAAAAGAAATTTAAATAGCTGTGTCTAAGACAAAATGTGTCAGCCTAGAAGAAAGAAAGAACGAAAGAAAAGATGAGAGAGAGAGAAGGAAGGAAGGAAGGAAGGAAGGAAGGAAGGAAGGAAGGAAGGAAGGAAGGGAGGGAGGGAGGGAGGGAGGGAGGGAGGGAGGGAGGGAGGGAGGGAGGGAGGGAGGGAGGGAGGAAAGGAAAAGGGCAGGGACACAAAATTAATGACCCCTGTGATGTTTCTTAAGGGGCATTACCTGCAAGCACTCACTGCCTCCCTCGGAGGAGAAATCCTCTGTAGGTGCTATTTAGGTGACAAAGAGGCTACAGAACACCACCACTTGAATGGCCTATAATTCATGGTGTTCAGTCTAGGAGGTACACACTTGTGTCTGTCTGCTTATCAGCAATGGAGCGGAGTCTGTGCTCATATTTATCGAACACGGGTAGATGTGATGCCTAGTGACAGAGCATAAGTGACATTACCAGTGGTGTGGCGGGGCTTCTCCCAGCAATTGTGTACTGCTGCTCAGCTGCTGGGGAGCGGAGCGCCAGTCTTGATATGCTTGGCCTCAGCTCTAAAAGTCTGCCTCTGAAAACGAATGTGCAATTTGAAAAACATAAAAATTCTTTCACTCAAGAAAAATCATAATAGATGCATGAAAATACTTATCTGGATGATTGTAATGTCGAATCTCAATAATGTGGAATGTTTTTAAGTATTGAAGCCACAATGTGCAGTTAGGAGTCGTTTTGCTATTGCATGCTTTTCGGTAAATGTATCAGTCCTCTAGATGACAAATGTTGCTTGCTGAAAGCGATGATGCTGCTCCACCTTCTTCACTGTTACTCAGGAAAAATATGACATTTTAATCATTCACCCTCTTATTTGACAAGACCCTATTTTCCCCCCAGCCTCCCTCCACCCATATGAGGTACAGTCCCTTGAGTCTGTAATTGGCAAGAGATGAAGCGATGATGGGGAGTGATCACAGTCAATAGCTTTGATTAACAATAAGGTGGAAAATTAGCAATGCTCGCATTCAGCCACCCTGCCCTCTCCCTCTTCCATATGCTCCCTCAGTCCGCGCCGGCGGCCTCACAGAGGGCAGTCCGAGCCCTTCCCAGCTTTGAAGTGCAGCAAAGGTGCAGGCAGAGCAGAGAATTAGGGAAATTAAGAAGCAGAAACTGTAAGCCAGGATGCTGAGACCTTCGCACAGCTTAGTGTGCCGCAGGAGGGGCGTGGAGGGAGTGTGCTGTGTGCTGTCCTTGTGTGTTTTGCTGTCACGTGTGGATTTACTTGTGTCTGGACATGCTGTGATCGAAATGGCAACCACTGTTACTACTGTGACCCCATCAGCAGCTCTGATGTTGTTTCTGACAGACCCTGAAGACCTAGAGAGGGGCGCCGACAACGGGACGCCAAACCCCACCTCTGATAACGATGACAATTCGCTGGGCTATACAGGTAGAGTGTTTCCTTCCCAAATACTAACTGCCATTCCTCGTGAAATCCCTTCACTTTCATCAATCATCAACCACCTGTATAAAATTATCGCATAACCCCGCTTCCAGCTAACAGCCCTACAACTTGTCCTCATTTCCTGGACTTCATTCTTTAGCTGGGAGGTCATTTTGCTAAAGTAAACATTTTTGGGGAAAAGAAGTTTGACATGAAAACTGCATGCATCCTTGTTGTCTACTTTTGATATTAATGAATGTTTGTTAGCCTGAAACTTTGATATTGCTGATATGTTTAGAAGGATAATATTTTCTTGGAGAGTTGATATTTGAATAAATTGCCACCAAAAGAAACAAAAGACTACCTGCAAATAATTGGATTGTCAAATAATCTGTATTGTTTGGTCTTATAGTCTTATAAACAGCAGAAAACAAACTCTTAACAAGTGTGATGCAAATCACAAGTATCAACTTCTACTTCAGGGTTGTGTTTACATGAATTATTGTTACCTCATTGTCAAACTCCTTAAATTGATGCATGCTTATACCAGCATAAAAGTAACAAATTAACTAACTGAATTGTTGGAAATGATTGATATTATGAATGTATGAAAATGATGACCCTGATATATGCAAATGTTTCATATAGAATTTGTAAGTATAGTTATAAGTATAATTGCATCTTACACACCTAACTCAGAGGCAATTTGACTAAAACTTCAGATAAAAGCAAAAAATAAATACATCACTTATAACCCATTAAATTAGATAATGATGTGAGATGGTCTTGTAGTATTAGCAGCTGTTTATTATTTTCTTTTTATTAGTTCTTATTAGCACAGTTTTCCACAAACTTTTCTAAGTTGTGGGCTGTGGAGGTTGTGTGTGTGTGTGTATGTCTGTGTGTGTGTTGGGGTAACTGGAAATAGAGAAAATGGAGAACTCTTCTGTGTTAAACAGAAAATAATTCAATAGACACATTTCATTTTGGTATAAAGTAATAAATTGGTACTTTAGAAGCATCCTCACTGTCTTCATAGATAGAATTTTCAACAATATTGCCCCTCATCTACATAATTTTGGGTCTTAAATATTTGGAATATGTAATGAAATTAATAACACCTTTATAAGCAACTTTAATATTTATTATTTATTTTAGTATTATAGGTATCTTATTCTCATTTTACTCCTATCTTTCAACCTAAGAACTAAGATTAAAGGGTTAACAAACCAAAGCCCATGGATGGTGAGATGGTGGAGTTGGTAGGAACTTAGCTAGAACCAGAGTTGTAAATGTTATTTCTTAATACTGTAAATAAAAAGAAAGTTCATATTTGTGAAAAGAGGAACCCGAGGTCTTATTCTCTCTCCTGGGTCTCCTCATTGACCAGTGCATCTCTGTTCTATTCCCCTGTGCTCACACAGTCCAAACAACTACATTGTTTAGATATACTAATAGCATTTGCTCTTTGTCCTTTATGGATTTCCTGAAAATTACATGTAATCAACACATAAATCATGTTGGAGCATTGAATTAAGAGAACTTTAAAAAAAACTGCATTTAAGATTAAATGTACCAATTTTTGAATTTTTCATTCATATTTCTTTTTCTCCTTCAGGTTAATTAGTAGTCAGACTTCTGCCATTAAACATATTATTAGATGAATTAAGACTGATAATAAACTGATAAAAGTATCCTTATAGTCTACAAGGAAACTAATTAAAACAGCACATTTAATGCAAAGTGACTGAAAAACAATCTTCCAAACAATTTTGTTCCTGAGACTGTAACTATAACACCCTAGTACCTAAGGAAATATATTCTGTTTCAGTACATTCTTGTTTATTCAGGAATCTCTGTTCTACTCTATGAATTAAGCATGCTATTTGTCTCATTCATTTGCACATTGACTATTTCTTTGCTCATGAAAAACTCCATTGGAAGTAATAAAAAAATTAAATAGGAAAATGTTTTTTGCCTGCTTGATAACAACTATAAAGGAAGAACTCAGCTCTGAAGTGGAAATACGCGTATAAAGTATTACTTGGGCCTATCAGCAAATTTCTTTCTTTTGTGAGCATGTGTACAAGTGTGTGTGAGAGAGAGAATTGCCTTTACTGTGATCACATGTAATTGAGTTGATAGAGTCCTTGTATTGTATAAGAGGCAATTTGGTTTAGAGGGAAGTGAGATGGCCTATCAGCTCAGGAACATTTCTACATATTTAATGTAAATTGTCTATCATTAGATATGTCTAGAATTTAGTATCTCTGGATATAGCAGCAAGAACATTGTTAGAAATAAAATATAAATATAAAGCACCTTAGAGAATATACAAAGCAGCTGCCAAATAAATCATTGATATGAGGTAGTTGCAAGATTAATTTCCATGAAAGGTAAAAAAGTAAATAGATCATGTATTGTTGGTGAGGTCTACATGTTTTATACACCATCTCAAAATGACTATGCAAATTGTAGATCCTGGATTTTTTTTTGTGTGTGTACATGTTGCTTCATTTAATTGAGCTGATTTGTGAGACTTTTTTTCCTCCCTCTTATATTCATATATAAATTAGTAAACTTCCCAGAGGAACCTACAATTCTGGAAAATATATTTTGAAGAACAGGAAATAATCCAAAAGAAAATCACTAGTTCACTAAAATTCACATTCACACATCTTCAATTCTTTTTTTTGTTTTGTTTTGTTTTGTTTTTTTGTGGTCACTCTGAAGAGTATAATTTTCATTGCAAACTAATTTGTCACTACAGCATCTGCTCTGCTACTCAACCACTTTTGGAACCGTCACTCTCAAATTGACACATCAAACTAGAATCCATGGATCTCATATCATACATATGAATTTATTTTTTATTAATGATCTATTCAACAAATGATCAACTCTTATTGATAACACTTGCTTCTTTAAGCATATACTCTACTTATCTTAATTGTTTAAAGGATTTAATTGAGAGTCCTGGGGGGGAGAGGGGGCAGGCGGGGAGAACATATTATAGACTTCAGGATAGAAGCCTATAGCGATTCCTTTTCTTCTTACCATCTCCAGCTACAATACTATAAAGTCATGTAAAATTTGAAAACATTTTGGTCTCTCTCCTTCTAATCAATGAGCAATTTCTAAGGTGGCACTGTGATATGTTATTAAAGTTGACTTGTGCATTATTTACAGGAAATTAACCCATTTCCTGTTTAACCAAGCGCGTCATAAATATTGGGAATTATTTAACAGTTCACACTACATAGTCTTTGTTGCAAGAACAAGTAAGATGAGGTTTTAAATCAGCACTCTGTGGGGTCAGACACACATCCCAAAGAGGTCAAATATGTAATAATCAATGTTTTTAAAGGAGTTTCTGAAAATTGTATTTATCTATTGACTTCTGGAAGTGCATATGGTGTTTTAAAAATATGAACAAATTAAGTCATATGTATAAGAATATATAAAATGTCTGAAATACATACACAATCCATGCAGAGCTTTAGATAGTGACATGAAATTTAAAGAGAAGTTTGTTAATACATAAAAATTCAGGAAATAAATGGGAGCTAATAACAACTTAATAACACTTTAAGTCTTTTTTAGAGAACATCAATTATTAATTAGAAAATAAATTAACTTTATTTCATTTTCTGAGCACCAGAAAAGTCTGTAAATTTGATTTGTAATGTCTAAAATATATCCCTTGTTCCCATTTCTGTAAGAAAATATGTCTCAACTTCACTGTTCTGTCTTAAGGATTTGTATCTTATATTTGCAATAGCATATTGGAAGAATAGCTAAATGGAGTCTTAAACACTTTAACACCAAACAACTATCAGTGACATCAGTGTAAGTTCAAGTAAAAATCTAGTCTAGAGATTCCAGAATAATTTTAAACAGGGATTATGGAGTCTTTTAAAAATCAATACTACCTCCAGATAGTTTGAATAAAATTTTGTTTAGAAGGAAACAAAATATATGCACTCTTATAAATATTCTGGCTAAAATAGTATGTTTGCCCATAGGCACACAGATAGCAACCCCCAAACTGAAATTTGCCTCATGTTTTGAAATCTCAACAGGTAACTGTTAATTGATGGTGACATTGATTCTTCTGTCACTATATTCTTAATTGAATAGCTTCACAATTAAAATAAAGAAAGCCCATTTTTTAATTATGTATTGATACTAATACTAGTATTCATTATCACTTTATGAATGCAGTGGAGTTTTCTAAATACCTTACATTCAGTAACTCATTTAATCCTCATTTAGAAAACCACTCAGAAGGTGCTGTTGTTAACAATGGCAGTGCCTGTTATCTGTTTCAACATCATAGAAGAGAAATAGTGCAACATTTTCTAACTTCACAGAGTTTTTAATTTAAACAGGGTTGTAGCTATGAGCTACATTTGAACATGTGGTTAAAAATTAAATAAGCTAGCCATACTCCTTCTATACAACAGCCCTCTTCTGGTCACCAATATTTTAGGTCTCTGCTCATTCTTATCCAAGATTCATTGTTATCACAATGATTAATGCACATATATTTTAAATCAAATATGCCAAAAGCTTTCAACAGAATAAAGAAGGTCCCTACTTCACCTCCCTATTCTTGAACGTTTTCCCTTAAACAACCTTTTTTTTCTTACTCTTCTAGACTCTTCTTCTAGTAATTTCTTTTATATTTTTCCATCAAATGCATCTACAAATAGTTATTGATTTGTCAGTTTTAAACACCATATAGTAAATATTTTTTTCCCATTCTTTCACCATCACATTCTTAGTTAAATCAACAGGCAAGGTTTATATTGGTATGACTAAGTTTTTTAGGTAAGTCTACTGCAGGACCAAGCAGTATGCTATAATAGCATTTCCTTCTTTGTACAGAGTATTTATTTTCTAGAGTTAATTTAATTTAACCTCCTAAATACTTAATCATATCTAATATTCAGATATCTCTCTCCTAAAACTCTCCATGTTTTTGTCCCAAACTGAATTGTTTCTCTCTATATGTGGGCCTTTTTTGTTTTTTATCACTATTTACCTTAGGTCTCCTATTTCCTAGATCTAATTATTTCCTCTTTCCCAGTTTATTCTCTTGTTAAGAGAAGCCTACTCTCCACAAAGCACTTCTTAATACAACTTTTAAAATATCAGAAACAAAGAGTTACTATGATGTGCTTTGTAGTGGATTATCCATCTTTTCTTATTTTTTGTTTTCCTTCATTATTCTGGGTACTAGATGGGACCTTTCAGATTGAAGAATTATTTATCTCCATTATTCCATTATAGGAAATTTTAAATTAAATTTATTTAGGTGGCACTGCTTAATAAAATTATAAAGGTTACAAGTGTACAATTATATAATACATGCTCTGTATATTGCATTATGTGCCCACTATCCAAAGTCAAATATATTTCCCTCACTATATATTTGACCCCCTTTACCACTTAATATCTCCCCACCCCCTTCTCTTTGTTAACCTCCATACTGTTGTCTGTGTCTACAAATTTTTGTTTGTTTCTCTTGTTCATTTATTTGTTGATTTCAGTTTTATATCCCACATAAGAGTGAAATCATATGGCTCTTGACTTTTTACGTTTGAATTATTTTGCTTAGCATGATATTCTCAAGATCCATCTATGTTGTCACAAAAGGCACTATTTTATCTTTTCTTATGGCTGAGTAGTATTCCATTATGTATATGTACCACATCTTCTTTATCCAATCATCTGTGAAAGGACAGTTCAGTTTTTCCATGTCTTGGCCAACATGAAAATGCTGCAATGAACATAGACATGCATATATCTTTTCAAATAAATGTTTTTGAGTTTTGGGGGTAGGTACTCAGTAGAGGGATTGCTAGGTCATATGGTAACTCTATACTTAAATTTTTGAGGAACCTCCATACTGTTTTCCATAGGGGCTATACCAGTTTACATTCACCAGCTGTGAATAAGAGTTCCTTTTCCTCACAACTTCTCCAACACTTGTCATTAGTTCTCTTATTCATAACTAGAGGCCCAATGCACGAAATTCATTCAAGGGGCTCAGCCCTCGCAGCCATAGTGGCTTGCCTCAGCCATTGAAGCCCTGGCTTCGTCCAGAAGGTCGTCCAGAAGGACATCTGGAAGGTCGTTCGGCTGTCTGGTCTAATTAGCATATTACACTTTTATTATTACAGACTAGAGGCCTGGTGCATGAAATTCGTGCATGGGTAGGGTCCCTAGGCCTGGCCGGTGATCAGGGCTGATCGGGGCCTTCCAGCTGCCATCTGGGGCCTTCCTTCATTCCACACCGCCCCCTGGTGGTCAGTACACATCATAGCGAGAGATCAAACTCCTGGTCTCCCAATCGAACTCCCGAGGGGACACTTTGCATATTAGTCTTTTATATATATAGATAAACATTCTAACAGGTATGATGTGGTATCTCATTGTAGTTTTTATTCACATTTCCCTAACAGCTAATAAAGTTAAACATCTTTTCATATACCTATTGATCTTTATTTTTCTTTTTATAATGCCCCATCTCTTTCCTCTGCTCTCCTTTAGAATTGCTATTAGTCAGAAAAATTGACCTCTTAAATTGATTCATTAAGTCTCTTATATTTTCTTTCCTACTTTCTATCTACCAATGCTTTTAGAAATTTTTTGTATTTGTTTATCATATGTTACATTTCTGAGCTTTTAAAAAATTCTCTGATGCCCAAATAATGGCCATAAATAAAAATTTCAAGGTGATATTTCTGACTCTAGGCAACTGCTTTTTCTGTTATTCATCTGCAGCTCCTAATAGATAGTGTTAAAAATACACCCAAAATTCATCTGTTTACAGGTAAGGAAACCCAGACTCATAAAGCAATCATGATTTAACCAAGATAGTGCAGATATTTAGCAGTCAAAACAATTAGAATTGTATCTCCTAAATTCATTTTCAGTGCTTTTTTCGGGGGAGGGTGGGCTTGCTTGATGCTTTTAAAAAGCATTACTTTGTTTGAAAAAAGGGGCAAAACCTTATACCTAGATTTAGTGTGTTGCAGTAATGAATGGCATTACATTTTCTATTTTCAAGCCTTCACTTCTGCAATTTTAGTGCATTTTCAACTTAAAATATCTCACAGAATTGCCAGGAAATGAGAAAATGTAGTAAAATAAACTGCAGAACAAAATAAAATTAACACTTCACTTTAATGGTTACATACATGTTTAAGTACTTTATATTTGTCTCCAGAAAACTATACTAATTTAAGTTTATATAAAACTACTACAATATACTAATTTAAGTTTATATAAAATATCTATTCTACTCTCCATGTAATATCTGGGTAATCATTCACTTGCTAAATAAAATTTAGATACTGAGTGACTACTTGGGGAAAGTATTGGACTAGGTTTATGAAGGTATATAGAGTCTAAACTGTATTAAGATCAATACCAGACATAGCTCCTCTTTGAATCATCATTTCTGGGCCCCTCATTAACTTGATTTTTGCCAGTCTGTGCATCATTAATTTGTGCTTAATAAATAAATAATGAACATTTCTAAAAATAACCATTTCTACTTGCTATAGACCAATATTGGGAATAAAATCATAACCTAACATCAATTTAACCAAATGGGTTTCTCATCAATTGTTAAAAGAGAGATATATGTTGTAAAGCCGTAAAATTTGTTTTTTGTTTTAAATGACCTCAGTTAATTGGCAACTCTGCCAATTCTATAAAAATATGAAAGGAAGCAGATGAGACAGAAAACTGGGAAAATGGGTTAAATTTATGTGTAATACTACAAAAGTCTTTCTCCTTGAATCGAGAGAAAATGAAAAAAGTTTTCATCTCTATAATAATGAAAGCATAATATGCAAATCGACTGAACGACTGAACAGCAGAACAATCATCTGGATGACCTTCTGGATGACCATGCTATGACACCCACTGGCACCAGATCAGCCAAGGCAGGTGCGATGCGATTGGTGAGGGGCCTGGCCATCGCCCCATGATCGCCCTGCAAAGGGAGGCCCAGGCCACCAGCTGATGGGGCGACCGATCAATTTGGGGGCTCCATGATCTCCCCAAAGAGGGAGGCCCAGGCCACTGACCAGCAGGCTGTGGCGGGTGGACGGGGCCTCCCTCTGCAGGGGCGATCCATCGCGAAGCCCCAGCCGGGTGGGCGGGGCCTACCTTTTTGGGGCGATTGATGGTGGGGCTCTCGGACTGTGAGAGGGCACAGGCTGTGCTGAGGGATCCCCCCACACACACACACAGTGCATGAATTTTGTGCACCGGCCATCTAGTTTTCATAATAATTGAAAATAGGGAGTAGACAGGCCTAACTCTGTCTTCCTGAAGTTTAAGGGATATGGGATATGGAAGCTTCACCTGGATTTGAGCATTAAAAAGTAAGTTGAACTTTAATGACAATGGGATTCAATGAGGAACAATTTAAATCAGTTTATCTCAATTATCTAAAAAATTAAGTAAGTTTTGTGTTGTCTTTATATTATTAGCAATCATTCGATTTCTAGAATTTTTCATGAACACTTTGGAAATGAAAAATTCCTGCACTACTTTAGATCCCTTTTGTGGTTCAATGCAAAGCATCCTCCCATTTATTTTTCAATAATCATCACTTTTATTTAATTTAGGACATAATATGCTTTTTAGATACATGGATAATGCTAAGTTATAACCCTATTTAAATATCCATAGGGTATTTTATTTTTAACGAAGATAGTTCCTAAAAATAATAAAACTAGATTGACTAGTAATAATACATATATCAAAATTAGAATAAAATATAGGTCACGGCTCTCATTCACTGCCTTGGCATTAAAGATGTTACAAAGAACACAGCTGGGTGGCTCAGTTGGTTAGAGCTTCATCCCATAAGCCAAAAAGATTGCAGGTTCAATTCCCAATCAGGGCATATACCTAAGTTCCATCCCCAATCAGGGTGTATATGGGAGGAAACTGATAGATATTTCTCATATTGATGTTTCTCTCTATCTCTCCCTCTCCCTTACTCTCTTTCTAAAAATCAATAAATATATCCTCGGTTGAGGATATTTTTAAAAAAGATAAAGATACATACTTAGACTACCACCAAATATCCCAACATTTACAGACATAGGTGTGGTCAAAAAAGACTTTCTCTTACCATACAAATTTTATTATTTAACTACTGACATGACTTAACTCAAGTTCAAACTAGAATTTACTACAGTATTTCTCCTACTGTAGCAAGTTCTAGTTTTCTCAAGGCCTTTCCCCCAACTTTTCTGGAAATAAAATTCTAACCTTCAAAGTAAAAAATCTTATCCTCATAAATATATGTACCAGGTTGGTATGTTCACATACAGGCTTTCCATTTTCAGGCTGAGCAAACAATGCATTTAGAGGTGTATTAATGTTATTAAAGCAGAAGACAATCCAACTTAATATCAAGAGAAATTGTGACCTTTCCATGCAGTGTTTGATTTAGAAAACATGGATTTTGACATTTTTTAAACTCAAATATCATTCTGAACACTCGTGGTCCAAGAACATTCAAATAATAAACAAAAAAGGAACAGATGTGAAAGATTGGTCTTCAAACATTATGCCAATGATGCCAGGATTGCCTGTGATCTCGCCAACATAAAATCACATCCACTCCTCAGTGGCCACCAAACCACTCAGCAGAGCTTCCTTAACTGTGAGCTGATGGAAGCAAGGAGTTTGAGCACTACTGGCTATTTTTTAAAGCTCTGAATAGCTTTAGGGATCTCAGCAGGGATCAATTCACTCTTGGCATAGTGCCAAAATATGACCAGTCTAGGCTTCAAGTCACCTCAGTGTTTATCAGTACAGGGGATGGAAGGTTCTCCTCAAGATTACAGACAAATTGAGCCAGGGTGGAAAGTCTGGGGCCTCAAGTGGTCAGCTGAATGTCACCCAGCCCCACCCCAACAACCTATACCCTATAAGCCCATTTTTTTGTTGTTGTTTTAGCTTTCCTAATTTATAAAAAAGAAATTATATTTGGCAGTTCACTAATGTTTTGGAAACTAAAAGATCATTGACTATTTGTAATCTCTAATATTTAGAGAGAATTTTAGCAATGATTAATTTTTTTCTACTTACGTTCATTTTTATAGAAATTTTTTTTCACAACATGGACACCAGTTCAACTTAGGTTTATCTCAAAAAGTAAATACTTGAGGGCTATGCAATCAGTACATAAGCATTTTTTATAAAAGTAAAACATTTTACTATCATTTTACATTGCTGCAAAGAAACTGTTATCGATTGGGGCTACTGGCTGGAACCTCGATTCTTCTATTCAACACAGAAAATATTTTAAGGTCAACGATAATGAAAGTAAAGCAAGCAAGAATTTATTGACCACAGCCAAAATTTACTTAGGGGAGTGAAACAAGTAAGGGCATAGAAGAAGCAACAGGAAAGCCTATGCTGGATTGCTTTAGCTCATTGGAAAGTCAGAGAAAAGGGGCCCTTGAGGAGGGTTCAGGGGGTTAGCCCAGGCCAAGCTGCCACTGCCCATTGCTTCCCTGGTTGCAAGTCTCATGGGATCTCTTAGAGATTGAGGTATACATGCCTGTAGAGGAATGGCACGGGTGTGCTTTTTAGAGGGAGAGTGTGTACTGGATCCTTTATCCTAAGTATATTTATCTATCTTGCAGGTGGAAATCTTAGGGGAGGTCTCAGGGGAGGGTCTCAATAGAATATTCATCAGCTTTCCAGGTGTGCTTTCAGGATAGGGGTCTCCACTGATTGGGCAGTGCCAAAACAGGGGGTCATTAGTAAATGTAGCTGGTCCTGATGCAGCTATGGCATCACTTGTCTGGCTTTGCTGCTTTTCTGGGCCTGGAGCTGAAATATAACTGAGGCCTAGATGTTATCTTTAGGGAGGAAAAGGTCAGGAGGATCTAAGCCACCTGGCCAGCGATATGAAAGATCAGGGGTCTAAACCACTTGACCAGTGATATGTTAGAAGAGGATAGGTTACCCTGGGGATGAAGTTCTTGTTTTCCCAGATTTTCCCTTGCTAGGCATTTGGGGCTTTCTGCCCTGGTGAGTTACTATGCCTGGCCCATCATCCTTGCTCTTCTCATGTCTAACAAAACAGTTGAATCAACTACAAGTTGGTACCACAGCCATAGGTGGTTTCTACAGTAAGTTATACTGTGGTAACAAGGAAAGACAAAATTTCTATGGCAGCAGATGTGTTCCAAGGGAACAAACACACAAATTATGAGTCTTTAAGGCTTTGCATGGTAGGGGACTCTGTTCATCATAGTCCTTCAGGTTCCTGAGGCTAACAGGTATGCTATCTTGACACAAGCATTTATTATTGCAGTAGCAACAACAATCACGAGCTGGCTTTAAAAGCTTCTGTGTAGAAATCACTTCTGTTCTTTCTATTTGTCCAAAGGAAGTCACAGACAGACCTAACTTCAACAAAGTAGGGAAGTACAATCCCACCATGGTGTTTGGAGGAAGGAGAACTTAGAAAGGCTTGGAGAAAAGCACCAATGACTACTAGACTAGCAATGCAAGAAACAGTAAATCCATCAATGATTCAAAACATATACTCCTTCCTTGAGGAATGAAACTTACCTTCACAAGGCACCTAAATGGCTCCATAACTGAATATACTGAATATGAAGTTGATAATTTCACTGTTATAGACATCTATAGTGAGTCCTTCCCTCCAATTCATTGCTGAAAAATAATTTCTTCGTTCAAAAGTCACGCTATGCATAATAACCTGATATAGAATAAAGGCATACACTAATTTCACAAATGGTATGGCTGGCAGAAATATAGTGGGAAGGAAATAATATTAGTCTCCCTTCTAACACCCCAAAATCCATCCAACCTCTTTAGTTACTATTCCTGAATCAATCTAGGTCCATGCCTCTGGCTATCTCTCCTTTCAGATAAAGTGGACAAGCAGTTGTACCATTAAAAGTTCTTTCCTCAGTGAAGATTTACTTTCTGTACTGTCCTTCTTGGGAGTCCTCTATGGGCTATAAGGGAGCAACAGTCCACTTCCAACCAACACCAACATATCATGCAAAAAAACTAAATGCATATCAGGCTTTGTTTTTCCCCTTGTTGACTGATTGTAAGAAACACCCCAGGTGACCATACTTACAGGCTGAGGGAGAGGTGGCAATGTAGCAGGAATAGATACATCGTGAATGGGAGCTACCTGCACATACAGCATTTTTCTGCTTTGAGTGCCTGCATAGCTTAATCTTGCTTTCCCCATGCCAGTTCCACTTGATAACATGCTGCTGAGCAAACCAACTTTATGACAAACAGTCAAGCATCCCCAAGTTCATGATGGTTGTGTGATTTGGGGAGGAATTTTGGTTCCCTTGATTAGAAGTTCAATCACTTCAAGAGTGAAGTTGCAAGATAGAAACTGGATTTTAAAAGATTAACTTTTTTCCAAAGAGGTCATTGCTTTTCTCTAAAGCCCTATGTGGTCTATGCTGTGATCATATCAAAATTGCCAGAAACACCATACCACATCCCATCGTTGCACAATTGGGTTTTCACTGCCATGTGGCCCAAATAACAGAGCTGCTTGGCATTGCAAGCTGAGTCAGTAGGTCAGCCTTCTCTCGCTATGAGTCACACTCAAAAGAAATAGCATTATGGATAGTCGGTAACTAGGAAGAAATAGCTCATCCAAATGAGGTATGTTTCCTCCATTACCCAAAGATACCCAACAAGCAGACAAACAGATGAAAAATGTAAGTGAAGGAGCAGTCACTTATCTTTCATTTTGGCAAGAATATATGACATGACTGGGCCCTCCCAAATTTAGGCATATCCCTAAATTTGTATGGAATTTATCTCCCATCTTCTCAAATGGTTATGCCTTAAAGATACTTATATAGTAACAGCTGCTTAGTGCTCACCAAAATCTATGAGCATGCTTTCAACAATCTAGTGGACCAGAATGTTGGCTTGGCAATAAGATAAAATTCCATAGGAACAAAAGATGGAGAGGTGATATAGCCCTTAGGTAAGATAGTAATTATGTACTCCCATACCTACCAAATGAATGCAAGATCATTCTGGTATCATTTGTTTACTGGAATGAAACGAATGCACTTGCCAGAGCAGTAGCTGCTTCTGTCATATGCAGGATCTCTGTTGATTTTCTCTCTAGTAAGGAGACAATATCTAGAAGAGTCTTTAACATTTAAATCTACATCTGATTAAGTTTACAGTAATCATTGTCATTCTCCAAGATCTCTCTCTCTTCTGCACAGGCCAAAAAGGTAAGTTTAATGGAGATAAGATAAGGACAACCACCCACTGCATGTTCCAAGTCCTAGAAATTGGCGCTGATTGACTCATGTTTTCACAGAGATAGGGTATTCATATGATTTTTTTAACTTTATGTGGAGTGGCAAGTCTAAGGTTTTTCTATTATTAAAAAAGTCCTCGTTCAGTGGGTCATGGAGACAATGTGTTCTTCTGTCAATTGTTGATTCAAGTATGTATTCAACAACTGGGAAGATTGTCACAAGATGAATTTTCAGTCACAGTGACAGATGTGCTTAGGATAAAACTATCATTTTACTGATGAAATACAGTAGTATTCCTGATCTTTAAGTATTAGCAATATAAAATATTTTGCATTTCCCTTTCTTCTAATCAGACATCTTGATAAGCTGGCTTCCTTTAGGGAAGTGCAAAATAAAGTTATTGTACATAAATATGATGGTATCACATGGCCCTTTTCCACAACTACCTGGTCTCTCCTTCACTGACCGGGCTTCTAGTCTCTATGATCTAGCAGTTGGGTGGGACCATAACTGTCTAACAAATGAATCAAGTCAGACATTTTTTACCACACACACAAAAAATATATTTAAAACTTAATTATACTTTGGTAACTTCACAAGAATTTCAATCCTAGGGAGTTATGTGTGATCTGTAAACCACAGCAAAATATCCTTGGGAAATCATTGACTACTGTAAAAACCATGCTCACTTTGTCTCTGGTAGTTAACTTACCATTTGGTCTTGGCCACTCCATGACCTTATTGTGCATGCTGAAATTAGGGGCTAATTACAGTGGCAATGCTTCCTAACTTCATCCCTAGCCTACAGAGAACCAATGCTAAAATGCTTTTTAAGGATACATCCTCCTTAAAAGACACTCCTCTTTTGAGTGTGGTACTGAATGCCTTGTTGAAGGGATTGACCTTCAACTTTCAGGAGATAAAGTTGAAGAGTAGGTAAGTGTGTCACACATGATAAATCCACTCAAACATTTGCATCCCTCTAAGTCATCACTACCTAATAAAAATATAAATGTATGCCCCAAAAGCAAGCCACAAGTATACAGTACTTTTAAATTTTCTAGGAGTCATATTTTGAAATATAGTAAATTGTTTATAAAATATATTTCATTTAACCTAATATAGACAAGATAATATTATTTCAATATGCAATCAATATAAAAACTATTACTGAGACACTACACTTTTTTGCAGTTTTATACTTGAAGAACATCTTGATTTAGACTAGCCACATGTCAAATGCTTGATAGCCACATGAATTCCTCCCTCTCCATTGTGCCAGAAAATTTCTGCCATCTAAACTTTTCTTACTAAAATATAATTTGAGTCTGTTTCTGTCAATACCAAGCACATAGCTAGAACCATTTACTTCCAGCTGCTCAAACTAGCCCTTTGATTCCAGAATCTCTGTTAAATCCAATCATAATAAATACAGCCACATTTAATTCACTTTTGTTCTTTTCTGGTCTAGCTCATTTAAAATCATAGCCATAGATACTCCCCAGGTTTCTGTTGATATGAATTGGCAAAATCTATTAAGCCTTGTCTTCCTGGGCTGGGTATTGTAGCTATGACATTTTGAGATATGAATGTCATCTTTGCTCTGGAGGTGATTAGGAGTAATAGAGAGGTTGTGAGGCAAATGGGTATCCTTTAACAGGATAACTGCCTCAAGGTTTCAGGGCAAGGCAGTTCTAGCATCATCTGATGGGAGGAATGAACTCTACCTTCTGGCAAAGAAAGATCAGTGAAATTGGGGGAACTCGAGTGTTCAGGCTGATCTGAGCCCATCCACATATTCCATTCCAGTTTTCAGATTTCTGAATTTTCCCTGGTCAGTGCTCTAAATTTTTACACAAGAAGCCCCAATTCAGCATTGTTGGCTCATATGATCAACTACAATAGCCCTGAGACTATAAGTCAAAAGAGAGTCTCTGTGCCTCTGAATGTGCCTTGAGCCAAGAATGTAAAATTTGGAATATATCACTTCTCTAAATGACACAGTGCAATCAGCAGCAGGCAGCCCACCCACAGAGTTCTTGTATTCTTTATTAATATCATAATAACCTACTGCAGGAGCCCTTCAGACCAACAAAGCTTTACTTCAATTGGCACTCCATTATCCATGACCACAGGTGATACATCATGGCACCGTTTTGTCACTTTACACAACAAATAGCTAGGGTCTCATTTCCAAACAGCATGCAGATTTCACTCACTTTAAATCAAGCAAGTGAATTAACAAATTCCAGATTCTCATCCTAGAGGTCCCGTGGCTCACAGCTAGTGCCCACTGCATGGAGTTGAAGCAATCAGAAATAACTCTAGCTGTTTTAATAAGAAAAGGATCTAATACAGGCAAATGGGAAGGAGAAGAGAAGCTAGGCCTTGAAATATAATCCATGGGATAAATCAGCCCATGAAGTTCATCAGAGAAGTTGTTATGTCTCACTTAATCAAGAAATGGGATAGCAAGAAGCAACATGGAAATGAAAATGCTTATTATTTTGGGCTTCAAGTCTGTCAGTGAGCTAATAACATTATTTCGGAAAGTGTAAAATGTACCCAGTTTACATTCACTGTGATAACTTACATCTAGTGGGCACTTAGCACTGTTCATTTGACATTATCCTATCTAATAAAAGAGTAATATGCAAATTGACCATCACTCCAACACACAAGATGGTTACCCCATGTGGTCAAAGATGGCTGCCCCCATGTGAACACAAGATGGCCACGACAAGATGGCCAGCAGGGGAGGGCAGTTGGGAGGGACCAGGTCTGCAAGGGAGGGCAGTTGTGGGTGATCAGGCCAGCAGGGAAGGGCAGTTAGGGGTGACCAGGCCAGCAGAGGAGGGAAGATGGGGGCGACTGGGCCTGCAGGGAAGGGCAGTTGGGGGGGACCCAGTCCTGCAGGGGAGAGCAGTTGAAGGGGACCAGGTCTGCAGAGAGGGCAGTTAGGGGTGACCAGGCCTGTAGGAAAGGGCAGTTAGGGGTGACCAGGCCTGCAGGGAAGGGCAGTTAGGGTGACCAGGCCTGCAGGGAAGGGCAGTTAGGTGCAAACAGGCTGGCAGGGGAGTGGTTAGGGGGTGATCAGGCTGGCAGGCAGAAGCGGTTAAGGGCAATCAGGCAGGCGAGCAGTTGGGAGCCAGCAGTCCTGGATTGTGAGAGGGATGTCCGACTGCCCGTTTAGGCCCAATCCCAGTAGATTGGGCCTAAACGGGCAGTCGGACATCCCTCGAGGAGTCCCAGATTGGAGAGGGTGCAGGCTGGGCTGAGAGACACACACCCCTGTGCACGAATTTCATGCACTGGGCCTCTAGTTTCATATAATCCTTATGACAACCTTGCAGAGAGGGTTTATTATCTCCATTCTATAGATGAGTAAACTAGGTCAGAGGAAGATTAACATCAAATTTTTTTGACTTGCCACAAGTATCAAATCCCAGGAATCCAGCCTCTATGCTCAGTTGCTTCCCATACCGAGGGAGGGATTATCTGTGGTAAGCTTCATGTATTATTAATAGTTGCAAAGTCAGCATGTATCAGCTTTCAAATTACCACAGTTATCCAATTAACCCATGGTTACTTATATGGCTTTCAGTGCTTCTCCTCAGGAGCAGGCTAATGAATTTCAGTATAAATGATTATACAAATGGGAAACAAAGGTCATGACAAAAATGGAACACTTCATAATAACTGTTGCATAAAGGTGCTTTATCCCCCCAAAATCAATTTTAAAGATTGAAGTCTCAGCAGCAGCCTCGTCAATTTTAATATTAGTGCTATTCAGTTAGTTCTAATAAAAATTTTAAAAACTAATAATAATGATATATCAATTTCTTAAGTATAATATAACTTCAGTTTTACAGATGAGATAAACAATACATATGTAGTAAAAATATGAAAACACTCATGAGAAAGATTACACCCACTTCAAGATGCTTGTTATCTTTGGGAATGTTAGGATTAGGAAAGGAGTAGTGTACAGCTATGAAAATAAGTAAAATTTTTGTTTCTATTTCAAAAGAGGATGTAATACAAATATGACAAAATCTAATTATTGTTTATATGATGTGTGAGTAAGTGTCTATTTTATTTGTGTAGATTTTTATCTGTGGAATATTTCCTAATTTGAGATTAAAGAATCTTAAGAAATTAACATTGTTTTTAAGAATTATTGTGGTTCTATTCTATTTTATTACATAATACAGTATACTTTTTCATATGTTTTTTGCTAGTATCTACATTTTTTAAATGCTATACAATAGGATTTTGAAAAAGCACCCTAAGTCAACACAGCAGTGTTAAAAGAAAACCAAAACAAAGAAGAAAAGAACTGCTGTCCAAGACTTAAATCTTATAAAATATACTATTGATGTGTTGGGATGTTAATGTCTATTCAGGTTATATATGACCTCAGTTTTTAAAGATCTAATTTAGAAACAGATGCCCTATTTAAAAAAAGAAAAAAAAATGAAACAACAAAAGAGGCACTATGATGTACCTTAACATAAGGAATATGAAGACCTATATAAAATACTATGTCATTCAATTATTCAATTTATACTTTAATACAGCACATACTCATTTATTATGAGTAAGTATGTTTGTACATCCTATTTTTTCAAATGCAATTTAGATGCTTTTAATTTAAAAAGAACCAGTAGAGACACACAAGTCTTTTACGAAATTACCATTTCTAAAACAGGGGTTTGCCACAGAAACACTAATTCGTGAAAACCTTCTAAAGAGATACTATTCACAATTTAACCAAGATGTTATTCTAACCAGAGACAGGCCACCCTTATTCACCACAGCTTTTTATGTTATTGTACATTTAGTTTTAACTTATTTATATTTTATCGATTTCATTCTTAAGTTTTAAGTAATGATAGTAGTTATACAAAAAGAAAACTTGTATAAGGAGAAATTCAGAATTGTACTTAGTAATTAATTACTATTTTATCTTTATAATAAGTAAAATGGGATAAAGAGAAGCTTCTGAAAACAAATTCTGTGATTATATTCTTATTATAATCTAATAAATTTCTCTAGACCTTAACTCAAGTGGAAATGTTAGAATGGCTGCATTAAGTCTGTAAAAGTTGTTGAATGGACATTAGGATTTTGTTATTGCTATAGAAAAGTGACTGATTAAATAGTGCAATGCTGAGAAAAAGTAAAAATAAGGCCACCTTTCTATTACTTAACTGCATTTTTTTATGTAAGTAGCTATAACTTTCCATTACTTCTTCCTTACACAAATTAGACATTTATATACATGTATCTTTGAGTATTTTCTATGCACCAAAGAAAAAAAGATAAATGATAAAAACCAATGATTGTTTTTTAACATTCTTACCATATTCACTTAAATTTCCTCTGCAAGCAATTATCACAATTAACCAAATAAAATAAAAACAGTGCCAGAGATTACTTAAACAGAACATTAAATAAGAGGCCTAAGATGCATTTTTGGTATTGATCTAGCATTATGAATATTTGATAAGGAATAAGTTATTTTGCCTTTTACATAGACTCCTGTATTCTACTGCAACTAAAACAATTTGTTTTTCATCAAATTCAAGGGAAATTTTTATTCTCTGAATTTAAAATTGCTTTGAATCTTCATTTAAGCCAAATGATAATTTTAAAAAGAAATTTATATATATAAAAAAGCTAGCAACCAGAACACCAGAACGACTGGAACAACCAGTCGCTATGACACCCACTGCGGCCCGGCCAACCGGCCCGATCTGGGGCTGGGCAGCCAGTCGACCTCCCACGTCCCCTCCCCCTGCCGGCCCGGCTCGATCAGCCCCCATCTGGGCAGGCTGGCCAGCCCCCAGCAGTGCATGAATTTGTGCACTGGGCCTCTAGTCATATATAAAACTACACATTTTACTACAATATGTAAATTAAGTTTCATTTATTTAAGCAATTCAAGAGTGTCAACCAATTTTTTAAAATTACTTATATTGAAGTCTTAATGTTTGTATACTTAATGTTAGAGGCCCAGTGTACAAAATTTGTGCACGGGTAGGGTCCCTAGCCCTGGCCAGCAATCAGGGCCGATCAGGTTCCCCGCCTCCCCACCTCCCCGCCTCCTCCTTCCCTCACCATCCACGCAGTGGCGCACAGTCCCCCCACCCTGCCTCCCCGCCTCCCTGCCTCCTCCTTCCCTCACTCCCTCAGTGCCCTGCCACCACTGCTGGTCACCCGAAATGTTCCGCTCTGCCCCCTAGTGGTCAGCACACGTCATAGTGAGCGATCGAACTCCCGTTCTCCTGGTCGAACTCCTGAGGGGACACTTTGCATATTAGCCTTTTATATATATAGATACTCTCTCAATACAGATTATTTAGAAAATAAAACACAAAGTAAAAATAAAATAACACCCAACATTTTAATATTCAAGCAATTCTCATTTTCCACCTGTAGACACAATGAGCAAAATGCACTTAAGGAGACTTTACACACAGAAAAGGCAAGTGCAGAATCTTATTAAAATTGAAAAAGTAATTAGGACTTTGAAAAAATAAACTACAACTTAGAAACCATAATTTATATTACATTCTATAAAAAGTATTTTACATTCTCAGCTCTGCTCTGACTCATAATGAATCAAGCATTAAATCTGACACAACTTCTCTGATAAACATGGTATGATGACAGGATAGGAAATCCATCATTTCACATTTGATTTTACCAAAATTATCATAATTAGTGTGTATAACCCATCTTATCATACTTATGGATTTCCTCATCCTCAATCTTAAACTGGTTTTACTCTGAGAAATCTCATTGTCAATGTTTTCTTGTGAAATGCAAGCAATTCTCCAACAGCACTTTCATGGAAATCTTTTCTTTTGTGAGCTCCTGTATCTGTGGTAAGCTTTGCACTTCTGCCTTACAAAAAATATGTGTTGTGTTTGCTTCAGATTATTGGATTGGCTGAGACAAAAGACTGACTCAATAGTGGAATAGGTGCTAGACTTAACTAGAGAGGGATATTTGAGGGGATACATTTATAACTGATGACTTTGTTAGTAAATGTATTCCTGGTAGAACAACATTCACGTCCCTATGCAAACACAGTACTTGGGCACTCATAATGAATATGAGGATAACTAGTGCTTGCTACTTATCATCCTGATGTTTTGGTATATATATACTATATTTTAACTTAAATATTATTTTTAATCCAGACCTACTATTTATAACATAATTTTTCTATTTTAAAAATCATGGAAGTTTTAATAATGTACAGTGTAATATATACCAGTATTTACTCAGAATAAGGCTAATTAAAATTGAATGAGGATTTAGGTCTTTGCAAAAAAACACAGTGGGCTTTCTTGTTGTTGATGGTTTCTTTTGCTGTGCAAAAGCTTTTTATTTTGATGTAGTCCCTGAAAGGGCGGGGAGAGACCGACTCCATGTTCCCTTTGTTCCATGTCCTCCACCTTGTGGAGTCAGGTTTCCACCCTAGAACCTCTCCAAGAGCCCAACCCACACTTTTGAATTAGCCAATAGAAATGCAAGAGGAAAGTAAGCCGCACCCTGCCCCCATGTGCAACCTGACCCCGACCAATCAGTGGAGGCCACACTACCTCACCCCCTCCTACCTCTCCCAGGCCCCCTATAAATCAGCGCGTTTGGGGCCTGGGGCTCTCTCTCTGCCTCCTGCTGCTGCGTCAGAGAGTGTGGTGGACAGGGAGCTCGAGCTAGCTCGATTAAAGGCTCTTTGCTTTTGCATCAGACTCGGCTCCCTGGTGGTCTTTGGGGATCACGAAATCTGGGCATAACAGTCCCATTTGTTTATTTTCTCCCTCCCCAACACTCCCCACCCTTCCTGCTGTAATTTGACAGTCTGTTCGGTGCTTTACTGCCTCTGTGTCTATCTTTTTATTCATCAGGTTATAATGTTCTTTATTTTCCATAAATGAGTGAGATCATGTGGTATTTTTCTTTCATTACCTGGCTTATTTCACTTAACATAATGCTGTCCAGGTCCATCCATGCTTAGGGCATGGAATTCTTAGGGCAAATGGTAAGAATTCCTTCTTTTTTATAGCAGCCTAGTATTCCATTGTGTAGATGTACCACAGTTTTTTAATCCACTCAACTGCTGATGGGCATTTAGGCTGTTTCCAAATCTTAGCTATGGTGAATTGTGCTGCTATGAACATAGGGGTGTATATATCCTTTCTGATTGGTGTTTCTAGTTTCTTGGGATATATTCCTAGAAGTGGGATTACTGGGTCAAATGGGAGTTCCATTTTTAGTTTTTTGAGGAAACTCCATGCTGTTCTCCACAGTGGCTGCACCAGTCTGCATTCCCACCAGCAGTGCACAAGGGTTCCTTTTTTCCGCATCCTCGCCAGCACTTGTCATTTTTTTTATTTGTTGATAATAGCCATTCTGACAGGTGTGAGATGGTACCGAATTGTCATTTTGATTTGCATCTCTGGGATGATCAGTGACTTTGAGAATGTTTTCATATGCCTCTTGGCCTTCCTTCTGTCTTCTTTTGAAACGATTCTATTTAGGTCCGTTGCCCATTTTTTTATTGAATCATTTATCTTCCTTTTATTAAGTTGTATAAGTTCCCTGTAGATGTTGGAGATTAAACCTTTATCAGTGATAACATTTGCAAATATATTCTCCCGTACAGTGGGCTTTCTTGTTGTTGTTGATGGTTTCTTTTGCTTTGCAAAAGCTTTTTATTTTGATGTAGTCCCATTTGTTTATTTTCTTTAGTTTCCATTGCCCTAGGAGCGGTATCAGTGAAGAAATGGCTTCAGCATATGTCTGAGATTTCTCTGCCTGTAGATTCCTCTAGTATTTTTATGGTTTCCCATCTTATGTTTAAGTCCTTTATCCATTTTGAGTTTATTTTTGTGTATGGTGTAAGTTGGTGGTCTAGTTTCACTTTTTTGCATGTATCTGTCCAATTTTCTCAACACCATTTATTGAAGAGACTGTCTTGACTCCACTGTATGTTCATGCCTCCTTTGTCAAATATTAATTGTGCATAGTGGTTTGGATCGATATCTGGATTCTCTATTCTATTCCATTGGTCTATATGTCTGTTTTTGTGCCAGTACCGGGCTGTTTTGAGAACAGTGGCTTTGTAATACAGCTTGAAATCTGGTATTGAGATCCCACCTACTTTTTTTCTTCTTTCTCAGGATTGCTGTGGCTATTCGGGGTCTTTTTTTATTCCAGATGAATTTTTGGAGAGTTCTTTCTAGATTTGTGAAATATGCCGTTGGTATTTTAATGGGGAGTGCATTGAATCTATAGATTGCTTTGGGTAGTATGGACATTTTAATGATGTTGATTCTACCAATCCATGAACATGGTATGTTCTTCCATCTGTTTATGTCTTCCTCAATCTCTTTTTTCAGTGTCCTGTTGTTTTCCGCATATAGATCTTTTACCTCCTTAGTTAAGTTTATTCCTAGGTATCTTAATTTTTTTGGTGCGATGGTAAATGGGATTGCTTTTTTAGTCTCTCTTTCTGTAAGTTCACTATTGGTGTATAGAAATGCCATAGATTTCTTGGCATTAATTTTGTATCCTGCTACATTGCCAAATTCATTTATTAAGTCTAATAGTTTTTTGATGGAGTCTTTCGGGTTTTTTATGTACAATAGCATGTCATCTACAAATAAGGACAGCTTTACTTCTTCTTTTCCAATTTGGATGCCTTTTATTTCTTCTTCTTGTCTAATGGCAATGGCTAAAACTTCTAGTACTATGTCGAACAGGAGTGGTGAGAGTGGGCATCCCTGTCTTGTTCCTGTTCTTAGGGGAAATGGTTTCAGTTTTTGCCCATTGAGTATAATGTTGGCTGTGGGTTTATCATATATGACTTTTATTATGTTGAGTTATGATCCTTCTATTCCCACCTTGCTGAGAGTTTTTATCAAAAATGGGTGTTGGATTTTGTCAAATGCTTTTTCTGCATCAATTGATATGACTATGTGGTTTTTATCTCTCAGCTTGTTAAGTGATATATCACGTTTATTGACTTGTGGATATTGTACCATTCTTGCATCCCTGGGATAAATCCTACTTGGTCATGGTGTATGATCTTTCTTCAAAACACCTTTTTTAATTGCCTATTCCATTATCTGTCAATTACCAGACAATGAAAGAGTCAGAATTCCTCAGTGAGAATCCTGAATTCCACAGAATTGTGACATTAAGCCCGCACCCAGTTTTAGTCTTCTTTTCAAGAGTGACTCTTGACCGAAGCTTTCATAGCCAGGACCTGCTCCAAGCCAATAAATCAGAACCCTCAGTGATGGAGCGCAAACACTGGTATTTGATTTTAAAATCTCTACTCACTGATTCTAATGTGCCAGCAGATCAGAGAACGCTACTTTTGTACAGTGTTCAGGCCACAGCCTTCTCCTTCTTAAGCCAGGGTGTGAGGCTTGCAACCATTGTGAATTCTTGAACAAATGTAATACTTGTTAAAGAGCAATTGATTTTTTCATGTTCTTCATTGTCATTACTTAAGGCAGAATGCCTTAGTTAAAACCAGTAAATAATTTGCTTCAATGATAGTCAAAGTCAGAGAAAAGTCTAATCCTCCCAATTACTAAATGTCATTTTTTTTTAAATATATTTTATTGATATTTTACGGAGAGGAAGGGAGAGGGATAGAGAATTAGAAACATCGATGAGAGAGAAACATCAATCAGCTGCCTCCTGCACACCCCCCACTGGGGATGTGCCCGCAACCCAGGTACATGCCCTTGACCGGAATCGAACCTGGGACCCTTCAGTCCCCAGGCTGATGCTCTATCCACTGAGCCAAACCAGTCAGGGCTAAATGTCATTTTTAATTATATAATTTGTATACACAGCATATATGTGTATATATAGAGAGAGTGGTACTTAGTATATATTTTTCTTAGATGGCTTTTTTGTGAGACTTTAGATCTTATAAAGTGATAGAATTTATATTTAATAATTCTGGATATTTCATACCATTAGGAGAAATAATGAATGTCCATTTTGATTTACTAGGTATTTTTGGTGCATATCAATGTAAATGTATAAAGATTGAAGAACATTAGCAAATTCATAGGACTATTTGCACTTTTAAATGGCTTATTCAACAAAAAGCATCCATTTATTTAAATTAAGGTCAGCCTTTGTTTATTACAGTAATTACTGCCTTTCAGCTGGAGGTAATGTGCTTGATTTCCCAAGTATGTGGCAAGTCTGTCTTTTAGGAGTCACCAAGCCTCAGTCAATAGCAAAAAAAAAAAAAAAAAAAAAAATTGACCTAAGACCAGGGTATTAGTTCTATTTATGAATTTACTAGTAGCTCATCCTGTTTGTCAGCATTAATTCATATTCATTTTTCAGCTATGTCTTATTTTTCTCTTTTTTAGTGTTGAATTTAAAGTATGTATACTTAAGCATGAAGGCTTAACATTTATAAGTTGAATAAACTGCTACTAGTATATGCAAATTATGTCCTAATATAATTAGATTTGCTAGTTTTCAGTTGAATTCAATCAACCATGTGCATAGCTTTCACTGCATATCAAGTAATTTGTTTGACTTAATGTTTCACTATCTTCTGGTTTTTTAATCAGATTAGAACAATCTCTTTGATAATTTACTTTAGAGTTTTCCTGTTGTTTTATCATCAAATACATGTAAGCTTTTATCCCAGGCCACTAGGGTTAGAGCTACTATTTTATACACAGATAGAGTTAACCATTCTTAATTAGAAGAATCATAAAAAGCTTCTTGGAAAGCAACCTAAAAATAGTACTCATCATAAATAATTAAACAATTTTAATAATTTATCAAGTGCAAAATAGCACAAATAACTTTTATGTGCTTGTCTCTTTGGATATAAACATCTCTGTTAGTGAAATTTGTTCAGTAATAAGTCCCAAGGATAGCAAAGCTGTATCAAAGTGAAGCTAGAAAACATTTGCTGGAGACTTGCCAACTCTTTTTTATTACTAGTGGCCTGGTGCATGAAATTCGTGCAGGGGAGGGGGGTGTTTCTCATCCCGGCCTGCACCCTCTACAATCTGGGACCCCTGGAAGGATGTCCTATTGCCAGTTTACAGGGATCGGGCCTAAACCAGCAGTCGGACATCCCTCTTGCAATCCAGGACTGCTGGATCCTAACCGCTCACCTGCCTGCCTGCCTGATTGCCCCTAACCACTCTGCCTCCCAGCCTGCTCGCCCACAACTGCCCCCCGCTGCCTGCCTGCTCACTCCCAAATGCCCCCCCACCAGCCTGATCCCCCCAACTGCCCCCCGTGCCAGTGTGCTCACCCCCATCTGCCCCCCTGATGGCCTGCTCACTCCAAACTGCCCCCCCACCGCTGTCCTGATCACCTCCAACTGACCCCCACTGATGGCCTGCTCGCTCCCAATTGGCCCCCCTGATGGTCTGCTTACCCCCAACGGCCCCGCCCTCCACCAGCCTGATCACCCGCAACTGCCATACCATCCTGGCCTGATCACCCACAACTGCCCTCCCCTCTTGGCCTCTAATCACCTCTACCTCAGCCCCGCCACCATGGCTTTGTCCAGAAGAACGTCCAGAAGGTCTTCTGGAAGGTCTCCCATTCTAATTAGCATATTACCCTTTTATTAGTATAGATATTTGTCAACCAACCATTGCCACAAATTTGTAACTGCTATATTTCCAATAATTTATTTATTTATTTTTAATATATTTTATTGATTTTTTACAGAGAGGAAGGGAGAGGGATAGAGAGTTAGAAACATCGATGAGAGAGAAACATCATTCAGCTGCCTCCTGCACACCTCCTACTGGGGATGTGCTTGCAACCAAGGTACATGCCCTTGACCGGAATCGAACCTGGGACCCCTCAGTCTGCAGGCCGACACTCTATCCACTGAGCCAAACCGGTTAGGGCAATAATTTATTTTTTAATCTTAAAAGTTATACAAATAAAAGTGATTCATATGAATTGGCAAGCAGAATGTTTGGCATATCTAGTGATTACTTCCTAGAAGGGATAAATAACATCTTTGCCTTGGCTATGTGTTTTATGGCTTCAATTTATAATATTTAATCAGCTTGATTCTATGCTTATGACTGAAAATCTTGAACTCTTGAAACTTCCTGCTGATGGTTTCAGCTATGGTAACATCACATAATTTTGACACTGATAGAAGTCCCCACCTTATTTTTCAGACACATTGTCTTAGCTGAAGATTGGTAGGTTTTAAAATAATTAAAAGAGAAGAAAATTATGTTTCAAAATTTTCATGCTTTGCACCTGAAAATGGTATCTATTTTAATTGATATTATACATTGATATTATACACTATCATATGAATAGTATAAATTCCTAAGGAGTAACTACTGATATATTATCTATTTTATAGACAGTTGGAATATATATATATGTGTGTGTATATATATATATATATATATATATATATATATATATATATATATAATGCACACACACAAATACTGATTATCATTAGTATTGAAAATGATTCAGTAATGGTGTTGAAGTTTGGCAGGTCAAAGCTCTATGTCCCCTAGAGTATAATGAGATCAGCTTCGATTAATTGCAAACTCTGTGAGCTGAGCAATATATTGGTTCACATGCAATTTTTTTTACAAACTCATTTGCATTTATTGACATTTTGTCTGATCATGCTTTAAAACTTCAATCTAACACACTACTTGCATTCTCCTAAAATGTTCAGATCAAGTAAGTGAAGAGTACCTAGAAATCCTTCTAAATTCAATGTCCTAATTATTTTTTGTGCTTGTACAGCCAAGACAATGTTATGGGAATATTTACCATTCTTGATGTTACATTCTTTGCAGATATCCAACTTAAAAATACACACACACACATACTGAAGCTATTTCTCTCCTTTCAGATTCTTGTGATTCATAAATAAGCAGAGCTCTGCCAAGAGTAAAATCCTAAATCGCTGTGATCAGAGCCTTAAGCAGAAGCAAGTGGAATAACATGGAGCTCCAGGGCAAAAAACAGAGAGAAACTCAGAGAGTCTGGGCAGAGAGGCAACCCCCAGGCAGGTGGCAGATTCATTATTAATTCAGTTAAAGCTAATCATGCTCTTGCTCAGTAACTTCCTCAAATTATCATAATACAGCTTCATTTCTACAAATTAAAATTTTTGTTTACAGTGGCACATAATGGCATGGGCACCAAATCATGAATTGCTAATCGAGTTTTCACTGTCTACCCTTGGGATTAGTCAGAGTCCATTTGTTGCTACATTTGTTCCCAAACATGGCTTGGACACCAAATTTGTCTTTTAACTCATGAATGTCATTAGGCCTTTTTCTTGTGTGCTGTATTGATCTCAATTCTCCAAAGCGTTCTCAGGTGCCAGAGTAGTTACGTCTGTGTTTTAAAAATGAGCTCCTGTCTCCAATCATGGTAAAGCTGTTTCTTCCATTACCCTTGGAAGCCACTCAATCTGCAT
Source organism: Plecotus auritus (assembly GCF_963455305.1). Taxonomy (NCBI): domain Eukaryota; kingdom Metazoa; phylum Chordata; class Mammalia; order Chiroptera; family Vespertilionidae; genus Plecotus; species Plecotus auritus. The sequence goes on along the minus strand of NC_137771.1, from coordinate 128,174,189 downwards.
AATACACAGGCACCTTCAATATATACCTCTGACCATCTGCTACCTTGGCATGGTGCCTGATTAGAAAAAAGGACCACCCCCTCTCCTTTGCCATAGGTACTAAACCTTCAGTTTATCCAACTAGCTTTCAAAATCCTGTAAATTATAGATTATCCTGGAAGAAATCTCTCTTGCTTTCAAGAACAAAACAGTGGTGCCTGGAGCTTCTTTTCAAAAGGACCCATCTGCTAATTAAGAGTTCAAACAATAGTCTTATCTACAAGTCTTTCCTTGAAAGTGACCTTCTGCTTAAATCTAGGAAATATCTTCATTGCAAACCTTCCTAGAATACATAAGGATCAGATGACCACAAAAGCCCACAATCCCCAGAACATGGTTTCAAATAGATGTTTGAAGACTTAGTGAACATGACTTATTTGTAGCTTAACATATTATTTCAGCTTACTGAGCAAAAATCAGGTTTAATTTAGATAGGTTCATGTGAATTCATACCATGGATCCTTAAAGGAGATTAGCCCACTGTTTGTAGTTCTTTATTGATCCTCATGCTCTTGGGTCAGCTATGTTCTTAAATTCAGCTTCCTAAGCTATTCACTCTTCTTTCCATCCTGATAAAATTAGTGTGGAAGAAAATAGGAATGTCGTTTAGAGGGGGGGGAATAAGATCTGGGAGAGACAGACCTCCATTTCAATTGATTATAGGCAGTGGGAAAATTGCTCAACTTCTCTAGGAAACTGGAAAATAACTATCGCAAAAAAGTATAAGAGCTAACTGAAATCTTATTTTTAAAGTATTCATTGCACTACTTAGCAGTTAGTAGACATTCGATAAATGTTAGTTATTTTCCATAACCTTCAGGTTAAAAACAATGATCGTGCCCAAATGTGTGTGGTGGTGGTATTCAATTTCTGTATTTCCTTAATGTAGTTTCCTGTTTCTCAAGATTGTAACAAGCAAAGCTTTATAACATGGAATAAATTTTGTCTTGGCCACACATTCATCTTTCCTTTTAGAATGTTTTAATTTTTTTTCCTTTTTATTGCATTTATTGGTGTGACACTGGTTAACAAAACTATACAGGTTTCAGGTGCACAATTCTACAACACATCATCTGTACACTGCATTGGGTGTTCACTACCCCAAATCAAGTTTCCCTCCATCACTATTTATCCCCATTATACCCTCCTCCACCTCCCTCCACCCTCCACCTTTCCTGCCCCCCACAATCATCACACTATTGTCCATGTGCATGAATTTTTCCTCACTTTTTTTCTTTTTTGCTCAATCTGTTCACCCCTGCCAAGCCAGCCACACACACCCCTACCTGACAACTGTCAGCCTGTAAAGGTTTTTTTATTTGCATTCCTCCCCCACCCAGTTTTATTGAGATATGATTGACATACAACACCATATAAACTTAAAGTTATACAGCATAATAACTTGACTTACATATAGAATGAAAGATTACCACAAGTTTAGCTAACATTCATCATCTCAGGTAAATGCCAAAAGAAAAAAATTAATGAGAACTCTTAGGGTTTACACTATTAACGATTTCCATATTACATATAGCAGTGTTAACTATAGTTACATTGTACATTACATTCTTAGTAGTTATTTATCTTATAACTGGAAGTTTATACCTTTGACCACATTCATCCAATTCCCCATCACAATACCTCCCATTGTGATAACAACAAATCAGATTTCTTATGAGTTTGCTTTTTTTGTTTTTAAATTCTACATAGAAGTGAGATCATACAATATTTATCTTTCGTGCCTAATTTATTTCATATAGTATAATGCCCTCAATGTCTATCCATGTTGTCAAAACGGTTGAATCTCCTCCTTTTTTATGGTAGAATAATATTCTCTATGTGTATCTGTGTGCACACACCACGTCTTCTTTATCCATTCATCTATTAATGGACAATTAGGTTGTTTCCATGTTTAAGACTTCTTAAATTAATGGTATTTTCCCTCACTTACCAGGACTTCATACAGCAATCTAGCAGCATGGAATCTAGTATAGGGTCTAGTCTACCTGCCACCAAATTTATATATCTCTTTCTAATTCACTTCCTGTCCTCTGCAAGGAGCAAGAACACATACAACTGAGTTATTTCTCCCTCTCAGAATACATGATACCCAGTAAAAAGATCTTTAAGAGTGCCTTTAGATATGATGGTAGTAATTCAGTTTCAGGATGATAATCCAATTGATATGTATACAAACAATTAAGTCAAACTCCAGTCTGCCAAATCCTTCTCTAGTGTTATCTTCATTAAATCACAAAACTTCATTTTATGAATTATGCTCATAATCTCTGATTATAAAAATTATTAATTCTCAGTTTGAAATGATAAAAATATATTCACTTTCTTAAAAAGCAATTATACAATGATGACATATACAAATGTAAAGTTGTTAATTTTTTCCAAACAAGAAACCAAGGCAGAAACTCAATTATACATTTTTAATCCTCTGTACCTTTTCTCCTTCTAGTTTCTTATCTAACACTAGAGGCCCGGTGCACAAAATTCGTGCATGGGGGGGGGGGTGTCCCTCAGCCCAGCCTGCACCCTCTCCAATCTGGGACCCCTCGAGGGAGGTCCGACTGCCCGTTTAGGCCTGATCCTGGTGGATCGGGCCTAAACGGGCAGTCGGACATCCCTCTCACAATCCAGGACTGCTGGCTCCCAACTGCTCGCCTGCCTGCCTTCCTGATTGCCCCTAACCGCTTCTGCCTGCCAGCCTGATCACCCCCTAACCACTCCCCTTTCAGCCTGATTGATGCCTAACTGCTCCCCTGCCAGCCTGATTGCCCCTAACTGCCCTCCCCTGCAGACCTGGTCACCCCTAACTGTCCTCCCCTGCAGGCCTGGTCCACACCAACTGCTCTCTCCTGCAGGCCTGGGTCCCTCCCAACTGCCTTTCCCTGCAGGCCTGGTCACCCCCAACTTCCCTCCTCTGCTGGCTTGGTCACCCCTAACTGCCCTCCCCTGCAGGTTTGATCGTCCCCAACTGCCCTCCCTTGCAGGCCTGGTCCCTTCCAACTGCCCTCCCCTGCTGGCCATCTTGTGATGGCCATCTTGTGTCCACATGGGGGCAGGATCTTTGACCACATGGGGGCAGCCATCTTGTGTGTTGGAGTGATGGTCAATCTGCATATTACTCTTTTATTAGATAGGATAGAGGCCTGGTGCACGGGTGGGGGCCAGCTGGTTTGCCCTGAAGGGTGTCCCGGATCAGGGTGGGGGTTCCCTTGGGGTGTGGGGCAGCCTGGGCGAGGGCCCTGTGGTGGTTTGCAGGCCGGCCACGCCCCCTGGTGACCCAAGTGGAGGCCCTGGTATCTGGGGTATATTTATCTTCTATAATTGAAACTTTGTAGCCTGCAGCGGAGCCAAGCCTTCTGCTTGCTCGGTGGCAGCAGCCATTTTGGGGGGATTTATGTATCTTCTATAATTGAAACTTTGTAGCCTTAAGCGAGGCCTGGGCTGGCCAGGGTGTTCGGAAAGCTTGGCTTCCTCCATCACCAGGGGCAACCCTAGCCTCCTGCTCTTTCCAGCTCTGTGGCTGCTGCCATTTCTGTTTGGGTTTATGTATTTTCTATCATTGAAACTTTGTAGCCTTGAGTGGAGGCCTAGGCCAGCAAGGGCAGGCGGAAAGCTTGGCTTCCTCCATTGCTGGGAAAACCCAAGCCTCCCTCCTGCTCTCTGTGGCCGTAGCCATCTTGGTTGGGTTTATTTGCATATTCGCTCCTGATTGGCTGGTGAGCGTAGCTGATGGGTGTGGCTTGTGGGTGTAGCGGAGTGATGGTTAATTTGCATATTACTCTTTTATTATATAGGATGACCTTTCCCTACAAGTCTATGTCAATGTCACCTCATCTGAGACTTTCCCCAACTTGCTCCAAAATATTATCTTGTTTTGCCTTCTACAAACACTTAGATATTTTTTTGTTTATAACATTGATCACAAAATCATTAATTAATCAATTTGTATGTTTTTTATTTTCTAGATTGTTGAACCTCTGGGATAAGGCTAGGTCTTAAACATTTTTAGTGTGGCCTATAAGTACAGTGTTTGGTGCTGAGTGCTTCCTTTAGCAAAATATAAAGCAAAAAGTGCAAGTGTACTTTGAGAAGAACAAAAAATATTTAGAGATAGAAAATACACTGTGTGGCCAGATTATTATGCATTCAGAGATCATAATAATCTGGCCACTCAGTGTATGTTTCCTTAGTATTTGTGGAATTAGTATTTTTTAAATATATATATTTTTTTATTTCAGAGGGGAAGGGAGAGGGAGAGAGAGAAGCATCAATGATGAGAGAGAATCATCAATCAGCTGCGTCCTGCATGCCCCACACTGGGGATTGAGCCGCCAACCTGGGCATGCACCCCCACCAGGAATCAAACTATGATCTCCTGGTTCATAGGCCAACACTCAACAACTAAGCATGCCTGCTTGACAGAAACAAGTATTTTTAATGTAAATGTTAAACAATCTTTTTAATATTAGTTGAGAAAAAGGTTAGTACTTGGAAGAGAAAGCAACAGCTGTCTTTGTGTTTACTTTCTGTCATATCAATAGGAAAATTATCCACATATTATAAGAAAATTTATTCATTCTTTTCCTGTGATACATAATCATCAATATAGAGCAAATGTAATATATTTGGTGTTTATTATCATGGGGATATTTCACAGTGGTTATTACGGCACTTTTATGGAAGCAGAAAATTGTGAAACCAGATCTATTGTATATTTGTCCATCTGTGGTTGCCATTTTGGACAGTGACAATATGGAAAAAGTCTAAAATGAAGAGAAATAAATATGAAAAATATTAATTAGTTAATTAAAAAGAAAGCCAAAGGATATTTCTATGGCTTTCTGAAAAGAAAGTTATTCCCATAAACGTACTATTTTTCTGGTTTACTATATATATTAACAGTTATATGAAACACTGTGTAATCTGTTCTAAGGCCACATAAAATATCTCATCTGTTTCTTATATATAATCATGCTACATAGTTTAGAAATTTATTCCCACTGTGTGTAACCTTTGTCATCTAGATTTAGGAAATGCTTAACAGGCATAGGCCAGGATCATGTGTGTTTTGCTTTAAGGGTATATAATCTATACTGAGACAGACCTCTGGGGTAGCCCTTGAGAATATTCCTCCCATATGTCAATATCATGGTTCTTTTTCAGCATGCCTAATATATCATGTCATCTGAATGGTCACAATGAGACAATGGCAATGAGAACTCAGTGTTACAAGTATTGCTCCTAAAATTTTTCTTAGAATGTAATACTACTGTCTAGCTATTAAAATTCTATACAGGGATTACTGTTTCTAATAAAGCCACATCAGGAACACCAGTTCAACAGAAGTTCAAGAAGTAAGGAATTTACATATTTCCCTGTCCACAATTGTAGGAGCCTATAAGATTAGAAAGTGAGCTGACATATGGGTCATTCCTCAGCCCATAAATCTCATCTGTGTCATCACAAAGAATATGAGAATGAAGAAACATTCTTTTTAGTTCTCAGGCATCAAACCATTTTTTTTCTAACTTTATTGTCCTCACCTCTCTATAGTTACTAACTATTCTAAGTATACTGAGGGGAAGACAACTGGCTTCTGCTCTCTGGATAGTGCACAAGTTAATTTATCATGTTTTATTAGGATTTCCTACATGGAAACAGCAAAAACATTTTTTATAATAGTCTCAAGTAGATTAGAACTATCATTTATTTCACAGAATGATCAGAATCAAGAGAAATCAGAATTCTGGTCATTTATCTTTTCTAAAAGTGGTTGTTATATAATAACATGTAGTATAATATTAAGAATTTAGAAGGCTATGAGACAGAAAATGTCTAAATAGGAATTGGGAGTAGATATAAAGGTACATTCTTGTTTACTAGTGTTTTATCTCACAGTTTTCAGGCAATGCTTTTTTACAAAATGCTGAAACACTCATTGATCTCTTGATTAGTATTTAGTATATACATTAGTGGATTAACACAATGGTCTTTTATCTCTAAGAAGTAGTTTTAAACTGACTTGACAATCAATTTAATTATACACTACTAAAATTAAAAGTGGAAATAGGTTAGTTTTCCATAAGCAAAGAACCACAAGTCACACAATTATTTCAAAGCTATTTGATCAGCATTTTCTTATTTTGTTTTTAATGAATTACATTATTTGAAACAAAGCATGCTTTAACCTCCAGTGGAAACAAACAGCACTCTAGTTTCATTTTAGGAATCAGGAATAGTTTTTGAAACTGGAAAACCATGAATAATCCAGATTTTCTACTCAGCTAATGCCCATAATTTATAGGTGCAATGTTTCTGTAGAAGAATAAATAAGTAATTGATAAATTACCTAGTTGAAGTTTTGCCTCACTTTTAAAAAATCTTATGAGACTGTCTATACTAGTATGCTATAAATCTGCCCTTATGTAAACTCTGACAGCAGATTTCTGTATTATGCCATGTTTTTATTGTTGGTTGTGTCTATCTTCTTATTAATGTCTATTACATCCATGTTTTAGCCTATTAAGGTAAGATTTATTAAGGTAAGTTTTCAAAGGTTCATAATGGAAAATTAACCTTCATATTTAGAATTAAAATGAAATATTTCTACATCTAAGTTGTACTTTGAAAAGAAATAAGGAAGCAAAGCAATCTGAATCCCATGCCTTCTCCCATTCTTGCAATTTCTCTGCCTAAGTCCTTTGCATTCTACAATGTCAAGTAAAAACCTCATCTTTTTTCCTTCAAAAGGTGTTACTTTCCCATTCTGGCCTTTGATATTTTTCAGATTGTCTAAATAAAACATTTAAAGCAAAACTGTTCAATTTTCTTTTAAGGAGATTCAATGTTTACCCTTCCCCAAAGCCTTAAGATTGCCTGGACTGTAAGCGCTGATAAGAAGTGGTAGAATGAAGCAATGGATGATGTGGTATCTTCAAAGACAATCTCTTCTTTTCCACTCAAAGTACAAACCAAACTTAAGAATGGCAGTGGAAACATGGGGACATTATGGAAACAACTAGTTCAGAGAGCTACAGAGTGAGGCTCTGAAAAGGAGTCATTGATTCCAATCCACTCATGAGCCTACCCATACCAGTAGTCATTTAAGTTTATTCACACAGAAGAACTGAATACTAAGATATTCATAAATAAAAGGACTCCTGGTCAGTGTGACTCAGTTGGTTGCAGCATCATCCTGTACACAGAAAGATTGTGGGTTCAATTCCTGGTACAAGTACAGAAGAGAGGCAACCCATCTATGTTTCACTCTCACATTGATGTTTCTCTCTCTCTCTTTCTCTTTTTCTCTCTCTCACCCCCTCCCTTTCCCTTCGTCTCTCTCTAAAATCAATAAAAGCATGTCCTTAGGTTAGCATTTTAATAAATAAATAAATAAATAAAATAAAATAAACAAGAGAAAAGAGTCAACCATAAGATTACTTCAGTGAATTTTGCCAGATCAGGGAATCCTTTGTCAATTCAGTAAGTTGTTTTTATTAAGGTTATACTTGTAACAGCTGTTTTTCCAGGGCATGTTAAAGACCTACAGGCGATGACAACGATCTTATTTTGGAGGTAACCATCTATCTAATAATAGGATAATATGCAAATTGGTCAGGACGCTGTCACATAATGACCAATCAGAAGGCTGTGTCCCTGTCCCCTGTGCTGGCCCGAAGACATGAGGCTCATGTCCCCACCCCTGGCAATGGGCCCTGGGGCGTGAGGCTCATGTCCCTGTTCCCGACAACAGGCCCCCAGACATAAGGCTCACATCCCCGACCCCAGCAATGGGCTCAGGACGTGAGGCTCCCATACCCGCCCTGTGCGCCGGCCCAGGGACTTGAGGCTCGTGTTCCCAACCCTGGTAATGAGCCTGGGGACGTGAGGCTTGCATTCCCACCCCCTTGTGCCGGCCCAGGGGTCCGCAGGCACACAGAGAGGCCCCTCCACCACGGGCCCTGCAGGGGTCCGCAGGCGCACGGAGGTCTGCAGGCCTCTGCCACAGCCTGGCCCAGGGGGGCCTCTGTGCCCCTGCACCAGGGGTCAGCAGGCCTCCCCCGGCTTTGGCCTACAATTTGGGGCAGTCCATCGAGGAGATGGGTGGGCGGGGCCTACCTCTTTGGGGCAATGAATTGCAGGGCTCCCGCACTGCGACAGGGCACAGGCCAGGCTGTGGAACCCCACCCTCGCCCCCAAGTGCACCAATTCCATGCACCAGGCCACTAGTTTAATCACAAAAGTCCATGTAGATATCATTTTTAAAAACTGATATACTCTTCAGAACTTTAAAGCAAATTCTACAGAGAATCCTACATAGCCATATAATATAGATGGTGGTTTTGAAATTATTTTTAGCAATGAAAACTTCATTAAATGGAACCATATATATATGGTGTCCCACATAAATGTATACACACTTTGAATAATTATAAAGGCAGTGATTAAAATACATTTCATTTTTAAAATGTAATAGAATCTATAGACATGTATGTATACATTTCTCTCTAATACATTATAATATTTTATATAAATATGTATATTATCTCTCTAATATAAAATATGTAATATATTAGAGAGAGAACATATTTTCTCTAAAGACTCAAGATTCTGCATGCTCAGCCTTACCTTGTCTTTTCCTTTGCTCATCAAAAAAGAGGGGCTGATCATGACACATCTCCACAGAACCTTAGGATTTCATGAACAACACTTGCATAAGCTGGAAAGGTCCTTTCTACACATTGTATTTATTTATTTATTTATTTATTTATTTATTTATTTATTTATTTATTTTGGAAAACCAGATGAACTCATAAACTCTCCACATCCTAGGAAATATGCATAGCCAGGTGCCTATGGTTTCAGTGTCTTCTACAGACCTTCTGAAGTCATCAATAGACCTCCATACAAGGTTCTAAGTAAAGTTACTCTGACGATATGAATAGGGCAGAGATTTACATTTGTTCCATGTAATTTTTCAGGCTTTGTGAAGAGTTAAAAGAGATCAGTATAAAAAGGAAGCAATTTAACAACTTGCCTGATACACAGAACATTGCAGATCATCTAGATTCAAATCCAGCTTTTTCTAGTTCTAAGACCAAGTTATTCCCACTACACATATGCTAGGTAGACATAATTATAAATGCACATAATTAGTATTAGACATACCTCTCCAGCTAATTTCTTCAATCAAAGCAGAAATTCACATTTTCTATTATGTTGCCAAAGTTTTAATTATATTTTTCCAATCAACAACATTCTAAAAACAAAAACATATCATTTTACTAAACTAGCATTTTCTCAGTTAAGTTGGGATGGCTTTCCCTGAAAATAATATTATTTGAAGCACTTAGAATAAGTTAAGTTCTGAAACCACTTTGTTTGCTTAAATAGAAAATTATTTATTTTAGAGTTAATTAAAGTGCAAATTATTTTAAAATGAGCCTTTAGTTTATTTTGAACATTATGCAAAACTGAAAAGAATGTTTATATGTTATGTGAAAATCTTTGAAAGACTAGGAAATTAGCTGAATTATGTTTATAGTAATGCTATTGGTACAGGAGAGAGAAAGAGACATTAATTAATAGATAAGTGTATTACTTACCTATTGCTGTACAACAAATTACCCCAAAACTTAGCTGCTTAAAAAAAACAAAAAACAAAAAAAAAACAAAACAAAGCTGGCTGATGCAGCTCAGTGGTTGAGAGTCCATCTATGAACCAGGAGGTCACAGTTCCATTCCCAGTCAGGGCACATGCCTGGGTTGTGAGCTCCATCCCCAGGAGGGCGGGGTGGTGTTGCAGGAGGCAGCTGGTCAATAATCTCTCTCATAATTGATGTTTCTATCTCTCAATCTCCTTTCCTCTATCTGAAATTAAAAATAAAATACTGTGGTGCAGCCATTGTGGAAAACAGTATGTAGTATCCCCCCAAAAATTAAATGTGGAACTGCTGTTTGACCCAGCGATCCCACTTCTGGGAATATATCCCAGGAATCCTGAAACACCAATCCGAAAGAATATATGCACCCTTATGTTCATAGCAGCAATATTGGAAACAGCCCAAGTGCCCATCAGTAGATTAATGGATAAAAAAGCTGTGGTACATTTACAAAATGGAATACTATTCAGCAGTTAAAAAGAAGGACCTCTTACCCTTTGAGACAGCATGGATAAATTTGGATAATACTATGCTAAGTGAAATAAGCCAGTCAGAGAAAGACAAATATCAAGTGATCTCACTTATATATGGAATTTAATGAACAAAATAAGCTGACAAACAAAATAAGCCCAGAGACATGGATGCATGGAACAGACTGACAACTGTCAATGGGGAGGGAATAGTGGGGAACAGAAGAGATTAACCAAATAACTTATGTGCATATATGTATAGTCCATGGACACAGCAATATAGTGGGGTGTGGACTGGGTGGAGGGGAACAAAGGGGAAGAAAATGGGGGACATCCATAATACTGTCAATAATAAAAAAAAGAGAAAACAAACAAATCTTATTATCTCACACATTTTCTGAGAGCAGGTCTATAGGGAGACTTAACAGAACAGTTCTGGCTCAAGGTTTCACATGAAGTTGCTATCAAGATATCAGTGGTGGCTTCAGTCACCTGAAAGCTTGATTGGGGCTGGAGATTTGTCTTCCAAGATGGCTCACTCACAGGGCTATTGACTAGAGGCCTCAGTTCCTGGCCACATGGAATTTGTAAGACTGCATTGGCAACTGGTTTTCCCTACAGTGAGTGATCTGAAAGAGATAGAGCAAGAGGGAAGCCACAATATCTTTTAGACCCCTAGGCTCTGAAGTCATATACCATCACTTCCTCTGTATTCTATTTGTAATCAGCATGTCACTAGTCCTGCTCAGTCTCAAGGGAAAGAATATTAAGCACCACCTCTTGAAGGAAGGAGTGTCAAATATTTAACACATATTTTACAAGAATCACTACATTTATAAAACAAAATACATATTGAAATTTTGCACTTTGAACTTTAAAATGTTTATGTCAATTTTTCATGAAATTCACTTGACTGTGAGTTCCATGAAGTTGTAGGGAGTAGATATGATCATTCTTCATTGACCACCTCAATGTGTATCGCAGAATAACTCTTTTGTGGTACATACTTCATATTTGTTGACTAAATAAATGAACAAATGAAATATGCTGATCTATAGTAACCCACCCCAAAGAATTATTTGGAAATCTCTTGACTACATCCATTTCTTTACATTTGCTAAGTCTGGAATGCATCTCCTACCTCCCTCCCCAAAATTGGATCCATAGTTTAACAAATTCTGCGGTAAACATTTCTTTAAAGAACATTAGTATTTAAAGCTAAGTATTTTTCATAAAGTTGATAAAAATAAAAGTGGCTTATCTGTCCTTAGTATTTAAAGCTAAGTATTTTTCATAAAGTTGATAAAAATAAAAGTGGCTTATCTGTCCTTAGCACTTAAAGTAATGCTTTCAGCGATATCATTATTTTTATTTTTATTTTCTCTGGATGGTGTAGCTTGATAATTCAAATTTATAAACTTGTAATTTTCTTTACCTTACTGGAACTTCATTCTACATATGACAATTTTTCTGACTTCATTCTTTTTAAAGTAATGTACATCATTCAGAAAGTATTGGGATATGCTGCAGTAATAAACAACCCCCAAATCTCTGTAGCTTATAGCAGGGTTGTTTATTCCTCACTTATCTTAAGTTGGTTCTTCACACTTCAGGACCCAGGCTAATGGAGCAACCAGTCATTATGGCAGAGGAAGAAGAGAATTGACTGACATGCATTCTGCCTTTAAAGCTATTACCCAGAAGTGGCCCATCCCACTTCCATTTACATTTATTGGCCAAAGCAAATCAGATGGTCAAGCCAAATTTCCATGGAGCAGGAAAGTATGCTTTTTCCTCTATTGGCCATCTGTATGTCCTCTTTGGAAAAGTGTTTATTTAGGTACTTTATCCCTTTTTAATTAAATTGTTTGGGTTTTTTTGTTGTTGTTGAGTAGTATGAATTCTTTATAAATTTTGGGTATTAACCCCTTACCAATGTATCATTGGCAAATATGTTCTCCTATTTGGTAGATTGTCTTTTCGTTTTGTTAATGGTTTCCTTTGCTATGCAAAAACCTTTTGGTTTGATGTAATCCAATTTGTTTAGTTTTCCTTTTGTTTCTCTTACCCAAAGAGATATATCAGAAAAAATGTTGGTAAGAGAAATGTCAGAGATTTTACCGCCTATGTTATCTTCTAGGATTTTTATAGTTTTGAGTCTTACATTTAACCTTTAATCCATTTTCAGTTCATTCTTGTATATGATGAAAGAAGGAAGTCTAGTTTCATTTTTTTGCAAGTATTTGTCTTATTTTTTGCAGCACCATTTATTGCCTAGGCACTTTTTACCCCGTTGTATGCTCTTGCATCCTTCGTCAAATATTAATTAGCCATGTAGGTGTGGATTTTTATCTGACCTTTCTGTCTGTTCTGCTGATCTGTGTGTCTACTTTTATGTCAGCACTGTGCTGTTTGGATTACTATGGCCATGTAGTATAGTTTGATATCAGATAGTGGTGATATTTCCAACTTCATTCTTCTTTCTCAGTATTGCTGAGGGTCTTCAGGTTGTTTGTGGTTCCATACAAATATTTGGATTATTTGTTCTAGTTCTGCTAAATATACTATTGGTATTTTGATAAGAATTGTGTTGAATCTGCAGATTGTTTTGGTTAAGTATGGACATTTTAATGGTGTTAATTCTTCCTATCTATGAACATGGTATATGCTTCCATTTAATGGTATCTTCTTTGATTTCTTTCTTTCAGTGCCTTATAATTTTCTAAGCATAGGTTTTTTACCTCCTGAGTTAAATTAATTTCCAGTTGTGTGTTTTTTTAGATGCAATTGTAAATGAGATTGTTTTCTGAATTTCCCTTTCTGATAATTCATTATTAGTGTATAAAATGCAACCAATTTACTTTGTATCCTACTATTTTACTTAATTTATTAGTTCTAGTAGTTCTTTTGTGGAGTCTTTATGGTTCTGTATATACAGTATAATGGCATCTGCAAATAATGACAGTTTTACTTCTTTCTTTCCAATTTGGATGCCTTGTATATCTTTTTCTTGTATGATTGCTGTGCTAGGTCTTCCAGTACTATGTTGAGTAAGAGTGGTAAGAGTGGGCATCCCTTTCTTGTTCCTAGTTTAGAATTCAAATACTTTTTCTATCTCTGCCACAATAATACAAGCCATCAGCATCTCTCATGTAGGTCATTGCATTTACCTTTTGTTTGTTTTTTATTATTTTTTTAATATATTTTATTGAGGTCACTCCAAGACACAAGATTTCCCCCCCCACCATGTAGTCAAAGATAGCTGCCCCCATGTGGACACAAGATGGCCACCACGAGATGGCTGGCAGGGGAGGGCAGTTGTGGGAGACCAGGCCTGCAGGGGAGGGCATATGTGGGTGATCAGGCCAGCAGGGAGGGCAGTTAGGGGGGACCAGGCATGCAGGGCAGGGTAGTTGGGGGGACCAGGCCTGCAGGGGAGGGCAGTTTGGGGGGACTAGGCCTGCAGGGGAGGACAGTTGGGGGGACCCAGGCCTTCAGGGGAGGGCAGTTGGGGGAGACCAGGTCTGCAGAGGAGGGCAGTTGTGGGCGATCAGGCCAGCAGGGGGGGCAGTTAGGAGTGACCGGGCCAGCAGAGGAGGACAATTGGGGGAGACCAGGCTAGAGGGAAAGGCAGTTAGGGGGGACCAGGCATGTAGGGGAGGGCAGTTGAGGGGGAACAGGACAGTAGGGGAGGGCAGTTGGGGGGACAAGGCCTGCAGGGGAGGGCAGTTAGGGGAAATCAGGCTGGCCGGGGAGTAGTTAGGTATCAATCAGGCTGGCAGTGGAGTCATTAAGGGGTGATCAGGCTGGCAGGCAGAAGCAGTTAGGGGCAATCAAGCAGAGGCAGGCAAGAGGTTGGGAGCCAGCAGTACTGTATTGTGAGAGGGATGTCCCAGATTGCAGAAGGTGCAGGCTGGGCTGAGGGACCACATCCCCCCCATGCACCAATTTTGTGCACTGGGCCTCTAGTTTAGAATATATGTTTTTTCTAATTGCATTATGTTAACCAAAAACAATAAAGAAAAATATTAATTGGCTTGAATGACCAAAAAAAATGTGTTGAAAAGAGATAACTGATAGATATCTAACAAACATTTTTTTTTTAATATGCAAAGAACTCTTATAAACTGACTAGAGGCCCGTTGCATGAAGAAATTCGTGCAATAGGCCTTCCTTCCCTTGGCTTCCAGCACCGATTTTCCTCTGGCACCTGGGACCCAGGCCTTTGCTTCGGCCAGAGTCTGCCGCCTTCGTTTTTGCTGCAGACTCTGGCCAGAGTCTGCCATCTTTGTCTTCACTGCAGACTCGGCAGTCTGCAGTCTTCATCTTCGCTGTGGCCAGAGTGCCGCTCCTGTAGATTCCTTCTCCCCCCGCCCTCCCTCTCATAGCAGGCGTCCTGCCCCATCCAGCCACTCCGCGCCTGGAGCAGCTGGGCAACTGCCATCTTTCTCCTTCTAATTTGCATATTCCCTCATGATTGGCTGGTAGGTGTAGCGGAGTGATGGTTAATTTGCATGTTTCTCTTGTATTAGTGTAGATTAGTAAAAGAATGTACAATGTCAGTAGAAAAGTTGACAGAAGATTAGAATAAAAAATTAACAAAAGAAGAAATAACATTATCTAATAATCACATACTAATTCACTTATCTTCATTCCCAACCAAAGAAATGTGAATAAAAATAGTAATTAATAAATTTATTTTCTGAATTGACAAATACTACAATGATTTAAAGCAGGAATTTTGTCAAGAATGTGGTGGCTTTTAGTGAGAATATGAATTACAGACATTTTGTAAACATTTTGTAAGTGAATAGACTGATAATGATTACCAATTTTTTAAATGTGTGTTCTCTTTGATTCAACAAATTTCATTTCTAGAATTTCTTAAAAAAATTGTATACAACATTGCTTATTGATTTATTGTTTATAATAGTGACAAACTGAAAACTAAATTTCCATGTGGGAGGATACAGTTAAATAATAATGGTAATACTTTTAACAATAAAGATAAATTTAAATATAAATAAATAATAGTATATTGGTACAACAGATTAGTCGGGATGGCATATATGTTTATTCATTGACATGGAATGAGTGTCACTTTTCTAGACATTATAAAAGTAAGATAAGTTTCTAACCACCTAGTGCTCACAGTGCTGATCACTAGGTTTAAGAATTTTCGTGATAACATTTTTTTATGTTTTATACTTTTCTCTATTGTTTGAATTTTCTATATGAGTAAGTACTGGGTACATGATTTAAATAACAATTTGTGGGAAAATTTTAAAGGTAATGTAGATGAGGTTTAAATTTTATTATCAGGGTATACAGGGTAGGGAAAAGTAGGTGTACAGTATTTGTATGGAAAATAATACAATAATTAATAAATAATAATAAACTAACTTTTGCCCCACCTTGTATGTTTTTTGCTAGCTGGAAATTAATATGGTTTACCTTTTATAAGAGAAACTACATGTATTTAAAAAATCAACCCCCCCCCCAAAAAAAAAGAATAAATAATTTACTAGAATTTTATTTTGGAAAATACACATTCATGACCAATTATATATTAAATTCTTTCCCTCTAATTTTTTCAGATGATCTTGCCAAATTGACTTCTCAGTTTTGTTCTCCTTAATTTTATTGAGTAAAATATATTGCAAACACATACATTAACAAAAGGAAATCAAGGTATTAGTTTTCTATCACAAGCATTCCTAAAAATAAGAAGCCTACAGTATGATTGGTTTTTCATTAACAATTGGTTATTATTATAAGCCAGATAATTTTTCTCTATAAAGGAAGGAAGATAAAATTTACATCCACTAAACATCACTAACCTTGTTCAGAATATTGAGGATTCTGCTGATGACAAAAGAAAGATCTTCTTGTTGTTAAGTATATCAAGTTAATTGGAATTAAAGGCATGCATCTTACCTTTCCTGTGACTCTATAATGTGCTCACTATATTTATTTTAAAAGTAATTAAATATAAGAATCCAGAATATACTATTTAATCTTGTATTATTTTCACAACATTGGTAAAAATTTGTATATTTTGAATATTGTAAACTCAAAGAACTACAGTTTAGCTTCAACATGGCTTATTAGAGAAAATAAGCTTTCTTTAAGTTATTCTACATTCTGAAATTTTCTCTAACCAAATTTACAGTGCAGTGAGGACTTAAGGCAGTAACTTAAACTCTGCATGATTTTTATGAGAAAAATCAATCTTACCTATTTTAACAAGATAGTGGATGTATATAATGAATAATTCTAAAAGTCATTTTAAAAGTCATTCTGTTATACATGGATCATACAACAGATATTCTAACAAGAGAATGCTTTCCCATAGTGAATAACGAGCAGAATTAAAGTCTTGCCTTGTGAGAAAGAAACCAAATTTAGTGTGAAATTGAACACAACAGTCATGAACACTAGTTGAGATCAGTATTGTGATGCTATTGTTCGCCATGACAGAAGGCGACAGACAGAATCTTTTTCCTTTCCAGAATCACTGAACTCCCACCAACAATCACAATAAATACGTTTTAGACATATGTAAATGCGGATACCCTTGGTACCAGGAAATCACAAAAATGTCCACTTAATTAACAAGCCTTTAGAAAGAAGTGTTTCAACAGTTGTTAACATAGTTATCAATACTGTCTGGGATTGATTAAAATGAGTTGGGTCACTCAAACTCTCTGTATCACTTTTTTTCTCTCTCTCTTTAACAAAAGGTACTGTTTTCTATAAAAGTTTCTCTTAATTTGCACTTATTTTTTCCCATTAGTCATTTAAATTTGAAAAATCAACAGCTTATTTTAGCATCCACCTTCACTTGATAATTAGGAAAAAGAAACAAGGAAAGGAAAGAAAGGAGGGCAGGAAAGGAGAGGAAGGAAAGAAGGAAGGAAGGAAGGAAGGAAGGAAGGAAGGAAGGAAGGAAGGAAGGAAGGAAGGAAGGAAGGAAGAAAGGAAGGAAGGAAAGAAGGAAGGGAGGGAGAGAAACAGGGAGAGAAGGAAGATGAGCATGCTGAAGTAATTTATGTCACTTATTTTGGGAAAAATAATTGTTTAAGATTATTATATTTTAATAATCAAATCACTAAAGATTTGGAAACATACCTCTATATAATTAAAAGTTTTTAGCAAGGTTACAGTAACTAAAGGAATCAAACTGGACATGGTACAATTTATATTATGTCAATGCATTTTAGGTTTATATGAAAACATTATAATTTCTAAAATGACATATATTATTAGCTAGTAAGAGGAGAAGGCTGATTTAATGGAAACGAGGTTTCCACCTCTTGCTTTTTACTAGTAAATGGGAAAATGTCACTGCATTTCCTAATGATCGCCCTCTGGTGGATACCCTCTAGTCTGCATATAAAGCTGTGTAAAGAGCAGTTTTCTTTTCCATCAACAGCCTTAGCAGCCTCTTTGTGAAGCATTCCTATAGATAATGTACTATGCCCTGAAAATATTTCAAGATTTTTATAGAAGATCAGATTAATCTATTTCTTGCACTATATAAATGTAAAATATGCATTCTAGTAACAATCTGTTGATATTAACACTATAATTGCTCATTCATGATGTAAATGTTTGTGTTTTTTTTAAAGAAAACAAGAGTTTCTAAATACATAATTTTATATTAATTTATGTTTTTCCATATGTTATAAGTAATTATTAAAATGGTTAAAACTTTGAAAAGAGCTATTATCAAACCCCAACTTGAAATGTCTACTTTAACACATTTCAAGTTTACCCATTATGTTGAAAGAGTAAACCATAATTACTGATCTGCTTTTTACATTAATGTGTGTGTTTTATCAATCTATTTGGGTTCTTTTTTTTTTTAATTTTATCTTTATTGTTGAAAGTATTACAGATGTCTCCCTTTTTTCCCATTGACCCCCCTACACCCCCACCCGCCCCTCCCAGGCCTTCACCACACTATTATCTATGTCCATGGGCTATGCCTATCCTATATAATAAAAGCCCAGTGGCCAAATGGCAGAATGACCAGAACGATCAGTCAACCAGTCGCTATGATGCGCACTGACCACCAGGGGGCAGATGCTCAACACAGGAGCTGCGCCCTGGTGGTCAGTGCACTACCACTGGGATGAGTGGCTGCTCCTGCTGCAAACCCCAGGCCAATGGGCAGGAACCCAGGCTGTGATAGTCACCCCCTCGCCCCAGGCTCCTCCTACTCACTCCCTGCCGCCTCCTCCAGATGCCCGCAGGTCACACAGCACTGCCGCCACCGCTGGGCTCACAGAGCTGACTCCAGAGGCTGGGAGGTGGGTTCCTGGCCACCATGGGACTAAGGCCTACTCTGCCACCTCTCAGTGCTATTGTCCCTGGGCTCGGCCCTGACTGGGTTCCCTGGAGAGGCAAGTGCTCCGGCTCCATGGAAGATGCTGGGCCAGGGAGCAGCTGCTCAGAAGGCAGGTCCACAGCCACTCAGCTAACCGGGAGGTGCTCCCACAGCGGGCCAATCCCCGCAGGCCACCACCCCCCACACACCAGTGCATGAATCCCGTGCAACAGGCCTCTAGTACGCATATGTTTCCCAGTTAATCTCTCCCTTCCTATTTCTCCACCTCCACCTAATCTATTTGGGTTCTTGTTTTACACCTAAAAACTGGCTGAATACTATTTATTCCTTGTCTTTTTCTCTCTGTATCTATCATCTATCTATCTATCTATCTATCATCATCATCATCTATATGTGTTTGTGTGTGTATTACTTGACCATATACTAGTATATGTATTGTTTTGAGAATTTGTTATTCCTTGCAATAGAAGCTCCTATTAGACTGGAAAGAGACAAGAGCCCTATTTAGAAATCTTAACAGACACATCACAGAATATATGGAAAATTTAGGAAATAGTGCCATTAAATTTCATTACTAGGATCCCAAAAGGACAAATTAACATTTTTTAAGGCAATTTAACACTTTCTGGAGGAGTTTAGTTTTCTTAGTGGTATGCACTGAAAGAAAATGCTGAAAAGACTTCCAGTTAAAAAGAAATTGTATCCTGCAGAACTGTCCTGGGGGCACCACCCCATTGGGTTATGCGCGTTAGTATCACTACCTTTGATTCTTTGTCCCTGGAAAGCTTTGAAGGATTTCTTTGGCTGTAAAATCATTGTCCTGGGACCTGGATAAAATTCTACATAATAACTTAGACAAGAGCAAGTCCATTTGTTCATTAACTAATTGTGTGCTACTAAAGGGCTACAAAGATATTCTATTGATCTTGGTACTCCCAAAGTCTAGCAGGTTAGCTGGCTGATAATATGCTCTTACCAGTTGTTTGTATAATTAATGCATTAATTAATGAATACAGTATAGACATTATGAAAGTTTTTTTTCATCACATTAGTTAAAATATAGACATGGCCTTGGTTATAGATATGATAAAGTACATTCAACATTAATTAATCAATTTGCTAAAATTTATAGTAACGAAGCCATTTACTGTGAATAAGCTACACAGATAGGCACTTTTATATTCATGTGTACTTTCTTAGCATTTGGTTAAGTATAGTTTCTCTTGTCTCCTTCCACATGATAAAAAATTGTTACATTTTGCTACTTATTAGTCACTAAAAACAGAATTCTCATAATCCTCTGAATTAAGAAAAATGTGGCCATTCAATGTTTTAGTGCTATTTGCATAAAGTCTCCAGTCTCTCTCAAAACTCTCAAAATTCATTACTCTCTCATGTGTTAGATTATCATATCAGGGAGAACTCCTCTCTGTGTTCTTATTTTTTTTTTTTTTTTTTTTTTTTTTTTTTTTTTTTTTCAAATTTTTATTAAGGTATTACATGTGTACATATCTTATCATTGCCCCCGACCCCCACCCCACTCCCATATATGCCCTCACCCCCCAATGTTTTGCATCCGTTGGTTACTCTTATATACATGCATATAAGTCCTTCAGTTGATCTCTTATTTCCCCCACCTCTCCCTAACCTTACCACTGTAATTTGACAGTCTGTTTGATGCTTTACTGCCTCTGTAACTATCTTTTTGTTCATCAGTTTATAATGTTTTTCATTATCCCCAAATGAGTGGGATCATGTGGTATTTTTCTTTCATTGACTGGCTTATTTCACTTAGCATAATGTTCTCTAATTCCATCCAAGTGCCTACAAATGGTAGTAATTCCTTCTTTTTTACGGCAGCATAGTATTCCATTGTGTAGATGTACCATAGTTTTCTGATCCAGTCATCTGCTGATGGGCATTTAGGCTGTTTCCAAATCTTAGCTATTGTAAATTGTGCTGCTATGAACATAGGGGTGCATATATCCTTTCTGATTGGTGTTTCTGGTTTCTTAGGATATATTCCTAGGAGTGGGATTACTGGGTCAAATGGGAGTTCCATTTTCAGTTTTTTGAGGAAACTCCATACTGTTCTCCACAGTCTGTGTTCTTATTTTGATCCTGCTTGTGAAATCTTGCCTGAATTTTTTTGTTTTCACACTGCTAATACTTTCCCATCAGTCCTTTAAAATGAATCTTATATCAGGTCTCTTTCATAAAGCTACAAGAGACTAAAATGAACTCTGCCCAAACATCATAAATTAAATTAGCATGACTGATCCTGTTCCAATCATGTAAATTAGTGTTTCTAAATGTTTGTGGATTAAGATACCTTGCAAAGATTATATCAGGGTAAATACCTTAAATAGAAGTGTTCATAATCACCAAAAATTAGATAGAGCTTAAGTCTAAGGATTTGAATTATGTTATTTCAATGATTTAAGTGCTTGTTTTGTTTAAATATAAAGCAAGTATGCTCAATTAATATTTGACAAAGAAGGCAAGAACATACAATGGAGTCAAGATAGTCTCTTCAATAAATGGTGTTGAGAAAATTAAACAGATACATGCAAAAAAACAAAATGAAACTAGACCACCAACTTACACCATACACAAAAAAGTAAATTCAAAACAGATAAAGGACTTAAACATAAGATGGAAAACCATAAAAATGTTAGAGGAATCCACAGGCAGAGAAATCTCAGACATATGCCAAAGCAATATCTTCACCAATACAGCTTTTATGGCAATGGAAACTAAAGAGAAAATAAACAAATGGGACTACATCAAAATAAAAAGCTTCTGCACAGCAAAAGAAACCACCAACAAAACAACAAGAAAGCCCACTATATGGGAGAACATATTTGCCAATGTTATCACCGATAAGGATTTAATCACCAACATTTACAGGGAACTCATACAACTTAACAAAAAGAAGATAAACAACCCAATCAAAAAATGGGCAACGGACCTAAATAGATACTTTTCGAAAAAGGACATAAGGAAGGCCAAGAGACATATGAAAACATGCTGAAAGTCACTAATCATCCAAGAGATGCAAATCAAAATGACAATGCGGTACCATCACACCTGTCAGAATGGCTATCATCAACAAATCAACAAACGACAAGTGCTGTCGAGGATGCAGAGAAAAAGGAACCCTCGTGCACTGCTGGTGGGAATGCAGACTGGTGCAGCCACTGTGGAGAACAGTATGGAGTTTCCTCAAAAAAACTAAAAATGGAATTTCCATTTGGCACAGTGATCCCACTTCTAGGAATATACACCAAGAAACTAGAAACACCAATCAGAAAGGATATATGCACCCCTGTGTCCATAGCAGCACAATTCACCATAGCTAAGATTTGGAAACAGCCTAAGTGCCCATCAGCAGATGAGTGGATTAAATATAAAGCAAGTAGGATGTTGAGTTTGGGAGGTTAAATACTAGTCTTTATGGTTTCACTCTTGGAAAAACTGGGGTATATTTCTAAAACAGTACCTCCCATTTCCATGCAAAAAAATATAGCTGAAAAATAATTTCTAAATAAAGATAAAAAACATTGGCAACTGATATTATTTACTATAAATAAATTAGTATGTTATATTAAGGGTATAATTTTATTAAATTCACATTAATTTGTTATTTTATAGTGTTCCATATTGACTGTTTCTCTTATGAGAAAATAAAGATAATATGTCCATTTCCTTTCTCACCTCATCAGGAGTGTGGGCTTTTCAGACCTTTTTAATCAGAATCTCTTATTGAGTTCTGTTATGCACTGACACTGTCCTGGGAGCTTGACACATGTTTTCTATGAAGAGTCTGATTGAGTCATTAAGAGTATGGATTCCAGAATCCAAATTCCTGGGCTCAAACCTCTACTCCACAATTTAATAATTGTATACCTCTGGGCAAATTTTGTGATACAACTAAACTATAATAGAACTTACTTCATAATTCTGCTGTAAGACTATAGAGAAAGAATTCAGAAAATCTTCTGGCACATAGAAAGCACTTACTAAACATTAGCTAATGTAAACATTCACAATAACCTGGTAAGTTTTCTCTTTTTTTGTTTTATAGATGAGGAAATTGAAACAAAGATTAAATGACTTGCCCTTTGTCACACAGCTAATATCTGGTAAATCAGAATGAGAACCCAGCAACTGTTTGTGCTTTCAGACAATAAACTAGACTACCTCATAATAATCCAGAATTGTTAAAATTAGCAGGTTTTGCTTCTGGAGTCCACTAATGCAATTAAATTAATCATTTTTTAAAGCTCAGGCTTCCAAGGTGAAAAACACTGGAATTCTTTATATTAATGTGGAAGTTAAAATAAGACAGGGAACTATTATGGCAGCAAATTTCTCTTCTGTAGTAATAAGACAAATTCCCAGAGTTTAGCCAAGGACCAGAATTGAAATTTCCTTCATAGAAATCTTCATTTACTGGATTCTCTCCAGAGATACCTGTTGCTCCAGATAAAAAGCTTGAGAGAACTTTCTTTTCCCATTGAATTAAGTAATATTTGTGAATTAAAGGGGTATTTCAGTTGCACAAACTCTCTTTGCCACTGAGTGACCCATGTGGAATAAATTAGAATTTGGAGTTTAAGCTGGATTGGGCCACAGTTCCTACCATTTCCGAATGAGAAAAAAATTTAGTTAAGAGTAAAATTGGATACTTACCTCACAGGGGAGATATGGTGATCACGAAGAATGAAATTGGCTGGTTTGTATATGGTGCTAAAAAAAAATGTAGTTAAATGTTCAGTTTTGTTTGGTTCCAGATTGCTATCCTTTCATATATAAACTGCTTCCTAACCAGTTTATTTGCATGTCTTCTAAGTAGGAAAAAAAAGTAATCTGTAGATAAATAAAAGTAGAATTCACTATTGATCAATTGATAAATAGATGGTACAACAAATCACTCACAAACCACCACAATTGAAAACATCAGAAAGTATCATTTACCTTGTAACAATTCTGCTTTCTGCCTAAGCACCAAATATCTTAAACCCTTTTATTTTTTTACATATCCATTTACTACTCTTTTGCAATCACTGTTTACAGATAAACAATTTTTAAAATCAGAGTAAGCTAGAGGCATTTCCCCAATTTGTATACAAAGCATTCCTGACAGCCTCATCAAACGTCAACCATCAACTGTATGATAGTAGAATAATACATTTCATGAGATACAGGAGATTTCATTCCAAGAGCATACCTCTCTCCAGAACACGCAAGTAAGTGCACAGTGGCAAAGAGGGATGGAAGTGAGAAAGTGTTTTGGGGCGAGCTGAGAGTAACATCCTTTGGGCGGGCAATAAGACAACTAACAGGAATATCTACCGGAATGAGCTTGGATTTGGGATTTAGAATCACATTATGAGGCTCAGGACCCTTTTTTTTCGTCCCCCATGAACATTTCTGCATGTGGTTTCAGCTTTGTGCATTAATCTAACACTCTGTAAGATACTCTCTTTGTTTTAAGAAAACTCATCTTCATCAATTTGATTATCATATAGTGAATTTATAACGTGTCCAATATTACAAAATTCACTAGGTGTTATGCTTGTAAAAATACAACTTTCCATCTTCACTCTTTTGGTTTCTACTTTCCACTTGTACTTATGATTTGTTTAAACTTTAATGAATATTATAAATGCATAAATTTATATATAAGTATATGCATAAGTAGAAAAAGATCTCCTTTGGACAATATGTGACTTTTCTTAAAAATGTTTAGTACAGTATTTTGGTGGATCAGCTCATTTAAATTTAGTAAATCTCCAAATAGAATTGTTTAAATCATTAGAACAATTAGATATACTAGCTGTGGAATTTCTTTTTGACATCTTAAATGAGATAAATCATTTTACAAAAGGGGAGGTAGTATTTTAAATACAGTTACTTAAATACCTCCCAATTAGTTTCCCACCTCTGAGATATAATTGACACATAACATTAAAATTTTAAATTATACATTAAGATAAACTGTTTATTTGATACATTTATATATTGCAAAGTAATTACCTTTGAATTTTAACAAAGTTACATTGAGGTTAGCTTTCTACTGAATGTTTTTTGTATACATATAATATTGAATAATAATAGAAAAATAAAATTCCCATTTTACCAAAACTTCTCATTTAAGAAAATATTAACAGGCCCTTAAAATAGTCTCAACAAGAATAAATGATCAACATAGGTCGTTGTTAATATAGTATTAATGTCTTGTTTTTAACAGTAATATATTTTATCCTTTATAGTATTTTATGTAACACACATTTTCTTGATATTACATCAAATTTTTCCATTCTTTCCCAATGTCATGAAGAAACTATCCTTTCCACACTGTCACACAAACTAGATTCCTATAAAATGAGCCATAGAATCAGCTCCTTCTTCAAGGCATGACCTGAAATTTCAGCCAGGCAGTGTGCACCCACAGTTGAAGGTCTCCTTTGTGTTTGCCAGCACCACTGTGTCAGCTTTCTTGTGTTGGCAGCTTTGGGCTTTTCGGAGGAAAGCCCCAAAGAAAGTTGTTACCAGCATATATTCTACAGTTCACAGACTTTCAAAAAGGACACATTAAAAGAGTTAGAATCCCCAGGGCAAATGAGGAGATTAAGTAGCCTTCTCCCTAACAGAAGCCCCAATCAGACAATGCTTTGCATTGTGTATTCAGTACACTATCTCTTTCCAGCACTGAACTTTACTATTGTGCTCAAAGATTTGAGTTTACAAAGTATTTGGGGGGCTTTGCATAACGGTTCACTGGCACCACCATTGACAGCCATCTGAATGTGGGAATTTTTTCAAAAGACACGATGCCCACCAAATCACTGGCCTATTGTCTGAATGCAATGGCAGCATCTTAGCATGGAAGGGAGGTCTGGAGAAGCCTACACCAATATCTTTAGGAGCCTAATTTGTCACAAGAATACAAATTAAGGAAAGCAAAAGAAAAAAAAATCTATCAGGAAAAATGTGTACTTTAACAGCAGTATGACAGAATAATGTGTGCCTATCTAATTAAAAGAGGTGCATGAGTTTTTCATAAGACTTCTGGGACGCTATAAATTGATTTTTTTATGATGGAAAAATTCAATTGTCCTATTTTTTAAATTTGTTCATGTAAGGTGAAGTATATGTCTTCAAGCCTGAGATTTAGATGTATGCACCAAACTGGGGCCCTTGGTTTAATTTGCCATATGAGGAAGCTTTGCTCTTTGGAGGTGGTACATTAAAATACATCCCAAGTTAAACTGCGAGTTCATGGTCAATATTCTAGAAAAGGTTAAGAAAAAATGCAATATTTAAATAAACATACATCCTTCATTGCTCTAACCAACTGGGATGAAACTGTACTTATTTGGGTCAGAGGATTTTTCATCTAAAGCAAAATGCCACCTTGAAAACATGAAAGCTATATGAGTCAGCAGCGCTATGACCTTTCCGAGTGTTTACATAGTACTTACTCATTTCATAGAAGGATCAAACATGTTGCAACAGGCATTAACAGCAATAATACTTTATGCAAATGTTGTTTTTCATATCTAGTGTCCATTTATATATATTTTTATGCTTAGTCTTTAAACTTGATTTAAACATATATAATTTAAGGCAGGATTTAAAATTTCCAGAAATCACATTAGGAACTGAGAAATATTCTATCTTTTTTAATTGAAAAAATATGATGTCATTCTTTTTAGATTTTGTAGCATATGTTAGAATATTTAAACTTTGGGTAACTGCAATAAGATGCTTTATCATGTGAATGGCTAAAACACATATTTTCCTGAAAAATTTGAGGAGCTAGCTCTCAATTTCTTACTGCAATACAATAAAATGGTAAAGTAACCTAACTAAAGTTAATATTAAGAAATAAAAAGCCAGGGGGGGAATGAAAAGCTTCCTGAAAATAAATTTTCCTTAGGGATGGTTTTCTACGTGATGATTTTAATAGTATGTGTGAAACATCCACAATACTAATTTGTTTTCCATTTTAAGCATGCACTTAATGTCAGCTTTGTGGCACTTTTATGAGCTTATCATATGATCATCTTAAGTTCATGTTCTAATTTTTCTATAACGACACAGAAACTACATCATTAAAAATAATCATAACCAGGCCTATTCCTGGGTACGTTTTCCATAATGTGTTTATCTGGACATTATGAAACTTACCTTGTGATCATTGAATTCAAGTAATAGACTCTAACTTACAGTTTTGGCCATGTTTTAAACTCTGGTGCCTTGAAAATATACTGCCATCTTATTGATATGAATGTCTTTGCAAAATTACATTGAGATTAACTTAGGCACTTGATATAAATTTACTAGTAGGTTAAATTTTTGGTGATGTCTAATTTTACACCAGATCACAAAACAATAAGTGGATATTGAATACATTTCATTAAAAATATGCAGCTCCATAGAGAATTATTGAGGAGCATTGTTAAACAAACACAGTGCTTGTTTAATTGCTTCCTAAATTGACAGTAGGGTGGTCTCTCAGCCCATCTCTTTTGACTTGTAACTATTCTACATTTATCCATTAAAAACTTTGGAACAGCCTTATGAAATAGATTAGAGTTTGCAAGCATTATTTCCTTAGAAAATTCTCTTGCCAAAATGAATGATTCTTATACTAAATTCAATTATTTTTATGTGTCTATAGAGTCTGTTCAGATAATTAATGTTATTTTTTATATTTTTAAGTTATAGAATTTAGACTAGGGGTTACCATGAGTAATATGTATTTGATATAACCCAGTGGTTGGCAAACTGCGGCTCGCGAGCCACATGCGGCTCTTTGGCCCCTTGAGTGTGGCTCTTCCACAAAATACCACGTGCGGGCATGCACATACAGTGCGATTGAAACTTCATGTCCCATGTGGAGAAGTCAGTTTTCGGCTCTCAAAAGAAATTTCAATCGTTGTACTGTTGGTATTTGGCTCTGTTGACTAATGAGTTTGCCGACCACTGATATAACCTATACCTTTCTTTAAAATGTGATCTTTATTGTTCAAAATATAACAGATGTCCTCACTTTTATTTCCCATTGACCCCCTCTACTCCACACCCACCGCTCCCAAGCCTGCACCACACTATTGCCTATGTCCATGGGCAATGCATATCTATAATAATGAAAGCATAATATGCTAATTAGACCAGATGTCCTTCTGGATGAAGCCGGGGCTGTGAGAGAAGCCTGGGTTCCAGGTGCCTGCTGGCGGCTAGAGGGAAGCTCGGGTCCCAGGTGCCAGAGGGAAGCCAGTGCCGGCAGCCAGGGGAAGGAAGGCCTACTCTTGCACGAATTTTGTACATTGGGCCTCTAGTATGCATATAAGTTATTTGGTTGATCTCTTCTGATCTCAGCCTTCCTTCTGAGATTCCACAGTCTGCTTCTATGTTTCTGGATCTATTTTTTTCATCAGTTTATTTTGTTCATTAGATTCCACATATGAGTGACATCATGTGATACCTTTTCCTGACTGGCTTATTTCACTTAGCATCATACTCTCAAGGTCCCTCCAATACTATCTCAAAGAGTAACAGATAGTTCTTTTTTACAGTCTCATAGTATTCCATGGTGTAAATTGTACCACAATTTTTTTATCCACTCGTCTACTGATGGGCACTTGGGCTGTTTCCAGATCTTAGCTATTGTAAATTGTACTTCTATAAACATATGGGATGCATGTATTCTTTCTTATTGGTGTTTTGGGATTTCTTGGGATGTATTCCCAGAAGTGGGCTTACTGGATCAAATGGCAGTTCCATTTTTAAATTTTTTAGGGAATCCCATCTGTTTTCCACAGTCGCTGCACCAGTCTGCATTCCCTCCAGCAGTGTACTAGGATTCCTATACCTTTTAAAGAAAATGTGACTTTTTAAAAGTATGGGTAAGATCAAAGTATTTGTAATAAATACTTTTATTATGTGCTTCAGTATTGTGATATTTGACACAGTAAGTCATTATCAGTAATTTCCAGGTTAAATGTCATTTTCTCATTTTTTCTACCCAATATTAATTTGCTGTATATACAATCTCAACTCATGTAATAATATCAGTTCACAGTTTTATTTAGGTTATATATTGTGTGTTTCTACCCATGATTTCTAAAATTATTTCTAACTCAGAGAGTTTGCAGTTTGATGAATGTGTAAACTCAACAAAATATGAAAAGAAAGACAAAATGGCAAAGAGGAGGAGGAAATGTGAAGTAGGGATGAAAACACCTAGATTTTAGGTCTACTTATGTTATGTATTAAATAGTTGATCTTGAATTTAACTTCACAGATTAATATATATATATATATATATGTATATATATATATATGTGTATATATATATATATATATATATATATATATATATATATATATTCTGTAAAATAATGATTCAATTCTGTCTACCATCCAGGGTTTCTCTTAAGATTAGATATGATGATGTATGGAAAAGCTGTATAAGCTAACTGGAGGCCCGGGACACGAATTCATGCACGCGTGAGGTCCCTTGGCCTGGCCAGCAATCGGGGCCAACTGGGGCTGTCTTCCACCCTGACCAGGGCCTGGGGCTGATTGGGGTGGGCTGGCTGGAGGGAGGGGCCTTGGGAGGTTGGCCCACCAGCTGGGGGGAGGGGTCACGGGAGGTTGGCTGCTGTGGGAGGTTGGCTGTAGGAGCATACTGACCACCAGGGGGCAGCTCCTGCGTTGAGCTTATGCCCCTTGGTGGTCAGCACATGTCATAGCAACCAGTCGATCTGTCATTTGGTCTTTCAGTCATTTGGTCATGCGGTCATTTAGTTGCTTAGGCTTTAAGATAGATAGATAGATAGATAGATAGATAGATAGATAGATAGATAGATAGATAGATGGATGATATATAGATATAGATATAGATATAGATATAGATATAGATATAGATATAGATATAGATATAGATATAGATATAGATATAGATATAGATAGATATATACTAATATTATAAGTATACACTATTATTTGAGATGATATTTACCTGATATTTTTACTCCTACTTTTGAGTAATGTTTCTTAATGTACCATGTAATAATTAAGTACAGGGACTATAATGTACCATGTTTCCATGTTTTTTAATGTACCATGTAATAATTAAGTACAGGGACTATTATGCCTTGAAACTCTAGGGGCAGTAGTGCATGATGGGACATCCCATTGCCCTCTGTTGGTTGGGATGTGTGAAATCCATATGCAATTCTAGCTTTTGTTGTTAATCAGAATAAGGTTTTCAAACTCAAGGACTAAAGCCCTTAGAATGTTCAGATTGGCAAAAAAATGTCTACTGTATATTTTAATTTTATTTAAAGGACAATGCATGTTGTAGCGATTACAAGGTTCCACCCATAAACACTGAACAGTCCTACTTATGTGCAATGGTAGTTCTTTACAATTCAGTAACACCTCGAAACTTGATTCACATTCAATTAACATTTTAAATTGAGAAGTTAACATGCTAACACTCATATGCGTTTAGAGTTCATATGTTTAGATCCAATATGTTGGTGTATCACAAGTATATAATACAAGCCAATTATGACAGAAAGTCAGAAAACTCTATTTTACTTAATTTTAGTCCCTTTCTTGTGAGTTTTAACTAATTTTGATAATTATTTTTCTATCTTCATACAATTTTTAGAATCCTGGCTTAAATATAACATTAAAAATAATCTATTCTAGGACTCTATGTAAATATTTCTCTCTACAATATTATCTAATAAAAGTCCTCCAAACTCTGCTTGAATGTCTCATAACAAAGGAGTTACTGTCTCTTAATTGCAGTCTATTCTAGTGTGGAGATTCCTAACTGCTTGATTCTTCTTTCATATATTTAACAAATTCATCCTTCTACAAATGAGAGCCATTCTTGCCTTTATTTTTCCATCTAATGCAGCACATAGTATTGGCATTACTCCACTAGATGCCATATGTGTAGTTCTTCTCCCATTCGTTTAATATATCCTTTGACTCCATTTATGAAAGGATATGGCATTAAATATCACACCATATTACAGATGTTCCACGGGGTAATTACTCTTTTAGATGTGGAATTTGCCAATTTATATAGTATTTTCATTACAAATTTGACTTTCCCCACTCTGATTTAATTAATGAAGACAACTAATACATTGCTAAGTTTTACATTCATGTGGAAAAATTTAGTTTCTTATTATTTTTAAGTCTGTTTTTCTTCCTGTCATAAGCAAAATGGTTTACATTTAATGGTAGCTTGATAAATTATATGTGGAATTATAGATTAAGTAAAATAAAAAATAATTTGCACATACTTACACATACAACATATATGCATATATATGACCCTGCATTTACTTGTTTAGTTACATGCTTAAATAGTCCATCCATAATTCTAAGCACTTTATATGTATTAAATCATTTATTCCTTATAACAGCCCAATCAGTTAAGTGTTGTTGTTATCCAGTTTTTACAGATGGGAAACTAAAGCACAATGAGGTTATATTATTCAAGTCCACATAGCTAGTGAATGGCAGTTTTGACCACTGACCATCCAGTTCTAAAGTCCCAGGTCTTAACCTTTACTGTGCTACCTCTCATTGGATATAAATCTCAAATATCAGTTGTCCAAATCTCCCTCTCCATTTCTAGTATTATGCATTTATGTTATTACACTGTAAGACTATCAGTGAAACATAAAAGTTTTTGACTTGTTCTAAATGCTGTGATACATAGTGAAACACAATGGAGTTAAGATACCAATTTCTATATTTCTAGATAGGTTTAGGATGCTTTCAGAACTCTTTTTTGACTCTGAAATTGTTTTTCATATTTATTTGAAATGTCTTTTAGATACAGAGTCTATATGTCCTAGCATGTCCCCTCCACTCCTATCTGAGGCACCGCCGTTTCTGTTCTCCTGCGCTGCCACAAACTCCTGTTAGCATCTATGATGCCAGAAAACTGCCTCAGCCATTCCTCTTTGAGTAATTTTATGTGCCTTATCACAAATTTTAAAAATACATGTTGTATTTACTGCTTTACATGTTAACATTTTACCCCTCCCTTTAATATGCCTATATTTATGGAATTATGAACGTTTATTTTCCTTCAAAAGCATACTTATACATGGAGCTATTTGCTCATGTCAGAGCTCTAAAGGTTAGCACTAGCAGTGAACCCTTGTTACATATTTATCTTTTCACCAGGGCCATTTTTTTGCTGTATGAATATTGGACATGGCGTGATGGTTTTAAGTATGGCCATGCTACCAAATGTAAAGTTGACAAGGAATCTTATTAAAACCTAAATTTAAAAAAAAAAAAAACCATCATGAAGAATCGTCAATCCTGAGTAACTTCTTCCTTGGTTACCAATGAACTTTTAAAATGTTGCAAAAATTTCTGTGACTAGTTCTTCTATGTTAACATTGTCTACCTGATATTTGGAGGATAAAAATCACAATTAAATGCCTCCTATTTTATCATATGCGTTTTTACTTTTAACACAATATACTAAATAAAATAGAAAAAAAGTTTTTTAAACTATTGATTTTTTGTATTCTTATAACAGAAAACACTTTTATTTTTATTTAGACTAGCAGACCTTCACAGCATTTAGTGGGTAATGAGCCAAAAGGAAAAGTATGTGTTTTTTCCATGTCAACTTAAAATAAAACAACATATGTTTTGAACTGCATAAACTAAGTTTAACTTGGTAAACTATCTTCATTTAGAAAAGCGTTTATGTACATAGATCCACCTTTTCTAATTGTATATAATTTTTATTTATCATCAGTGTTGAGAACCAAGGTAATTTGAAATAGACCAAAGATGGTAGGTAGATGCAGTGACAGAAAACTCCTTCAACTCCAAGGTGCTTGATTTGTAAGTTGTTCAAAGTGTGAGGAAAAGAGAAAGTTGTAGAACTTTTTGAATATTTCTAAACCTGATAAGAATTTCTAGAAATATAGCTCTATTTTTGTGGAGGTATTTTCACATAATACTTTGATCTATTTCAGAGAATAGAAATATTCACATTATCCTTATGTTTATTGCTCCCATGTCTCTAAGAAATATCCTTCTCTAGAAAGGAAAGAGCTCAATAGCAAAATGGCACCTGCAGCAGGCCCTTGTTGAGCATCATCATGGTCTAACCAGGGAGCAACATATTGTCATATTCACTGTCATCCTCTCATTTTGGGTTGATCTTCCTTTGCAAAGCATTAAAAGAATGAATGTGCCCAAAAGCAGTTAGACTACATAAAGTGAACACTGTTTTTGAATGCTAAGAACTGCACTCTTTGTTCTCCCTTCTAGAGAGCTCTCCAGAGAGTGGTAGCATGAACTGAGATCATATAGTTTTTAAAATCTATATTCTGCCTGAATATTATCATGTTCTTTTAGGAGTGTCTATAACCTCATTCTGTACCAAAGTTTGCATGGTAGATGAAGGACTCCCTATGGCACTGCACTAAGGACACATCTCCAGATAATTAGAAAATGCATCTATAGACGTTCTGAGACTAGGATTTTTTTTTAATATATATTTTATTGATTTTTTACAGAGAGGAAGGGAGAGGGATAGAGAGTTAGAAACATCGATGAAAGAAAAACATCGATCAGCTGCCTCCTGCACACCTCCCACTGGGGATGTGCCCGCAACCAAGGTACATGCCCTTGACCGGGACTGAACCTGGGACCCCTCAGTCCGCAGGCCAACGTTCTATTCACTGAGCCAAACTGGTTAGGGCGAGACTGGGATTTTAAGATTTCATTTGTTATTATTATTGACTAGAGGCCCGGTGCACGAAATTCGTGCATGGGGGTGTGTGTCCCTCAGCCCAGCCTGCACCCTCTCCAATCTGGGACCCCTCAAGGGATGTCCCAGATGGATCAGGCCTAAATGGGCAGTCGGACATCCCGCTCACAATCCAGGACTGCTGGCTCCCAACTGCTCGCCTGCCTGCCTTCCTGATTGCCCCTAACTGCTTCTGCCTGCCAGACTGATCACCCCCTAACCACTCCCCTGCTAGCCTGATTGATGCCTAACTGCTCCCCTACCAGCCTGTTTGCCCCTAACTGCCCTCCCCTGCAGGCCTGGTCACCCCTAACTGCCCTCCCTTGCAGGCCTGGTCCCTCCCAACTGCCCTCCCCTGCTGGCCTGATCACCCACAACTGCCCTCCCTTGCAGACCTGGTCCCTCCCCTGCTGGCCATCTTGTGTCCACATGGGGGCAACCATCTTGTGTGTTGGAGTGACAGTCAATTTGCATATTACTCTTTTATTAGATAGGATAGAGGCCTATGGGTGGGGGCCAGCTGGTTTGACCTGAAGGGTGTCCTGGATCAGAGTGGGAGTTCTCTTGGGGCATGAGGCAGCCTGGGCAAGGGGCCTGTGGTGGTTTTCAGGCTGGCCATGCCCCCCGGTGACCCAAGCAGAAGCCCTGGTATCTGGGATTTATTTATCTTCTATAATTGAAACTTTGTAGCCTTGAGCAGAGGCCAGGGCAGGCCTGGGTGTGCAGAAAGCTTGGTTTCCTCCATTGCCAGGGAAACCCAAGCCTCCTGCTCTCTCCAGCTCCATGGCTGCTGACATTTTTGTTTGGATTTATTTATCTTCTATAATTGAAACGTTATAGCCTTGAGTGGAGTCCAGGGCTGGCCAGGGTGTGCGGGAAGCTTGGCTTCCTCCTTTGCTGGGGAAACCCAAGCCTTCTGCTCACTCCGTGGCCGCAGCCATCTTTGTTGGGTTAATTTGCATACTCGCTCCTGATTGGCTGGTGGGCATGGCTTGTGGGACATAGCAACATTTCTATGGTCCAGCCTCTATAAACATATAGCCTCATCCAACTAGGAAATTTAACACTAAAAAAAAAAATAATGTTTATCATTTTATAATATCTTATACACTCATTTTTATAGCATTGCTTTTAATTAAATGGAAGATACAATGAATGTAAGCATTAATAATTTTAAATTTACCCTAAAACTAACTGAACTCTTTTTTCTTCAAATGGAACTAATAGTCAGATAACTTGTTTAGAATCTGAATGTTATATTGCTGCCCAGTTACCCCAATTCCATTATTTAGATGACTTCTGCAGCAGCATTTTAGGTTCATTATTTTGTCAGGTTTTAATAGATTGTGCAGTAATGTAATCAATTGATCAGCATTCACTTGTTATCACAAGCCTGATCCTTCTTTATGAATTCATCAAATTTGGTTGTAGTACATAGAGTTCACTGAATTAACAAATTCATCTAGTAATATCCAAGGCACATTCATCAAATTTGGTTGTAGTACATAGAGTTCACTGAATTAACAAATTCATCTAGTAATATCCAAGGCACATTTAGGCAAATCTTGCATTATAGTTAACTTGAATGTATGTGTAAAATCATGTGTTTCTATAATAATAACTGTATGTTTTCATAGGAGAAAATAGAAAAAAAGGTTAGCAGTATAATTCAGCTAAATATAGGTTATTATATTTATAAGTTAATGTTTATTAATTCTTTTACTTCTAATAAACTGATTTCAAATGGATATCAGTATGGAAAAATTTTATCCTGTGGCTCAAACCAACAGTACTTGGCAACACTGAGCTATGACGAATGCTTCACATCCATATCCCAAAACTTTAAATATTTACTGGAGCCAGGCAAAAATATAACTGAGTGAAACTGACAAAGTCTAAAACAAAAAGTCTAAAACTGTGGCACACTTGATTGAACATGAACCATCTAAACAGTGCAACTGCAACTCATTTCTTACCAACAATCCAAAAGAAGAAATGTGGGCCAGTTGTGCCCATATTATTTCCAATGTATTTGTTTTTGAATGTTGACTAGAAATGACTCTTTAAAAAAATTATGAGCACCAAATGCACATATACATTGGCTTAATTCTTTCCTTGGTCAACAAGTTGAGCCAATGCAAAAGAGTTTCTATGACATATCTAAGGTAAGTATGTCAAAGTGGCATAGTAAGAGCTTTTTAACTAATTATGTCCCAAAAGGTTTATGAAATTCAGAGAACAGAGATATTAAAATCAAAATATCTTAGTCCATTCAGGTTGCTTTAACAGAATACAATAGACTGGTGGTTGATAAACAACAAATGTGTTTCACATTGTTCTAGAGTCAGGAAAGTCTAATATAAAGACACCAAAATGATTCAGTGTCTTTGAGGGTATGTTTCCTGATTCATAAACAGCCACCTTCTCCCCGTGTGCTCACATGGTGGAAAAGACAAGGCAGCTCTTTTGGTTAGCTTTTATGAAGTCTCTAATCCCATTCATGAGGGTTTTGTCCTCATGACCTATACCTCCCAATGGCCCCAATTTCTAATATCCTCACAGTGGGGCTTAGGATTCCAACACATGAACTTGGAGGACCACACACAGTCAGTCTATAGCTCTGAATGTATCAAAATGAAAAATTAGTACATTCCTGAAAAATGTATATTAATAAAATATTTATTTTATTTGAAAGCTTATATATTTATTTTTAATTAAATCATTATTATTGAAAGTATTACATATGTCCCACTTTCCCCCCATTGACTCCTTCTAGACCACCTCACTCCCCAACCCAGGCAGGCCTTCACCACTCTATTGTCTGTGTCCATGGGCTATGCATTTATGCATACAAGTTCTTTGATTAGTCTCTTCCAACCCATGCACCCAACTTCACTTTCCCTCTACTTATTTCCTTTGCCCTAGGAGATGTATTCGTAAATATATTGCTCTGAGAGCTATCTGAAATTATGCTGCTTATGGTTTCTTCTAAGATTTTTATGGTTTCACAACTTACATTTAAGTCTTTTATCCATTTTGAGTTCATTCTTGTATATGGTGTAAGTTGGTGGTCTAGTTTCATTTTTTTTGCATGAACCTGTCCAATTCTCCCAACACCATTTATTGAAGAAACTGTCTTAACTTCATTGTATGTTCTTGCCTCATTTGTCAAATATTAATTGACCATAGTGGTGTGGGTCAATTTCTGGGTCTCTTGTAGACACCATATAATTGGGTCATGTTCTCTTATCCATTCAGGTACCCTATGTCTTTTGTTTGGAGCATTTAATTCATTAAGATTTAAGGTTATTATTGACTAGAGGCCCGGTGCACAAAATTCATGCACGGGTATGGTCCCTAAGCCTGGCTGGCGATCAGGGCCAATCGGGGCCTTCTGACTGCTGACTGGGGCCTTCCTGCCAGCTGCCTACTGGGGCCTCCCTTCCCCGGCTGCCAGCTGCTAGCCAGGGCTTTCCTTCCTTCTGTGCAGCCTCCTGGTGGTCAGCGCACATCATAGCAAGCAATCGAACTCCTGGTCTCCCAGTTGAATTCCTGAGGGGACACTTTGCATATTGGCCTTTTATATATATAGATAGGGCCTTATTTAGTGCCATTTTAATTCTTTATGCCTTTGTTTCTTTCTATATATGTATTTCTTCTTCTCATTCCAGCAATTACTTTAACATTTCTTGAAGTGCTGGTTTGGTGGTGATAAATTCTTTTAGCCTTCTTTTGTCTGCTAAGCTCCTTGTTTCAGCATCTATTTTGAATGATAGCCTTGCTGGATATAGTAATCTTAGTTTCAGATTCTTTCTTTTCATTATCTTGAATACTTCATGCCATGCCCTTCTTGCCTATAGAGTTTCTGATGAGAAATCAACTGACAACTTTATGGGACCTTCTTTGTACATAACAAATTGCTTTTCTATTACTGCCTTTAAGATTCTCTCTTTGTCTTTAATTTTTGGTATTTTAATTATGATGTGTCTTGGCATGGGCCTGTTTGGGTTCTTCTTGCTTGGGACTCTCTGTGCCTCCTGAACTGTGTGACTTTTTCCTTCACCGGGTTAGGGAAGTTTCCTGCCACTATTTCTTGAAATACGTTCTCTTTCCTTCCTCATTTTCTTCCCCTTCTGTCCTTCTATGATGTGAATATTATTATGTTTCCATGTTGTCCCATAGCTCCATTAAGCTGTCCTACTGTGGTGAGTGTGTGTGGGTTTTTTGTTTGTTTGTTTTTTCTTTTTGGTTCTTTGATTGAGTGATTTTTCTCTACTTTGTCTTCTAATTCTCTGATATGATCCTCAGCTTCCTCTAATCTGCTGTGTATCCCTTCCACTGTGTTCTTTATTAGTGATATGTCATACTATGTCATTCTTCATGGTTACTATTTGTTTTATCATGCTGTTGAGCATCTTTGCCATCATTATTCTGAATTCTATGTCTGATAAATTTCTTATATGCATTTCATTTAGCTCATCTTCTGGAGAAGTCTCTTGTTCTTTCATTTGGGGCTTGTTTTTTGTTTGTTTGTTTGCTTTCTGTCTCCCCATTTTGGCTGCCTGTTTCAGTTTGTGTCTATGTATTGGGTAGAACTTCTATATTTCCCACTCTCTAGTGCAGGACAGTGTCAGGTGCTGTTTCTGACTGGCCCTGAGTACCCTGTTTGATGCTATCAGCAATTCACAGCTTGTGGCTTTCTCTCCTGGGGTTGGGTGCCTTTGGTTAGGACCAAGATGTGCACCAGGGTCTGCTTTAACTAGCACCAGGCCCAGGATTAGATCAGGTGAAGACTCAAAGCCTCCAGAACCCACCTCTGCCTACAGTTCCATTGACACTCAGACTTGATTAGCCTCAGGCTATTGATGACAGGGTTGGGTGAGAAGTCTTCCAATAGGGTGGGGAAACTGCCTTCCCCCCAGGCAAAAACCACCTGGATAGCAAAGGTCCTCTGGAGGAAGATTTCCTCTGCAAGTGAGGGAATGACTCAGCACAGGAAACCAGGGTGGTTGCCCTCCGAGCTCCAACCCAGATCCCACAACCCTGGCTTCTTCTCACAGAACTCCAGTCCACTCTGCCTTCCTTCTGCCGGAGCCCAAGGTGAGCGGCACATGAAATTTTATACATTAGCCCTTTAAGAGAATTCCTGCATTTCCAGCTGTCTCTCACCAGCAGACAGCAACCCTGATGCTTTTCATAGCCAGGTGTTATGTGGGCACTTTTGTCAGTTCTGGTGCTCTTGGCTGGGGAGCCCAGCTTGGAATTTAGACCCCAGAGTTATCAGTGGGAACTCTACACAGCTAAGATATCCCTTAGAAACTTCAGCTGCTGTCTATGGAGCTCGGTCAGCCCTTTCAGGCCCCTGCACTAACTACCAGTCTCTATGTGGTCTCCACTTTGCATCCTTGGTTATCAGGGTTCTCTCCAACTAGTCTTAAGTTGATTTTTCAGGGTGGTTTTTCTGTATTTTAGCTGTATTTCCATTTTGGTCCTGAGAGAGTGTCAGTGTAGCTTCCACTTACTCCGTCATCATTTTGGAGTAAAATCTAGCATATTAAAATTTACCAAAGTCTTCATGAAAAATATGTCATTGGAAAGAACCATTCAAAGACAAGATTTTAGTTTTCCAAGATAGAGGGAATTAACATCTTTAGTAAGACATGAGATTGCAAAACACAGGATATTTTTAGAGGAGAAGGTAGGTCAGACATTGCTGCAGCATTTTATTTATTTAAGGAATTATGGGACATCAGTGCATCCACTATAAATATTTAGCAAAAGTTATATACTATGCATTAATATCTGTACTGTTTAGAATACAATGGTGAAGTAAACAGTCAGAGGGTGTGTGTGTGAAAGAGATAACAAATTTACCTTACCTAAGATACAAATAACATGTCTAGAAATTACCATAAAATCTATGGAATATATATTTTAAACTCAGTAAGGACATATATGTAATAACTTAATCAATAAAGAGAAAAAAATTATTTAAAACAACAACAACAACAAATCATTGGGGTTGGTAAAACCAGAGCAGTGATAACATATTTGATAATAGTATGGAAAATGAGTAATATGGAAAATAAATAAATAGAAACAGGATAACCAATAAATAAATATTAATAGCATGAATAACTTCAAAACCATTTGAGGAAAAAGATGGGGGTAGTAAAGAAGCATGATGAAAAAAGATCAGAAAATGAATGGAGAAAAAAGAAACAAAAAGAATATAAAATAAAACATAATATTGCAGTTATAAGTTCAAGTAGTAATAACAACTTCTACCATTATTGTTTCCCAGGAGCTACTCCAAAATACTAATTAATTCAGTATGTAGCAACCAGTATTATCAGATACTTTTTTACACATTAGGAAACTGAGGCACGGAATGGTTAGGAGATTCTCTCCAAGTGAATATTAATTTTCAGAACGATATTTAAATCCAGTCTGGAGTGAGTCTGTTTTGAAATCACTATTGCCTCTCTTTAAAAAGAGCAGCTTATGATGAAATTTAAGTAGTGCATAGACCAAATTTTGACTTTGTTGGAATTGTCAAGAATTTTGGTCTTAGTCTGAGATTAAAAGGTTGTAAATAGCAAACACTCTGAGGAGAAAGAAGTTGAAGACCACGGAGGGAAGGTCCCAAATGGTCAGTAGAGAATTACAAAGCTGAGAAAGAAGAGAATGAGATTAATTCTATTACATGAAAATGTTAAATGTTACACTGTCAAAATTAACAGGCCACAGGGAAGGAAAAAGATAGATAGATGATAGCAGATAGATAGATAGATAGATAGATAGATAGATAGATAGATAGATGACAGATAGATACTTTAAGATCTGGAGTTTGTATAGTTTGAGGAATGGAAATATTATTAACAGAAAATAAAAACCCTGTCTGCATGTGCTAAATGGAGATATGTGTATACCTGAATCTGTGTTAAATTTGGAATAATAGTTGTAAATTCAGACTTATTCTTTAGTAAATTTAACAGAATTTTAGTATCTGAAAAGGGTCACAAGTAATCATTGGTCTTCACTATATTGAGATGATATTTATTAAATGAAAGAATAGGAAAATAAAGGAATCTAAATGCAAAGAGTCTATGGATATTAAAAATTTAGGGTGAAGAGAAAGAATACGTGATAATAGGAAGACAAAGGAAATTTTAGGAAGTGTAGTTGGCAATGTTAAATATTTTAGAAGTTGAGAAAGTTCTGAATATTCATTAGGCCAGGTAAATAGGGTGATTGGCCATTTCAGAATAATGATTAGGAAAGTTAGAATGCAAAAGTTTTAAGAGTTTAGACAATGAGGAAAACTTGTATTCTTACTGGAAGTTTAGAAAGTAAATGGAAAAGTTGAGATAAAGAAAGGTTTATTGAAGAGGCATAATCATGTAGGAAGGAGTAGATTTAAGACCATCCATAAAATTAAACTATGCAAGAAATAAACTGTAGGGGGAACTTTATAAGGGAAGAATATAAAGTTTTAGTGAAATAACAAGCTATATAAGAGCGAATATAAAGATACATGTCATAACCTAATTTCATTAACTTATAGATAAAACTGTTTGAGAAAAAAGGAGATAAGATACTTTAAAAAATAAAGAGGTTTTCCTATGTCAACAGGAATACAGATAAGAACCCTATATTTTAGCAATGTTCATAAGGCCATATCACTCACTATATGAGAGGTTTGTCTAACTGAGCAGGAGGGTTAGAGGAGAGGAATCTGGGTCTTTATATATTTTGTTTAGACACTTTGATATCGAGCCTCCGAGGTTACCTCCAATGATCAACACATATTATTCACACCCTCCTACATTGTATCATGGATGGTCCATGTAGTTAATAGCCAGAAGTGGTGGTATGTCACTATGTATTAGCTTATGAATGACTATTTTCAATCTTGCATACTTTCACACACACACACACACACACACACACACACACATTCTCTCTGTCTTGGATCACTCACTGTGGGGGAAGTTGGCTGTCATGTTGTGAGCAGCTGTACAGGGTGAGGTAAGAGGCCATAGCCTTTGATCAGCAGCTAGTGTGGAATGGAGGGCTGCCCACAACCATGTAAGTGAACTTCGACAGATCATCCCACACCAGCCAAGCTTCCAACAACTGCAGCCGCAGCCAACATCTTGACCACAAGTTCATGAGAGACCCTAACAGAACCAGTTCAACTACACCACTTCCAGATTCCTGACCCTCAAAAATTACATAAGATAATAAATGTTTGTTTTCTAAGTTTTATTTTATTTTATTTTTCAGTTAAAATAATAAATTTATTTAAACAATTTGAAAAAGATCCCGAGCTCACATTTTAACATAGCAGATAAAGACAGTGCAAATAAATGTATGAAAAAATTTTCACCATAAAAAATTCTTAGGTAGATGGAATTAAGATGAAACATTATATGCGAGTTAACATTATATGCATTTCCGGGGTTACTATTTGAAAAGTTTAACCATTGTATGTCCTTGCACAGTAGCAGAAAAACTGGAATTTTTATATTCTGTGGGTTAGTGGGGAGGCAAAGGGAATGACCATTTTGGATCACAGCTCCACATATCTTAAATGTAAAACATTCATCTACACAAAGTTTGATAAGTAAAACATTTGTCTGTATAGAGAACTGAATACAAATATTCCCAGAAGATCCTATCTAATAAAGAGGGAATATGCAAATTGACCATCACACTGTCACAAAGATGGCAGCGCCCATAGCCACAAGATGGCGGTGCACAGTCCCTTCAGCCCTGCTGG
This sequence comes from Plecotus auritus, assembly GCF_963455305.1. NCBI lineage: Eukaryota > Metazoa > Chordata > Mammalia > Chiroptera > Vespertilionidae > Plecotus > Plecotus auritus. The sequence goes on along the minus strand of NC_137771.1, from coordinate 128,132,032 downwards.
ATTCCCCCAGTCCTTTCAGCCCCGCCGGTGGGGGAGGAGGGCAGCAGGCTCACCGCCCTCAGCCCCCAGCCGCCCAGGGCCAGCCCGAGGCGCAGGCAAGCCTCAGATAGCAGCTGCCCAGCCACCTACGGCCAGCCAAGGGGCAGGCAAGCCTCAGGTGGCAGCTGCCCAGCTAATGCCCGAGGCGCAGGTAAGCCTGTTTTCTAAGTTTTAGAGTAATATGTTGCACAGCAATAGATAATTAATAGAGGTATTGCAACTATCATACAGTCTTTACAAAATTTATTTCATTCCCCAAACAAGTTGAAAATAACTCATGTTGTTTAACTTGAGAATACTGGTGCTGGGAAGGACCTTAGAATTTGTCATTCATCCCTTTTATTTTGTAGGAAGTGATCTGAGATTCAATCAAGTTGAATCAGTTGCCCAAAGTCAAATAACATAACTGACAGGATTAGAATTTTACCACAGGTCTTTTGTCTTCCGGTTCAATACAAATTTACTACTCCATGCAATAATTATGAAACACATTTCATGAAGACTACTGTAATTTAAGTATCTTTAAATTATAAAATTTAAAATCTCCCTGTGGGAAATTCACCAAATAGAAAAGTAATCTTATGTTACTTTGGTGACTGAGTTTTATTTGTCTTAATACAGTTTCTATAAAGAATTTAAGACTCAATAAGGGAACTATTTGCAACAGAATAATCGTTTTCTTATACAAGTATTATATGTTTTGCTGACTCCTTAAAACCACGAGACATATCTTTGTAATTGGAAAAACTGTATGGTGTCATAGAACATTTGAAATTAAAAATAATTTTATTTTCCAGCCTTTTGTGTCCTCCAGGAAAATAGACACATTTAAAAGACTCGTGACTCACAGTAAGAAAGGCACAATTATTTCTTTAATAGTATCTAGTCAGATCTGGAAACCTTTTATGTGCTTCCTGGAAATATTAAAGAAATCATAAGGCTTTATAGTTGTTAAAGACCCTTACTGTTCTTTATCTTGCTTCAATTCCACCTTCACTTATCCAACATTACAGCAAAGCTGCACCTTTAAACATATTCCAGCCTAATAATCAGGTATCTGCTGAGAATGATGCCAAGTTGTCTAGGCATGTGTGGGCTTCCTCTAAAATATTATCTCTGTCTTATATCTTCTTAAATGATACATCTTCAAATGTGATCTGTGAGTTTCAAGTGTCTTCCCTGAGCTCATTATTATGGTAAAAAGAACAAAGACGAAAGATGGTAAGTGGGAACCTTCTGCTTGAATTTGTCACTGATAAAATCAGACAATAATAGTTTACTCTGAGAAACATTTCTTTATGTTATAAAAAAATATTTTGGCAATTGTGCTTATTGGCACATTTTTTTTAATATCATAGCAATAAGACTTACCATCAGCAAATAGATTAAAAGTAACAGAATAGCATTTTAGCCTGTTTTGTTTTGTTTTTTGTTTTTTTAGTAAAGTCAAACAATAATACACAAAACCAAAGCAAACAAATGCATAGTTTAGTGAATAATTACAGTAGACTATCGGGTAACCCATGCCAAGAATTATCATGTTGCCAGTTACCTTAGAAGCCTCACCATGTGTGTCCCATGCAAGTCACAAATCCCTTATTCCAGCCCAAAATAGCCCAGTATTTTGTTTTTTATAATAATCTTCCCCATTTTTCTTTATGATTTATCACACAAATTTGCATCTTTAAACACTTTAGTGGTATTCTTTTATTATGTTTTTATTGATTTTACAGAGAGAAGAAGGGAGAGGGAGAGAGAGTCTGAAAAATTGATGTGAGGGAGAAACATCTATTCTCTGCCTCCTGCATGCTCCCTACTGGGGATGGAGCCTGCAACCTCGGCATGTGCCCTGACCAAGAATAGAACCAGAGACCTTTTGGTGCATGGAATGGTGCTCAACCAACAGAGCCACACCAGCCAGGGCTTTGTGTTATTACTTTTAAAGGAATGTGTCTTTTAGGGATCAATTAATATACAGGTTTCCTTTCAGCCATTTAATTTCTTACAACTTATCTGTTGAGGAACCCAAGACACTTGACCTGCAGACTTTCCCATATGTGGTTCTATATGTGCCTCTGAACTCCATATTTTCTGTAAATTGGCAGCTAAACCCAGTATATTGTTTAAAGTCAGATTATATCCACATGGTAAGTCTATAGTTTTGTAAATAGAAGGCACATAATGTCTGTGTTTCACTTTTATTAATGTGAGCTATTAATTCCTTAGAATTTGCAAAATGATAATATTATAAGCAGATTTATAATTTTAACTTACTGGCTAGAATAATTTAATCATCATTTATCATTTGGCTATCCAGTGATAGCATTCATATAGAAAAATTGAATAGGCCCATAACTACTGATAGGATTGAAGCAGTAATAAAATTCCCAGCAAATGAAAACTCTGCTCTGGATAGCTTCATAGGAGAGTTTTACCAAACCTTTAAAGAAGAGCTAACACCTATACTTCTCAAACTATTCCAAAAGACCCAAATAGAAGGAACATTTCCAAGCTCTTTTTACCAGGCTCTTGTTAGCCTAATTCCTAACCAGAAAAAGACACTATAAAGAAAGAGAATTACAGGCCAATATCCCTGGTGAATATAGATGCTAAAATTCTCAAGGAAATATTAGCAAATCAGATCCAGCAATAAATGGGATTTATTCTAGGGATGCAAGACGGGTACAATATTCACAAATCAATAAATGTGATACATCATATAAACAAATTAAAATACAAAAATCACATTATCATATAGACGCAGAAAAGGCATTTAACAAAATATAACACCCATTTTTTATAAAAACGCTCAGCAAAGTGGGAATAGAGGGATCATACCTCACACAATAAAGGCCATATAGGAGAGGATCCAAGATGGTGGCGTAGGTAAACACCTAAACTGCTGCCTCGCACAACAATTTCAAAACTACAACTAAAAGACAAAACGTCTATCACCCAGAACCACGGGAAAACTGGCTGAGTGGAAGTTCTACAACTAGAAGGAAAGAGCAAACAGTATTGAGGGGTGCACAAGCGCTGAAAAGCTGAGGTACGGAGGTGCGCGAATCGGGCTGGCGACGGACGACTGGGAACGCTGCTTTTTTAAACCCGAAGGGAGACAAGCTCCTGATTACTCTGAACTCCAGTTTCTGGGGAGACATGGGGGACCCAAACTCCTACAGGGAGAAGCTGGACTGTCTCCCATCGGGTCGGAAAGTGAGTGAGGCTTGCTTGCAGGGCTGCGCACAGGAATAATTGTTTACTGTGCTGGGGCGCAGGGCACGGACACGGTCAGAGACGCAGAGCCAGCTTACTGGCAGCCATCGCTGTTTGCCACGCCCTAGCCTAGTGACGCCCTGAGACCCCGCCCCGCACAACCTACAAACCCACCCAAGCTCCAAGCAACGGCTTTAGCATATGAATGGCCTGCCCTATAGCAGCTTAACCTAGCAAACTTGCAGCCTGAGTCAGACAGCTCCAAAACCTCCAAACTCCAAGTAAAGAGGAGAAAACTGTAGTTCTCGCTGTAGCTCCTGCTGGGTGGCCTCTGACAGTAGCTGACCTGCACCCCATTGGAGATCCAGAAGCCAGTGTACCTAGAGGTCAGTGTGAGACACCAGATTTCAACTCCTCACATCCATAAGTGACACATTCAAGAGGCAGACTCAGTGAGCACCAAAGCCCCACTGAAACAAGTCCTGCACCATAAGTGTGTCTCCAGCGCAGCAGTTCTTCCATTATAGACACAGCAGGTCCTCACAGCCAATTGGCCTGGAGGTCAATTCCTCCCAGTGTACCAACAGCAATCAAGGCTTAACTACACGAAGACTTTGCACTCAGCCCACAAAGGGGTGTACCAAGAGCATCCACCTCAGGTGATTGGGGAGGCTGAGCTACTGGCCCCTATAGGTCACCTACCACACAAAGCCACTCCATCAACACAGGGAAGCAGCAAAATGCCAAGACAAAGAAATATGTCACAAATGAAAGAAGTGGAGGAAAGCAAACTACTGGACGACATAGAGTTCAGAACCACATTTATAAGGTTACTCAAGAATCTTCTAAAAAACCACCGAGAAACTTGATGAGACCTTCAAGGACCTTAATGAGAATGCCAAAAAAATGGAAAAGGACCAGTCAGAAATTAAGCATACACTGTCTGAAATAAAGAATATACAGAAACTCAACTGTAGATCAAAAGACCCCAAGAATCAAACCAAAGATCTGAAATATGAGAAAACAAAAAACACCCAACCAGAAAAACAAAAAGAAAAAAGAATCCAAAAATATGAAGATAATGTAAGGAGCCTCTGGGACAACTTTAAGGGTACCAACATCCGAATTTTTGGGGTGCCAGAAGAAGACAGAGAGCAAAATATTGAAAACCTATTAGAAGAAATAATGACTTGCCGAAACCGGTTTGGTTCAGTGGATAGAGCGTCGGCCTGCGGACTGGAGGGTCCCAGGTTCAATTTCGGTAAAGGGCATGTAACTTGGTTGCGGGCACATCCCCAGTGGGAGGTGTGCAGGAGGCAGCTGATTGATGTTTCTCTCTCATCGATGTTTCTAGCTCTCTATCCCTCTCCCTTCCTCTCTCTGTAAAATATCAATAAAATATATTTTAAAAAAAAAAAAAAAAAAGAAGAAGAAGAAATTATGACAGAAAACTTTCCCTACCTGGTGAAAGAAATAGACTTACAAGTTCAGGAAGCGCACAGGACCCCATACAAGAGGAATCCAAAGAGGACCACACCAAGACACATCATAATTAAAATGCCAAGGGCAAAAGACAAAGAGAGAATCTTGAAAGCAGCAAGAGAAAAACGGTTAGTTACCTACAAGGGAGCACCCATACGACTGTCAGCTGATTTCTCGGCAGAAACTATGCAGGCCAGAAGGGAGTGGCAAGAAATATTCAAAGTGATGAACAGCAAGAACCTACAACCAAGATTACTCTACCCAGCAAAGCTATCATTCAGAATTGAAGGTCAGATAAAGAGCTTCACAGACAAGAAAAAGCTAAAGGAGTTCATCACCACCAAACCAGGATTACATGAAATGCTGAAGGGTATTCTTTAAGAAGAGGAAGGAGAAGAAAAAGGTAAAGATAAAAATTATGAACAACAAAATGACATCAAATACAAACCTACCAACAAGGGAATCTAAAAATCAAGTGAATAAAAAATCTGAAGAACAGAATGGACTGGTGAATATAATAGAATCAGGGACATAGAAAGGGAGTGAGTGGGAGAAACCAAGATGGCGGCATAGGTAAACGCCTAAACTGCTGCCTTGCACAACAATTTCAAAACTACAACTAAAAGACAGAACGGACACCATCCAGAACCACAGGAAAGCTGGCTGAGTGAAAATTCTACAACTAGAAGGAAAGAGAAAAGCTCACAGAGAATTGGAGGTACGGCAAAGGGGCTTTGTGCGCGCAGAGAGGAAGGGCGGCTGAGAGCCTGGCTGACTTTCTCTGGCGGAAGGGGGAAGGAAGCCTCCGACCGCACTGAACCCCAGTTCTGACTGCACTGAACCCCAGTTCCGGGCGAACCCCTGGGGACCCACGCTCTTACGGGGGGAGTCTGGACTCTCGGGCGGAGACTCGAGCTGAGAAAGGCAGAAGTCTGAAGGCGCACGCGGGCCAGTGTGCACAAAGGCTGCGGAGGTTGCCACAGGCTTTCCCTAGTGGAAGGGAGTCAGAGGATCCTGACTGCACTGAGCCCCAGTTCTGACTGCAGTGAACCCAGGTTCCAGGTGAGCCCCTGGGGACCCACGCTCTTGTGGGGGGAGTCTGGACTCTCAGGCGGAGACTCGGGAGCCGGGGAAGGCGGAGGACTGAAAGTGCGCACGCGTGCGCGTGCCAGTGCGCACAAAGGCTGCGGAAGTTGCCACAGGCTTTCCCTAGTGGAAGGGAGTCAGAGGATTCTGACTGCACTGAGCCCCAGTTCTGACTGCAGTGAACCCCAGTTCCAAGCGAGCCCCCGGGGACCCACGCTCTTGTGGGGGGAGTCTGGACTCTCGGGCGGAGACTCGGGAGCCGGGGAAGGCGGAGGACTGAAAGTGCGCACACGTGCGTGTGCCAGTGCGCACAAAGGCTGCGGAGGTTGCCACAGGCTTTCCCTAGTGGAAGGGAGTCAGAGGCTCCTGACGGCACTGAGCCCCAGTTCTGACTGCAGTGAACCCCAGTTCCAGGCGAGCCCCTGGGGACCCACGCTCTTGTGGGGGGAGTCTGGACTCTCAGGCGGAGACTCGAGCTGGGGAAGGCGGAGGACTGAAAGCGCACATGCGCGCAAGGGCAAGGCTGACAGGAAGCCAAGACTGAGACTCCACCCCATCCAAGCTCAGCACAGAGGCTATTGCAATTTGGCAAGTCTAATCCTATAAGGCTGTCTCCAGCACCGAACTTCTCCCAGCATAGACACTGCTGATCCTTACAGCCAACTGGCCCGGAGGTCAATTCTTCCCAGTGATACCAACAACAATAAAGACTTAATTACAACAAGGCTGTACACACAGTCCACAAAGGGGTGCACCAAGAGTGTCCACCTCAGGTTAACTGGGGAAGCAGACCCACTGGGCCATATTGGAAACCTAGCACAAATATCTACCTTACCAACTCAGGGGATCAGTGAAAATGCGGGGTCAAAGAATCAGATCACAAACGAAAGAAATGGAGGAAAACAAACGACTGATATAGAATTCAAAACCACGGTTATAAGACTTTTTAAGAATATCCTAGAAAAGGCCGATAAATATAACGAGACCCTCGAAGATATGAAAAAGGACCAACTAGAAATTAAACATACACTGACTGAAATAAAAAATATTATACAGAGACCCAGAAACAGAATAGAGGAACACAAGAATCAAGTCAAAGAATTGAAATACAAAGAAGCAAAAAACACTCAACCGAAAAAGCAAAAAGCAAAAAAAAAAATCCAAAAAGTTGAAGATAATGTAAGAAGACTCTGGGACAACTTCAAGCGTACCAACATCAGAATTATGGGGGTGCCAGAAGAAGAGAGAGAGCAAGATACTGAAAACCTATTTGAAGAAATAATGACCGAAAACTTCCCCCACCTGGTGAAAGAAATAGACTTACAAGTCCAGGAAGCCCACAGAACCCCAAACAAAAGGAATCCAAAGAGGACCACACCAAGACACATCATAATTAAAATGCCAAGAGCAAAAGACAAAGAGAGAATATTAAAAGCAGCAAGAGAAAAACAGTTAATTACCTACAAGGGAGCACCCATACGACTGTCAGCTGACTTCTCAACAGAAACTATGCAGGCCAGACGGGAGTGGCAAGAAATTTTCAATGTGATGAATAGCAAGAACCTACAACCAAGATTACTCTACCCAGCAAAGCTATCATTCAGAATTGAAGGGCAGATAAAGAGCTTCACAGATAAGAAAAAGCTGAAGGAGTTCATCACCACCAAACCAGTATTATATGAAATGCTGAAAGGTATTCTTAAAGAAGAGGAAGAAGAAAAAAGTAAAGAGAAAAATTATGAACAACAAATACATATCTATCAACAAGCGAACCTAAAAATCAAGTGAATTAAAAACCTGATGAACAGAATAATCTGGTGAATATAATAGAATCAGGGGCATAGAAAGGGAGTGGACTGATAATTCTCAGGGGGAAAGGGGTATGGGGGGTTCATGAAGAAAATTGACAAAAATCATACACCTATGGATGAGGACATTGGGGGGGAGGTAAGGGCAGAAGGTGGGGTGGGAAATGGGTGGAGGGGAGCTATGGGGGGAAAAAGGAGAAATAATTGTAATAATCTGAATAAAGATTTATTTTAAAAAAATAAAAAGAAAAAAAAGAAAAAAGAAAAAGAAAAAAAAAAAAGAAAGGGAGTGAGTGGACTGACAATTCTCAGGGGTAGGGGGTGTGAGGGGTTTAGGAAGAGATTGGACAAAAATCTTACACCTATGGATGAAGACAGTGACGGGGGTAAGGGCATGGGGTGGGGTGGGGAATCAGGTGGAGGGGAGCTATGGGGGAAAAAAAAAAAGGAACACCTGTAATAATCTGAACAATAAAGATTTATTTAAAAAAATAAAAATAAAGGCCATATATGACAAACCTACATCCAGTAATGGGCAAAACTAAAACCATTTCCCCTAATAAGAGGAACAAGACAGGAATGTCCACTTCCACCCCTCTCATTCAATATAGTGCTGGAAGTACTAGCCTCAGCAATCAGAAAAGAAGAAACAATAAAAGGCATCCAAGTTGGAAAGGGGCAAGTAATCTTCTCATTATTCAGTTTCCCATCCTGCTGACGATGCCAAGTGTCAGAGACATAGGTAAATTCTCTGCGACGGGGCAGATGGAGAAGCCATGAGAAGTTGTGGGCATGTAAGAATGAGTCTTTATTGCAGAAGCCAGTGGCACAACAGTCCTATACAGGCAAAACAGCCAAGTCCATACAGGCAGGCAGCCATACTCCAGCTGGTAAATACATATGTTTTCTACAAAGCAGCATTAGTCTCTGCACCCACTGCTATTATCTGAGCAGGTGCACGCTCCCTCTAAGCTCACTGTCTTACATAGTAGTGGCACCTGAGCTCTCCCTTAGAGCTACAACGTCAGCAGCTTCTTCAGCCTCTCTGGCTCGGTAGCTTCTCCTGTCTCCCCTGCCCAGCACACTGGCTGGTCTCTGTGGCCTCACATAGTAACTACCTCTGAACTTCACTCTCCCAGCACACTGGCTGGTTAACATGGTAGCTATATCAGAGCTCTCTGTGAGTTCTTGGCCTTACATCATAGCAGTGCCACCTCTCAGCTGCGTCTGAGCTCTCTAGCCGCCCCTGCACATATAGGAGCTACATTCTCTGTGCCTATTGCCTCTCTTCCCTAAGCCCTCTCTAGCCTCTGCTCTGCTCAGATCTCTCTCTAGCTGGTCAGTGACAGCTTATATACATACTCAAACAAGCTCTAACAAAAGAGGCACTTTGCCATCAGCATTTGCTACAGAAAAGCATGTCTGCACTCAGAGGCGATAAGGGTTCCCAGGATCAGAGTCTGATAATGATACTCAGGCTCAGGGCAGCCTTGATCAGCTGGTGCTCTCTAAACAGGGTTCCCACAGTTTATTATTAATTTTTCTTGTTTTTTGAGGTAGCCCTGTAGTGCCATGCACTTACCTCTCAGGACTTCTTTCACTATGTACCATAGATTTCGGGTTATTGTGTGCTCATTTTCATTTGTTTCCAGGAAGGTTTTGATTTCTTTCTTATTCTTTAAGTTGTAAGGTTAGATAGTTTATTAGAATTTTTCTATATTTTTTGAGGTAGGCCTGTAGTGCTATGAACTTCCTTCTCAGGACTACTTTCACTGTGTCCCATAGGTTTTGGATTGTTCTGTGCTCATTTTCATTTGTTTCCAGAAAAGTGTTTCTGTAGTGAAGTGAGTATTGAGTATTAGAGTATGGGGAGATGAGAATATGGGATGTATCTGGAACTATATACATTGTAAGAAATTTGGCTTCTACTTTGAATGAGTAACCCAGTAGGGTTTTGTTTGAGAAGTTGCATATTTTTATTTCTTTTTTAAATGTATCACTCTGGCTGTTTGTCTAGAGAATAAAAATCTAACAAGGTAAAGGACAAGAACAAAATTAGAGAGACCTATTCAATGGAATTAAAAACCATGGAGATCTACAGTAGTTAACAATCAGAAATATGAGTAGAAAATGACATGTGATACTGAGAGAGGAAACTCTCAGTGTAGTATAAGGAAAGTCAGAATATACTTTGGAAGCCATTGTATACAGACAGATATATAAGGAAAGTTTCTGTGAAGAGAATTATACAGTTTATTTGGGGGGGGGGGGGCGTGGAGATGAAAAAGAAAGAGGGGGCCAGAGAGAGACAGAAGAAAAGGGAGGGAGCAAAGGAGGAAGAAATGGAAAGAAAAAAATATATATTGCTGGAAGCTATGTTCTTGACCAGACAAAGGGGAATGGGATTAGAGGGTCTGAATAAGGGTAGAGTATGGGTCAGCAAATTATAGCTCTTAGGCCAAATCTAGCTCACCACTTGCTTTTGTAAATAAAGTTTATTGGAACATAGCTATACCTATATGTTAGTGTATTTCTATTTTCTTGGTTCAATGGCAGAGTTGAATAGTTGCAGCAGAGTCCACATGGCCTACAGTGTCTTAAATATTTACTGTCTGGCTCTTCACAGAAAAAAATTTCTGACCACTAGTGTATAGGACAAGTGGAGGTCTTATCTTTGGCTAGGACCATGGAGAATTCATTCAGGGTCAGGAACAAAAACAGAGTATATGACACATATGGAATAGCTTTATACATGGATTGGTAGATATTTGTGAAAGCTTTCTTCTATTTTTATCTGTTATCTTAATGAAGTAAAAATCAAGGCATCTTCAAAGTGTGAGATTGAAAGGAAGATTCTGTGGAGCTATGAAGAGAGAGGAAAATATAGTTTGGTCATATAGAAGTGCTAACAAGCCACTTAACGTTAGTGATCATGAGTCTAAAATATAGGCAGTCAGCATGGTTGTGTATATTTCTCTGGCCCCAATAAGCTGCATGGATACCAGTTGTGTTAGTTTAGATTCCCTTGGGAATCAAATATCAAGACAGGATTAGATATGCAAGAGATTAGAGGAAATATCTGTTAGAGGAAAACAAGGGAGTTTTCAGACAATGATACAGATCAGTCCCTGTGAATGAATGAGGGGAAGAAAGGGCGTGGGATAAGAAGGTTCTCAGACTGCAGTGCCCTTCAGAAATGTTTTGGACAGGATGAAACTCATTCATCAGAAGCCCTGCATTAGTGTTGCCACTATTCTCAGCATTGACTGAGAACAACTTGTGGAAATCTTGTTCTTGCTGCAAACTCAGTGATAGATGTGCAAATTACAACAGGTAGTGTCATCAGTAAATTATCTCCCTGCAGCAGGATATCTGATTGGTAGGCAGGGGCTGACAATAAAATTTAACCAGAAGTTGATTCTTACCAGAGGAATGAGGTAAAGTTTGGGACAAGAAAATAATAAGGGAAATTACTATAGTGCAGAAACATGAAACAGAAAGGGGAGAAAGGTCTTCAGTTGAGAGAGGAATACTAAAAATTATTTGGCGGGCAGGGGTAATAGGTTGTAATTTTAGGTGGTGTCAAGGAAATATTAGGGCGACTGAGGAAAGAAATTGGAAAGACAGGAAGGTGGTGAGAGAAGGAAACATTTATATTGAAGTTACAGTGTTTGGGAATGGCAAGGTCCAGTCTTGTAAGAGAATGGTTGAGATAAATCAGATATGAAAATTTTTAAAGCAAGAGGATGCATAACCAGAGATAAGTAGATAACTTCCACAGGATGGCATGGGAAGCAGAATAAAGACCTGATCATCAAAGTGAGGGCTTCATTTGGGAGGAAGAATAAACTGGAAGCATGATGGTGCAATACCTACGTACCATTAGGCCAAACAGTCCGAGAGAGGGAAGAGAAAACAATAATAACTTGGGAGGGTTCTAAGGTATATATTTATGAAAGATCCAGTGTCAGTTAGAGTCAGAACTGAAGAGAATGTTTAAAAATACAGTTTTATTTTTAAAATATAAAATTGATACTGAATTTTTGGACTGGAACCTGGATTCTTTGTCCACCAGAGTCAAAGAATGAATCCATGGACAGAGGGTAGTATAGCAAAGGTGGAGATTTATTGAAGAACAAGTACAGACTCCGACGTGGGGAGAGGGAAAGAGTCCCACAGAATGGATTCCCACGTGGGGAAGGGGAAAGGGTCGCGCTGATTTCCTGTTTCCATGGTTAAAAAAGGCTGTAGTTCCTGTGTCCTGATATCCCCACTGATAGGTCAATATTCCCTTTGGAATTGGTTATTATAGTGACTCCTGAAGCCCTCCTCCCTCATTGTCCTCCTATTCCTTCTGGGCTTTCTTCCTTCTTCTTTATTTTGTAAATATAGTCCTTTTTGGCTACTTCCAGTTCCCTTGTCTTATGGAAATATACCTGTTCCTGCTTCCTTGTCTTATGGAAATGTAACTTCTCCCCCTCTGTAGCCCTATGTTTTTTCCATGAACCCCAATTCTAAAAATTCCCTAAACCTGCCTATGTTCCCCTAAAATTCCTGTTTCAAAATAAAATAGGATTTCTCTCTAGTCCACATTTTCCTGGCAGTGCCCTGGATCTGATCTTTTCATCATCTGCCATCTCAAGAGGCTGAAAAGTTTCAAAAGTCCTGGCACTTTTTAAAAACAGTTTTCCTTAAGTTTATTATTTTCCTTTCACATTTTTGTTATATGCAGCAAGAACAAAAGTAGTACCTTCAACACTTTGCTTGGAAATCTCTTTACCAAGATCACCCTATTTATTAAGCACATTTTAGTTTTGCTACATTCTGCCAGTACATAAGGAAGACTCTTCCTTTCTCCAGTTTTCAATGTCATGTTTCCCACTTCTTTATGAGACCCCATCAGCAGCATCCTCATAGTTAAGAATTCTACTTACAGTCCATGCAAGGCAACTGAGGTGTTCTCTATCATGTTCTTCACCATCATTCCCACCTCTAACCACTGCCTAGTTCCAAATCTACCTTCACATTTTTAAGTATCTGAAAGGGCAGCTCCCTACTTCCAGGTACCAAAACCAGGTACTTGGTTACAAGTGAGAGACAAATGTTGATACTCCAGATGGAAAACACAGTCCTTCTGAAGCCAAATCTCAAAAGTAACATCCCATTAATTTTACTTATACTGTCTTCTATTTGTTGGAAACAAATCACTAGATCCAGCCTATACTGAAGAGAATTTACAAAGCCATAGGTATCAGGAGGTGCATCATTGAGGGCCATCTTGGAGAGCCTACCACATTATGCACATTCATAATTGAAAAAACTATCAACTTTCAGTTAGTGGTTAATTAAAACAGATACATATTTTTTCATCATCAAAACTCAGGGGCCTAGCGGTATTAAAAACCTCTAGACTACTAAAAACTTTTGTTCCTACCATATTGATAAAGAATTATTTAGAGAAATTGGGGAAGTTTGACAAATATTAGCTTCATTCACCACACAGACTAGTTTATGAGGCTCAAATACACATCTATAATAATAAAAGGGTAATATGCAAATTAGACCAGACGTCATTCGGGACGTCCTTCTGAATGAAGCTGGAACTGGACGGAAGCCCAGGTCCCAGGTGCCTGCGGGCGGCTGGAGGGAAGGCAGCCCGGGACCCGGGTGCCAGAGGGAAACCAGAACCGGCAGCTGGGGGAAGGAAAGCCTATTCTTGCATGAATTTCATGCATCGGGCCTCAAGTCCTATCTAATAAAAGAGTAATATGCAAATTGATCGTACCTCCACTACACCCACAAGCCATGTCCACCAGCCAATCAAGAGCAAGTATGCAAATTAACCCAACCAAGATGGCTGTGGCCATGGAGAGAGCAGGAGGCTTGGATTTCCCCGGCAATGGAGGAAGCCAAGCTTTCCACCTGCCCTGGCCTTCCTTGGCCTCTGCTTAAGGCTACAAAATTTCAATTATAGAAAATAAATAAATCCCAACAAAAATGGCGGCAGCCACAGAGCTGGAGAGAGCAGGAGGCTTGAGTTGCCCTGGTGATGGAGGAAGCCAAGTTTCCGCAGCCCTGACCTGCCTTGGCCTCCACTTAAGGCTACAAAGTTTCAATTATAGAAGATAAATAAATCCCAACAAAGATGGCTGCGGCCACAAAGCGAGCAGGAGGCTTAGCTCCACTCAAGGCTATGAAGTTTCAATTATAGAAGATAAATAAATCCCAGATACCAGGGCCTCTGCTTGGATGGCCGGGGGGCGTGGCTGGCCTGCAAACCACCACAGGCCCCTCACCCAGGCCACACAATGCCCCAAGGGAACCCCCACCCTGATCCAGGACACCCTTCAGGGCAAACCAGCCAGCCCCCACCCATGCACCAGGCCTCTATCCTATCTAATAAAGAATAATATGCAAATTGACCATCACTCCAGTACACAAGATGGCTGCCCCAATGTGGTCAAAGATGACTGACCCCATGTGGACACAAGATGGCCACCACAAGATGGCCAGCAGGGGATGGCAGTTGGGAGGGACCAGGTCTGCAAGGGAGGGCAGTTGTGGGCAATCAAGCCTGCAGGGGAGGGCAGTTAGGGGTGACCAGGCTGGCAGAGGAGAGAAGTTGGGGGCGACCGGGCCGGCAGGGAAGGGCAGTTGTGGGGGACCCAAGCCTGCAGGGGAGAGCAGTTGGGGGACTAGGCCTTCAGGGGAGGGCAGTTAGGGGCAAACAGGCTGGCAGGGGAGCAGTTAGGCATCAATCAGGCTGGCAGGGAAGTGGTTAGGGGCAGGCAGGCGAGCAGTTGGGAGCCAGCAGTCCTGGATTGTGAGAGGGATGTCCAACTGCCTGTTTAGGCCCGGTCCCGGTAGGATCGGGCTTAAACATGCAGTTGGACATCCCTCGAGGGGTCCCAGATCGGAGAGGGTGCAGGCTGGGCTGAGGGACACACACCCCTGTGCACGAATTTCGTGCACCGAGCCTCTAGTTCTTATATAAAAGAATGTACTTTGTTTATATATTTGTAGAGCACCATCTAGCCCCTCACAAATAAATTTTTTTCTCACAAAATAACTAAGAGCTGCAAACTAGGAAGCAAATAAGCCATTTCAAAATATAAGATTTTAAATAACTGTTAATTATCTGTTAGTTATCTATATTTAGTCATTTATATAGTGTTGTTCTTTTCATTGTATTTCACATTTATATATATATATATATATATATATCATCTATACTTATATCTATAGTATTGTTAAATATACTACAAGCAAAGGAGTGAGTTTATTTTTTTTAAGGCATGAGTTTAAACTGAAAGTTTTTGTATAAGGTTGTGTTAATGTATAATTTTAAACTTAATGGTAACAGATGACTAAGCCCTCCTATTTTCACTTTCACTTTTTTCTGGGAAAACTTAAATATGCAGTTATTAACTACCACTGTTTATGCTAAAAGTTAATGTCTTTCACTTCTTTCATCATTACAATGATGAAAGTTAAGAAAAATACAAAAATTATTTTCATTTTTATCTTTTCTAAGTTGCTTTATAGTACTTCCAACTTAAAAAAAAAAAAACTATTGTATTTTTTTTTCATCTTGGCATCTCCTTCATTTCAAATATTCAAATCATTTTTTTTCTATAGCACTTCTCATTAAAGAACTATTATTTACTGAGAGGCTAATGTGACATGTGGACATAGTTGTAGGTGGTGGAAAGTAGCAATTATATATGTTTCAGACGGGTTGCATATATACATATAATTTTCTTTATTTATTACTTGTTGATTATGTGTAAAAGGCAGCAGGAAAAGAGGAAGACCCACTATGAGATAGATTGTCTCCATATAGAAGACATCAGTCTCCAGCAGCTGAGCAGGGCTGTTGAGGACAGGACAGTGTGGACATTGCACATTCATAGTCCCCAAGAGTTAGAGTCATCTCAGCAGCATTTAACACACACAACTGTTGCTATCCACAATTTGCATAAAAGGAAACTGAGACTTAATTATTTCCTCATTCAGGCAGCAAATCATTTTTGGGATTAAAAACCCTTTTATTATGGACTCCCCCGCTCCTTTCTCCAAATTCTATGTTCACAGCCAGGAATAAGTACTGACACCAGATGATAATAATGTAAGGCCCTTCCATCAAGTAGCTCACTGAGCTTTCACGATACATATTTATTTTTATATTTTTACATTATAAATTGATGAGTAATTCTCTGAAACCAAAGTATAAATATTTTGTGTGGAAGTACTAAACACATGTTTGTATCTTCTAAAATATCGGTCATGTAATATAATCTTTAATAAATGTAATTGTTTTTTCATTGCTATTAAAGTAAATGATAGAAATACAATCCTAACAAACTAGAAATAAGATAGTTTCACATATATCTTCCATCTAAAGTCATTTGTTGAGCAAGTGGAAACAAGATACAGATTACTTTCTCCACATGAAGCTGTAGAAAGTTAAGCATTTTTTTAAAAAAATCTATGCTTTATGGCAAGTATTATTTTTCAAGGTAACTTTTAATTCAGCCATGCAATAATCTAATTTGTAGAGATTTTTTTAGGTGAATCATTATGCAGAACTCCACTGCAAAATGTATCCATCTTGCTTTGCTGTGCAAGAGCAAGCCATTTTAAAGAAACATTTCCATTAGAGATAAAAAGCAAACCTTGCTCTGAAAATATTACCTTGCATTTAACTTTGGAATTTGTAACCCTCTTAAAAGAGTTCTTTGTTGCCTGATTTGGGAGTAGGCTGGTTGCTGTATACATTTCTATACTTAACATTTGTTATCAACTTAGTTTGACAGCTTAAATCTAACATAATGATGTGGAAATATAAACAATGTTAAATGCACGTTTGCATTCCAATAGATTTTTCCTCCCAGATCTTACCATTCAAACCATTTATTCACAAAGAATGTAGAATTTGAGAAGAGTTTTGAAAAAAATTCTATGAAGTCATTTTATATATGTAGTAGTCTGATTTGACACACTATTTAGGTTACCCTAAGCTTAAACCAACTTAGATATGGGTTTTGACCTGAAATGACCTCCTTGGCTTTGCAAAGGATTGTTTCAATAAACAGATGGATCATTTTCCAAATAGAATTTTTTAAAAATTAAAAAGTTATGAAGATCCACATGATTTCTGTTCCTGAAAACAGCAAATTCAAAAGCGTAAAGCTTCAAACCATTGGGGAAATGAAATTCATGTTAAAGCAGCTTATTATAGTCTTTCTTTTATTTTCTGTGATGTATTTTTGTAATCCATTAGAATGAATATTCACAAATCTCCAAGTATAGATCTCTTGCATACATTTCATGTATTGCATCTAGTGTTTCTTACTGACAGTCTTTCTGGCACTAGGAAGTTGTGTTTATTATATTTGTGGAAAGTGTTATGTAGCATAATTTTCTGGATCTCTTTGTATAAAGGTCTTAAGAAAAGACAGAAACTAAAAAAGTATAAGAATTACATCTGGCAGTTTTTCTGTTATGGATACAAAATTAAAGGTTTAATAACTTACAACTTTATTGTCTAAATATGTGTATTAAGAGAAGAGGAAAACCCAATAGGGAGAAAAATCTAGATTTAGCAATAAAAGGAAATTTCAGAACGCAATTATCATAAATTCAGATTTTATTATAGAATTTATTTCAGTAGCACTCTCCTGGTGCATCTAAAATATGTGTTGATTTGTACATTTTCAAAAGCATTTATTATTTAAATCACACAATAGAGATGTTATTATCTTAATGCATATTTGCTTAGAGATTCAATGACAAACTTCTCACTTTCACACATAGAAAGTTTTTATCAAGCAACTCAACTGGTAAAAGAAAATGTATGCCTGAAACTCTTTGCAGAATTACTTTTTAGAAATCTGATGCAATCCATTGTTAGATTCAGAACATCAATGCCAATGGCTTACTATTATGTGTGACTTCTTCTAGAAATTACAAGGGCAAACTATTATTTCATTTAGTGATCTTGGGAATTATAAAGAGTAAGAATTTTTATGGCATATATGAGTTTAAAAGCAGCCTTTGCTCTTTGACTAGAATCAAAGTATTTACCTTTCTGCACCCCAGCTTCTTATCTCAATTTTTCATTTTTAAAAGAATAAAAATGTTAGAATGCTGTAAATATCAAATTGATATGTGTATGAGATATATATGGGTATAGAATATTACCTGGCATACTTTAGCTGCTCAAAATATTGTTGCATAAACAAATGAATAAATAAATAAATGTGTCTGTGTATGTGTGCATTTACATATATGGCTGGGCCTATGTGTATGTGTGTCTGGTACTTGCATAAAAGAAGTACTTAATAAGTGGTAACTATCATCCTTTTGTGTAATTCGGGAAATAATGTAAAGATGAGTCCAAAGTAGTTCAAGATCTCAGTGTTGTGAATGTTGCCTGCCTGGAGTGTTACTACACAGAGCTAATGAGAAGGGGAGATGTCTGTGCTACAGTCCCTTTGTTTACTCCTTTGGTCGCAGATATGAATAAAGAACTGAAAGCAAAACTAGGCCTTTATTCACTTTTCCACCACAATGATCATGACTATGTCCTGAAAACTTGGGCCTTGATGGGACTTCCCATTCCTAGTCCCATTCAGAGGATAGAGGCATGTGCAACATTTGCTCAGAGACTGCAAGCAGGTTGATAGCACTCTACCCTCCTGTTTCAGAAAGTAAAATGCTAAAGGCTGCCCATGTGGGACAACCATATGAACCCATCTAGAGCATCTCCTGTGGAAAAAGCAGATCTGTCCTTGCAGAATTGAGCCAAGCTGTCCTTCAATGTGGGCATCTGGTGGAAGTTCATAAAAGCTGTTAGAAAACAGCATTCTGATTGGCATTCTCACATAAATGGTTGATTCTGCATGTTTTTATTCTAGCTAAATTCCAGTTTTAATTTGTATTTTTCACTCTTTGCTTGCATTGGCATCAGAAGTATGAGAAGAAAAAAATCATTCAAAAATATACCCATTCATTTGATATGCATAGATAAGTGAATAAGAGCCTATGGGATATGTAAACAATGGATGTTTATACAACCTAGAACTATTCATTAGTTTTAGGGTTGCTTTTTCAACTTAAAGATATAGGCAATGGCTCACAAGTATTTATGTCTCTAAGTTGAGGTGGATGAAATCTCCAAATTTGGGGACACAAAGATGAACAAGACTATGTCTAGGTGCTTCAATGCTTCACTTTACAGAGAAAATAGACTCACAAATAACAACCAAAAGCAGAGATAAAGAAATACAGAAATATAAATAGTGCAAAGTAGATGAATGGATAAAGGGGAAAAGAGACTATAAAATCCTGACTTCTCCAAGCAGAACCATTCTTCCTAGAAGTATGAGGATACTGATGGAAGAAGTGGCATCTAAGCTGGTATTCAATGCTCAACAGGAAATTGAGAGAAAATCCATAATAAAGATATCTCCAGGATGGTGCTGGTGGTGTATGAGAACATTCAGTTTATGCGATAGTTCTGCCAAAGCTTATGAGGAAGCCAAATGAGGGAAAAGGTCAAGGAGTGAGCTGGACTGTGAGGAGCCTTTTGGGCCATTCTAAAGTGTCTGGAATGTTTCTTGTAAGCAATTAGAGAGATATAGAAATTTAAAGGGAAGTATCACATAATTGAATGCTTTATGTTGAGAAAGATGACTCTGATGCATGCTATCAGGAGCTAGGAATTGCAGTTAACCATTGAAATGGCAAAATCAAAACTAAAACCTAGCATAATTTTAGGGTGTTCTATGTCCACATCAAAGGGTAACACAACAATGAATAAGTATTAGATATATATTGTGCCAAGAGAGAAAACCATGGAAAGCTATGTGACATAAGTAATAGTTAAAGAATTGCTATGTTCATATTGGGAAAGCAACAATAAAATGAGACCTGTGTTTTTGTTTTGGAGATAAAGAAAAGGACCTTTGATTTTACCTGTTTCACAGATAAGCACTTTCATCCTTTCTAGTAAATTATTCATTTAGTTTTTAAGGCCATTCACTCTTAAAGGTTACATCTTGCATTTATTGAACTGGTATCAATAGCTGAGTTTCTCATAAGTCAATGATCATTTAGCACTTGTTGTGATATTATACTCATGAAATGATATAATTATCTGAAAAATGAATGATGACTTAACATTTTTTTAAATGTTAAATCTTCCAAAATCACATTTTGACCTGTTATCTCATTTGATCTGCACAATATTGATGTTAGGAACTTCCCCCAGTAATGCAGACACCATGAAACATAAAACTTGCTGAAGATTACAGAGGAAGACTGAGGAGAATCCTGACCTCTTATCATGTTTTGGTTGCCATCCAAAGTACTTCTTGGAGTACTCAGGAAGTCTGTTTCTAAATGCGAGCAAGTCCTTTGTGAGTCTAAATTAGAAAAAAAAATTATATTTCTGTGGTTGATTACAACTTGTTATTAATAGCAATATATTACTTCAAGTATCCACAGGTCAGTGCCCTGGCCAGTGTGACTTGGTTGGTTAGGCATCATCATATGCCTAACCAGGTAGTGGATTTGATTCCCAGACAAGGAACATGCCTGGGTTGTGGGCTAGATCCCCAGTGAAGGGTGTGCAGGGGGTAGCCGATCAATGTTTCCTTCTCACATCGATGTTTCTCTCTCTCTATCTCCCTATACCTTCCTCTCTCTATCTCTAAAAAATCTATTTAAAATATTTTTAAAAATATATTTTTATTGACTTCAGAGAGTAAGGGAGAGGGACAGAGAGATAGAAACATCAATGATGAGAGAGAATCATTGATTGGCTGCCTCCTGCAAGCCTGGTACTGGGGATTGAGCCCACAGCCTGGGCATGTGCCCTTGACCAGAATCGAACCTGGGACCCTTCAGTCTGCAGGCAAGCGCTCTATCCATTGAGCCAAATAGACTAGAGCTATTTAAAATATTTTAAAAAACAAAAACACCCATATAATAATTATGATGGCTATTTATTGTGCATCTACTATAATAAGATATTTTATATGTAGTGAGTTTCTCATTTTATGCTCACAGCAATCATGAAAGAAAGCTATTATTATCCTCATTCTATGGATGAGGAAATGGAAAGTGAAATAAGAAAGCTCCTTACAGTCACATAGTCCTTAAATAGATGGACAGAATTTTAAACCCCTATCGATCTCAATCTAAAGCCACAGCTGTGTTCATTGCCCAGCTTTTCCTCCCTGGGAGGTAGTATAATACTCCCTAATCTCCTAACCCACAGATAACACAGACTTATAATTCAATTCTAAAATTATGTAACACTTCAGCTCCAAGGCTGAATTTCACAGGAAAAATAAAGGGCTTTTTTTAGAATTAGATACATTCCCCAGGAAACTGTAGAGAACTGGATTCCAAAAAGAGAAATAAAAAGAAAGGAAGAAAGGACCTGCACTGCTACTCTAAGTAGAACAATTATTTCTATTTTTTAACAGATATTAAAGAAAATTCTCTTTAACATCTTTCCACCTTACCCTTACCAAAATATACATAACATCAGGTCAAAACTATTTCTGTGCACCAGTTCTGGGGCAATATCTAAGAAAATCTTTAATTACTTTTCTTCCCCACTGTAGGACTTTCCCACCCAGCAAACTTGCTGCTTTAGCAGTTGTCTTTGTACATTTGATAAATCCACTAGCATATGGATGCTTTTCCTCAGCAAGCAGGGAAGGGCGCAACCTCTGTGTGGGGGCTGCTCTCTGTAATTTGGGGGGGCTTAGAGAATACAGCCGTTTCTGCTCTCTATCTGAATATTTGCTTGTGAGTCTTTCTACTTTGCCTCATGAAGTCTGGACTTGAGAGTAGGATATAGGATTCAACCTATGATCACATGTGACATCAGGAAAGTCATTCTAATTTAATTTTTTTAATATATTTTTTATTGATTTTTTTTACAGAGAGGAAGGGAGAGGGATAGAGAGTTAGAAACATCGATGAGAGAGAATCATTGATCAGCTGCCTCCTGCACACCTCCTACTGGGGATGTGCCCACAACCAAGGTACATTCCCTTGACCGGAATCGAACCTGGGACCCTTCAGTCCACAGGCTGACACTCTATGCACTGAGCCAAACCAGTTAGGGCCTAATTTAATTTTTAATAGCAGGTGTGATGACACTCTTTACAGGCCCAGTTATTTTTTTAATTGAGCTCAGCTTCTAGTTTTAATAATTTATAGATGGCTCTTTATGGAATCTTAAAGTCCAACTGGGTATTCAATTTAGTAGTGATATGAGATTAGAGAAAAGAAAATCAAGATCAGAAAGTATACAAGTAAAAGTTGACTTCACCTTTTGAGTGGGAAAAATACATACAGAAAAGTTATCTAAGACATTTATTTCTGGGAAGCAAGAGTGTGTGTTCTTGATTTCCACAGTAACTCTTACTAATTTCTGCTGAATGTAGAATATAAAGATGACAGTGCAAAGACCAAAGGGTTAACTATCTGCAAGATTAAAAATGTAGACAAAATTACTGGAAAAATAACTCATGATTCTGCAATAGCTATGGGCAGAGCACCATCATCATAAGGGTGAATACTGTGTAAGAGAAGGCCATACATAGGTTCAAGGCTCCCTGAGTAAATCAGTAAATACGAGTCTTCTGAGCATATGCCAAATGTGTTCTTTCAATTCTGTTGCCTAAATCACTGTATTATAGAGATGATTCTCCACTAAACTTAATTGTAGATGCTCTATGCTTTGATTTAGATTATAATGTGTAACTTTCTCACATTATTTTATTACAAAGAGCTGTAAAACTGTTGAGAATTATAAGATCTAAAAAAGCACTCTCATTCAGCTTTCTTGGTTCAAAGATGCTTAAAGCTTAGCTGACTGAGCTTCGTAAAAAATCTGTCTTGGATCATACTGAAAGGATTATAGAGAGACTAGAGGCCCAGTGCATGAAAATCGTGCACTGGTAGGGTCCCTAGGCCTGGCTGGCAATCAGGGCCAATTTGGGTCTTCCTTCCGGCTGCCAGCTGGGGCCTTCCTTCATTCTGCACCACACCTTGGTAGTCAGCACACGTCATAGCGAACAATCAAATTCCCAGGCTCTCGGTCAAACTCCCGTGGGGACACTTTGCATATTAGCCTTTTATATATATATAGATAGATAGATAGATAGATAGATAGATAGATAGATAATCGAACTTACAATTACTTTTATTTCTCCAAAGAACTGTTTAAAAGAACTATCACTCTTATCCAATAAGAAATAAAACATTAATGGGACAGTTAAATATCACAAAGAACACATTTGTAAAAATGTTTAGTTTCTCTTCACAATCAACTTCCTCAATTAAAAGCTAAATTCTAACATGAAAAATAATGTAAAAATATATGTTTCCAATTTACTTAGAATATCTTCATAAAATTTTATAGTATCCTTTACCAATAAAAAAAAATCAAGGTTTTACTGCAGACATTAATTTTTCTTGGGGTTAAATGCATATATACACTCATCCTCATACATTAGTGCATATTAAAAACAGCCTATATGTATTAGCATATATTCTAAACAATATTTTTGGTAAAGATAAAATCTCTTCGCAATATACAAATTCTGTAACAAATTTTTGAATATTTATTTCTTCTGGCATGAAGAATAATATTTTGTTTGGATGAACAATGGAATCGCATTATAATACTGATTTGAAGGTTACCCATTTAAATGCCTACCTATCCTCAATTATCCACTAACTGATCATGTTTAATTAGATGTCAGTTGCGTTTATGAGGAAGAATGTTTCAGAGGAGAATAAACATGAAATGAAATAGAAATTTATTGAAATCAAAGTAATAAAGCTAACGAAAATTTGCAATATACACACAGAGAAAAGAAACCCTTGAGATTGTTGCTGTACCCCACAGCATGCCTGGAATGTTTAAAAGACTCAGTAAAAGTTAATTAAATTAATACTGAAAGCATTGATAAATGTTTCAAAATATATTAAAGGAAAAATATAAGTGAAATAGCCAACTATATCCACCTTACTTTCTGGCCAGATTGAAATCTAGGCTCATTCAATTTTTTAACTTTGTTATATATTTTATTTCACCCATCAGATTTAATTTTTGTTGCCAAGAGAAATGAGAGAAATTTATATACCCTTTAGAGCCATTTTAATGTTTTTAAAGAAACACTTTATTGATTTAGAGTCACTATTTGCTGTGAGAAGTCAAGAATCTGCAACATTCTTCTTGATGTGCTGCTCTGGAATCTAAAACTTCAATCCCACAGGCCTTTTTAATCACTAAAAAGTCTTCACCCCTTTTGTGTCCAACTTTTCATATTCAGCATACTGTAACGTGAGCCATACCCAAGATTCTGCCCTGGATAATTCAGTAATTCTTAACAGCTGACTTCAACTTAAAATATCAAATTTGAGGCACACGGAGGCCTTCTTTCCTTTGGGCCATTATAAAATTCCCAGTCAATGTCATTTTTTTCAGAAAGGAATAATAAAGGAAACTGCTAATTTTGTTACACTTGTATTCTTTAATAACACACTGACATCCTTATCTAATTAATATTTTATTCATAAATGTTTTAAAATTATTTAAGGGGTTATTTTGTTTGTTTTACTTGCACAAGACCAGCTACTGTAGTAGTTGAAAACTAAAAAAAATATATGCTTGTTTTATCCATACATATAAAGATTCCTTGGATAAACAGAGTACATATTTGGGCATGATATTTAAAAGATGTTTATACATGAAAGGCAGTATACATTCAACCCTGTCTGACGTGATGTTGCAATTATAGCAAGTTCATGCTTAGCTGTTTTTGCTGTAGAGAACCAGAAGGAGTGGTTGTCAAGTGAAAAGGAAAAAAAAAAAAGAATAAATTCACATCCATAATTTTTATTCAAGGTAAAATTTCCCAAATAAAAGCCAAAATATATTGATTGTATAGTGATTATTTATCTGTGTGCTTATAATGAAGAAAAATAGAGAAAGAGAAGAGGGAGAAAGAAAAATATATTTTTATTTTTCATAAATATTTAGAAGTTATCTCAGAAACACGAAGAAATTAAATTATTCTGGTTCTTATAGGAAATTTCTATTAATTTAGATTAAGTTGGTGACCTAAATTAAAATTAGTCACAATTTATAAATATTATGCTGATGTTCCAGGAGAAAGAAGCTACTGTTTCATTGATTTTAAAGAGAATGTGTTTGGAAATTCATAAAAGATACTTTTTAAAAAAGTATTTATTTATTATAAGTCAACAGGTAACTCTAAAGTTTTTGAGATGCCTGAAAACTCTGAGGTTCCTTATATAAATGCACCAATGGTTATGTATTATTTAAGTTGTTCAACAAAAGCTAAATTTCAGGTTATGGCATTTGAAAATTGATGAATTTTAAATTAATAGAATACTACAGAAATATTTTTATCCTTATTTCTTTTTATTTTATTTTATTGATTTTTTTAGAGAGAGGGAAAGGGATAGAGAGTTAGAAACATCGATGAGAGAGAAACATTATTCAACTGCCTCCTGCACACTCCCTACTGGGTATGTGCCCACAACCAAGGTACATGCCCTTGACCAGAATAGAACCTGGAACCCTTGAGTCCACAGGCCGACGCTCTATCCACTGAGCCAAACCGGTTAGGGCTTATCCTTATTTCTTAATGAACATCTATAATAACTTAGTCAGCCTGGTATACAATTTTAACATTTCCAAGAAATTTAGCAAGTAAATTAGTTTTATAAGAGTAATGTACCAACCCAAGGCTATTAGTTATCAGGAGAACTTACTAACTACTTCAAGAACAGCAGAGTAAAACAGTACTTTTCATAAAATCCACAGGATAGAGAAGTAGGAAGAAGGCATTTAAGAGTTGGAAACAGATTTGATTATTTTATAATGCTTATTTTATATTGTTTTCATTAAAACAAATATAAAAATACTGAAAACATTTTAAATTAAAAAAATAAATTTGTATTCTTCACCCTAAAATATTAACTTGTTATTTTGGTGTATTTCAACATAGCTATTACTGTACTGTAAGTATTATATCTATCTTATTCTTTTCACAATTCTACAAGTAACACATCTTATGGAATTTAAATGGTATTAAAATATATACACTTAAATTCCCTTATTGTTTTGATCCCCTACAGATTGATATATATTACACAATTTTTTACATAGACTAGGCCAGTGGTCGGCAAACTGCGGCTTGTGAGCCACATGCGGCTCACGAGCCGCGGTCTGCCGCTCTGTTGACTGAGTTTGCCGACCACTGGACTAGGCCATATGTATTTTTTAAAAAATGTATTATCATAGAATCCTATATAATAAAAACCTAATATGCAAATTGTGCCCTCTACCGGAGATCAACTGGGAGTTCGCTCTCTTGCTATGACGTGCACTGACCACCAGGGGGTGGTGCAGAACATGGCGGTTGTTGATGTGGTGCTGGCAGTGGGCAGCAGTGGAGGTGCTGCTGGTCCCAATGGGCCCCGACAAGAGAGAGACTGCAGCAGGATGGTGGAGCAGGTGAGTTGGTGGCGCCAGGCCAAAGGCAGGTGTGAGCGGGGACCTGATCACCCCTCCAATTGCCCTGCAGACTGCAACCAGCAGAGGCGGGGGGGGGGGGGGCGGGGGAGGGAGGTGCAGGGCCACCACACGGCTCCCAGGTGCTGAGAGAGCTGGGCAGGGGGCCCAACCCCAACTTACTGCCCCACAGATGGTGACCAGCAGCCTGCAGGCCCTGATCGCCCAATCGGGGCCGGGCCCCAGGCTGGGACAGGGAACTTGGGGTGGCTGGTGGCAGCCAACTTATCATGGCACCCAGGCTGGGGGCTGCGACCTCTCGCAGGCTACCTAGGAGCAGGGATGACAGGGACGAAGGTGCCATGAGAATGCGGGTTGTCTGCTGAGCTCACTCTCACTCCCCCTGCTACTCTCCCCGTGGACACCAGGACTCGTGTGCTGAGAAGTCCATGAGGAGCCCGCCCTGCACCCGCGCGGCCTTTTCCAGGTGAGCTGGGCCACAGCCTCTGGGACTGCGGGGGCCAGTTTGGGCTCCCCGTGGGTTTGCACAAGAGCCAGTCTGTGAGGCCAGCCAGGAGAGAGCGCGATGCTGCTGGGTA
Source organism: Plecotus auritus (assembly GCF_963455305.1). Lineage (NCBI taxonomy): Eukaryota > Metazoa > Chordata > Mammalia > Chiroptera > Vespertilionidae > Plecotus > Plecotus auritus. The sequence continues at coordinate 128,105,228 of NC_137771.1, read as the reverse complement.
GCCCAGAGGCCCACGCTGCTGCGCCTGGCCCACGGTATCCAGCCTTGCTCACCGCATCTCCATGTGGGGACTTGGGCGCCGTGACTCAGGTGGAGGGGGCGCGTGGGGGCCCAGGTGCTGCCCAGGGCCCAGAGGTCAGCTGGGACCTGCCCTTCCATGCCAGAGGCTCCTGCTTTGATCTCCGGCCAGGCCTAGGGACCCCACCCATGCACGATTTCATGCACTGGGCCTCTAGTCATAACTTTCTTCACACAAAAACATACAGAAAACCTTTCTCTGTCAGTACCTATAAACCTGTCTTTACCAATTTAATGATATAATATACAATATTTTGTTTGCTAATTTTATCCCAAGCAACTCATAATTTTCAAATAACTCATAACTATACTTTTAATGACTCTAATATTCTATTAAATGGCATACCACAATTTATTTCTTTACTCATTATTTTTTATTACAAATTTAGCCTTTTTCTAGGTTTATTTTTCCTCATACCCCTGCATTATTTTAATTAATGTTGTCATGGACATCTTTTACTATGTGTGGAATATTTCCTTAGCTTTAAGAGTTTCAGTTACTGGATCAAATGGCATGATCATTTTAAGACACTGATACAAGTGGATTCTCAGCTTTGTTTCCTGTATAGAGGCTGTGAGGTATCACAGAAAGACCAGACACTTGGGAGTTAGGCAAACCTGGCTTTTGATTTACAGGCCATCCTGGGTGAATTTGGACAAGTCTCCTCTTTTCCTATGTTCTTGAGTCTTAAGATGGAAATTGTAAAATAATAATAATAATAATTCTTTCTAGTGTTTTCATGAAGGTTAAATGAAAAAGCTATAACATTCAACTTTTTTTAGTCACTTATGAATTGGAAAGCAAAAAAATTATTTTCCCTCCTATTGTTATAATTATACTTTTTAGGATGAAGTTGTTTTTTTTTCTCTGTGTATGGAGAACCAAAGATGTTAAGTGACTTGCAGATTGCACTGAAAATAGGTTCTTGGAAAGTTGGACATGTGAAAACATTCTAGAACCAAGGTAGTTAGAGTAAGTTATGAAACAGGATTTGCTCCAGAAAATTTTGAAAGTACTGACTGTCGTTTTGGCAGGGAAGCCATGGGAGAAAATTATCCTCTTGTTTCATAACAGACACTAGTTCTGAGGATAAAATGGGAAAGCAAAACCTGGAATAAAGCCTGTTTCAAAGAACCATGACCCAAGTTTAATAAGTGCTCCAAAGAAGTATGCTCAGAGAAATGAAAACCAGATTATTTCAATTTATACTGTAGCTGAAACTACAGAAAATACAAAATAAATCCCTGATTCAAAATGCTAGCCACAATTTTGAACAGTGACTAGTTAACTTTTTAAAAAACTCTTAACTCCAAGTATGTTTTAGAAAATCCAGCCGGAAGTCCCCCTTAATAATCAAATCTGCATCTCCAGCCATGGATGCTAAGATTGGTCTTTAGAAATGTTTTTGAAATAAATGAGATCAGGCATTACAGCAGAGTGCAGTGCTAAAACGAAACCAGGGAAACGCATCAGTGGATGCACTTTATGTTCCTTGGGGCTTGGTCACTGTTATTTTTATTAAAGAATTTATGCGCCATTATACACCAATGTTATTTTTTCCTTAGTGAGATGCAAATAGCATATAAAGAATGTGTCAAAAGTATTAAATGTTCAAAATAAATCACTTGCTTAATTGTAAAGAATTCTAATGTCTAGCTATTATTTACACTTTTACTAAAAGTATGTTGAGAGTATTTTTAAATTAGATAAACATTATTTATTTATTTTTTAAAAAGATACTCATAGTACATATATCATAATACCATAAAAATATTCCACATATGTGCCAACAACTAGCACATCATACATATCTTGTTGGTAAATCCCAAAAATTCCCACACAACTATGAATTTTTCAATGATCACTTTAAAATAATGAAATAAAGTGTATTTTCTTGAATTAATGAGAATGTTTTGGGTTATATAAAATTGTCTAACTATTCAGCTAATACAAAAGCTAATTTAAAACAAGAAAAATTTTAGGGAGTTTTTGAAACAATAAGAATGTTTTAGAAATTCTTTTTTTCCCCTCCTAGCATTCTAATATATTTTGAATTCTGTCTTTATTTTCCACACTTACTAGTAGTTTCCTATGGGTCCTGGTTAAGAAGTAGATGGAAAGTTTTTATTTATCATTTACTAGCCAGCAGAGGGCAACAGAGCATTGTATACTAAACCCCCTCAGCCAATTGAAACATTTTATAGAGAAGGCATTTTCCTTCATAGACAAAGATACAAAATAAAATATAAAGAGACCTACTATCAACTTCACTTTAACCAAAATATGGATGTGTACGTGTTTCTTAAAATTTTATTATGTTTTTGATGATTTGCTGTAACTATTGTGAATTTACAATCCAAAATTATTCCAAGGAACATACATAAACTAAGAAATATCCTAATGGAAATGTTATCCAGTCTTTGAAGGGAATTCAAAAACTACAAATAACCAATAGTTGTGAAAAGTTTTTATCAAAAGATTCTTTTACCTATTTCATAGTGGCAGGTAACCTTTGAGCTAGCAGAATGCTTCTATTTTATTTATCATTTTTAAATAAATGGTTTCCTAGTACTTATACTAAGCTTCATGTTTTAAGCTCAGTTTATTATATTATTATACTAAATATTTTTTTAAATAATTTTATGTTAGAGTAATGAAATCTACTTCTCAAAGACTGTGAGGATTATTCATATAACATGCAATGTGAAGAATAGCTTGATAAAAAATCAAATTGAAACACAAAGTACTATTTCCCTCAACGTTAAATTTATTCAAAAGTTTGTTTTTATCGGGGGAGGGGTACTCCTTATTATGTATTAGAAAGTTAATTTATTTAATACATATCCCTAACATAAGGCCAGAGAATGTATCTCTGGTCCTCCCAGTTATCATATTTAATCCTCACAAGAATAAAGTCCCTCAAAAAGTTAGACTAGAGGTTCTCAATCTTGGTACTCTTGGTATATATTAGCCAGATTATTCTTCATTGGGGTGGCTGCCTGTATAATGTAAGATGTTTAGCAGTGTCCCTTGCCTTCATACACTAGATGCAGTAGCACCTTCTCCCTTCCTCTCCCAAGGTGTAACAACCACAGATGATGCTGGACATTGCCCAATATGCTCTGGGTCAGGGAAGAGAATGAAATGACTCCAACCAAGAACTCTGAAAGTGAGCAACCCTTCAAGCAATTGCCCATTTTTCCTTTAGGAATGGGATAATTAGATTAAATGCAAAGGCAAGAATGTCCAGATATCTGCATACAGATTTTCTTTTTATTCCTCTTCCTAGTCTAGGTAAATATTTCTCAAAATTTAATATACTATACAGAATTATAAGCACACAATCATGTTCAATGTACTTTGATAAGAGCTAAAATTAGCATAGGTTGAACAAGTCAAAAATCATTACCACCACTGAAAAGTTTACAAGACTTACAAGAAGTGGCAGTCTTAAAAGATATATTTTCACAGCACTTACTTGTTACCAGTGCTATGCAGAAATAGTAGAAATTTCTCTGAGAACATTTCACAGATACACTTGACCTATTGGGAAGGGTGGGAAATGGCAGGTATGGGAAGACTTTTCTGAGAGACTTTCATCTCATACTAAAAGGATGAATAGGAGTTACCCAGAGGAAGTCTGGGCTCTAAGGCAAATTCTTCAGTCTGTGTTCTTGTCCCTTAATAACATAGTTTACACCTGGAAAATGCATTTAATGATGTCCTAGAATGTATAAACACATTTAAGAAACATCTCTATATTCATGATCACCTTTTAAAGTATTTCTTATATGATTCTGAAACATTAAAGTGACCAGATCAGAAAAACCTATTGTAGTGGATAATCTGGTTCATTAATTAGACTTTGTAAAGTGTTCTATACATTTCTGCATGAACTGAATGAAGTTAACAAAAATTCATAATAATTTAAACAGATGCATTATCCAGATAAAAATATAACTTTTAAAGGTGATAAAATTATTATCCTCAAGAAATGATATTACATTGTCAATCTCTAAAGCATCCCATTTAAGAATTGATACCCTTTCTTTAAATTTTCTAACTTTATTGTTCATATTTCACCAGAAAAGTAATTTTAATTTAATTTTTTCAAACTCCTATTGCACAATAAGCCACATGTAAAATTTAGAGGAAGAGAAAAATATAGGTGATGTTAACTGAAATATTATTTGGATAAACCAGGATATATATCTAGGTTGGTTCCTATTTAGACTAGTGTATTTAGGTATGGTCACATTATATTCACTGCCAATAATTATGATAAACTATGAACATTATATACCCTCAACTGAAAAGAGCGATCAGTAAAATAATGGGTTGTGTTTGAGTTTATACTTTTTCCCATAGGTATTTGTTTAGGAAAAGCCTTATATCCTGATTTATTGCCCTTCCTAGAAGAGTTTACTTCTGGTGTGAAATACAAGACCTGCGAAATTCTAGCGTACTTGTGAAATACAAACATTTTTATTTATTAATCAGTTGTAATGAAAACAACCACCCAACCCCTCACCCCCGCTTGAATAAGCAAATGATGAACCCATTGGGGAAAAAGTGAAAATTTCAGGTGTTAAAAATTGTCTAATAGTTCTTCATTGTTGTCTATGATTTTTAACTTTTCTATATGTTGATTCTAAGATCATTTGAACAAATAATCTGCATGGCAACTCCAAACAGTCAAGTAACTTAAATCATGGGATATTGTATTCCTTCAATAATATATCTGGGATTAAATGAAATTTACTGACAATCTAATTGGAAAGACAACATACTGATGTGATTTTTAAAACATCTGATTCTATGCACCTTAGTGGCAACTGGAAATAATTTAAATATGTAACAATCAGAGATACATATATTTTAGTACCATCATGTTATAAAATTCTTTTCCTGTCTTTTTTTTAATTAAATCTTTATTGTTCAGATTATTACAATTGTTCCTCTTTTTTCCCCCATAGCTCCCCTCCACCCGGTTCCCACCCCACCCTCTGCCCTTACCCACCCCCCCACTGTGCTCATCCATAGGTGTACGATTTTTGTCCAGTCTCTTCCCGCACTCCCCACACCCCTTCCCCCACAGAGAATTGTCAGTCCACTCCCTTTCTATGCCCCTGATTCTATTATATTCACCAGTTTATTCTGTTCATCAGATTTTTTTATTCACTTGATTTTTAGATTTTTAGATTTTGTTGATAGATATGTATTTGTTGTTCACAATTTTTATCTTTACCTTTTTTCATCTTCTTCCTTTTCTTAAAGAATACCTTTCAGCATTTCATATAATACTGGTTTGGTGGTGATTAACTCCTTTAGCTTTTTCTTATCTGTGAAGCTCTTTATCTGCCCTTCAGTTCTGAATGATAGCTTTGCTGGATAGAGTAATCTTGGCTGTAGGTTCTTGCTATTCATCACTTTGAATATTTCTTGCCACTTCCTTCTGTTCTGCATAGTTTCTGTTGAGAAATCAGCTGACAGTCATATGGGTGCTCCCTTGTAGGTAACTAACTGTTTTTCTCTTGCTGCTTTTAATATTCTCTCTTTGTCTTTTGCTCTTGGTATTTTAATTATGATGTGTCTTGGTGTGGTCCTCTTTGGATTCCTTTTGTTTGGGGTTCTGTGCGCTTCCTGGACTTGTAAGTCTATTTCTTTCACCAGGTGGGGGAAGTTTTCGGTCATTGTTTCTTCAAATAGGTTTTCAGTATCTTGCTCTCTCTCTTCTTCTGGCACCCCCATAATTCGGATGTTGGTACGCTTGAGGTTGTCCCAGAGGCTCCTTACACTATCTTCATATTTTTGGATTCTCTTTTCTTTTTGCTTTTCCGGTTGAGTGTTTTTTGCTTCTTTGTTTTCAAAACTTTGACTTGATTCTTGCGATCCTCTAGTCTGCTGTTAGATCTCTGTATAATATTTTTTATTTCAGTCAGGGTATGCTTAATTTCTAGTTGGTCCTTTTTCATATCCTCGATGGTCTTGCTAAATTTATTGGCCTTTTCTAGAAAATTCTTGAAAAACCTTATAACTGTGGTTTTGAACTCTATATCCAGTCGTTTGCCTTCCTCCATTTCTTTCATTTGTGATCTGTTTCTTTGTCTCCGCATTTTGGCTGGTTCCCTGAGTTGATAGAGTGGCTTTGTGTGCTAGGTGTCCTATAGGGCCCAGTGGCTCAGCCTCCCCAGTTACCTGAGGTGGACACTCTTAGTGCACCCCTTTGTGGGCTGTGAGCACAGTCTTGTTGTAGTTAAGCCTTGATTGTTGTTGGTATCACTGGGAGGAATTGACCTCCAGGCCAACTGGCTGTGAGGATCAGCTGTGTCTACGCTGGGAGAACTTCTGTGCTGGAGACAGGCTTATGAGACAAGAGTTGCAAAAAGCCTCTGTGCTCAGCTTGGATGGGGCAGAGACTCAGGGTGGAGCAGACAGCATTGGTTTCCTGTCAGCCCTGCCCTAATAGGCCCCTGTGTCTCAGTGTCCCGTGGTAATCACTGCAAGCACCTCTGAGAGAAAGCTGCCCTCAAGTTCCGCCCGCTGCCAGACAGTCCAGTTTCTTCCCAAATGAGTCTGGGTTCCCAGAGTCTTGCCCGGAACTGTAGTTCAGTGCAGTCGGGAGCTTTTGTCTCCCTCCCACTTGAGAAAGCCAGCCGTGTACTCAGTTGCCCGCCCTCTTGGCGAGCGCACATGGGTACCTCTGCCTTCCGCAGTTCCTCTGAGTCTCAGTGTGCTTTTCTCTTTCCTGACAGTCCAGTTTCACCCTGTATGAGTCTGGGTCCCCAGAATCTCGCCCGGAACTGGAGTTCAGCGCAGTCTGGAGCTTTTGTCTCCCTCCCGCTTGAGAAAGGCAGCCGCTCACTCAGTTGCCAGTCCTCTCCGTGTGCACATGTATTAGTACCTCTGCCTCCTGCAGCTCCTCTGAGTCTCATTGTGCTTTTCTCTTTCCTTTTAGTCATAGAATTTCCACTCAGCCAGCCTTCCTGTGGTTCTGGATGATGTCCATTTTGTCTTTTAGTTGTAGTCTTAAAATTGTTGTGCGAGGCAGTAGGTTAGGTGTTTACCTATGCCGCCATCTTGGTTTCTCCCCTTTCCTGTCTTTTAATGATGGTGTTGAAAAAGATTTTATGACATGGGAAATTTTATAACATATTATTGAGTGAATATGTAGGTGACACTGCAGTTTTTAGAGTATCTATATATATAAAAGGCTAATATGCTAAGTGTCCGACTGTTTGACTGATAGCTATGACACACACTGACCACCAGGGGGCAGACACTCAATGCAAAGACATTGAAACATGGAACAGGCTGATGAATCTCAGAGGGAAGCGGGAATGGGGGGAGGGCGGGAAGAGATTAACCAAAGATCTTATATGCATACTAGAGTTCTGGTACACGAATTCATGCACCAGTAGGGTCCCTCAGCCTGGCCTGCGCCCTCTTGCAATCTGGGACTCTCAGGGGATGTCAGAGAGCTGGTTTTCAGCCCAATCCCCGCAGGCCACCACAAGATGGCCACGCGCACAGCGGAGGTGGGGCCTGGCAGTTGCTCCACACGGTGAGGCCTGGGGTTCCTGCACCTCCGCACAGCGTGGAAGAGGCGGTTCCCAACAGAGGAGGTGGGTCGTGGCAGGGGAGGGCAGTTGGGGATGATCAGGCCAGCAGAGGATCAGTTAGGCATCAATCTGGCTGGCAGGGGAGCGGTTAGGGGCAATCAGGCAGGCAGGCAGGTGAGTGGTTAGGAGCCAGCAGTCCCGGGCCTAAACTAGCAGTTGGACATCCACCAACCAGTCCCAGATTGGAGAGGGTACAGGCTGGGCTGAGGAACACCCCCTCCCGCATGCATAAATTTCATGCACCGGGCCACTAGTTATAAATAAAAGGTAATGTTTAGAAATATTTGAATAAATAGAATAATTGTTATGATGTTTTTGTTGATAAGGTTGTTTTACTGGCTTCAGCAAACATCTGTTTTGTTTCAAAGATACTCATATGATATATAAATGCAACAAGATATATACTGTACCAGTGAAATACTACCTTCTAGGTGTAATAAAGCAGCTTTAGATAGGAAATTGAGAAGATGAGATTAGATCAAATCAACAAAGACTTTTAGTTAGAATAATGGAATTGGATGATTTCTTTTGGAATGTGGCCAGGATACTAAAGAGGAGGTGATTAAACTCTTGGGAAAATATATAATTATCCTTGTTAAGACAGTAAGTTAACATGTCTTGTCAATTTTCAACAGCAGTTTGTTTCTCAGTGACAGTTGTAGGATATGGATTCAGTATTTATCCACAAGAATGAGCACCTCATATTTAGAATCCTGGTCCTCAGTCACACCAGGAAGCTACAAAATTCCAAAGCCCCAAGTTAGCTCTTCAAATGCTAAAGTTCATAAAATAAATAGCATAAAACTTTCAATATGATGTATAATACTATAATTTAATAAATCTTTATTATTAATGTTATTATTCTTATCATTTATGATAAAGTTGGATACTCTTTTACTAAACTAAGTAAAACAGTAAATATTTAGGCCTAATTTTTATTTACTGACCCAGAAAATAACCTTGAAATAGGAAATTCTAATATAATTTCAAGATGCTTTTCAAATCAACATAATACTTCATTTGGAACCAATTAAAATAACTGTCATAACCTGGGTAAAATACTATTCGGAATAGTATTTTACAAAGCAGCAGGTGGGACTAAACATAATAAATGTACAAAATGAGAACATAAACACCAACATATATACCTCACTCCTGCAAATATTTCTTAAAAGGATTTTCAAAAAGTAATTGAAAACCAAAAACATTAAACAGTTTTATAAAACACATCTGCAGTATTCTGTATATATAAAAGCCAAGCAACCGGAACAACAAGTCGCTCTGACATGCACTGCGGCCAGCCAACCAGCCCAATTGGGGGCCCGGCCAGCAGGCTACCCTCTGTGGACCCCACCCGGGCATGAATTCAGGCACCAGGCCTCTAGTTAAACATAACGTAAATTACAAAATTGTTTGTGTTTAAATTGTAAGCCTATAGAGTATGTCATTCACTGTGTAGCTGTTAACCATGACTTCAATTTAACAGAATTTTAATTTATGATTAGACTAGTATATACTTGGTTTCAGATATATCTAAAGGTAAACCAAAAGACAGAAAAATTCTATAGTAGGATATAAATATACATAAGCATCTTTATGTTTTCTGATATACTCTGAATATCTGAACAAACGTGTATTATATACTTATCTATGCTTTCTTATCAGAGTTAAGAGAAACATAAAACCCCTTTGAATATTTTGGACATAAATTCCATATGGAAGAAGAACAACAGATGCATATACTTCAGTCATTTTCTTATATTTACTCTGGAAAATGAAAGAAGATCTTTAAACAAATAAAACAAAACTTGCACATCAGTAGTTTTCTCTAGCTGGAGCAGAATCTGTAAAAATGACATTCTTTATTTTTTTAATCTTTATTGTTGAAAGTATTACATAGGTACCCCCTTCCCTCCATTAGCCTCTTAGAATGGCATTACTTTAATCATCAACTCCAATTTGCACCTGGCAGTCTGGTGTAGGAGTAAGATCCAGGCAGCCAAGTTTTAAATTAGTGTTCAGCCTTATATTAGCTGAATGTCCTCCATATCCTTATGCACAAAATGGAATAATAACAGTAGGTGGTCTAATAATGTGTTTCTGAGGATTTAAATGAGTTAGAATATATAAAATACTGGGAGCAATGTACCTCTAGCACCTAATGCTATGGGAATTTTGGCTGTTATTATTTTTATTCAAATAAGAACTGGAGGTAAAAAAAAACAAACATGATTCCAATATTACTGAAATTAAGTTAGAAATATCTAGAACTCACTACATAATCCTATATAATAAAGAGCTAATATGCTAATTAGACCAAACAGCAGAATGGCCGTCCGGATGACCTTCCAGATGACCATCTGGATGACCTTCTGGATGAAGCCTGGGCTGCGAGGGCCAAGCCCCTTGCATGAATTTTGTGCATCGGGCCTCTAGTATTGTAGTAATGTAATATATGTTATACTGTAACATATCTAATGATTAAAGTTTTTTTAAATATAGATAAACTTGACCAAGAATCACTGATTAACCTGCTCTGACAGAAAGAAATCTCTAAGTGATTTAGAGAACTGGCTTCTAGTTTTGAGTATAGCATTAACAAAAGGCATGTCCTAGGGAGAGTCAGTGTCTTTAGACTTCAGGTTCCTCATGTATGAAAAGTTAATCTTGAAGATGAAAATCACTTCTAATATGAACTGTATATACTTTTCATATATATATATATATGAAAGAGGAAGGGAGAGGGAGAGGGAGAGAGAGATAGAAACAGCAATGATGAGAAAGGATCATTGATTGGCTGCCTCCTGCACTCCCTCCACTGGGGATTGAGCCTGCAACTGGGGAATGTGCCCTGACTGGGAGTCAAACTGTGACCTCCTGGTTCATAGGTTGACACTCAACCACTGAGCCATGCTGGCTGGATTGAATTGTATGTACTTTTAATGTAGGTTCCAACCGCTTTGCTCCCAAATAACCTTACCCAAATAAGCACGTGCTCATTTAGTCAGAAATTTGGCTTTCAAGTTATTGAAGTCTATGTGTGACAATGACTATTAGTTCTCTGTTAGTTGAAGTGGATAAAATGATTGAACTATATATTACAGAAAATATACTTTAGAACTATAGAAATAGGTTTATTAAGAAGCATTTTCCCAAAAGATATTTTAATAGACAATGAAGTGACTCATTTATTTATTCATTCACTCATTCATTCAACAAGCACTGGAATGCCTAGTACCAGACACTGGTACTAGGTACCAGACACTGTTTTTGGATGCTGGTACCAGACACTGTTTTTGGATGCTGTGAATACAAGAGTGAATAAAATAGTCAAGAATCCCTGACTTATGTAACATTCTAAAAGAAAGGGGGCATTCAATAATAATAAATAAGAAAATATTAGGTGGGAATATATGCTTTGGAGAAAAAAATACCCGGAAACATAAAGCATGAAAGGAATGTGGGAAGTATTGTGTAAGGATGCAATTTTTAAGTGGGTGGTCAGAAAAAAAACTCCGTGAGGTTTGATTTTATTAAAGCATGAAAGAGGAAAGCGAATAAGTTTGCAAATTTATGGGGTAAGCATTCCAGCCTAAGAAAGTGCAAAATCTCTGAGGCTACCTGATAACATTCTGGGAATAGCATTCAGGTGGTTGTGGTGAAGCAAAGTAAGTAAAGGCAGGTAATGGAAGAGGAGATGCTGTTGGAGAGGATGGGAGACCAGCTCATGTGAGGCCTTGCAGAATTCTGGAAACAGTGCTTCTTACTCTAAGTAAGATGGGAAACTATTGGAGGGTTTTGAGCAGAGGATCTCTCTGGCTATTCTAGGAAGAAAAGCCTAGACATGTAGTTACTTCACTTTACATTCTTTCTTAGTTAGGAATGCTGCATTGATTATTTCAAGACACATTTTCTCCCAAGTAAGAACCATATGCAGTTTATTCAAGGGAAGCTGAAGATCTTAATCTCCAGGTGTGAATGAGTGGAGAGACTACTATAGCAGTAGCATGGCATAAAATGAGCAATGTTTACTGAAGAGTCGGGCTTCTCAAAATAATCTTCCCCTGAGGACTCACAATGCTCAGATGCCTATAAGGTCTTTGGGAATTCTTAACTGTGTTGAATTCAGTGTCTCCCAAGCCTGTCCTACCATGGAACTTTTCCCCCATATGCTTTGGTTCCAAACAAGCTGGGGTCAAATGTAAGATCCATGGCTCCTGGACATCTAAACTAAGTTACAATTTGCTCTCTCAACCTCATCTCTAAATTAGGAAAACATACCACCTCACATGATCATGGTGGGAACCATGTTTGTGAAGGGCCCAAGACAGTGCCTTCAATCAGTCCTCCTTCCTGGTGCCCTTGTATTTATCTTCAAAAACACTGGTAAATTTTTAGAGGAGTAAATTTTAGAGAAACCCCTGTCACTAATGTTCTGTCAGAAAGACTTTGCAATGTAGCAGCTAGTTTTAGAACATTGTCAATCTCCTCCAGATACTGAGATGCTAAAAGGCAACCACGGTCACAGTAATTCACAGAAAACTTGAGCATATCGTAATTTATATATTTTAGTGATCATTAGAGACTGTTAGGCAGAATGGAACACATGATTAAGTGAGGCCAATGGGGTTCTTTCTCATCTTTTGCTGTATTAAAAACAAGGACTCGCCCTAGCCGGTTTGACTCAGTGGGTAGAGCGTTGGCCTGAGGACTGAAGGGTCCCGGGTTCGATTCTGGCCAAGGGCACATGCCCTGGTTGCAGGCTCAGTCTCCAGTGTGGGGTATGCAGGAGGCAGCCAATCAATGATTCTCTCATCATTGATGTTTCTATCTCCCTCTCCCTTCCTCTCTGAAATCAATAAAAATATATTTAAAAAAAAAAATGGACTAAGCCCTGGCCATGTGCTCAGTTGGTAAGAGTGTCATCCCGATACGACAAGGTTGTGAGTTCCATCGAGTGGTCAGGCACATACAAGAATCAATCAATGAATGCATAAATAAGTGGAACAACAAATCGATCTCTCTCTCCCTTCTTCTCTCTCTCAAATCAATTGGGAAAAAACAACAACAACATGGGCTCAGATGACGATGCCTGAGTCTTTATTTTAGTAAGAAAAGACAACCCACGAAATCTCCTCTCTGTGGTTCCTGGCTTGGGGCACATAATTCCCTATTCTAAAAGGCAGAGAAGGAAACAAACAAAAGTAATGCTGTTAAAAAGGGCCCTATGCCCGGCTGATGTGGTTCAATGTTAGAACATCCACCCACAAAACAGGAGGTCACAGTTTGATTCCTGATCAGGGCACATGCTCAGGTTGCAGGCTCAACTCCCAGGGTGGGATGTGCAGGGGGCAGCCCATCAGTGATTCTCTCTGTCATCATTATGTTTCTATCTCTTTCTCCCTCTCTGAATTCAATAAAAATATATTTAAATTTTTCAAAAACGGCCCTATGTACATTTAAAAGAAAGCATCATCATAGTAAATTTTATTCACTTTCATGAATAGGAATAAAGTTACACATATTTTAAAATCTTACCTATCATTATTTTCTTTCATTTTTATTTTACTGCTCTAACCCTAAATCATTTATTTCTTCCTTAACTCCTATTGCATGTAAAAATCTAGATCCTATTATATGTGATTTATTACATGTGACTTGTTGCTGTCACATATGGCATCTAGAATCAGTAATACTGTTTTGTTTATTTGAATAAAAATAAGTTTTTCCCTAGGTAACTACCATAAGAGGTTTAGTGAGGAAAACTGAAAATTCTTAATTAACAAGAGTGGGAGTTTAAAGATATTAGTACAATATCATCATGACATTACTACAATATCAGTATATCCCTTTACTATTTACTAAAGGGACAAGTCTTCTGAAAACACAATACATGCTCCAACAGATGTGAGTTTATTTTCTTTTATGAGGGTTACTTTAGGTTACTTTCTAAAATGAGTCTTTTCTTATATATCCAAACTTAGAAAATATTCAAATATTGCATTATTCAAATGTTCATCCCAGTTCATTAACTTAGAAACCCAAAGTTACACAGATTGTTCAGCAATTTTTTGTACGAATTGCTAAGCTAGCTGTTGTGCCGGGGAGCAGGGCAATGCATGTTGGAGAACGCAGCACAGCCTCTGTGTACTCTGTATCATGCTGCTTCTCAGCAGATCTCTGGCAACTTCCGGCACGCATCCCAGGCTCCCTGATTCTAGAGCTTCTTCCTAAGAGAGGAAGAGAGAGAAACGTTCCGGTTTGTAGTTTCCTTAGGAACTCCTTGCTCTTCCTGATCTGAGAAGTGCTATCTGGAATCCCTGCAGAGACCCTGAGAGTTTTGTTATTTCCTGTAAGTAACCTTATGAAAGATAAAATCAGATCAGACCCACCCAAGAGTTCCTACTGCTGCAGAATTTTGGCTGTCAGAGAAGCCCCTATTCATGGGACTACTCTGATGTGTTATTTTCAGGTTTCCTCAAAATTCTCAAAAAGACATTCTAGGGATCCTAAATTTCATTAGCGTCAAGTCAAATGAGATCAGAATTCTCTAAATGGCCCTAGCTGGTTTGGCTCAGTGGAGAGAGCCTTAGCTTGTGGACTGAAGGGTCCCAGGTTCCATTCTGGTCAAGGGCATATGGCCAGTTGCAGGCTCGATCCCCAGTAGGGGGGTGATTCTCTCTCATCATTGATGTTTCCATCTCTCTTTCCTTCTCCTTTTCTCTCTGAAATCAATAAAAAAAAATATTAAAAAATAGTAATTCTCTAAATAGAACTTTAGAATCCATGATGACTTCTTCAGACCAACTGATCAGGATAGGGTATCTGAGTGCAAATTAAGATATCGTCTCCTCACCTTGCTCTTTGTCTTCTAACCAATCAGCCTGAATGAGTCAAAGTTCTTTTGCACTTGCCTGAATACCTGGCATGTGCAGGTGCCATATCATGTGTGCACACTCACACTTGCACATATACTCAGACACATTGAGCATTTCATGCATTCTCCCAGAAACTTAGTGTTCAGTAGGAAAAACGGGAGAGTTGCTATGATTATCCATCTCCAGGAATGCACTGAGCTGTCATTTAACCCCAATGACACTTTGTTTTTACTTTGTCAGGTAGGTTCCACTTTGGAACTTGTGTAGCTTTTTTTAAATTTTATTTTATTTCATTATTTATTTTTCTTTTTGATTAAGGTATTACATATGTGTCCTTATCCCCCCATAGCGCCTCCCCCCGCTTGTGCCCTCACCCCCCTAGTTTTTGTGTCCATTGGTTATGCTTATATACAAAGTCGTTTGGTTATCTCTCCCCCTTACCCCCACACTCCCCTGCCTTCCCCCTGAGGTTTGACAGTCTGATCGATGCTTCTCTGTCTCTGGATCTGTTTGTGTTCATCAGTTTATGTTGTTCACTATATTCCACAAATGAGTGAGATCATGTGATATTTATCTTACTCCAACTGATGTATTTCACTTAGCATAATGCTCTCCAGGTCTATCCATGCTGTTGCAAATGGTAGGAGTTCCTTCCTTTTTACAGCAGTTTAGTATTCCATTGTGTGTGTAGCTTCTTAAAGTATGAGCTCTGATGTCCTGGTGAATGGGTTTCTGTTTGAATCCTGCCCCTATAGAGCCCTTTACTGTTTCTTGCACAGAGATAATGTTTATTAAGTTGTTGTTTGCATGGGTAAGAGAGTGAGTCAAGGGAAGTTCTCAGGTACATTGAGTTTCACTTAATATAGAGTTCTAATATTTTCTGAATACAAAGGTCTTCATATACCACTTTTACAAAAGCACACTTTGGATGAAGCAGGGGAAGAAGAAAGGCTCCACATATATGCACTGGAGTCCTTGAGAAATCTTAGCAAACTTTGGGAGACCAGGAGATAGACCTTCTTTGGAGGGACAATGCAATAGGGATTCTTCCAGAGATTCTACTTTATATTTAAAAATATACTTCCTGCCCTAGCAGGTTTAACTCAGTGGATAGAGCGTCGGCCTGGGACTGAAGGGTCCCAGGTTGATTCCAGTCAAGGGCACGTGCTTGGGTTGTGGGCTCGATCCCCAGTGTGGGGCGTGCAGGGAGCAGCCAATCAATGATTCTCTTTCATCATTGATGTTTCTCTCTATTTCCCTTTCCCTTCCTCTCTGAAATCAATAAAACTATATTAAAAAATATATACTTCCTTTACTAAGTGAAAATCTTTATTTTAAATGCACTCACATGATATGAGTATTTGAAGATCTCTCTCTCTCTCTCTCTCTCTCCATGCTTTAGCTTCTTTCTTTTCTATTACCAGGTAAGCTTATCTTAAAAGCACATCTTATCCCAACAAAAAAGATACCAGTCTATGTTTCTCACTAAATACCCCTTTTCCAAAACCAAATAAATGTCCCTTCCTCTCTCTCTGAAATATAAAATATTTAAAAGAAAGTTCTCATTGTAATAGAGTGCCCATTTATGATCTAAATATGTTCTAGATCAGGGATTTTCAACCCTTTTCATGTGATGGCACACATAAACTAATTACTAAACTTCTGTGGCACACCAAAAAATATGTTTTTTGCCGATATGACAAAAATAGGTATCATGTCTATTAATCCACACCAGATTGTGTTGGCTGTTGCCATTTTTTTTATTTGCTAATCTAAGGGAAAAGAGTCAGGTATTGCATGTTTTTAAAATGTTTTTCAGCATTTACTGCACATTCTTGTGTGTGTGTGTGTGTGTATATATATATATATATATATATATATATATATATATATAATTGATATTTTGCAGAGAGGAAGGGAGAGGGATAGAGAGTTAGAAACATCGATGAGAGAGAAACATCGATCAGCTGCCTCCTGCACACCTCCTACTGGGGATGTGCCTGCAACCAAGGTATGTGCCCTTGACCAGAATCGAACCTGGGACCCTTCAGTCCGCAGGCCGACGCTCTATCCACTGAGCCAAACTGGTTTCGGCTACATTCTTGTTTTTTATTGCTGGATTTTGGCTGGAGTCTTTGATAACTTATCTCCAGCATGTTTACTGAATTTTCAGTCAGCTTTCTCAGGATTAAACTATCCTTCACTGTCAGAGATAGGTACTGTTAACCAGATATTTCTTTCTACAAAAATGCTGTTCCGAGGACAGTTGTACCAGCAGCAACCAAAATGAGTGTACAATTTACTTTAAAAGATTATCTTTTGTTAGGTAATGCATGTGTTCACTTAAAAAAAATAGGAGAAGAGTAAACCCATCCCAGACTCTTTGTCATGAATTTCTCCTCTCCAGACACAACCACCGTGAGCAGGTCCTGGTGTATCCTGATAGGTACCAAATAATCATTTTGAAGCAATTGTATATAACTTTGTAGATAATAATTTATTAAAAATAGTTCTAAATACTAATACCTATCCTTCATTGTACACTCACTATATTTCAGGTGTTTTACATACAGTGTCTTATTGAATAGCAAGAAAGAAAAATGAATGAATGCAAGAATGCCCATCAAATGTGTTAAGTTTGTTTTGCTTTGGGTGTGATTTGTTCATATTTTGCTAATATTTCAAGAGTCCCTATTTCTCAGAAAAGAAAACAGAAATTTGGTGTGATAACAGGACTAATAGCTGGGAGGTTGGGATTTCAGCGTGGGTATATGGGGTGTCAAAGCCCACTCTGGTTTTAAAATGCTGAATTGCTTCTCTTATAATAACAAACTCTGGGTTAGTCAAGGATGCTTTTGCATTTGTCCCTCTTCCTTAATTGATTTGCCCTTGTTAACATTCTAGTGTTATTATTTTAATAATCACCTGAGGGTTTTATTTTATTTTAGAGAGAGAGAGAGAGAAAAGGAGAGAAACATCAATATGAGAGAAACATCCATCAGTATGTGCCCTGAGTGTCTTGGGTTGGAACCCGCAACCTAGGTCCTGACAGGAATCCAACCAGCAACCTGTTGGTGTATGGGGTGCTAACTGAGCCACCCAGCCAGGACCCTGTGGTGAACATTCTAATACCTGTACAGTCACTGACGTTGAAGGAGAGGCTCTCCAGTGAGACACAAGGAAAAGACCCCCTAGCCCACCCTGTGCCTTGGAATTGGACCTCAACAGCTACAGCTTCCCTGGCCTGGAAGCTCAATTGGTTACAGCATCCTCCAGATAGGCCGAGGTTGAGGCTTCCGTCCCCGCTGGGCACATACAGGAATCAACCAATTAATGCACATATAAGTGGGCAGCAAATTGATATTCCTCTCCCCTCTCTCTCTGAAATATAAAATATTTTTCAAAACGTGATCATTGTAATGGAGTGCCCACTTATGATCTAGGTCAGCGATTTTCAACCCTTTTCATGTTATGGCACACATAAACTAATTACTAAATTCTGTGGCACACCAAAAATATATATTTTTGCCGATATGACAAAAATAGGTATCATTTTTATTAATTCACACCAGATGGATATTGTTGTGGTGCCTGTTGTCTTTTTTTTTTTTTTTTTTACAATCTAAGGGGAAAAGTCAGGTATTGAATGTTTTAAAAATTCTTGAGACACGCTAGTTGAAAATCGTTATTCTAGATAATCTCCTCTCCTAACGGCTTGTTTGCCTAAATTTGATATTTTTAAAATGGTAATGGGGAAGGGTGAGGGGTAGAGTTTTTCCAACTCCTGGAAGCGGTAAGGAAGAGGTTAAGCTGGACCAGGAGGATTTTTGAAGTCTTTGGCTGGGAGGTTCCATTTGGAGAAAGGTGCAGGGGAGCTAGGGTTGGCGAGAGAAACAAGACAAGTTCCCATTCGCTTGGATTTCTGATCCTGAGCGGTTTCATTCTCACCTGAGGGCGCAGTCGGGCACCTCTGGTGTGTGGATGAAATATTAATGACCAGAACTTGCCAGACAGGATAGAGTGAAGCCTGGGAAGTACCGCGCGGCCCCTTTAAGTATTCTCGAGTTGGGGAGGAGAGGGAGGAAACTCGGAACCGCGAGGACGCTAGGGGAAACCCACTAGCAATTGAGCCAGAGAAGAGGCAGCGTGAGAGTAGAAACTTCAGACGCGGCTGATCCCGGCGGAGCTCTGCTGTGTCGTCGCGGCCTGCGCTCCCACCCGCAGCAGCATCCTCCTCGCCAGTCTCCACCACCTCGGGGAGGTTCGGGAACTGCCTCTCTGCAACTTCCAGGTGCCAGGTTGCGGGCAGCCACCCTCAGAAAGTTTGTACTCCAGCGTCCCAGCCCGGAGAGTTCGGGGTGCCTCGCGTGCGCGCCCCTGCGAACGGAGGGGCTGGGGCGATGGTGAGCGCAGTTCAGGGCCGGAGGCGCGAGGGAGGCATGCGTGTGTCCGCGGACCTGCTGCTGTCCCCAGTGCCCTCCGTATCACCCAAGTGATGGGAACAAGGGCCCGCCCAGGCAGCCGCTGTCGCCGCACCGCCCCCTCGTTCGCTCCCGGCGCGTGGAGTCACCCAGGCACACCCCTGGCACTCCGAGCCCGTCTTCCCGAGCTGCCGCCGTTGTCTTGCCTGCCTTCGCCGGGAGTGGTCAGCTGTTGACTGGGCTCGCCTGTAGACGGAGAAGCACTTTTTGGCCTTCCCTGATTCATTCTCACACCCCAACTTTGCTGCCGCCGCGCCTGCCCTCGCCGCGGCGCTAGGCGCACAGTGTGGGGGCGCACGCCGGGAGGCTCTGCCAGAGCGTGGAGGCAGGAAACCGCACAACTGCTGTTCTGCTTCGGCTCTTTGTTGTTCGCTTTGGTTGGTCCTTGGAAGTGGCCGAGCTTCCTCGGAAACCTTGGAGCCAGAGAAGGCAAACCTTGGAATTCTTAGTTTGCAAAGTGCTCTGCGATATTGACTAGCGTCCGGAAAGGTCGACAAAGTAATTACCCTGAAAACTCCTGGCGGATTGACCCACGTTGCTTATATTAAGCCTTTGTGTATATTGTGTGTGGTGTGGCTTCATAAATTCGGGGACCCCATTTCTACACCCTCCTCTTGGCATGAGACTGTATGCAGGATCCACCCGAGGACAATGATCGCGGAGCCTGCTCACTTTTACCTCTTTGGATTAATATGTCTCTGTTCAGGTAACCTCGCGTCTTCTTTCTTCATCCTGCATCCTTCTTGCACGCCCCTTGTCCACTTCTCAAATCAAACCCCGAACTGCATTTCGGCGACCTCTCCTTTCTAGGACCAGAGGAGCTTGGTCCGTGCAAGAGTTTCGGGCAAAACGGTTTCTAATTCGTACTTTGGGTCGTCCCTTTACCCCTATTTCCCCCCCTCCCCCCACTCCAAACCCCTCAAGCCTCATTGTAGACCTCGGCCTTTTGCCAAGTTCAGGGCACGCCCAGGTCACTTGGCAAACGCAGGTCTGAGCTCAAGGGTAAGGAGGAGGCAGCAGTTGGCGGTGAGCTAGGGCCCCTAGGATGAGCCATAGTGAGTTTCATCCCTGGGCGCTTCCTTTGGGGAGGGAGGTGTGCGCCGGGGTAATCTTGTGGCTCCATAGACCCGCCTGGATTCCTGAACCTGGTCCTCCAATTCGCTCCTCCTCCTCCGAGCATAAGGGGTTATTAGTAGTTGTTTTATGTAACTAAAGTCTGTAATTAAATTTGATTCTGTAGAAACTTCAGGAAATAACTCCTTCCTACGGTAGGATATAAACTAGCCACTCTGCCTGGCTGGGTTTAGAAGGAAACAGGCGGTTGCAAGTATCTGAACGGGAACAGTTAATTGCCTGGGAATTTTCATTGGCAAAGGAAAACAGAAGGTTGAGTTTAGGATTTGGGGGATTAATTAAATATTACTGAAACTCCCCTGATGAAGTCTTGGAAGGATGCTGCAATGGGATCCTTCTGACATTGGAGTATACACTGTATCTACACTTACAAATAGTTTTTTTTACACTACCTAAGAAACTTTTACTGTGGGTGAACAGAGTCACGACTCAACTTTTCTTTCTTTCCTTTTGGTAGATTCTGGTTTCAATCAAGGATCTGATTTCAGGCCCTAAAACACACACACACACACACACTCACACACTCTCTGCACCTCGGGGAATTTTGTATAGTGGAATACTGAGCTTCAAGTTGCATCAGGGCCTATAGGTTAAAGTTACTCAATTTGCTTGATTATGAAATAGTTTTTAAAGTTTGGTTTGAGCTTTTTGTGGTCCATGGCTATGGTTTATATTTTGATCAAGGATTTTACTTAAGTTAATGAAATATGAGAAAGAAAAATGCATATCAGCTAAATAATAGCAAATAAACTCCTAAAATAATTTCAGCCCAGGAACATTTGCAACTAAACTAAATAAGAAGTTCATTAAAGTGAGGAAAACAGAATACTGACGTTCCAGCCTTCGATATTTGATCTGTGTTACAGTGGATGGATCAATAGATTAAACCAAGTCTTGGGGCCACCTCTTCTTACTTCCAACTTCTTTCTGTAATGTTGCTTTTTGCTTTTATTCTTAGTTTGCAGATCTGAATGATTGAATAGTTCCCCACCCCCAAGACTGGCCATGCATGCAAATCAAAAACATTAAGATCTGATCTCTCTATTTGCCTCTCTTTGCTGTGTCTCCCCTTAGTTTAATTTACAGCTTCAGATACCTTTGAGATTTTTGTTGATTCACCTTCTCAGTTAAAGTTTATTCACGTGTGTAAAGTGAAGTGTCAGTGTGATAAATGACTGGAGGGGCAGATTACTGAAGATAGGGGGATTAATGGTCATTAGTCTCTGTTTGAGCTGAGTTTGTATATGTTGGGACATTTTATCATGGCTGTAGATTAAAGATAGAGTCACACTAATAGGGAGGGTATTTATTACTGAAAGCTGGTTGCTTTCCTGTGCACATTCTGTCTTTACTTGGAAAAATGTCTGGGGAGGGGACTTACTGTACTTTCAGATTTAATAATTTGATTAGTAGTTAGTTTAGTATCTGGGATTTGTAATTTAAATAGATGAGGCATTTATCATCTTCGACCTGAACTGATTTCTGGCTTTGTTTTTCTGATTTAACTCTCCATTTAAGCCACTGATGATGTTTAATAAACCTAAGGTTTTTCCTGTAGGTGTGCTTATCTTCTTCTTTGGCCAGGTTGCAGGTCAGAGTGCACTTGTGAAGTGCTCTCTCATATTTAACCTGAAGCTCTTAATCATTCCTCTGATGACTTACACTCATGCTGTGAATCTGAACTTGAGAGGCCAGTCAAATTATTAGGCTGCTGGGGTGATTTCATGGCAGTGTGATATTCTAAAGCCACACTATTGATTTGAATAAAACGTCACAGAACTCAGAGAAGTAGAGTTGGGCGTGCTCAAGACACCTGGTCAGGGAATGAATGAAGTTCTTGAAAGATTGTGTTTCATGTATTGCCTCAAGCATAAGATCACAGTCTATCACTTGTTAATGGAGTGTATTTAAGAGAAATGTGGTGAGCTTAAATAAATCAAAGCGCACTGGGGGTAAGGTACCTTCAACAAGATTTAACCTGTAAAAGCATCTATTGGTTGTCAGTTCTTTTTTCTTCCTTTTTATCATGGATGCCAACTTAACAAAGTCCTGTAGTTTTCTTCAAACAGATTATAAACTTCATTTTAATGTGTTGATGGCATACTTAACATCAAATTCTATGTTTAAGAGTATGTGTTTGCTTTGTGGTGCCTTTCTTTTATTAACCAAATACTATAATATTTAACTTTTTACAATAGGAAAGTAAAATTTTGAAGAAAAATAGGTATTTCTTTAAAAATTCATTTTTAAGGTGATTTTTTTTTAGTGAGTTTGTATATCTGAGTTCTTCTTTATGGATAGCTAGACTTTTGTGAAGGGAGCAGGGTGGGAAGCAATAAAAAAGAACCCTGTGATCTCTCAGGAAGTGGTTCCTTCATAGACTTCCTCTCCTCAACTCCAGTTGCTCAAACTTGCTTTTAAGTGAAAAAGTGATTGAATTTCAATTCAAATTTAAAGTGAGAACTGACTTTCAAATAAAGTGGAAATTCATTTGTGCTATCTTTTTTTCCTTCTTTCTTTTTCTTTTAGAGGGCGAATTTTCTTTGTTTTTTGCAGAGGGACATTTTTTAGAAAAGTTGTACTTATCTGGGTCATTTATCTCTTTTACTTCCCTCTTCCTTCTTTTCTCCCTCCTTCCTCTCTCTCCCTCTCGGGCAATATATATTTTTTTAAATATATTTTATTGATATTTTACAGAGAGGAAGGGAGAGGGATAGAGAGCTAGAAACATCCATGAGAGAGAAACATCGACCAGCTGCCTCCTGCACACCTCCC
This sequence comes from Plecotus auritus, assembly GCF_963455305.1. Lineage (NCBI taxonomy): Eukaryota > Metazoa > Chordata > Mammalia > Chiroptera > Vespertilionidae > Plecotus > Plecotus auritus. The sequence continues at coordinate 128,082,260 of NC_137771.1, read as the reverse complement.
ACTGGGGATGTGCCCGCAACCAAGGTACATGCCCTTGACCGGAATCGAACCCAGGACCCTTCAGTCCACAGGCTGACGCTCTATCCACTGAGCCAAACTGGTTTTGGCCCGGGCAATATTTTTTGGTAATTCTAATAATTTCTTATTATTATCTTTATAAACTTTCTGGCTTTTAAACATACTTACCTGAATACTATGGCAGCACTGAAAATATTCTTACATCTTGATAGTAAGTCCTCTAACACATGGCAGTTGTTTGCTTGTTTATATATTTTACATTGAGTAGATATCTATCATGAAAAATACTGGGCAATAGGAATAAGATTGGGAGGAAACAGAATGACAGTTTACCAGTGGAGATCATAAATAGTTGAGTCTTCACTTGTCATCTTCTGTGTTAACAATTTCCAGCCCCTTGAAAAAATGTTTACTTCTTAAAAGTATAACTGCCTTGCAAGCTTGATTTCTTATATGAAAAATAAGGAAATAAAAATTGTTATTCAATTAAAAATTAGGCCTAAGGTCATCTGCAGAATAAATTAAGAAATTTGGTAGTAAGAAAGGCGGGGGTGGGGGGTGGGAAGAGGGTGCGGGAGGGGGAGGAGAGTCAAACCAGAAATAGACCCAGAATTTAGCTAGTTTAAAAATATAGGAAGAGGTGGAGTGGAAGTAGAGCAGCCAAAATCTAAGTGTACCCTCTGACCACACACAGCTTGAAAAACATCTCTGAAAAATGGATTTCTGAAAATTTGATGTCAGCATATATACTCTGTACTTAACAACTATATAAAGTAGACATTTTGCATTTTTTAGAACAATACATTTTGAAATGTTTAAATCTTTAATGAATTCATAGACTAGTTTTTTAGAGCTACATTTAATAAGACTTTAGAATATCGACTACCTCAATATCTAGAGTAAAAACTAAGTAGTTATCTTTTATCTTCTATATCATAACATCTTTGCTTAGAACAGACTAATCAAAGTAAAAGAAGGAAATTAAAAAATGAGATTGATTTTGATCTCTGGCGTCCTATAAGACACATTATGACAATAACTCCTACTATTGCTATGAAGGTATGATTATAATTTACTAGAGGCCCAGTGCACGAAATTTATGCACTGGGGGGCGGGGGCGGGATCGCTCAGCCCGGCCTGCACCCTCTTGCAGCCCGGGAGCCCTCGGGGGATGTCTGACTGATGCAGAGGCGGGAGAGGCTCTCACCACCACCAATGCGCTCGCCAGCCATGAGCCTGGCTTCTGGCTGAGTGGCACTCCCCTGTGGGAGTGCACTGACCACCAGGGGGCAGCTCCTGTGTTGAGCGTCTGCCCCTGGTAGTCAGTGCACTTCATAGCAACTGGTCGTTCTGCCGTTCAGACAATTTGCATATTAGCCTTTTATTATATAGGATTGAACATTCACTATTGTCTTAATGTTTATAAGAATCCTATGGCATAGGTGCTATTATTAGTAAAATATTACCATACCCTTATTTTATGGTTGTGGAATGTACATCATTGAGAGTTAGGAGATATGGAGGAGCATGGATTTGAATGAAGTTGATTCTAAAATTCTTAACTACCATGCACTTTTGTAGTTAAAAAGGAGATATGAAGAATTTAAATCAGAAACCTTGTGGTTCAATCATTTTTTATTTTAAAACTTGTCCCCCAAAATCCACCTAAATAAGACGTGGTTTGAGCACTTAGGATTTTGAAAGGAAAGCATTCCTCTTCCTATCATAAAGTAACTGGTCTGTAAAACTTTAGATCACTAGGCAAGACAATGAATTCATTACACCCAACCTACTCATGTTCAGCCTTTATCGAATCTGCATTTTCTGGTATGCTTTTAAAAGCAGTGTTTGAACAGAAGTCAAAACAGTGATGCAGATACGCAGAAATTCCAAGTTGTATTTTGGAAAATGAATTCCATTCTTGTGCACACTTGAGGAAAGATTTTGCTCTAAGACGCAAGGCAAATAACTGGTACTCATCAGGGAGAGACCATCATTTCCCCTGGGGTTGCTCTTCCCCTCTGGGTTGGATATGGGCTGGCGGTCATTTAGTAGTAGATGAGCCTTCTGATTGACTGCTGTTCACAGATGACTCTCTTCATGGTTACTGATCATGGAAGGGTTGAGTGTTAATACCTGGTTGATCAGCTGGTTGGAAACTGCTTAGGCATAGCCAATAAAGTTGCCATCCTGTGGAGATCAAAAGGCCAGCTCCTTTCTTTACAATTCTGGATTAGCATGGTTTTCTATTCTTCTCCCACCACCTTCAGCCCTTTCCTCAGTGTTGCTGCTGAAGAGGAAGAAAAAAGATTATCTGTAGTGTACAGGGAGAGAGCTTTGATCTCCACTTCTTTGCCTTTTCCTCTTGCTCTCTCTTTAACCATCCAAAGGCTATTTCTCACACTGGAAGGTGTCATGTTGCTTGCTTCATGGGAGAGCTGTCTTCCTTCAGCCAAAACAGGCTGCTACAAATCCCCTCTCTTCTGTGATTTTACTTGGCTTCCAAACATCTTATGACAATGTTGTTCCACATATAAAACAATATTTTGAGCTGCATGACTGTGCGTATCTTTCTGACTACATTGCAGGGAAGAAATGCCTCTGTGGTATTCACAGCTGTCCATGGCTTAGGGCCAGAAAAATAATATCTGTTCATTTCATTTAATTAGTTTGTTTGATTGTATAGCAGGGGTAGTGTATAGTAGGTAAACAATTGGAGAAATGTTTTTGGATCTAAAACATTTGATGCTAAATCATCTATAGAATTATTGCCTGTCACCCAGTTTGACACTGAAATGAAGCATTAAAAACACCATCATGGGATACAAGCAAATGCCAACAGAACAGTGTAGTTCTGCGTTAAGTGGGGTTATTTTCACTTTGTGTAAGGTGATTGATTTGGATGTAGGGAGTAGTAGGCTTCCATTCCTAATAATGCAGTGTATTCTGGTGCTCTATTTTTTTAGGTTGTGTTATTCTTTACCGGAAAACCTATTTTTTTAAAAAAATTTTTCTTTACATATTTTTATTGATTTCAGAGAGGAAGGGAGAGGGAGAGAGAGATAGAAACATCAATGATGAGAGAGAATCATTGATTGGCTGCCTTGTGTACGCCCCACACTGGGGATCGAGCCCACAACCCAGGCATGTGCCCTTGACCGGAATCAAACCCAGGATCCTTCAGTCCTCAAGTTGACGCTTTATCCACTGAGCCAAACCCACTTGCACCCGGAAAACCTATTTTTAAAGTACCTCCAACTGTAGCAGCTCATGGTTACTTACACCTTCTGAAATGTTCTTGATTAAATTTCAGAAAGTACCAAGTTCAAAGTATGGGTCACCTGTACCTGTGTTCAGCTCCTCTATACATGACCTGGGACCAGAGACAGCTTGTCCATAGTCAGCCACGGAAGGAGCATGGAGTCCTCGGAATTTGCCCCTAAAATTATTTGCAAGAAGTTCTGCTTGAGAATAGAGACCCACTTTGTATCCCCACTGTTCTGTAGATTCTTCTTTTAATGTAGGAACAGTAAGTAGTATGTTAGGGATAATAAAATTGCTATAATGGACCATTTAGTACCTTAAAAATCATTTCAGGTGTATGTTTTCTCGCAATTTAACTTAAATTCTCAATGAGCATTACAAGTCTTTATATGACCATAAAATCTTTCTTAGCATGATATATATGGTTATAATTTATGTACCATTATGAAAAAAAACCAAAACACTTCAACTTGGTAAGCTCATTCCTGGATGTGAGCAGAAGAGAAAATAGAGGCCCAGTTTTCATTTCTCTCTACGAACATGGCCGAGGCCCTTTTATGTCAGTCACAATTCCAGGTAGAGTTTGAAAGGAAAATGGGACCAAAGAATAAGTGAATCAGACCACATGTCTGTTTCTAGTTCATTTGTCATCATATGGTGCTAATGAGATCTACAAACTTACATAACCTGCATACTCTGTTAAATCTTCTGTTTTAATGTGATCCTCCCCCTCCCCCGATGATATACTAACTTTTAGTTTGGCTAAAAGTGTCTGCCTGCAATTCCTTTTCTGTATAAGGGAAATATAAGTGTACACTTCTTAGTTTCACAGACCTAAAGCTGATTTTGTTTACTCAGCTTCGATTGAAAGGCCGCCTTTATTACTCTGAAACTTCACTGAAATGGTGCTTGCTCATCTATATATCAAAGTGAGTTAAAGCACATTTGTACGTGTTAACGATACACCTCTGGATAGCTTTAAACTACTTTAGTTGCCTGGTTTGGGAAGTAATTGCAGTGTCTGCAGACTGTTCAATTAGCAAGTTGTCCCTATAAAGTAAACTGGCTTGTACAGGCTGTGAAAGATAAACCCATCTGTTTTTCTCCCTCCTTTTTGAAGGGAGGTGAAAGTCTTAGCAATCTGGTATCAAGTTTGGAACTAGAACTTGTTTAAATTTTAATGAACTTTTCAAAACCTAAACATGCAGAAGGAAAGTAAGAGAGAGGCAGGGCCTTCACTTGGATACTATTATGCAGAGAGGATGAACATTTGCTTACAAGTTAGTTGCTATTAATCTTGATGAATTAAGATGGAATAGAAGCATCATAAGGACAGTGTTTATTTAGAGTCAGGCAGGAAACAAAATTCATTGCATTATTTGGTCTTTTTTCCTATTAAGGGTCATTTAATCCTACGAGCTCATTATTTTCTGCAGCCTTATATTCGGTTACCCTTTCACCATTTTAAATTTGACATATTTCACATAATGTTTTAAAAGCATGGTTATAAATATATATGCTAAATATATTTATAATATGAATAATATAAAATATATACGTAATATTTAATACATATATATTTATATGATGAGTGAGGAAAAATCAAGTGATTCATTATATGATGAAGTGATACAGTATAGGCCCAATCCCACTGAATCTGAAGGACTGTGAATCCATAATAATAATATCTCCAACAATAGTAATTACAAAGCCTAAATTTATGACTGTCTACCTGGCAAAGTACGAACATGCCTTATCTAATACCACATTAGGAATTAATGCACTGCTGTTGTCCTTGTTTACCAACATGGAAAGTGAGTTTCAGAAAAGTTAAATTTCTTGCCTAGAGTTAGTTAGCTATTTGGGTGGAGTGAGGATTTGAAAACAGCCCATCTGATCCCAGAATTTTTGCTCCTCACCATTATACAGACATATTACTCTGGTCCTTTAAAGGAAAACCATTGTAGATGAAATATTATAAATGTGTGGATACCAAGGCTAAGATGCTTTTTTATGAGGGAACTAGCTTGTGCTGCCAAGCTTTGTTGATTCTTTTTTAGCGGTTAGATTTTTCTGGTGTATCTGATTATCTGTTCCTCTCTTCTGCCTGTCACCCAATAACCCACAAAAAAGAGTGTGCCCTGGTATTACACATCATAGAACACAGAACCCTTAGGTCCAGCCTCTTACCATGGTTTAGTGGAATTCAGTGCTGTTCAGGTTGTGGAGTAACTTTGAGAGAGTAAGAACCAGACCAGTTTTATGATAGCTCAACTGTGTAAGTTACTAGAAATTTCCCCACCGGGATCAAACTTCTCTAAGAAACTGTGTTCAATTTTTGGTTTTTGAGTTTGAAAGTAGATGGCCTGTTTAGTAATAAGGTGCTACAGATAATAAAAGCATTAAGCAGCAGCCTGGTTAGAATCTGTGACTACTGTTCCTTTAAAGGTGTGTCCTTCTCAGATGACAAGTTTTATAGAAAGCAAAGAATGTAGCATTGGTTAACATGATCCCTGTGAATGAAACCTGCCAGAGTCTGTAATAACTATCAAAAACAGTACTGCAATCAGTACCCTTTCAGAAGTAATGCAGTTAGCTTTTAAAGTGTTATTCTTTTGCTTTTCTACTCTTTTAAAGTATGTCTGAGTAAGATTGTTTTATAATTTCTTAGGTATGGGTTTCTCAGCTGAACTCTGTGACCCTCCAAAGTTATTTCCATATGTATAGACGGAGGGTACGTTTATATTCTTGTCTGTATTTTTATAGGTTTATTAGTTTGCATAAGGCTCAGTGGAAGATGGAAGCTTTCCCAGATCCATACTCTGTGCCACTAATCATCTCAGTATCATATTTAAAACCTTCCTTTATATGAGACCTGGGGTCTTAGCCTTAAGGCTTTTACTCTTTGTCTTAAAATACATTTCATAATAAACTTATTTCTATGCATTTTGCTGTTTATTTGTGTTAGAAAAGGCTGTTTGTTTGTTATTACTGCAACTTAATAACATTTTATTGGTCAGTAAACTATCACCCATCAATCTTGATAATTAAAAGTTATTAATCAGCTGCCAACTTTTGTTGCTATTAGACACTTTAAAGAGTATTTAAGACAAACCTGATAATGTGTAAGAGGTGTTTTTTTAAATATATTTTTATTTATGTCAAAGAGAGGGAGGGAGAGGGAGAGATAGAAACATCAAAGATGAGAGAGAATCACCCATAGGCTGCCTCCTGCATGTCCCCTACTGGGGATCAAGCCCACAACTGGGCATGTGCCCTAACCAGGAATCAAACTGTGACCTCCTGGTCTTTGGGTGGATGCTCACACCGGCCAGGCTGTAAGAGATTTTAATACAAGATATAGACTAGAAAGTGAGTGTTGAATCACATTATTGAATTGTTGGCGCTATATGAAAGAAAGATGTTTTGATATGATGGGAGAACTGAGAATTGCATTTTGGGAACTGATAGATCAAGGTGATTTACTTTGTCGGGGAAATCTTTGTAGAAGGAGTAGGTTCCTAAAGACTACTGAGAGAAAGAATGGAGTATCTTGTGGGGCGAGGGGAAGTATTTGAAAGGTGCATCCAGGAGTGGTGATGTGAAAAACTGACATAATCTCTTTGAAGAGGTAGGTTTTACAATGGGTTATATATATATTTTCACTTATAACATTGCTATATTGTAGAGAACGTTATTTAATAACTAGAGGCCCAGTGCATGAAATCTGTGCATGGGGGGGGGGGAGGGTTGTCCCTCAGCCTGACCTGCACCCTCTCCAATCTGGGAGCCCTTGGGGGATGTCTAACTGCCAGGTTAGGCTCAATCCCTGTTGGACATCCCTCTCGTAATCCGGGACCTCGTAAACCGCTCATCTGCCTGCCTGCCCTAACCACTCTGCGTCCCTGCCTGATCCCACTAACTGCCCTCCTTTGCTGGCCTGGTTGCCCCTATTAACTTTTTTTTTTTTAACTCTTATCCCCTTCACAGACAATTGTATTTGACTTCCTTATTGGCTTCTCCCTCTCACACCATTTTTCTCTCTCCTTTATGTAACACTTTTTTTCCCTCCTTATTTCTTACTTCTGTTCCATCATCCTTCTTCCCATCTTTCTCCTTCCCTTCCTCCCTCCCCACATTCTTTATTTCCTTTATATTTACCCCTGCCCTTCCTCCCCTTTTCCTTCCTTCCCACCTTAATTTTTTTCTTCACTTCCTCCCTCAGACCTGCTTTGCTCCCTCCCCCATTTCTTTCTTCTTCCCATTCTCCTTTTAAACTCTACCAGCTTCCCTTTAAAACTTTTCTTCCTTCCCTCTTTCTCTCTCATCCTACCTTTCCCATACATTCTTCTCTACTTACTTCCACTGATTTAATATCTACCTACCTGCCTAATTATTAACTACTAGAGGTCCGGTGCACAAAATTCGTGCACTTGTGGGGGTATCCCTCAGCCTGGATTGTGAGAGGGCACAGGTCAAGCCGAGGGACCCCACAGGTGCACGATCGGGGCTGGGGAGAAATGTGGGAGGTTGGCCAGCCGGGGAGGGACCGTGGGAGGACTCCAGGGTGTGTCCGGCCCATCTCACTCAGCCCCAATTGCCAGATCCCAGCAGCAAGCTAACCTACTGGTTGGAGCATCTGCCCCCTGATAGTCTGTGCATGTCATAGCGACCGGTCAACTGTCTGCCCCCCGGTGGTCAGTGCACGTCATAATGAGCAGTTGAGCAGACTTAGCATATCATTAGCATATTACACTCTGATTGGCTGAATGGCCGACCAGACGACCGGACACTTAGCATATTATAAGGATCATTTATCTTTTTTCTTTTCTGACTCCTACTTTTAAAATCTGTCCCCAGTACACAACTATACTTGATTTTCATTATAGCTCCTACAGTTCACCCATACATCCTTTTTCCTTCTTTTAACTCTGCTGTCTACTGACTCCTTTATAAAGTTCTTCCCTTCTTCCCCATCCTCCCCTCTCCTCCCTCTCTCTTTTACTCTTTTTACAGGCTAATTAAAGATTCTATGCTTTTTGTCCTGCCTTGGGACTGACTTCTTTCCTCTCTGGAACCTGTAGCCACCTCTGTTTGGGCACTTGGGCCCCTCTTGCATCGGCTTGGAGTGGCCGAGTGACAGCACAGCTGTGTCTTACCTACCGTGGCCCGCGCCTCCCCCCTCCGAGTCAGAGGAGGGTCCTGCCAGGTTGGGGCCGGCGTCCATTGCGGGGACCGCTGCGTTACGTGCGCGCAAGGCTTTTCTCCTGTTGCATGCCAAAAGGGGGGGGTGCAGAGGCCTTTCCTGTTCTCTGGCATGCCCGCTCCCATGCCTCGAGCAGCTCTCCATCTGCTCCCGTCCCGAATTCACAGGCGATGGGTATGCTTGCGCAGGCACGGTTGGGGCCCGGCTTGTTCTTGGGGGGGGCGTTCCACCCAGGATCCCAGGATGCGAGCCCCTGTCCAGGTTGGACTGGGCAGATGAATGGATGGACGGCTGGAGAAAGCAGTGGTGGCTTCCCTGTGATGTGAGGGTCACCTGTGGTCTCCACGGTGGTGGGGCCGTGTCTGCGTGGCGGGAGGAGGCTTCGAGGTTGTGCGCTTTGGAGTATCGAACGGCATCCCGGGCATCGCGGGGCCGCCCTGTGTGTCTGTGGCGGTGGGATCCCCGTGTTGTTTACCTGGTGGCCCGTCCAGGTCTGGTGCCTTACCTCGATGTCCACTCTCTGTCGTCGCGCCCAGGTCTTCCTTCATGTTGAAGCCACACCCTCTTGATTTGCACGACCCCTGACGCTCACACCCCCTGGCTGGTATCTGCCGAATGTGCCCCGAGAACTGGCCTTCTGCCATGCAGATGTTGCCCCTTGCCCCCCCCCCCCCACCTCAGTGTCATGGGGATGTTTGTCAGGCGCATGCACCCAGGAGAAAATGAGGACTCTGGCTCCGGGCGGGGGATGCAGCCTCACTTCCCCAGCTCGGTACCAGGGGCAGGGAAGCGAGCCTCACACAAGTCCCCCCGCTGCGCACACAGCCTGTTGAACAGTCGTTACTATGACGCTGTAACGGACAATTTGCATATTCTTTATTATATAGATTGCATTCATTCTTTGTTTGCTTTCATTTGTTTTCATTCATTTAATCAATTTTACCAGGCAACAAAGTATTTTTACAAAGCTTATTCTTTGCATTTAAGGAATTTATGGTAAACAGTTGATTGCCATATAGGTAATTTACTAGAGGTGTGCATGACTGCTGTGCATTCCTATGTTAGACTATAAGAAGCTCCCACCAAATGGAGAAAAGGTTATGCAACATAAATGTAAACGTAATGACCGAATTCTTAAGAGATTAGGACTTTTTCTTTGGCATTTTCTCTGATATGGGTAGCAGTATACAGATAAATATGCTTAGTTATAATACTATGTGTATTTCCGATTTCCCCCACTACCCAAAAGTAGAGTGTTCCTATGAAAGCTTTAGTAAGTTGCAAAAGGGAAGAAGCAAGTACTTTAGGGCACATCTTACTAACAGATCCACAAAATAGTTTTTTTAATGTTATTAAATTTATTGGGGTGGCTCTGGCTGGTGTGGTTCAGTTGGTTGAGCAGCTTCCCATGCGCCTAAGGGTCACCAGTTCTATTCCGGCCACGGGACATGCCCAGGTTGTGCATGCTCCATCCCTAGTAGGGGGTGTGCAGGAGGCAGCTGATCAATGTTTCTTTCTCACATTGATGTTTCTCTCTTTCCCCCTCTCCCTTCCTCTCTCTCTCAAGTCAATAAAAACATGTATTTGAAAAAATATTGGGGTAACATTGCTGGGATGCACAGAATAAATGGAGATAAAGCACAGATGCCCACAGACACAGTTCATAGATATGATGGCTTGTTTCTGAGATTCTTAGTGTAGTTCCCAGGGAAGGAGCGTGGCGGGACCACTCCTTATGCTGGGGTTGTGTGATGCCTTAATAATAGCTTGCTGTAAAGCAGATGCTCAATGCTACTTTTGCCTTTTTTCATGAAAGAGAAAATTCTCTTCAAATATCTTTCCATTAGTGAAAACAGGTACACATGCATTTCTTTCGTAAAAGTGAAGTGGCATAAAGCAAACTTTTGTAAAACGAGGAGTGCCTGTATTGATCTTACCCTGTCAGAATCATTTGGCAATACCTTACAACATTATCTCTCCATGCTGCTACTCTCTCTACCCCCAAAATGTACTCTTTATTCTACCCTTATTGCTTTCAGTGACAGGAACCATCTCATAGTATAGAAGATTCCATTTACTCTTTTTAAACAATTTCTTCTCAAATTAAGAATCAACTCTATCTACTGTCCTACTGAGGTTGGATTTTACATTCCAAAGCTACCATGGTAAACCTAGTATAGTTTCTACATGAAACGGTTTAAGTATTTGAAGCCAGTTATTAAATTCTTTCTGAATCTTTGATTCTACAGACACTAGGTCCCCATTTTCTTCCAGTTTTCCTCATATCATAAAGAGTCATTTTCCTTTGTTATGTTGTTTTGTTGTTACTGTTTTAACATCAATATTGTCAGTACCCTGAAGTGTAACATGAAGTTTGAGGAATGTATTTTCTTTTTTAGTTAAAAATGTAGATAACTTTGACAGTATTATACATGTTCCCTCTACCCAACCCCTGCCTCACTCTGGGCCTTCACCACACTATTGTCTGTGTCCATGGGTTATGAATATATGCATATAAATTCTTTGGTTAGCCCCCCCCCCCTTCCTTCTGAGATATGTTCCATGCATCCACATCTTTGGACCTATTTGATTATTCAGTTTATTTTGTTCATTAGATTCCACTTATAAGTGAGATTATGTGATATTTGTCTTGCTCTGACTGGCTTATTTCTCTTAGCATATTGATTTCCAGGTCCATTCATGCTGTTTCGAAGGGTAAGAGATCCTTCCTTTTTCCAGCCTCATAGTATTCCATTGTGTAAATTTACCACACTTTTTTATCCACTCACCCGCTGATGGGCACTTGGGCTGTTCTTGTGCTAGTACCAGATGTTAGCTATTGTAAATTGTGCTGCTGTGAACATAGGGGTGCATATATTCTTGCTGATGGGTATTCAGGATTCTTAGGATATATCCCCAGAAGTGGGATCACTGGGTCAAAAGGCAGTTCCATTTTTAATTTTTTTTTTAAATAAATCTTTATTCAGATTATTACAATTATTTCTCCTTTTTCCCCCCATAGCTCCCCTCCACCCATTTCCCACCCCACCTTCTGCCCTTACCTCCCCCCCACTGTCCTCATCCATAGGTGTATGATTTTTGTCCATTCTCTTCATGAACCCCCCATACCCCTTTCCCCCTGAGAATTATCAGTCCACTCCCTTTCTATGCCCCTGATTCTATTATATTCACCAGATTATTCTGTTCCTCAGGTTTTTAATTCACTTGATTTTTAGGTTCGCTTGTTGATAGATATGTATTTGTTGTTCATAATTTTTCTCTTTACTTTTTTCTTCTTCCTCTTCTTTAAGAATACCTTTCAGCATTTCATATAATACTGGTTTGGTGGTGATGAACTCCTTCAGCTTTTTCTTATCTGTGAAGCTCTTTATCTGCCCTTCAATTCTGAATGATAGCTTTGCTGGGTAGAGTAATCTTGGTTGTAGGTTCTTGCTATTCATCACATTGAAAATTTCTTGCCACTCCCGTCTGGCCTGCATAGTTTCTGTTGAGAAGTCAGCTGACAGTCGTATGGGTGCTCCCTTGTAGGTAATTAACTGTTTTTCTCTTGCTGCTTTTAATATTCTCTCTTTGTCTTTTGCTCTTGGCATTTTAATTATGATGTGTCTTGGTGTGGTCCTCTTTGGATTCCTTTTGTTTGGGGTTCTGTGTGCTTCCTGGACTTGTAAGTCTATTTCTTTCACCAGGTGGAGGAAGTTTTCGGTCATTATTTCTTCAAATAGGTTTTCAGTATCTTGCTCTCTCTCTTCTTCTGGCACCCCCATAATTCTGATGTTGGTACGCTTGAAGTTGTCCCAGAGTCTTCTTACATTATCTTCAACTTTTTGGATTTTTTTTTTGCTTTTTGCTTTTTTGGTTGAGTGTTTTTTGCTTCTTTGTATTTCAATTCTTTGACTTGATTCTTGTGTTCCTCTATTCTGTTTCTGGGTCTCTGTATAATATTTTTTATTTCAGTCAGTGTATGTTTAATTTCTAGTTGGTCCTTTTTCATATCTTCGAGGGTCTCGTTATATTTATCGGCCTTTTCTAGGATATTCTTAAAAAGTCTTATAACCGTGGTTTTGAATTCTATATCAGTCGTTTGTTTTCCTCCATTTCTTTCGTTTGTGATCTGATTCTTTGACCCCGCATTTTCACTGATTCCCTGAGTTGGTAAGGTAGATATTTGTGCTAGGTTTCCAATATGGCCCAGTGGGTCTGCTTCCCCAGTTAACCTGAGGTGGACACTCTTGGTGCACCCCTTTGTGGACTGTGTGTACAGCCTTGTTGTAATTAAGTCTTTATTGTTGTTGGTATCACTGGGAAGAATTGACCTCCGGGCCAGTTGGCTGTAAGGATCAGCAGTGTCTATGCTGGGAGAAGTTCGGTGCTGGAGACAGCCTTATAGGATTAGACTTGCCAAATTGCAATAGCCTCTGTGCTGAGCTTGGATGGGGTGGAGTCTCAGTCTTGGCTTCCTGTCAGCCTTGCCCTTGTGCGCATGTGCGCTTTCAGTCCTCCGCCTTCCCCAGCTCGAGTCTCCGCCTGAGAGTCCAGACTCCCCCCACAAGAGCATGGGTCCCCAGGGGCTCGCCTGGAACTGGGGTTCACTGCAGTCAGAACTGGGGCTCAGTGCCGTCAGGAGCCTCTGACTCCCTTCCACTAGGGAAAGCCTGTGGCAACCTCCGCAGCCTTTGTGCGCACTGGCACACGCACGTGTGCGCACTTTCAGTCCTCCGCCTTCCCCGGCTCCCGAGTCTCCGCCCGAGAGTCCAGACTCCCCCCACAAGAGCGTGGGTCCCCGGGGGCTCGCCTGGAACTGGGGTTCACTGCAGTCAGAACTGGGGCTCAGTGCAGTCAGGATCCTCTGACTCCCTTCCACTAGGGAAAGCCTGTGGCAACTTCCGCAGCCTTTGTGCGCACTTTCAGTCCTCCGCCTTCCCCGGCTCCCGAGTCTCCGCCTGAGAGTCCAGACTCCCCCCACAAGAGCGTGGGTCCCCAGGGGCTCACCTGGAACCTGGGTTCACTGCAGTCAGAACTGGGGCTCAGTGCAGTCAGGATCCTCTGACTCCCTTCCACTAGGGAAAGCCTGTGGCAACCTCCGCAGCCTTTGTGCACACTGGCCCGCGTGCGCCTTCAGACTTCTGCCTTTCCCAGCTCGAGTCTCCGCCCGAGAGTCCAGACTCCCCCCGTAAGAGCGTGGGTCCCCAGGGGTTCGCCCGGAACTGGGGTTCAGTGCAGTCAGAACTGGGGTTCAGTGCGGTCGGAGGCTTCCTTCCCCCTTCCGCCAGAGAAAGTCAGCCAGGCTCTCAGCCGCCCTTCCTCTCTGTGCGCACAAAGCCCCTTTGCCATACCTCCAATTCTCTGTGAGCTTTTCTCTTTCCTTCTAGTTGTAGAATTTTCACTCAGCCAGCTTTCCTGTGGTTCTGGATGGTGTCCGTTCTGTCTTTTAGTTGTAGTTTTGAAATTGTTGTGCGAGGCAGCAGTTTAGGTGTTTACCTATGCCGCCATCTTGGTTTCTCTCCATTTTTAATTTTTTGAGGAAATTCCATACTGTTTTCCATAGTGGCTGCACCAGTCTACATTCCCACTAACAGTGCAAGAGGGTTCCTTTTTCTCTACATCCTCGCCAGCACTTGTTGTTTGTTGACTTAACTGATGGTAGCCATTCTGATAGGTGTGAGGTGGTAACTCACTGTTGTTTTAATTTGCATCTCTATGATGATTAGATGACATTGAGCATTTTTTCTTATGTCTACTGCACATCTGTATGTTCTCTTGGAGAAGTGTCTCTTCAGGGCCTTTGTCCATTTTTTAATTGGATTGTTTGTCTTCTTTTTGTTGAGTTGTATGAATTCTTTATGTATTTTGGTAAGAAAATAGTTATCTTTCCACCTTATTTTCCCATCTTAGAACTGCCCTTAAAGTCATAATTCTTGGCAGGGAAGATAAACAAAATAGAATTCGTGAGATTCTGATTTTCTCCTCTGATAATATTTTATAATGCTGAAAATAGAAATGGTTGTATAAGGAAAGAGCTGTAATAGTTAGGCTGAGTGGATGCTGCCATGGAGATATATGGGCCCAATATAGACAGACTTTCAGAGTTTTCAAGAGAAGGAATAAATCCATATTTTTAAGTAAAATCTCCCAACTGATACATAGGAGCAGTTGAATCTAAAATAACAATAACAGCAACAGCAATAATAAGCCAAATGTGGCACCGAGGTAACTAGTGGCTGCAGCATGACACTGTGCGTCCCACAGAGGACTATCTGTTGCTGCTCATTCCCACCCGAAATACATAAGTATCTCCTCACTTTCTGTATCCCTTAACATTTTAGAAGTTTTTACTTTTCTGATGTTTGGCCATCTACTCTATTTAACTAGTAACAACACAGTAGGATAATGGCTTATTTATTTAACCAAAAGCTTCTGCCTTTATTGGGAGCTATTTACATTTTACAAATTGTATTTGTTGAGCCAGGCAAAAACTGATCATTTGACTGTTTATGTTGATTCTTTTGTACCAAAGCTAACAAACAAAGAAAACAAAGCCACAAGCTGGTTGATGAGCTAGGAGTCCCTGATGAACTGAATAAATAAATATATTCTTGAATAAGAAGAGAAATTATTAACAAAGACAGTTTATGGAAGGTTTACTGATTGCTATTAAGAGGCACACCACTGTGCTACAGATAAATTACTGGCTGAGAAAATACATTAAGAAAATCTGAGGAAATATAAAGAAAAGTGGGGTTGTGGTTGAATTGCAAAGAAACCCTTGCTTCTGCAAGAATTTATTGCAGGATCTTTTGTAAAATCGTTTCCCTTGTTTATTATTTGTTTATAGATCATTAGCTATTTCACAAATATTATCAAGAAAGAAGCTTAATCTAAGGGGTCAGTAATCACGATGGCCAATTGAATATTAACCAAAAATGAAAATAAAGCATCTCTGAAATAATTTGTCAGTGAGAAATATTATTTAATTTACCAAATATTGATTTATGCACAGTTTTCAAGAGCAAATCTAGCATTTCTGTGAGGAAACCTTGTGCATAATTCATAAACATTTCTAAAATAACATTTGGAGGATTTCTTTAAGCAACATAGAAATGGTATAATTTACTCAGGTGTTCAAGTTATATTGCAAAGAAGAAACTTCTGTTAACCCTCTTAAAATAAGCAAAACTGGTCATTTCTTGCTAAATCAAAGTAAAACACACGTATGTGTAGAAATGTCTATTCATTATCTCTCACTATAAAGTGCATAGAATTTCTTTTTGTCTTTGAACGTCTCATCCTACTGGAGGAGGATGGCAGAGTCCCACTGGGGATCATTAGGAGCGTTTCTCATGTTAGACATCTATCAGTGGGGCCTTCCTCATGCTAAATTGTGGAGCCATAGCTCACAAATAATATGAGATGCTCACAGGCATGAGGCAGGGAATAATGTCTGACTGGAAGAAGGTCAAGGCACGGGCAAGGGAAGAGGTCAGGAGCAGTAATGTGCCCTGAGCAAGGAGAGCTGATTCATTTGAAGCTGGCAACCATCACCAACATTTCATTGTCCACAGGAGGCATGTCTCAACATGAGCATTATCTGATGTTCTGACAAAATAGCTTGGC
Source organism: Plecotus auritus (assembly GCF_963455305.1). Classification (NCBI taxonomy): domain Eukaryota; kingdom Metazoa; phylum Chordata; class Mammalia; order Chiroptera; family Vespertilionidae; genus Plecotus; species Plecotus auritus. The sequence goes on along the minus strand of NC_137771.1, from coordinate 128,066,140 downwards.
AATAATAGTGGATTTTTCAGCCCTTGAAAGGGCAGCCATGATTTCCATGTTTATTTTGAAATTATTTCTATAGTTGATAACTGCAGCCTTTAAGAGAATGAGGACATAGTAGCAAATTTGACTATGTTATTCTTTATTGTGCCTGGGACCATAACTCTATTTCTTCTCTCCATTCCCTTCCATGGAAAGACTTTTCCTTCTTTGTGAACCATACAAACGTTACTTACGATTTATTTTATTTCTTTTTTAAAAACTTATCTTTATTGTTGAAAGTATTACAGATGTTTCCTTTTTTACCTATTGACCGCCCTCCCTCCCAGCCCCAGGCCTTCACCACATTATTGTCTGTGTCCATGGGTTATGCATATATGCATATAAGTTCATTGGTTGATCTCTTCCCATCCACACGCCCACCCCTGCTTTCCCTCTGAGATTCGACAGTCTGTTCCAGGTTTCTGTGTCTCTGGATCCATTTTCTTCATCACTTTATTTTGGCAAGTACTTTGTGTTTGGATGCAGTGGCATTACTGATTTGATTATATTGCACACCTGCCTAATTAGGGTTCCCTGTTTTGAACCAACTTCCAATACCCTCCTATAACACTCTGGTTTTTCTAAATGCTACAAAATGCTCTAAATTTTACTAAACGCCACTTTTGTTTGGGAACACTAGCCCCATTTCTTTCTTTCCTTTTTCCTTCCTTATTTTTCATACCAATTCCTGTTTGGCCTAATGAATCAATTCAGTTATCTCCTCCTCCAGAAAACCTTAGCTGCCCCTTCCAACCACCCACTGTAGAATTGATGCACTTCTTACGTGTTTCCCTAGCATTGTATAACCGTGACCTTGCCCATAGTCATGCTGTGTTGCATTGGCTTACCTAGGTCTCCTATCAGACTATACATAGCTCATTTGGTGAATCAGCACATAGTTCATTTGGTGAATTAAGAAGTGATGCAGTATATGGATTTCTTTATTTTGTTTGACTGGAGTTATATAAGGGATTAATACTTCCTCATATACTTGAGTAAAATTTTATCCTTTTAGAAACAAATGAAAACTGGAAAGAAGAAAAATACCATAATTGCTACATATGATAATCCTTCATCCTGTTTTGTTTTGTTTTAAAGCAAAAGTCTTGGGACAGCTTGTGGTAGAAATTTTGTAAAGCACCAAATTTTGAAATAATTATGAATTGGGTGCTCAACAGTTATGTTTTCCTTTTTTTTTTTTTTTTTTTTTTTTTTTACTAGATCCTCCAAAATGGATCAAATAGGACTTTGGAAGTCTACCTTGGCTTGGAGTTTGTAGATTTCCCTGTGATTTTTCTGTTTTCTGAAATAAAATGAGGGGGAAAATGACTAGGCTACATGGTGGTTGCTGCTGGCTTTGAAACTGCCACTGTGTAGCTTTTTACCATGCTATGGATGAGCTAGTTTTTTCATCATTACCATGCAGGAATTGAAACAGTTGGTATTTGGCCCACTTCCAGAATTTAAATTCTGTCGTTTTTAACCTAGGAACAACACAATGAGCTGGGTTATCTATCTGTAAGGTTTTTCTGGTCAGTGTGTCTTTTAGTAGAGCAGCGATTTTCAACAGGTGTGTCCTCCAAATTTTAAAATATGCAATACCTATTTAGTCAGGGGCATTGACCTCTTTTCCCTAAGATCGTTAAGTAAAAGATTGTCAACAGCCTGACTGGTATGGCTCAGTTGGTTGGAGCATCATCCCGTGCACCAAAAGATTGTGGGTTTGATTCCAGGTCAGAGCACATGCCCAGGTTTCGGGTTTGGTCCCTGGTTGGAGTGGGTATGGGAGGCAACATATCAATGTTTCTCTCTCACATCCAAGTTCCTCTCTCTCCCTTCCTCTCCTTTTCTCTCTCTCTCTCAAATCAATAAAAACATATCCTCTGGTGAGGATTTAAAAAAAAAAAATGACAACAGCCAATACAACAATATCATCCCATGTGAATGAATCACAATTATACCTTTTTTTGTTTTGTTAGATCAGCAAAGAATATATTTTCCGGTGTGCGCAGAATGTTAATAATTAGTGTATGTATGCCACGAGATGAAAACAGTTGAAAATGCTGCAGTGGAGAGTAGTGATTGTAGGGAATGGGCTTCAGAGTTCAAACACCTGGGTTTGAAATCTGACTTCACTGATAACCATCCATTGCACCTTAATAGGTTATTTCAGTTTTCCATTTCCTTATAAGTAAAATGGAAATAATTTTGGTACCTATCTCATAGGGTTAAAAAATATGTGAAATGTTTCAAACATGTTTGATACGTTTAATATTTATTTAAGTGTTGTCATGTTGTTTTTATCATTGTTTTGCTGATTGGTAGTCTTCATCAAGACTTTTTAAAAAAGAAACTAGTTTTTATGATAGTTGTTTGGTATAGACCTTGATTTATCAGCCACAAAGGGAAAAATTATCCCTGCAGAGAATCCAAACTTTAAGACTGCTTACCAGAGATTGAAAAAAAAAAAAAAAAAAACTAAATCAAAAGAAGTGTGAATGCTGTTAAGAGAAAATTTAGGGTTAATTTGACAGATTGGAAACAGATTTCTGGGCAGATTGCCATGCCAATGTGATAGCCATTTCTGTTTCTTTAAAGCAAAATATATTGTTTATGCTATACAAAAATGCCAACAATTAGAACTATATCAGGTTGCTCCCCTTCAATAAAAAAAAAAAAAAAAGTAATACTCTTAACAGGATTAAGAGATTTGCAATTTACTGTGAGTTATGTTAATCAGATTACAGATCTTCTTTTACTTGTAGTTCAGCTCTTTAGCATTAGGTTATGGAAATTTTCATTTGGAGTGTGGGGACAGATATTGGGAAGTGTCAGGAATGGAGAGAAGAATTAGGCTAATTCGGGTAAATTCGAAGGGAAGGTAGAGATTTACTAGTAACAAACTTCACACTTTAAATATGACTTCTGAATCCAAAACAATGTATCCAGCTTCCCTTTGTATTATTTCAGTCTTTTCTTCAAGAAACAAAAAAACAAATTAGAGCTTTAATACTGTGGTAGAAGAACTGGAGTTGTAGATGAGTCACTGGCATTGGGAGATTCGGCGTCATTTATAAAATAATAGGGTGGGTAAGATTTCAGCCCCTGAAGTAATTCACTCATTTAATCAATACGTACTTTTCCCATTCTGTGTGTCCTCTCTAATCTTGGCACCATCACTTGCAGTTGTGAAATGTACCCAGGATTTGTTTTAATCAGGTATGGTAAAACATGCAGAGAGGGGAATGACTGTTGTGAAGGAAGAAGTTCTTTCAGATCCCAAGAGACAGGCGCACAGGATATCATGCAGGGCCAAGCGGGCGGCACCAGGGTCTGCCTGGGGTGGGTTGGGAGGCAGAAAGAGGGGAGGAAAGCTTGGGCAAAATCCTTTGTTGTAGTTTTTATGGGACAGAATACATGAGGCAAAGTGTGAAAGCTGAGCAGGTTTAGGATTGGATAGTTTCAATAAATTCAGCAAGGTGTGGTCTAGGCCCTAGCCCAGGGGATGGTCCCTAGTTGTCCAGAGCCTGGGTGATTAGGGCAAAGAAATATTGCCCAACTGGAGTGTAAGAGCCTGATAGTGGAGGGTAGTCCGTGAATTGGCTCTGGATGGGTTGATTTGTTTTGAAGAGTGCGCTCTTGGGCAAATGTTTGCCATCTTTAGGAAGTGGCTGGCCCAAGCGAGGCAGTTTCTTTTTCAGAGAGCTCCATATGCCAGAGCATCAAGAATGCAAAAAATAAGAAAATATAGTTATTACATCAGTGAACTGAGTGAACTTAATTATCCTATCTAATAAAAGGGCAATATGCAAATTGACCATCACTCCAACACACAAGATGGCCGCCCCCATGTGGTCAAAGATCCTGCCCCCATGAGGACACAAGATGGCCAGCAGGGGAGGGCAGTTGGGAGGGACCCAGTCCTGCAGGGGAGGGCAGTTAGGAGTGATCAGGCTGGCAGAGGAGGGCAACTGGGGGCAACCAGGCCTGTAGGATAGGGCAGTTGGGGGCGACCAGGCATGCAGGGGAGGGCAGTTGGGGGCAACCAGGCCAGCAGGGGAGAGCAGTTAGGGGATATCAGGCTGGCAGGGGAGGGAAGTTAGGGGTGACCAGGCCTGCAGGGGAGGGCATTTGGGGGGATCAGGCCTGCAGGGAAGGGCAGTTGGGAGGGACCAGGCCTGCAGGGGAGGCCAGTTGGGGGGGATCAGGCCTGCAGGGGAGGCCAGTTGGGAGAGACCAGGCCTGAAGAGGAGGGCAGTGGGGGGGACCAGGCCTGCAGGGGAGGGCAATTGGGGGGGAACAGGCCTGCAGGGGAGGGCAGTTGGGGGGGACCAGGCCTGCAGGGGAGGGCAATTAGGGGCAACCAGTCTGGCAAGGGTGGGCAGTTAGGGGTTACCAGGCTGGTAAGGGAGGGCAGTTAGGGGCAATCAGGCTGGCAGTGGAGCAGTTAGGTGTCAATCAGGCTGGCAGGGGAGTGGTTAGGGTTGCTGGCAGGGGAGTGGTTAGGGTTGATCACGCTGGCAGGCAGAAGTGGTTAGGGGCAATCAGGCAGGCAGGCAAGTGGTTGGGAGCCAGCAGTCCTGGGTTGTGAGAGGGATGTCCCAGATTGGAGAGGGTGCAGGCTGGGCTGAGGGACACATACACCCTCCCCCTGCCCCATGCAGGAATTTTGTGCACCAGGCCTCTAGTATTACTCATATTTTTCTAGGCCTTAGTTGCCTCATCAGTAAATTGGGGGTACTGGTAAAATCTACCTCAAAGAATATTGAGATTAGATGGTGAAAAAGGCATTATTTTCCTCATAAAAAGTATTCAATAAGTAGAAGTTTGAAGTCCCAAAAGGTGATATAGAAATGAACTCAGGGTTCAAACCTATACTGAGTTGCTGAGACCTAGTGTGTGTGTGTGTGTGTGTGTATGTTTAGTAAGATGAGATAAAAGATAAAATTGCCTATTTGTTGTAGGTGGCAGGAACAACACCAGGTGTTAGACCAGTGGAATCAGACGCACCTGGGTTCAGCAACCTTGGTACTTGAGTTCTGGCTAGGAAAGAATTCAGAGCCAAGGCTCAGAGTATAAGAAAACATTTATTTGGCAAATCACAGCCCTGGAAGAAGTAATTGATAGGAGAAATGGGAGGAGGAAACAAGTTATTGAGGCAAAGGAAGTGGCCTAGGTGCTTGGGAGTGAGGAAGCCTGGGGGAAAGGGAAAGGGAAAGGCTGGGGCTTGCTCCAGGGAGAGAGAGTGCACTGGGCCCTCCATTCTGAGGGTTTAAGAGTGGAGATTTTACAAGACACCCCAGGGGAAGATCTCAATAGAATATTAAGCAGCTGTCCAGGTGTGTCCTTTCAGTGTCTAGGTCTCCACTGATTGTTTGGTCAGTGCCAGGGCTGACCAATCAGTAGTCAATGCAGCTTGTGCTAAGATCAGCCATGACCTTCTTATCTGGTTTTGCTGCTTTTCTGGGCCTGGAGCTGAAATACAACTGAGGCCTAGATGCTGTCTCTAGGGAGGAAAGGTTATGGGGGTCCAAACAGCATGACCAGTGATATGCTAGGGAGGAAAGATCCTCCTGGGGGCGAGGTCCCACCCTACAATTGCCTGTTGCTAGGCACCTAGAGCTTTTCCACCCTGGTGACCTTCTGTACCTGGCCTATCATCCTTGTTCTGCCCATGTCTATGTATCTACCTACCACATATTGATAGGACAAATTGTAAATACAGTACTTCTTAGGTTATTCAATAAAGACATCATTTGTATTTCAGAGTACCTCAAAATTACATATAGAACTCTTACTTTCAAACCTTAACACACATGTAGCTTATAAATATCATTTTATTTTATCTCTTAATTTGAGTATATTTTCTGGGAAAGCAACAGAATATTGGAGTACTGGTACTAATGCTGATTAAGTGCTAATTAGTAAACTAATATCAGAAGAACTTTGAAGAGGGCAGGGAGAGGTGTAGGCTTTAGGTTTCATGGCCAAAGGAGCAGTCTGTTTTGTAATGTTGCTACTGGATTGCCTGTGGCACATCCACCTTTATATTGTTACTTGTATTAAATCTCAATATGCTTGTCACTGCTGGTTTGATTTCCAATCAGGGCACATACCTACTTACAGGCACTGTGTACTCTTAAAATATATATTTTTTAATTGATTTCAGAGAGGAAGGGAGAGAGAGATAGAAACTTCAATGTGGCAGGCTTGATCCACACTGAGGATCAAGCCTGCAACCTGGGCATATACCCTGATTGTAAATTGAAGTATGAACTCCTGGTTCATAGGTTGACACTCAGTCCCTAGGCTAGCACTGTGTACTCTTATTCAAAGTTCATTATCACCTTCAGGATTATTTAGGTTCTGATTTTTACAATAGTTTCACATCTCTGTGAGGAATGATCCATGACTGTTTTATAGAACTAAGTACCCCCAATAGTTACCCCACACTTAGCACATAGTGGGTGCTCAGTAATATTTGTTGAATAGGCAAAGTTAACATTAAGAAAAGAAAGAAGGCTAGCCAGAATGGCTTGGTTGGTTGAATTGCCTGGTGCACCTAATAGTTGCTGGTTCTATTCCTAGTGAGTGCACATACCTGAGCTGCGAGTTTAATCCCCAGTCAGGAAGCATATGGAAGGCAACTGATTAATGTTTCTCTCTCACATTGGTGTTTCTCTTTCTCTCTGTCTTTCTCTCCCTCTCTTCTGTCCTCTCTGTAAGCATGTCCTTGAGTGAGGATTTAAAAAAGAAAAAGAAAAAAAAGAAAAGTACATGTAATGAAAAATTGCAATTTTAATGTGCACTATTGATTTATAAAAATTATGGGGTCTGGAGTAGAGTCAGGTTATAATTTAGTTTCACAAATATTTGCTGAGTAATCACTATATAACGTTATTTGGGATCAACACTGAAAATATAAAAATGATTCAGACAAAGTCCTCATCCAAAGGACATCAGGTTGCATGAGCACTGATGTGTGATCTTAGGTAAGTCTGGCTCTTTGTCATAACAAGCTTTCTCATTTTGAAATTAAAGCGTTAATTCATAATCATGCTATACAGGTTCAGAAAGACTTCCTGGAAACAAGTGTGACAAGAGCAGTTATGAAGAATGATGTTTAAGGGCAGGCCTATAAATGAGGTAATTGAATGAAGAAGTTATAGGCTCACAGAATTTCAGAGTGTGGAGGAAACAAAGAGGCCTGGCCCACTGTCTACTACGACAGAAATTCATTATGTCCACCTATTAGGGCCCTAATATGTGTGCCTCTTCTCATTTTCGAAGAAGCCACCCACTTACCCTTGCTATGCTAACATACTTGCTCTTCCCAAATTCTCAACACTCATCTTTCAAAGGGCTTTTTCTTCCTCCTTCCCCTCTGCCTGATTAGTAGTCAGCACGTCTGAGGCAGGTCAGGCATTGTGTCTAGGGAGGACATTTTGGACTTCCATCCCCTCCACCCCATCTCCCAATTCTCCAAGTCTAGGTGAATTGGCCCTTCTCTGTGCTGCTGTAGGAGTCCGTGCATGCCTCTACTATAAGACTACATGAATTAGATTGTGTAGGGCTTTTTGTTTGTCTGTTTCCATTGTCACATTTTGAATCATTTGAGGGCAAGGAGGATTTCTTCTTGACCTATACATATGCCTAAGACCCAAAGCAGTGTCTTGTAATTCAACCTGAGTGTTTCATTTATTGGGGTGAACAATTAGAGACATAGCCAATGTGAAGCATAAAATAATAATCCACTGCTATACCAGATTTATTTATTCACTTATTAAAGGCTTTACTGGGTGGCACTGTACTGGGTGGCAATAAAAATAAAAATAGCAACAAAGGTTTTATTCTGGTCCTTTATGCAACTTACATGCTGTCAGTCAGAGGAAACAATCAATAATATTTCTAAATAATATTCTTAAGTTTTTTATTAGAGTTGAGGTACAGTATAGTTTCAGGTGTACAACTCAGTGATTGGACATTTATATAACTTACAAAGTGATCATCCCGATAAATCTAGTACCATCTAACACCATATATAGCTATTATAATATTATTGACTACATTTCCTATGCTGTACTTTACATCCCATGACTATTCTGTACCTGCTAGTTTGTACTTCTTTTTTTAAAAAATTCTTATTGTTGAAAGTATTACATATGTCCCTTTTATCCCCCATTGTCCTCTCCCAGCCCGCCCCTACCCCCCAGCTCAGACCTTCACCCCACTATTGACTGTGTCCATTGGTTATGCTTATATGCATACAAGTCTTTGGTTGATCTCTTATCCTCACTCTCCCTCGCACCCACCCTCCCCTGCCTTCCCTCTGAGGTTTGACAGTTGATCAATGCTTCTATCTCTGGATCTATTTTTGTTTATCAGATTATGTTGTTCATTATATTCCACAAATGAGTGAGATCATGTGATACTTATCTTTTTCAGACTAGCTTATTTCTCTTAGCATAATGCTGTCCTGGTCCATCCATGCTGTTGCAAATAGTAAGAGTTCTTTCTTTTTAAAAACAGTGTAGTATTCCATTGTGTATATGTGCCACAGGTTTTTTTTTTTTTAATTTAAATTCTTTATTGTTTAAAGTATTACAGAAATCTCCTCCCCCCCCCATTGACTGCTCCCACCACCCAGCACATGCCCTCACCCCCCTAAACAGTTTTTTGATCCACTCATCTGCTGAAGGTCACTTAGGCTGTTTCCAAATCTTAGCTATTGTAAATTGTGCTGCTATGAACATAGAGGGGTGCATCTATTTTTTCTAATTGGTGTAACAATCAATATATTTTTTTTAAATTACACTGATGTTGAGGTCCAAATTTAAAATTATCCCCTACCTCCCCCCAAACAAACTGTGGAGTGGCTATTACTTTTTTTGACAAAGTTGGAGTGAGGGAAAGAAAAAACCCTACATCAGGGTTTTTTCAGCTTGGCACTAATGCCATTTTGGGTCATATTATTCTTTCTTATGGAGGCTTTCCTGTGCCTCATAGGATGTTTAGTAGCCTCCGTGGCCTGTATCACTAGAATCCCATAGCATCCCCCCAGTTGTGACAGGAAAAAAAATGTCTCCAGACATTGCCAAGCCTCTTAGGCTAAAAAATGCCTATATTTGGGAAACACTGCCTTACATCTACATGAAGATACTCATCAAAAGAGTCCATCTGGTAGAATTACATTGAGGTACCTTAATGTCTACTTGCCTGTTAACCTGTTTCTATGGAAATCATACACATATAAATATGCATGTATACATTTTATATATATATGTGTGTGTGTGTGTGTGTGATAAAATGTATACATGCATATTTATACACACACACACACACACATATGTATATATATACTGAGTGGCCAGATTATTATGATCTCTGAATGCATAATAATCTGGCCACTCAGTGTGTGTGTATATCATCCTATCTAATAAAAGAGAAACATGCAAATTGACCGTACCTCCGCTACGCCTACAAGCTGCACCCACCAGCCAATCAGGAGTATGCAAATTAACCCAACCAAGATGGATGTTAATTTGCATATCCAGGCACAGAGTGAAGACTGAAGACAGTGTAGAAGGAAGCCAAGAGCTGCAGAAGGGAGCAAAGCTGCGGAGAAGCAAGTGGGACGGCCAGGAAACAGGCGGCGCTGAGGAGAAGGGAGGGAAGCAGGTGGGGCTGCAGAGAAGGGAGGGAAGCAGGCAGGACAGCGGCGGAGATGGGAGGGAAGCAGGTGGGGTGGCGGAGAATGCTGAAGGAAGCCCTATTCTTGCAGGAATCTTCCTGCAACACGCCTCTAGTACCTAATAATAGACAAACATGTAAATTGACCGTACCTCTGCTACGCCCACAGCCAATCAGAGTGAGTATGCAAATTAACCCAACAAAGATGGAGGTTAATTTGTATACGTAGGCACCCAGCAGCCTGGGTCCTGGAAACTTTCTCAGCACCCAGGTCACTTCGAGGTAGGCCCCGTGTGGGTCCTGAGCAACCTGGGAAGGGCCTGAGCCAAGGGGCTCCTGGGAAGGGGCGGAGCTGGCGATAGTAGGGATCTGGGGGGTCCCTGCCCAGGCCCCAAGGCTTTAGGCCTCGGCAGGGGTGGACCCGGCGATTGGAGGGAGCTGGGGGGCCCCTGCCCAGGCCTGAGGCTTTAGGCCTTGGCAGGGGTGGAGCCGGAGATGGGAGGCGATTCGTGTGAACTAAAAAGGAAACACCTTTTCTGACCGCTCATTGGCTAAGTTCCCTGTATGCCACTGGTAATATTCTTAATAACTTGGGTATAAGAATCCAAAAAGGTGATCTAGGGCTTTTCCACCACACTCCTGGAGAAAAAAACGAAGGTCCGCTGCTGGAGGGCTAAGAAATGTCATATCCTGCCCTAGCCGGTTTGGCTCAGTGGATAATGCCTTGGCCTGCCAACCACAGGGTCTGGGTTCAATTCTGATCAAGGGCATGTACCTAGGTTTCAGGCTCCTCCCTGGCTGGGGCCCAGGTCAAGGCTCATGCAGGAGGCAACCAATTGAAGTGTTCCTCACACTTTGATGTTTCTCTCTGTCTTTTCCTTTCTCTTCCATATTCTCTAAAAATCAATGGAAATATATCCTCAGGTGAGGATAAAAAAATAAATAAATAAAGAAATAAATGTCATATCCTGTGAAAGACACATCTTGAAAATGCCTAAAGAAAGTTGTCATTTTTTCATGGTGAAGGGACTGGAGTCTGTGTTGATGAAAACACCTTGGTGGCTGCGGTGACTGGCAGGGCTGCAGCAGCAGGGTGATGGGGCTGGTGCCTTTCCCTGATCAACCTGGTTGCCTCCCACAAAGGGAGGCCACTGGGCCTAAGCCGTCAGTAGAACATCCCCTGAGGGCTCCCAGTATGTGAGAGGGGGCAGGCTGGGCTGAGGGACACCCCCCTCCAGTGCATGAATTTCGTGCACCGGGGCCCTAATGTGTGTGTGTGTGTGTATATATATATCTTATATAATAAAGAGCTAATATGCAAGTGGTTGTCATTCCCTCACACTGTCATGCCTTAAAGGCTTAGACACTCAACACTGGGGAGAGAGGAATAGGGACCAGCCAGGCACAAATGAGCTCGTGAGAGAGGCATGGGGACCAGCCATGCACAAATGAGCTCACGAGAGAGGAATGGGGACCAGCCAGGCTGTGGCCAAGGAAAGGGACAAGCCGCCTGCCCTGCAGTCCTGGGTACCAGCAGCTGCGCCTGCTCCTGCAGCCCAGGAGAGGGACAAGCCACATGCCCTGTGTTCCTGGGTACCTGTGCCTGCGGCCCGGGAGAGGGATAATCCACATGTCCACAGTCCCCGCGGTCCCGGGCGCCTGCAGCCTGGGAGAGGGACAAGCTGGCCTCCCCGCGGTCCCTAGTGCCTGTATCTGCGGCCGGGGCGAAGCCACCTGCCCACGGTCCCCTGTGGCTGCGGCCGGCCCAGGCGAAGCTGGCCTGGGTCCTGGGTGCCTGTGGCTGGCCAGAGAGAGGGAAGCCTGGGTCCCAGGTGCCTGTGACTGGCTGGAGGAGGGAATCCTGGGTCCTGGGTGCAGCTCGAGGCAGAGGTGGTTAGGGGTGATCAGGCCAGCAGGGGGGCAGTTAGGGGCAATCAGGCAGGCAGAGGTGGTTAGGGGCAATCAGGCAGGTAGGCAGAGGGGTTAGGGGCGATCAGGCAGGTGGGCAGGTGAGCAGTTAGGAGCCAGCGGTCAAGAGGCAGTCGGACATACCCTGAGAGGGTCCCGGATTGGAGAGGGTGCAGGCCAGGCTGAGGGGAACCCCCCACCTCCCGTGCATGAAATTCATGCACCGGACCTCTAGCATATATATGAATTCATGCATGGGTGAGGTCCGGCCAGCCTGGCCAAGGGGAAGGGACATGGGTGGTTGGCCGGCCTGCCTGCTGGTCAAACTCCTGGTCGAGGGGACAATTTGCATATTAGCCTTTTATTATATAGGATATACGCTGAGTGGCCAGATTATTATGCGTTCAGAGATCATAATAATCTGGCCACTCAGTATATAATATTATATATTTATATATACATACACACACACACACACACACACACACACATACACTAGAGGCCCAGTGCATGGAATTTGTGCACGGGCGGGGTCCCCTCAGCCCAGCCTGCACCCTCTCCAATCTGGGATCCCTTGGAGGATGTCTGATTGCCAGTTTAGGCTTGATCCTGGGCAGTCGGACATTCCTTTCACAATCCTGGATCACTGGCTCCTAATTGCTCACCTCCCTGCTTACCTGGTCGCCCCTAACTGCCCCTCCACCCCCCGCCAGCCTGATCGCCCCTTACTGCCTCTGCATGCTGGCCTGATCACCCCCAACTGCCCCCTCCCTGCCAGCCTGGTTGCCCCTAACTGCTCCCCCTGCCAGTCTGATCACCCCTCACTACCTCTATGTGCCGCTTGATTGCCCCCAGCTGCCCCCTCCCTGCTGGCCTGGTCACCCCAAACTTCCCCCCTCTGCCAGCCTGGTCGCCCCTAACAGCCCCCCCCCCCCGCCGGCCTGATCACCCCTGACAGCACCCCCTGCCGGCCTGGTCACCCCACGCAGCCTGCTGTTCAGTCATTTGGTCGTCCCTCACTAACCCCCCTGCCGGCCTGGTTGCCCCATGCAGCCTGCTTGTTCAGTTGTTTGGTCGTCCTTCACTAACCCCCCTGCCGGCCTGGTTGTAGGCAACCATCGTATAAGGGCATGAGGGTCAATTTGCATATTACCTCTTTATTATATAGGATATGTATGTATCTGTGTGCACACAAATAATATTTTTTCTGTATTCTTGCAAAGAAAATTGTGGATATTTAGAGAACAAACAGTGACCAGTTAGCTGGCCAGTATGGTTTTATGAAGGAGCGAATCTTGAAAGTTGTGTGTGTGTTTGTCTCACTGGCTCAGTTCAGCGTTTTCTGTATTGTTTTTTTATTGAAGTGTGTTTTATTAATACATCAGGAAAGCCATTGGTTACAGACTAAACTTACCAGTGTGAACTGGTCAAATCCTCTTCCATGCAAATGATACACTTTAAGAAAAATCAAGGGAGATCAGGTAATGATTTGTGGGGCAGATTTGCATTAGATAAAATAGAGAAAAATTTGAAGAGGAGACACTTGAGCTGAGACTGAAGGGATAAGGATGAATGTAGGAAACCATGAGGAAAAAGTGCTAAGGTTTTGATGAAGGAAAAGCTTGGCGAATTAGAAGAACAGAAGGGACAGTTTGGACAAGTATGGCGATAGAGGGGAGATGGTTGTAAAATGCCATCACTTAACAGCCTCCAGTGCCAATTGGCAGAGGTGGTTTATTTTATTCCGTTTAAAATTTTTTAGGCAACATTTAAAAATTGAGGTTTCACATAAAAATCCAGATTTCTAGCTTCTCTTGAAAAATTAAATGGTCTGATAACTTCAGACTCTCCCTTGCATTTGGAAGCTGTCACTGGGAGCCTGGTTGAGCCTACCCCTTCAGGTGGCCTCCCTATATAGCCTGGTTTCCTGGTACTCTCTACTTACATTGTGTATGCACAGTCCTTTGGCCCAGCCAGAGTTGCCATGTTCATTACTATAAGTCACTTTTCACTCTCTAATTTAGGGACTTGAAGGGCCTACTAAGAATTTATTTTTATTTTTATTGCAAGTGAATTTAGGTCCTATTAAGCACAAGAGTACCATGATCTGCTTTAAACATGGAAAAGATTACTAGCATGCTACGGAAGAATGGATTCTAGAGGCAGGAGTGGAAATGGAGTGACAATTAGGAGGATACTACAGACAGGGGTTGATGGTGGCTTGATTTGGGGTAGTGCCAGGAAGATGGAGAGAAGTGGTCTAGGGTCTTTGTCGCTCCTTTTCAGGTGCATGATTCATGCTGACATGACCAGCCCTGGAGCGTAGGCCCCAAGGGTGATGAGAATGGGCCCTCTGAATTTGGTCTACAGAGCAGTTCTGATGCAAGGATTTGGATTATCCCTTGCAGGTAGAAATGAATGATCTTGGTGATGGATTTGCAGTGTGGGGGAAGCAACAGTAGTTAGGGAAAAGGAAAGATTATCATTAATTACCCAGTTTGATTTGGATTTTCTTTGTTTAGTTACAGATGGAACTTATTAGAATTAATTTGTGTCGGTATGAAAAGTATAAGGTGCCCCACATAAGACAGCAGAATGGACACTTCTGGCTGAGTGTACAGCAGTCTTTCCTTTCCATCTGGTGCTCCAAACGAGTGCCATATGAACACTCTCCTGGTGGTTTGAATGTATGGATTCATGTCTGTGAGGTATTTATAAACATGTGATCTGAATTCCTGCCCCTTCTAGCATTTTAATGGCTTCACATTAAATGGTAGGTCATTATACTTTTCAGTGAGACAGTGAAGGGTGATTAACTCAGTCTGGGTTCAACTAGTGTAATTTTAGACGCTACAAATATTGTTACAAGTCAGGTTAAGGTTTAAAGGTGAAAGTATAGTGAAGCTTGACTGAATGACTTTTACAGCATCGAGTTAATGTACACAAACAAAGAAACTCTTGTTTTCTTTCCATTAGGGTGCAGAGAGTAAATGACTTGCTTGTTACGGAGAGGAAAATGTGAAAATTAGGTTGGTCTACAATAAAATTCAAGCCGTGTGAATCTATTTATTCTGTATTTCAAATTGAAAGTTCTTTTTAAAGTCCTGTTTAATGTTGCTGAGATTCAGAAACTTTAGACCCTGAATGCCTACCCTTTGTTGAGATAAGACTACCCTAACAAATGGTATCACCACATTTACTCTTTTATTCAAAGAAGGCAATTTAGCACAATAAAATACACCAGCACAGTCTTACTGGGGAAAATTGCCTTTTTCTCTCCACTGACTGTTTTTAATAGGCCCACCTCCCCCAAATGTTTCCATTTCTCTCAGTTCCTTTAAGTACTTTGAGTAATTTGATATAGCTTTTTCCTTTTCACTGGTTGGATTCAAAACTTGGAGACTGGATTTCAGTAAAGCATGGAGTGTGAGGGCAGAGGTTGCTTATTATGACCCAGGAATGGGATTTGGAAGGCCTAAAGCTTACTTTTAAAGTTGTGTTTAGAATCTAAATCGATCTTAAAGACAGTGGGGGAATGAAGTTGGATGCTTATGTATACCACTTCACCTAAACGACTAGAGATTTTGAAGTTCCTCTCGTGGAACTTAAGGTAATTGCTGGAAATGATAATTTAATATTCTAAACATTTAAAAAGTCTTGATATCTAATAAATTGGCCACTCTTCTCTCTTAATACTTAGCACTCTTTTTACTTAAAAACATTTTGGCTATACAGATTTCAGCTGTAAACTTTGAAGAATTTAGGTTATATTTTTTTTTTTACAGAAATAGAGTAGATTTGACTATTTGGAGGTCCTGAAATAAAAACTGAGAGGAATTAACAATAACAGGCAAAGTTAAATAGCTTTCATTTGGGCTAACTGGTACTTTAAAATATAGCAGCCTGATCTGACATAACTCAAGTTGTGAAGGTTGGGGTGAGATGAGTAGGTCTCCTCCCTGAGGTCATGGTGGAAGTGCAAAGGTCAGGGCCTTGCACTGAGCCTTGTGTCAACAGCTTCATGCCCTGATAAGTCTAAGGACTGATTTGACTGGGTTCAACTATGTATATAAGCATATTATGCTCTTTCCTCAACTTTAATAAAAACATGAGTAAAGGCAGATTTTTAGACCTTGTGTTGCTGTATAACATTGACAGAAATTCAAGGAATTTACAATTATGAAGGAGAAAAAAAAGACTCCTTAATTTAAAATTTAGTCAGGATTTGCATATGCGTGTTAAATCAAAGATTGTGTGTGTGTGCGCATACTCGTCTATGTGCTTATACGTGCACCTGTGAGCATCTTACTTTGTAAAATTAATGTTTTTATACATACACATGTTGCCTGATTCAAGAACATGAAGTAATTTTACTTTATTTGGCTTGAGTTTAGTCATCCTGTGGTCAGAGATGATTTCCTGATGACATTAGTGATTTAAATTTAGTTGGGTTCTGTGATGGTGGAGATTAACACAGAAGCACTGAGAAAGTCCTAATACTTAGATAAAGTATTATCCAGCTTATATCCCATTCTGTGACAAGCTGGATATATGTACACTCAATCTACAGCACAAATCTTGGCATGTTCTTTGGTCCTCACAGCTGCTTTAGTTTCTGGTAAAATAAAAGAATCTGATCTATTTAAGAGCTTTCCTTGAACAAGGATTTTTGTTGCTCTGGGCAGCACTGGATATACACAGAGATGCTTGAACTAATTGGATGTCTTCTAGCTTTAAGATCAATTTGTCATCACATTTTTTTAAAGACCGTGATTGAGATCACATGAGTCTCTTGTGCCTGCCCTGGTCTTGACTTTAAAATTCTAGACAGAGTTGACCCAGGGCACAATTCTAAGGGTATTTGTATTCCACTTAAGTAGTGATCCTGAAGTTGTACAGCTTTTGCTGGCAAGTCACAACAAACCTTGATTCACACTGCTTTGAGCAATGAGTACATTTATTATGTAATACTAGAGGCCCGGTGCACGAAATTCGTGCACTGGGGAGGGTGTCCCTCAGCCCAGACTGCACCCTCTCCAATCTGGGACATCCCTCTCACAATCCAGGACCACTGGCTCCTAACCGCTTACCTGCCTGCCTGATTGCCCCCTAACTACTCCCTTGCCAGCCTGATTGACACCTAACTGCTCCTCTGCTGGCCTGATTTCCCCCAACTACTCTCCCCTGGTGGCCTGATCACCCCCAAGGCTTTTATTAGTATAGATATGACCCTTCACAGAAAATTTCACTAACCCTGCTTTACAATAAGGGCTTGACAATTGAATCATTGGGACCATACACCAAGATTTCCTTTCTTTGAATAGTGGAGGGAATAATTATCTTGTCTTTAAGTTGCCCTGAAATTAAAATGAGATAATGACTTAGAAAAGTGTAAAAGCACCATATAAAGACAACTGTCTTTTTCATGTACTGAAAAGACAATAAAGTGGTAAAATGAAAAACACTATTTTTATTCTTCCCCTTCCTTCCTTTACAGCCTTTATTTAAACTTTGAAATTTATAAAAATTTCACTCCAATTTTCATTTCTTTACATTCAGTATTATTTTGTATTGGTTTCAGGTTTTATATTAGTTACAGAATAGTGGTTAGATAATCATATACTTTACAAAGTGTTCCCCGATATTTCCAGTACCCACCTGGCATCATACCATCATTACAGCACTATTGACTGTATTCACTATTTAAGTGACAATGGGTTTACAGGTTCCTTCCAGTCTTTCTTTTGTGTTGTTCGCCTTTCCTTTTCTTTCTCACTTCTTCCCTCATTTTCCTTACATAGTATTTCAATTGTCCATCAAAGCTCAGTGAAGCACTGGAACACGCTTAATCCATTTTATAGACCAGGAAACCGAGGCCAGTTCCAGTTGGCTGTCGAAGTTGACTCAACGCACAGGGAGCCCTCAGAGCCATGCTCTCTGCCCTTCCTAAGGGGCAGCTGCCGGGCAAACAGAACAAACCTTCCCATTAGGCTTCCTAGCCTCTTTCTCAAGCCCCTCTTCATTGCGGACGCCCCACATTCTTTCCTTTCCCCGTCCCCCGCCCCCTTTCTTTACTGCCCGCCCCCACCCCTTCTCCGGAGCAGGTGGAAGGCTTTGCACTCACCGCCAAGGCATGCTCTGCCATGGGGCAGGGCGGCGTGGGCTTGCTTTTGGGTCAAGGCGGGAGCAGGAGTTGCCGCCTCTGAAGTGCGAAGGCTGCCTGGGCGAGGCCGGTTAGCACTGGGAGCTTCTCTGAATCATGCCAGTCAGTCCGGTACCCTGCAGTGCGGCACCCCTCCACTGAGGTGGCACCGCCCCTCAACCCCCGCCTCAGGGCTGCGGATCCTTGCCCCTCCGCCTGGGCGTCCTTCCATGCCCCTTGGTCCCTGGCCGGGCCCACCCTCGTCTTGGGGCCACTCTCTCTGCAGAACCTCTCTCTCTGCAGGCGAGGCAGATCCCTGCCCTTGGTCTCCGCAAAGCTGTGAATCTGTGGCCAGAGGCCCGGTCTGGGTCTCAGCAAGCCCATGCCTGCGATGTTCCCAGGGCCTGGCTGTGCCTCCCTGGGCAGCGATGTTCCCGGGGCCCCACGGGAGTGGCTAAGCAGGCCCAGCCGCGCCTCCCCAGGGCAGCGATGTTCCCGGGACCCCATGGAGCGGCTAGGAGGGCCGCTGCCCCTCCTGGGGCCTGCGATGGACCTGGAACCCTCGGATGGCATCTGGTGCTGCCCACCCCACCTCCCTGGCCTGATGGACTGGTACCTTGTGGGTGGTGTCTGGCACTGCCGCCTGGCCTCCCCCGCCCCTGATGGACCCGGATCCCCAGGAGTGGGCCATGGCGCTGCCCACCCCGCCTGCGTATGCAAATTAACCGCCGTTTTTTGTTGGGTTAATTTGCATACTCTGATTGGCTGTGGGCGTAGGGGAGGTACGGTCAATTTACATGTTTCTCCATTATTAGGTAAGATGAGTAGAAATCTAGGGACATAGCTGCTCAGAGATGTCATCAAACCTATGTTCCCACTGCCTCTCAACTCTGCCGTCCCATGTTCCCCTTCAGTTTAGCACTTCTCCTCTAGTTGAGGCAACATGGCTGCTGGTGGTAATTATGGATCCTTACTTTAATTACAGCAGTAGTGAGAGGAGCTTCTCCTTAAGCTTAATAAGTTCTTCAGTCTGATCGAGCCATCTTCAAAAAAATACCAAATTTGGACCAATAAATGTACCAGGGATGTGACATGTGGAGGTTGGCTTCAGCAGTTATACCTGGATTTGGGATCACCTTCCCCTGAGATATGTTGGAGAGAGGTGGATACTTGATAATATAAGGGCCATTAGGAAGGATTATGCCAACCCCAATCTTTGTCAAATAAATTTATTATAACTTATACCCATTAGTAGAAAGTACTCTCCCAGAGTGTTCTGTTATTGTATTCAAAAAATAATTTTCCTCCCACCTTCTAAGTTCTTCTAGCTGGGCTAACAATCCAATTAACAGAATGATTAACAGAAGATAATGTGCAGAATTTATTAAGGATATACATTTGGGGATGCCATAAGATATGAGATCTGAATATGCATTGGACACACAGGGTTTTTATGTCATTTTGGACCAAGTAGAAGGAAGTGGGCTCTGGAATTTCAAAAGCAAAGTAGATGATATACAGGTAAAGGAAAGAACAAACATGGTAAACAAATTACAGGCAGTCCTCCCGTTACGTTGGACTCAACATTCATCGTTTCACGGTTACGTTGCCTTCTCCCATTTATTTTTAAAAAATAATTCTGTCATTTCGACATATGTACATATGTGCTTTATGTTTTTTATTATTTATTTACCACAAGCAAAGGTTAGGAATTAAATTTTTTTACTGTTTCACTTCATTACTGCTGTGTATGTGCTCCATGTGAGTGACGTAGGTGCTTATGTAGGTGGGTTCCTACTTACGGCGAAAATCGCATTATGACGCACCATAGGAACGGATCTCCAATGTAACCAAGGACCTACTGTATTGCTGGGCCACCCAGAAACAATTGGCCACAGAAGAAAGTTCAACAAACAGATTATGCTTTCTGTCTGCCACATTTAATTCATATGTGCTAAGGTCCCCTTCCTGAATTCCTTTAGGCAGGTAAGGCAGGAGAGCTAAAGTTTTATCTGAGTCTTTTGCTTTTTAATAACCACCTTAAATCCCCAAAGACATATCTTGGGGTGGCAAAATTTTGGCCCTCCTCAGTTCCAATCTGGACTGTTTCCTCTATAAGCTTGCTGAACAGTTTTCATTTTAATTTCAGCCATAATTTTAAATTTAGTCATAATTTTAATCTCCATGAACATGCTATTGTCCTCTATTTTTCATTTTCATAGAATTTGTTTTGCAGATGTAATAACTTCCTGAATATTTCTGAATTTATTCAGAAGTAAGAGTTTTTGTTTTCTCCAGGTTTTTATTTTATTTTTTATCAATGATGCTTGCATTATCTTCACTTCCTCTGGGGTCAATTTTCAATTTTTTGTAATATTGGCCCTTTCATCTCATTCTGTGACTTTTCTCATATGTCTGGTAATTCTTGTAGAAATGGGACTGTATAGTTAATAAAAGTCCTCCTAGTTACAACTGATTCTCACTTGGAAATCTCACTGGGAGTTCTGTGTGAGGTAAAAGAAAGTGAGCCTTTGCTTTAGGGGCATCAATCAAGTAGGAAGGCTGCTCTCAGACTGTAGGATCAGTCACTGTGAGGCTTATGCCTGGTTTCACAGGGCAGGTTGTTGAGTTCTGCTGTGTAAGGGTCAGCTTTTTTGCTGCAGGTAAATGCAGCTGCTTGATTATGCCTGCCTGGGAAGGTGGGTAATAGGGAAAGAGTTGCCCTGCAAATGGGGGTCTTGATTTCCAAGGGCTGCCTCTGAAGACTTCTGCCTTTTCCAGAACCTACTTAACGTAGATTCTAAACTTCAAATTCCTGAAACACTCATACTTTCTTCCCTTCAGAAATTTATTAATATTTTTTGTTCATTGGTGACACCCATCCTCTACCCCACCTCAGAATTTTTATGCTTTTATGTCAGTGGTTGCTTAAAGAATGGAGGCACACACAGCCTGATATGCCATTTTAATCAACTTGCTAATACTATGAATAATATGCATATTTAGATTTTAAATGTAGGTTTTGTAATAATAACACAGTTGGTTGTAATATAGTGTTAATATTTCCACAGGGATTTATTAGACACCTAAATGGAACAAGCACAAGCTGATTACTATTGCAAAAGCAATTCAAAGTGTATATATTTTAACTGTATGTGCAACATTTTATTTCATCAAGCTTAATCAGATAGATAAATTTATAAATAGTTAGCAGCTTCAGGATTAACTTATCTTCCTGTTCTTTCATTCATTCAACCAATACGTATGGAACTCTCTGGAGTGCTAGTTACTGTGAATGACCTGATACACAATTTCTTTGTGTATTAATATTTAATCAAGTCCTGTTTAATTAAAGGACAAGAACTGACAGTGAGTTTTGAGAAATAATATACATACCTCCTGGTTCTAGAGTGAGCTACTATAAATTTAGAAGGGGAAGGGTGATATTTACCTTTATTATTAATGATTCTGCTGTGCCAGATACAGCACTTGTAAGTAATAATCATTCAGTAAGTACATATTGGAAATATAAATGGAGTCTCATTGCTCTGTTATTAGTAACATATTAGTGATATTGTGATGACTTAATTTTCACTTTTACTTATAATTAGCTAAAGAAGAAAACTGACATCTTTGTCAGGAAACTGACCCAGGTTAATTTAAATATATGCTGGTGTGGGATTTTCTACTGTCCTGTGTAAATGCTGGAGGAATTGCCCAATTTAGAAAATTCTGAAATATTTGCTGAAGATGGTTTCTCTATATATTCTCAAGGATTCAATATGATCAAATTGGTAAAATGGCATAATGCCAATAAACAATGATTGAAAGAATATTAAAGGGAAAAATTCCAGTATAGTAAATATTTTCTTAGGAAACTTCCTTAAAAAATACTTAGTTTAAAGTATTTAGTTCAAAAGGAACTATCCAATGTTGGCAGATGATTTCTCCTTTCTGTTCTTTCCTGTTTTTCTACAGTGATTATTGTTATCATTAAACATCATCAAGCCAAAAGGCACAAATACTTTGTTTTAATACCCTTTATACAATAACTAGAGGCCCAGTGCATGAAATTCATGCATGGGTTGGGTTCCTAGGCCTGCCCTGTGATCAGGGCTCATCTTCCTGGCTGCTGGAAGTCACACAGGTTGCCCTCTGTGTGTGGGGCAACCTGGCGAGATGATTGGGGCCCCACTCGCTCACACCCGCCCTGGCCAGGCACCGCCCACATCCGCCGCCACCCACCCCCGGTTCCCTGTTCCCCATTGGGCAATCAGAGCCTGCTGGCTGGGGGTAGGAACCGAGAGGTTGGCTGGCAGGCCCCGATCAGGTGATTGGGTCCTGTGGCTGGGGGCAGCTCCGGCATTGAGTGTCTGCCCCCTGGAGGTCAGTGCGCATCATAGCGACCGGTTGTTCTGCTGTCCAGTCGATTTGCATATTATGCTTTTATATATATAGATTTTTATTTTGGCTTTCCACAGAACTCTTAGACTTCTACTAAATTATCTATTATATTCACTTATATTTGAACAATCTGAAAGAGAATTAAAGGTTTTTTAGAAAATATATAGATATTTTTTTCTTAGAAAGTTAGTGAATAATCAACAGTGACTGTTAATTTATACAACAGAAGGTGAACTCAAGCAGCTGTTTTCTGTTTCTATATATCCCAAGGCAGCTAAAACTCAGTGTTATAGCCTAAAAAGGAGGGTTTTTGTGTTTGTTTTTTTTTTTTTTTTTACCCCAAGAAAAGGCTGTTTTTCTTTGTAAAAAAGTTAATGTCTTATTTTTAAAGCTTTATTCTCAGTGTCATTTTTCTTCATATATAATAAGCAATGGATATCACATTCCTCCTAACTCAAGATATGTGATACATGCATGGTCTTTCTATACCAGTGTCTTTCCTAAGGACCATAATTGCATTATTATCCAACTATTAACAGTTTCCATCATTTTTTTGTAAAATAATTGCTTGCCAATTTTGATGAAATGTAATGGCCAACTCTAAAAGTTTAAAAGAAATAGACAAGAAGAATAAAACATGCAATAATCCCAAAACAAAGAGTCTTATGGTTGTGAATCAATTCAGGTCCAGAAATAATGTACCATAAGATATAGTTTAAAAGGGGTGCTATTAAATCTGATTTGAGTAAATGTCTTTTTTTCTTCCTGAATATGTCAGTAATTATCTTGGGCCCAGTTATATTTCATGCTTCCAGCAGGTGGAGATAAAAGGTTTCTCTCAATGATGCTAGTCATCTGGTGTGTGTAATAAGGAAAATATTAGACCACAAAAATGGGAGACTTGAGGATTACATTGTGGAAGTTAGAGCAGGCCTCATTCTTTTTCCATTCATGCTAATTGAAGTGTAAGTTCCCCAAAACTGGACTAGCTAGAAGAGCCTGCCAGTCTTGTCATAAACACATTTTGCTTCATAGAAAGTTGTCTAATTGATATGAACACCATGACTAATAGGGAACATAGAAATAAATTATAAATGTATGAGAAAAATACATGAGCAGCAAGATTTAAATTTCACTTTCGAGAGGAAATAGCATTTGGACAATTGTGTGTGCAATCACAACTTTTCCCCAAGATTTATTTTAGTATCCTAGATGCTAAAGAAAACATCAAGATATCTATTTACTCATCAGATGTGATTAAGAGAATATACAAGGTGTACAGATAATAAGTGAGTTCACTTGTTTTTTTCACCAGTTGTTTATTATTTAGCGTTGGTTTCAGTTCTAGGCATTTAGTTACTTAAAATAAATAACATATTTATAGCATGACTCTTGCCTTAAGGAGTTTTATGAAGGCAAGACCCAAAGATAATTAAAGTGTTTTAAAACTATAAATGTTTTAACAGGGTCACATCCACTTTGTAGAAAACAAACATTCACACAAAGGGGGGATTACGAGTCCACCTACCACTGATGCCGAACGTTTTATCACCCAGTTGTTATATTTTCCTCATTCTTATTTCCTGTATTTTACTGCCAGTATAATTCAGTGAGGGGTAAGAGTTCCCTCTCCCCAATCTGCTATGTATGTTGTTTTTATTTGTTATTTGAGTTTTTTAAAGATAGGGTGCAGTTGCTTAATTTTGCAGTATAGATAGCTCCAAGAAAATATATATACTACTTCTAATTTTCTTCCTCTTTCCTTCTTATATCCTTACTCTGTATTTGTGGCAAGAAACAAGAAAAGAAGCAGTCTTGTTCCTCCCAGTCAGAGCACTTTGTCATGTTTCGGGGAAGAGGTTAGTTAACATTCTGAAACACTGCTGTGTTTTATTGCCAGTAAATGTTTTTACTCACTAGTGAAAAGTTTGTAAATAGGCACTGTTTAAGAAAACAAAGAGATAATAAGTACTCAGACTTTCCCCTTCAAGTTCTCTATACCTAGGAAAATGCATTGGTGATCTCAGCCATTCTGAACAATAGTTGGGATCACAAAACCACTACTCATCATTCAGCTTGCCTGGCATAATTAGTGGCTTTGACTGAAAGGAGACCAAGGGGTATTTAGAATGGAGGGGAAAGCTTTCCTTTTTTCTTCCTTAGTCCCTGTTATTCAGAACCAAGCGTGCATATATTCCAGAAGGCCGGGGTTGCAGCTGAACACATAGCGGCCTTCCATATCTGTGTTCAGAGGAAATGTTTTCTCTGAGGGGCCATTTGAAGCACACTGTATTAAAAGTCTAACTGAAGCAGTAGAGTGTGTGCACCAGACTGATGGTTGGGACATATTTTCTGTTCCTTTAGGAAAGGCAAGTAATGCTGAACCATCACTGTTGCCTGCATTTGCTCAGCTTGGGACACATGAACAGTTGTCATTGAAGACCTCTGTCTGGGTGAATGGTATATATTACAAAGCGATTCAACAGGCAGGATTTGGCCAGCATGGTTGACTGGTTATTACCCACAACTCAGAAGGAATGGGTTTTATTCTTTATTTTTTCATTGAATGCTGCCATGGGAAGTATAACCTATGTTGATAGTAATTGCTAGCAACCCAAGCATGTTAGAATATGCATTAACTCTTTTGTTTCCTGGTGGTAATTAAGGGCGGTTCCAGGGCACCAAATGGTGAGGTGATGGCTTGAAATGCTCTTTCTAGAGCCCTTTCGCTAAGATCATTTCCTTTTGGCTCAAAACAGCATCATCATCAGGGTCCTTGTTTTCTTGGACTGTGGGAACCCCTTTCACGTCCCGCGTGGTTCAGGGTTCCGGTTCAGGGTTCGGGTTCTGGAGAAGGCCGCACACAAATGAAAAGAGACTTGGAAAAGTATTAATTTTGGAATATTGGGGGCCAGGCACAACTCTAGTGGAAGGACTACCCCTTGCTCTGGCCTTGCAATCCCTTTTATTGAGACTATGGGATACGCCCATAACCTTTAGGCAGGAAATTCCAATAACAGAAATTTACATGAAGCAAACAGAGGTGGAGGCTGCTTCAGCTAACAATGTTTCAACTAAACAGTGAGTGATCAAAACAATTAAGGTTGTTGACCAGCCTTCCCAGTTTCCTGTCCACATCTTTCTATTAGTGGTAGAATGATTGGTTTCCGGCATTGGACCTTTCTGTGAAACCCTCCCCTCGCCCCCCTCCCCCATCGACATCCCTTCTCCAAGTTCCTCTGGCTTCGGAGACCATGGCAGCCATAGCCTTGTTCTTTTCTTTCTTCCAACAGCCTTTTTTTTTTTTTTTTTTGCTGATGTCTTCTGCATGATCATTATCTTCATGCTACCCATCCACGGTTTAGTACTGTGCACTCTGCTGCTCCTCCTCCTCGTTTGGTTATAGTTTGCAGTATCCTATAACTTGAATATTGACTAGGAGCACTGATATTTGAATAGCAGACTTTCCACAAATTCTTAGCAGCACAGATTTCCCAGACTTTGTTAGAAATCCCACCCTGGTTACAGTCTGCAAATATTCTTTTGAATACTCCATACAAATAATAATTTATAATAACAGTAAACAAAATAAATAAGACAAAAAACTTAAAAACTTTAAATATGTCTAAGATGGTTGTCCCCGCACTTGGCAGTTTGGGTTGTTACAACTGGATACCAACATCTATGAGTAAAGCGGCAAAGGATGCTGCTGAACATCCTATAATACATTCCACTTCTCACCACAAAGAGCAATCCTGTTCAAAATGTCCGTGTGGCCGTTTGAGAAACCCTGGTGGAATATAAATTATTTATCTTCCCCCTTCAACCTTGACACCTTAAAACATTGCCTTTAATACTAATACTTCAGTTTTTGGGGGACCAAGATTGGTGTAGTTATCAGCATAGTCGAATTCACACTTAAGGATGAGAAAGACAAAAACAATGTGATATCACTTATATATGGCCTCTTAGAAAATGTTTGTTACCAGGGCTTGGGGATGAGGGCGTAGGCGAAGTTGGGAGCTCTTGTTTCAGGGTACAAACTTGCAAATGGTAGTTCTGCAGATTGAATGCACAGCATAGTGAGTGAGTATTGTCACCAGTACTGTATTATATACTTCAAAGCTGCTTAGAGAATAGATCTTAATTGTTCTAACCACAAAAAAGAAATAATTATGTGACATGGTATAGGTAGTGGCTAATGCAAGATGGTAATCATAGTATGATATATAAATGTATTGAATCAACACATTGTGTAGTGCCTTAAATTTACACAATTATATGTCAATTAAATCTCCCCCCCAAAAGTTGGTTGTAGAAGGCACTAAAAGACTTTTATAGGTTTTGTAATTCATTTATAGTATTTTTCTAACATGATTATTACTGACCTTTTGTCTGTACACCTCTCATTTTATTGTGAACCTGATGTTTATTGAAACAGGCCCTTGACTTGCTTCTCTCCCTCTGACCTCCCTTTTTTTTCATTTACCTTCTGTATCACCGCAGCTGTAGTTTGGGGAAGGTGAGTTTGCAGTGACTTCTGCTTTTCTACATCTCCTGCATCAGAATAAAATAATGGCAGATAGCTCTGGCTCACAGTCAGTGCTTCAACTTATCGCCCTGGTATCCATCCCTGGTTCCACTTTGATCTGTACAATCATTGTTGTCAACATTGTCACAGTTCACACATGATATTATTGGAAAAAAAGAAAATGAAATATTAATAAAGCATAGCACAGTGTCTGGCACAAAGCTTTGATATTTAATTTATTTATATTACTGGGATTGTCATTAACATTTTGTTGTTATGCATGGATAACATGCATGCATATCATGGATTCTCCTAACTATATGTTTATTTATGTCTTTCACCTTGAATTTGACACCTCCAGATTACAAATAGTTTGTATCAATTTCAGCCAATTGCCCTTAAAATTTTGTTCTTAAAACCTTGGCTTTCTTACTTTCAGTAGTCTTCCCAGTTTTATAACACCCTTACTCAATACTCCAACTGCCTTCCAATTTAACCTAAGACTGTCAGCTTCTCAATTATTTAAATACTCCAATAATTATATTTATAGTTGAGATTGGTCACAAGTATTTGCATCTTTCTTTTCTTCACTGAGCCTCTTATGTTCCTCTATGTTACAGATTTGTGGCTTTTGTTGCTTAACTTTTAGTAATTTCCTATGTTATTCTCTACAATGCCAAGCATGATTCATTCATTGAAAAAGAAACATTATGAGTTCTGATTGACTAATCTAACTTTTTATTACATTGAGTTTGAGTATTAGAATCTTGTGGCAATTTGAATACAAATTTTTTTAAATTAGTATTAGTATCAAGTGTCTTGATCTCTGGGATTGAGAAACAGATGCTGTAAAAGTCTTCCAAGAATTCTCTGTGTTTGTATTTGAGCAACTGAGGGGGAAAGATAGTGTAAGTGGTCATTTAACATTGTTTCTTTGTTTCCTTTAGGAAATTGGCCAGTAGATGTGTATATGAAGGAATGAGGTGAAAAGAAAGGGTGCAAATTTGCTCTTTAGGTGCTACTTTTTAATTTCAAATTTCCATTTATCAGTCATTTCTTTCTGATAACTGTGATTAGCATAGTAAATCCCTTCCCAGGGGCAACTGTTTTCTTATCTGTAAATGTAAAAACTACAAAAAGACAGCTATTGAGTTCACACTAGGCACTTGATAAAAATGCTCAACTCTTGCTATATAAATGCTTTTAAGTCAGCATTTTTTCTGTTATAATTTTGAGAGATTATAATTTTAAGAAAAATTTTAATCTGGTTGCTGTCATTTGTGTATAGGAGTATGTTTGTGTACAGCTGTTTATGATGATACAAACATGCTTAGTATCTGACTGCTTTAGAGGTAGAAGAAAAGGGGAGTTGTTTAGTTTTGCAAAATGAAAATTTCTGGATATCTGTTTCAGAAAAATTTAAATATACTTTTTAAAAACTTAAATGTAAGAATGATTAAGATGGTACATTTTATGTTAAGTGTTCTTATCACAATTAAAAGAAAAAAGTTCAGCATTCAATCTAAGCCTAAATGCTTTCATCACAAAGCCATTGCTTAATGAGACTGTGTGGTGGGGGTGAATCTCAGCACTCACTTAGGAGGGAGATGATAATAAACCTGCCTCCTGATTATTGAGAGATTTAAATGAGATAATGTGTGTGAGGTGCTTATCATAGTCTCTAACTGGACAAATGTGAAACCATTGATTGCTATTAAATAGAATAAAATGTACTATAACATACTATCATTTATTTAATTATATGGAATGGTATAATGATTAAGTGCACAAACTCATTGCCTAATTACCAGCTATATGAGCTTGGGAAATTTTAATTTCTAAAATTCCTTGTGTTCATGAGCTTTCTCATATCTATAATGGATAAAACAATAATATCTATTTCATATGGTGGCTGAAAGGATTGGATAAGTTAACACATACAAAACATACGCTATTTTTTATATGTGTCATTATCTTACTCTGATGATTTAGAAGATAATGATAGTTTGGATGTCAGTAGTGGTTTATAGTTTTAAAGTAATATATATTTTAAACTCACTAATTGCTCCCCATTATTATACATTTTTATTTAATATTATCTTTCTTAACGGGTGATTTACAGCTATATTTACCAGGGGTGTAATTCTTACACATTCCTGTGGACTGAAGTGTTTGGAGGAGGTTTATAGAATTAACACATAGCTAAATAGAAGGGGGAAATGAGGACGGACTTTACTGCATTTCTTTCAGCCAGTTTCCAATGCTGTGAAACTAGTAGTTATTGTTATGGTGTTTGTTTGTTCTAAATGAACACCACGCTGCAGATAAATAATGATTGTGCATGCAAGAACCTGTGGTGAAGACAAAGGGAATGTTCCTTTACTGAAAAATAATGCTTTATAAATGATCCTTATATGTTTATATTTTTAGAGGCTTTAGAGTTTTTTATGTAACTTCAAAAAAGTAGTTGGTGGCTCCTGAAGTTTCATGTTATTATGACACTGTGCCAAGCCTAGATGGAAACATATAAGTTCATTGTGCCCATACTTTTGGTGTGTGTGTGTGTGTGGCTGGGCAGGAGGTGGTGATTATAATCTTCACCCTCTGTCCAGACATCTTACATCTTGCCCAGTCTTAGAGAGTCAGGTCACTTTCTTATAATTACCGTTTTGGGTTAATACACATCTTTGAACATGTTGAATTCTTAATGTATTGATTTTTAAATATAATTATAATGTGAATTTAATTCGGTATATGTGTTTGGATCATGTGCTATTTCTTGGCAAATGTTCCCTAAATTATATACTTGTGCATGTATTAAAGGGTAGGAAATTATTGTTTTACTTCTAACGTGTTCAGTGTGCATTTTAATAAACATAAAGGAATACCCTGAGGCAGGGAAACAGTAAGATCAAAAGCTTATTCTATTTTAGAAGCTAGTTTTATGAAGGTTGATTATTAATTTAAGGATTTATTTTTGGTGGGTAAAATGACTAGGAAGAGTATGAGCCCAAGTAGATGACTTGAAGTGTATGAGGTGGTGTGTGTGTGTGTGTGTGTGTGTGTGTGTGTGTGTGTGTTCACTTTCTTTTTTGCCTGTATCCTGTCTTATCCCACTCCCCCCTCCTATCTTTTTGCTTATTATGCCCCTGGGTTTTCAGAGCCTTTTAAAACAGCAGAGGCCCAGGGTACTCTGGGGGCAGGTTTCAGTCAAAGAATATGGTTTATTTTAACTCTTTGGTTAGTAAAGTGGGTTGAAAGCCAAATAAATAAAACAATGTCAACAAAACCAGTTATCAATTTATAGGATCCTAACCCTCCCCACATCTCTGTGATTCTTAATATAAGTGTGAGAGGAAATATTCCTTAGTGATACTTTATCAGAATGGGATCTACATTGCTAGGGAGACAAAAATCTTTTAACAGTTGCCTTTAAGGAACTGTAAATTTCAACAGTTATTCAGCCCATTGCTTTCAGCACCTTTTGTTGGCTTATTAGTGTATAGAACAGCAGGGCTGTAAAGGGAGGAAGAGCTTGTGCATTTTAATTAGCTCCAAAGACTGTGTGAGATAAAAGCCAGGGTTTTTGCCTCATTTTATTTCACATTGGCTGATTAAGGATGCTATTGTAGGCTGAGCTGGCTTGACCTAATCTCAGTGCCACCCATTTATGGAAGGGGAATAGGAAAAACTTGCCCCCATTTTCTGAATGGGATTAGGAAAGCACTCATTAGAAAACCCTGAAAGCTGTGAGGCATGGACAGGAACACAGGACCTTCCATAGGAAACAAACGCAGTCTGGGGAAACATTCACCGATGGAACCAATTAATGCTTGCATATATTAGGCACTTGGTGATGTTTTTCCGTTTTTAATTACTTAACAGAGAATAAGAGCCTGATGTTCTTCAAGCTGTACTTGTTGATTAAATAAGTACTTCTGGCCTGAAGAGAGATGTCAGAACTTGAAGAGTACTAATGTTGATAAAGAGGTCTGTAAATAGTTAGAAAATAGGTTGGATCTGCATTTGCCCTCATCTGGAAGGGAGGTGGATAGGAATACATTCTGTAGAACTTTAAATTAAATCTTTCATCTTAAGTATAGTCAGACGTGAATTATTGAGTGGAAAAAATCTATTTGGGTATCATCAGCTCTTTCCTTCTCTCTTACATGCTTCCTTTTAATCCTGCAGAATATTATGGAAAGAGCACAGGCTCTGGAACCAACAGAACTAGACCCAGGTGAGAAGCCCTTTGCTGTTAACTAGTATGAAACATTAAGGATGGTACTTCTCACCTTTGAGTTTCAGATTCTCTACCTTTACAATGAGAATGATATCTATTTTATTAAGTAGGTTGTTAGTTATGGAATAATATTGTCACTGGAAAGAGACTGGGCCCAGAATGGGTTGGCGTCAGGTGGGCCGGTAGTGTGTGGGTTCTTGACTTTGCTTAGGAAAGATTTCACAATAGGAGTGCAGGTGGTTGAGGGTATGTTTATTAAAGCTGGAGACAGGGAAACAATAGACAAGCTTAAGATGGAAGAAGTAAGGGGAGAGAGACTACGTGGGGCCCTGCTTTGGTTCCCTAGAAATGTTATAGGAAAGAAGTGAGCCACAAAGGGCAGCATGGACTCACTGAGAAGTAAAAGTCACAGTGACAAAAGTGAGCCAAGGTGGAGCTGCTGTTAGCTATTGAAAAGTCAGAGAAAAGGGGGGCCTTGGAGACAGGTTCAGGAGGTAAGCCCAGGATGAGCTGCTTGTAAGTCTCACTGGGACCCTTAGATCCTAGGAGAAAGAAAGCAGAGAAAGTGGGAAGGAAGGCATGGGCATGTTCCAGAAGGAGCCCACACTGGCTTCCTTTATCTAGAGGGGTTTCATCTGCTTTCTAAAGGTAGGGAATTGTAGGGGAGGTCTCAGGGGAGGATCTCAATAGAGTACTTATCAGCTTTCCAGATGTGTCCTTCAGGGTCCGGATTTCCACTGATTGGTTGGTGCTAGGGGAAGGTGTCATTAGTCATTGCAGCTGGTCCTGATGTCAGCCACAGCATTGCTCCATCTGGTTTTGTGGCTTCTCTGTGCTTGGAGCTGAAACACAACTGAAACCTAGATGTTATTTCTGTCTCTGTGGCCAAGAGACCCAAAGCTTTGTTTCTACAATTATTTGATGCAGGCCAGAACTTCATTGTCCTAAGGGCTTACTGCTTAAGGGAGTGGTCCTGCAAGGGCTGGTATGGGAGTCATATGAGACTATCCTCCAGCCCCTTGTTTCTGACTAGCCATGTGCCTGGGGAGAAAGGGACAGAGGAGGGCCCAAACAGCATAACCAGTGATAGAAAAGGTCAGGAGATTCGCTGAACCCCATGACTAGCCTTATGGGAGGTCAGGGGATTTAAATCACAAGGCCATGGAGCAGAGGTTACCCTGGGGGTGAGGTCCTTCCTTGTTTTCCCAGTTTTGCTCATTGCTAGGCACTTGGGGCTTTCTGCCCTGGTGACCTATACCTGGCCCATTGTCCTTGATCTTCTCATTCTAACTGCCTACTACAATGTGTGTAATGCCATGTGTGGTGTCTGGTGTTTATAAGGAATCTCAAACTGGTTGTTGCCATTACTGTTATTAGTATTGTTATTATTTCTCACCATTTCAAACAAATATAATACAGTAGTGTATGGAAGAAGTGAAAACTGAAGGCACCTGGTCTAGAAACTTTGGTTCGAAAGAGAGAAGGTTAGGGTTATTTGTCTGAGATGAGACTGGGAGTTTCATACAGATTTCACTTATCCATTCTTCTCCCTCTACCTTGGTTAATTGAATTGGCCACTAGATGGAAGCATATATTTTTATTGGTTTTCTATCTGTAAATATAAATGTCTTTTATAAATTGATATGCAAGATATCATATTTAATTAGTGTGACTGATAATTTTTGAACTCTGTAGAACTATATTGAGACTCTTCCGTTCAGGAAAGTACAGCAGAAGTAATTTAAGATTCTGGAAAAACATATGTGGGGTTTGTATTTATGTAGTTTATGTCTACTATATTGGTAATGTTTAAAAATAATTGGCAAAACAATTCTGCCCTTCCAGTTTAGATGGCTCTTATAATTTATTTTTATTCATTTACATACATTGGAACAGCTTACAGTACTCTATAGATATTAAAAAATTACAGACGGGCATACCTCAGAAATATTGCTGGTGTGGTTCCAGGCCACTGCAATAAAGTGATAATTGCAATAAATCAGTCACATCTTTTTGATTTCCCAGTGTATATAAAAGTTATGTTTACATTATACTGTAGTCTGTTAAGTGTGCAATAACATTATATCTAAAAAAATAATGTACGTACCTTAATTAAAAAATACTTTATTGCTAAAAATGCTAACTTTGTCTGAGCCTCCAGTCAGTCTTAATCTTTTGCTGGTGGAAGGTCTTGTAATAAAGTATCTGCCTTGGTCAGTGTGGTTCAGTTGGTTGAAGCATCTTTCCATACACTGAAAGGTCTCAGGTTCAGTTCCCAGTCAGGTTTCTGGTTCAGTCCACAGTGGGGGTGTGTACTGGACGCCACCACTCCCTAATTTCTCTCTTACATTGATGTTTCTCTTTCTCTCTCCCTCTTCCTCCCCTTCTCCCTCTTCCTTCCCCTCTCTCTCAAAAAATTCAATAAAAAATACAGTATCTGCTAAGTGCAATAAAACAAAACACAATAAAATGAGGTATGCCTGTAATGTACTTTCTCTCAGCCTAGACACACTTTACATTTCAGTAAGGTTCTAAGCGATCATAGCACAGGTGTTAGCAGTATTGCATGTGTATGTTAATTACAAGGGCTCCAGCCTCCACAGGTATGATGTCAATATTGTATATATGTTTCTAAATATATCAGTGAGTTTTATTTTCTCATGGTAGTTTCTTTTGCTTTTAATTATTTTCAATGTAGCTTAGGAATCCTCCCCCCCGCCCTCCGCCCTCCCCACTACTGGTTGACTGCTTGAATTGATGTCCTGGTTAGAATAAGAAAATGTAACAATTTCTCTCCCTGTCTTCAAGGAGTTTGCAGGTCAGACTGAGTGAAAACTATCGTTTAAAAATATATGCAATTTATTATTCTAAAAGACAAAGAAAATGATTAAAAATTTTGCAGGGAGAAATTGTTTCATGCTGAAGTAAGTACAATACTTTAAATTAATGATACACACCAGAGAAGAGAAAGTGGAGAGGAGAGGGTGGTGGGAAAAAAAAGGGGGGGGGGAGAGAATTTTAGGAAGAGGGAAATGTGTGAATAAAGAACAACATATGTTTGAGTAATCTGATTTTTCTAGATCTGAGGGGAATTGTCGGAATTGTGGTTTAAAAAGGTAGGTTGAGGTCAGGTTGTGGAAATTTTTAATTGACAGGATAAGTGGTTTGGAATTCATCCTGTAGACAGTTGGGAATATTCAGCTTAAATAGTTAGAGTCACTTTAGAAGATAAAAGGAGTAATTTCATAATAGTTCCTTTGTCTTAAAGTTCTAGTTGAATCCTCTTTTCCAATTCATGAAGAAACTTAAGGGAAAAATACATTTTGTGTTAGAAAATATTCATATTTTCATAGTTAAAATATAATAGATTTATCTTAGATATTCTATAATTCACAAAATTTATAATGAAACCACATATTGTGGCCAAGTAGTAAATTTTGGAGAAAATTGTTCTCATTCTCTTTTTTTTTTTTTTAAATATATTTTATTGATTTTTCACAGAGAGGAAGGGAGAGGGATAGAGAGTTAGAAACATCGATGAGAGAGAAACATCAATCAGCTGCCTCCTGCACACCCCCCACTGGGGATGTGCCCGCAACCAAGGTACATGCCCTTGACCGGAATCGAACCTGGGACCCTTGAGTCCGCAGGCTGACACTCTTTCCACTGAGCCAAACGGTTAGGGCTGTTCTCATTCTCTTATACATAGGATTACCCTGTGTGCTTTGATTGCTGCACTCATTCTTATTTCTCTTTCATTGCAAGAATAGATTTTCAGTTGACTATATTAAGCGAAGAAAGGCTTTCAAAACATATAGCTGTACAGAAAGTAAAATATATAGATTTA
This sequence comes from Plecotus auritus, assembly GCF_963455305.1. Taxonomy (NCBI): domain Eukaryota; kingdom Metazoa; phylum Chordata; class Mammalia; order Chiroptera; family Vespertilionidae; genus Plecotus; species Plecotus auritus. The sequence continues at coordinate 128,031,342 of NC_137771.1, read as the reverse complement.
GTTAGATGAAATTCATTTAGATGAAAATATAGAGTCAGCATTTGGTCTTACTAAAATTTGGCAAATGCTGATATGAAGAGGAGAGATAGAAAAGGAACAAGAGTTTGGTTACAATTGATGAGAGATTTGGGAGTGAGATGAAGGTAGGAATTTTGCTGTCATGTGCCTTAAGCAGGAAGCCCTGTTAGGAAGAGTAGGGTGCATGTCAATTCTGGTAGGCAGAATACCGGAATCTGGAGGGATCTGTCAGTCAGGGTTATGTCCACAGGCTCCTGATCATCTGGGCACAAGGGGCAGCCCAAGGTCACATTCCAGACAGGGTTCTAATGAAACTGCATGATTAGGTGGCTCTTTTCTCTCTCTTTTTCTTCTGTCTTCAGGTGTCCCTTCATGTCTCCACTTCGAGGTTCAGAGCCACACTGAGTTCAAATTGCATAGTATAGAATGGAGATCCATTATTCTGCTGCCACTGTTATTTCTCAGCACTCTGCCTTAACCCTCTGCTCTTGATTTTGTTACCCTAAACCTTGCTGGAGTAATTGTAATGTGCATTACATTGAGTCTTTTCTTCTCTTTAGTACTTAATCCAAATTGTACCCTAGTATGAACAACCAATTCTGATTAAGTTTGGGATTAAGAAAATACAAAATAACAAAACAAAAGAAGGAAATCAGGCTGGCCTGAGTATTTTTATGTAATGCATTTTAAGAACTGTAATAATTGAATAATGACCTCTATTCTGCCTTAAGGCAGGTAGAGTGTTCAGGATCAAAGCTGAGCATTAGGAAGAAATGATCTGAGATGTCACATGGATATAGAAACACTAGAGGCCAGGTGCATGAATTTGTGTATGGGTGGGGTCCAATTGCGGGGAGGGAATGCAGGAGGTTGACTGCTGGCCCCGGCCTTGCCCCTGATCGGGGCCCTATCAGGCCAGGCCGGCGTGGGGGGGGGGGGGGAGGGCAATTGGGGGTGGGGCCGGCTGATTTTGTTACCCTAAACTGCAGGAGGTCGGCTGGCACTGCCCCCGATTGGGGTGGGGGGGCAGTTGGGGGTGGGGCCGGTTGGGTGGAGGGGCTGTGGAAGGTTAGGGGGGAGCTGATTGAGGCCCTGATCGGGCTGGTTGGCCACTGCAGTGTGCGTCATAGTGACTGGTCGTTCAGGTCGTTCCAATGTTACGGTTGCTTGGCGCATATATATATATATATGTATATATATATATATATATATATATATATATATATATATATATATACACACACACACACACATACATACACTAGTGGCCTGGTGCATGAAATTCATGCACATTAAAAGGGGATTAATTAGAGGAAATATTTTAATACTGCTATTTGCCCTTTCTCTATAATAGAAGTGTCAGAGATGAAAGAAATTTAGTAAAATGTATATGAAAACCTTCCTTCTGTCAGAGTCTGGGGTGCACCACGGGACTCAGAGTCAAGTCCCCGCGCACCCACATGCACCTTAAAATCACGTGAGACCCACCCAGACCCAGCCGGCCCCCTACCATTGGGCTAGATCCAGACCCTGCCAGTCCCACCCTTGTCAAGCCCCACTGGGCAGGGGGCGTAGCCTCAGGTCCCTTGGCCTGGTGCCAGGCCAGGGGGCATGCCTTGAGGTCCCCTGTCAAGCCTTGCTGGATGGGGGGCATGGCCTGAGGTCCCCCATCAAGCCCTGCCAGGCAGGGGGACACAGTCTCAGGTCCCCCGGCCCAGCACCGGGAGGGGAGCGCAGCCTCAGGTCCCCCATCAAGCCCCGCTTGGCGGGGGGTTTGGCCTGAGTTCCCCTGACCCAGCACTGGGGGTGCACCTTGAGGTCCCCTGTCAAGCCCCACCTGGTGGGGGGCGTGGCCTGAGGTCCCCCGGTCTGGCACTGGGGCGGGGGGAGCAGCCTGAGGTCCCCTAGCCCAGCACCAGGACAGAAAGCGCACCTTGAGGTTTCCTGTCAAGCCCTGCTGGTCGCGGGGGCATGGCCTCAGGTCCCCTGGCCTGGTGCTGGGGCGGGGGGCGCGGCTTGAGGTCCCCTGTCAAGCCCCATGGGGGTGGGAGAGGGCGTAGCCTCAGGTCCCTGTTGATTGCTCGTTAAGGCTCCTTATGGGAACTTGGTCTCAGCTGTGGGTGCAGCCATCTTTGTGATGGAGTGATGGTCAATTAGCATATTCCCTCTTTATTAGATAGGATATATATACACACACACACACACACATATATATATATATATATATGTATTTATGTTCACCAATTAGTTGCCTTTTATGTTTGTTGCTGAATACCTTGGGGTATGGAAAATTTTGACAAATTGATTTCTGTGTTCATATAATCACACATTCAACAATTCTGTTTTTCCTTGAGCCCAGTTTTTCTGGCTAGAAATAGGTGATATACAAGTTTTAGCTTTTAAAAGAAACATTAAATTGTAGGCTTATTTTTGTGTCAGATTATAGTACTATGTCTTTTTTCTATTGTATTTTATTAAGTACTCTCAGTATTCTTTTTAAAGAAAATTATGGCCTAACCTGACATAACTCGATAAAGGGCAGAATTGGCTTTCCAAAGTACAAATCTCATTCTCTTTATCCATTGCGCCCTCAGCAGTCTTCCTGAAGTGTACAGGATGGCTGATAGGTTAAATATGGTAACTAAAGAAACACTGATTTATCTAAAGAAAAGGGGAAGGGAGATGGGGATATCCAAAGGGAAGGCCTACACAGCACTAAGCCAAAGGGTACTAGGTCAATGATAGCAACAAAAAAATATGCTTATGTCAGTGAAACAAGGAAGATGTATAGAAGAAGTAACAGGCTGGGCTGCTTTGGCTCATTGAGAAGTCAGAGAAAAGGGGGCTTAGAGGCAGGTTTAGGGGGTTAGCCTGGGATGAGCTGCTGCTGCCCATTGCTCCCCTGGTTGCCAGTCTCCTGGGGTCCTTTAGAGGGAAGAAGGGGGATAGGAATGGCCCTGGTGTGCTCCCCTTGGGGAGAGTGCCCAGTGGGTCATTCATTCTGAGCTTATTTATCTCTCTTGCAGGAGGAAATCTTAGGGGAGGTCTCTGGGAGTGTCTCAATAGAATATTCATCAGGTTTCCAGGTGTGTTCTTTCAGGGTTGTGGTCTCCACTGATCGATTGGTGTCAAGGCAGCGGGTCATTATTCAATGCAGCTGGTCCTGAGGCAGCCATGGAATCACTTGTCTGGTTTTGCTGCTTTTCTGGGCAAGGAGCTGAAATACAACTGAGGCCTAGATGTTATCTTTAGGGAGGAAAAGGCCAGGGGGTCTAAACTGCATGATCAGCAATAAGAAAGATTAGGTGTTCAAACCGCATGACCAATGATATGCTAGGGGAGGATAGGTTACTCTGGGGATAAGATTCTTGTTTTCCCAGTTTTGCCCTTTGCTAGGCATCGGGGGATTTCTTTCCTAGTGAGTGTCTGTACCTGGCCCATAGACCTTACTCTGCTCATGTCTGTCTAACTGCCCATAACACTGGCTTTATCTTTATGAAAACACAAATAAAATTGGTCCAAAAGTTATTTTTACCTGATCAATTTCTCCTTATATATAGTGCCATGAAAAGATGAGATCATCTTTCAAATTTTTGTGCATGATACACTCCGAAGAAACCAAAATATGTATTTAATTGTCTTTTACTATCAGAGCTGGCCTGGAAAAGATTTAATTTAAATATAATTAACTACAGTATATTTATCTTGTAGATAAAGATGTAAAGGTGAGCTGAGTTCAAGAGACTTGTCCTAGATACCTTGCTTTTTAGAAGCAGAACCAGCTGCTTTGATTTTCAAACCAGCTCTTTTCTCTGCAAGGTCTCATTGCTACATTAATGAAAATTCTAATTTACATTAGAAGGGGCCTATACTCACCAGGGAAAATTACTAATCAAATTGAACTTTCTGGATCTGATTTAATTTGGTAACATTAGTAGACATGATCTTAGGCTCTTGGCAATGAATTATTGAAAACTAATTTTAACTTGATGAAATATAATCTAATATAAAATGTACCTTGAGCAACAAAAAAATAAATTATTGTATATGCAATAGAGACTTTTTATTTTGCATACAATATTTGTTTATCTTAAGTTATGACTAAATTCTCAAATGATATACCTTAAAAATAGGACTATGTATTGTTAGTATGCATTAGGTGAAAAATAAGAAAGGAAATCAGCAGTGGGGCTTTGCTAGGAAAACCATTAGATGCGATCTCTTCACCTGTTAAACCCAGCTGTCCCTTTGGGGATTTGCCTTTGTGTTCTGAGAGCCATTTCTATGAAAACCTAATGAGGAAACTCTAAACTGCTGGTGACAAGAGTAGCCTATTTTACAAACCATGCAGTAACCAGGATCAAGTATCAGAGTACAAATTCAAGCCTCTTTCTATTTTTCATATATTGTGTTTGGTGGCATTTTGTAAAACTATCTATCCTTCTTGCATTGCCAAGCTGACTAATCGACTGGTCTGTTGACACCATCTGTCTAAAGAATCCACAGCCGCTACCATGACTTTTGGTTTAGTTTTCAGTAGAAACACATTCCATCAGGAAAGAAATCTTTTTTTTTTTTTTTTTTTTTTTTTTAATTTCCTGAGTCTAAAGTTGTGAGTCATATTGGAATTTCCCTTTCTTCCCTTCTCGCTCTCTCTTCCTTTTTTTTTTAGTTTTTCAGTCTTTATTTTCTTTTTTTTTTTTTCTTCTAGTGTTCAAAGATTCACTTAATGCTCTGTTTCAAGAGAGTTGAGTGCTGTGGCTTTAATGACAGACACATTAATAGAAATTAATACATTGAACCATGACATAAATATAATATATGATGCCTATAATGTTTGGAAGAAGTAATTGATGTATGACTTGTTTTATACAAAATATTCTGTAAATGGTTCCATGTTTCTTAGAAATATTAATTACTCTAGCAAGAGTATTTTGTTTATGAAAAAAATTTTGATTTGGTGAATACTTATGGTTTCATCTAGACAGCTCATCTCTTCAGTTTTATAAGTTTCTTTTATACCTAAGTAGTACAATGCTGATTATATATTTCAGGAGGAAAATATAATAGACAGTAAACACTCTTGGTGAAACATTTTAAAAGAAACTATGTTTGATTGCACTTCATGTTCACCTCAGATATTTTATATGTATGCTTGGAAGTATATATAACCCTGTGATGATTACAAGTAAGTTTAAGATGGCTTTTGTAGTAGACAGACAGTTATAAACAGAGCAAGGACAATGGGCCAGGTACAGAGGGTCACCGGGGTGGAAAGCCCTGGGTGCCTAGCAATGGGCGAAACTGGGAAATCATCACTAGTCAAGTGGTTTAGACCCTCTTACCTTTCATATCACTGGCCATTTGGTTTGGACTCTCCCGTGACCTTTCCTCTCCTGTCATGTGGCTAGTCATGGGGGTTAGACCCCCTTAGAGGGGGAAAGAACAAGGGAGCCAGAAAATAGCCCTTAAGCATTAAGCCCCCAGGGCAATGAGGATCTGACCCTCATCAAATACATCTAGACCTCAATTGTGTATCAGCTACAGGCCCAGAAAAGCAGCAAAAGTAGACAACCAATGCCTTGGCTGACATTAGGACCAGCTGCATTGACTAATGACCCCCTGCCCTGGCACTGACCAATCAGTGGAGACCATGAAAGGACACACCAGGAAAGTTGGTGAATATTCTATTGAGATTCTCCCCTGAGACCTCCAGATAAATACTCAAGAGGGAGGACCCAGTGCACTCTCCCTCCTGGGAGCATGCACAAGCCTTTTCCCTTACTGCCTCTCCCAGGTGCATTCCCTTTACTTATCTCTCCCCTAAGCTTCCAGGGCTCTTCTTTTGTTTCTATAAATTGTTCCTCAGCCCTTTCCTTCTACTGCTCACTTCTTCCTCTGTGACTTGCTAAATAAACTTTTATGGTTTGAGCCTTGGCTCTGAATTCTCTCAGATAGAACTCAAGTATCAACGTTGTCAAACCAACAGACCAGACATTCTTGCCACCAATAGCTTTCATTTTATTTTATTTTTTTAATATATTTTATTGATTTTTTTACAGAGAGGAAGGGAGAGGGATAGAGAGTTAGAAACATCTATGAGAGAGAAACATTGATCAGCTGCCTCTTGCACACCTCCTAATGGGGATGTGCCCACAACCCAGGTACATGCCCTTGACCGGAATTGAACCTGAGACCTTTCAGTCTGCAGGCCGACGCTCTATCCACTGAGCTAAACCGGTTAGGGCCCAATAGCTTTCATTTTAAGTGGTTAATAATTTAATTAGAGAAAAAGATGCACTCATGTGAAAGGTTAAATAATATTAGACAGTTTGAATATTAGTTATAGATGACAAGATTACATATAGCTTTTTTTGTTTTTGTTTTTGTTTTAAATAAGGAGGGCATAGATTGTACCAGTCTGACAAGGCATCAAAGAAGAAGAGGAGGTAAATAGAAACTTGTAGGCATTTGGAGAAGTGGAGAGGTGATAGTGTAAAGTTCCTAGCAAGGTTTCCATAATGACACAGTCCAGGGGAGGAAAAGCTGGATTTAACATAGGGAAATTGGTAGATTAGGACTACTTGATTGCAAGTGAAAGAAACCCATTCAATAACAAAAGGAAGATTCATGGACTCTTGGTGGGATTAGACTTAAGGGACAAATGGAACAAGTAACTAAATGCCATTAGTATTTTTTTGGTTTTCTCTCCTCTACTTCTTCTTGTGTGGCTGTTTCATTTTTTAAAAAAATAAATCTTTATTGTTCAGATTATTACAGTTGTTCTTCTTTCCCCCCCCCCCCCATAACTTCCCTCCACCCAGTTCCCACCCCACCCCATACCCTTACCCCTCATTGTCCTCCTCCACAGGTATAAGATTTTTGTCCAATCTCTTCCCGCACCCCCACACCCCCTTCCCCCCCAAGAATTTTCAATCCACTCCCTTTCTATGCCCCTGATTCTATTATATTCACCAGTTTATTCTGTTCTTCAGATATTTTTTTCACTTGATTTTTAGATTCACTTGTTGATAGATATGTATTTGTTGTTCATAATTTTTATCTTTACCTTTTTCTTCTTCTTCCTCTTCTTAAAGAATACCCTTCAGCATTTCATATAATACTGGTTTAGTGGTGATGAACTCCTTTAGCTTTTTCTTATCTGTGAAGCTCTTTATCTGACCTTCAATTCTAAATGATAGCTTTGCTTGCTATTCATCACTTTGAATATTTCTTGCCACTCCCTTCTGGCCTGCATAGTTTCTGTTGAGAAATCAGCTGACAGTTGTATGGGCACTCCCTTGTAGGTAACTAACTCTCTTGTTGCTTTTAAGATTATCTATTTGTCCTTAACCCTTGGCATTTTAATTATGATGCATCTTGGTGTGGGTTCCTCTTGTTTGGGACTCTCTGTGTTTCCTGGACTTGTAAGTCTATTTCTTTAACCAGGTGGGGGAAGTTTTCTATCATTATTTCTTCAAATAGGTTTTCAATATCTTGCTGCCTCTCTTCTTCTGGTACTCCCCATAATGCAAATATTGGTATGCTTGAAGTTGTCCCAGAGGCTCCTTATACTATCTTCATATTTTTGGATTCTTTTTTTTTTTGCTCTTCTGGTTGGGTGTTTTTTGCTTCCTCATATTTCAAATCATTGATTTGATTCTCAGAATCATCTACTCTTGTTGAATCTCTGTATATTATTCTTTATTTTGGTCAGTGTATGCTTAATTTCTGACTGGTCCTTTTCCATTTTTTTGGAGGTTTCTAGAAGATTCTTGAGTAACCTTATAACCATGGTTTTGAATTCTATATCCAGTAGTTTGCTTTCTTCCATTTGTTTCATTTGTGACATGTTTCTTTGTCTGCACATTTTGGCTGCTTCCCTGTGTTGATAGAGTGGCCTTGTGTGCTAGGTGTCTTATGGGGTCCAGTGGCTCAGCCTTCCCAGTCACCTGAGGTGGACAATATTGGTGCACCCCTCTGTGGGCTGTGTGCACAGTCTTGTTGTAGTTAAGCCTTGATTGCTATTGGTATCACTGGGAGGAATTGACCTCCAGGCCAATTGGCTGTGAGGACCAGCTGTGTCTACAATGGGAGAACTGCTGTGCTGGAGACACCCTTATGGGGCAGAACTTGCTTCAGTGGGGCTTTGGTGCCCACTGAGTCTGCCCCTTGAATGTGTCGCTTATGGATGTGAAGAGTTGTATTCTGGTATGGTCTCACACTGACCACTGGGTACACTGGCTCTTGGATCTCCAATGAGGTGCAAAGTCAGCTGCCTGAGGCCACACAGCAGGAGCTACAGAGAGATCTGCAGATTCCTCCTCTTTGTTTGGGGTTTGGAAGTGCCCAGATGAAGCCCAGCTGTGAAGCAATGCAGGCTGCTGCTTCAGGGTCTTAGGCCTTCTTTGGAAGCTTTGGAGCTCTCTGACCTAGCTACAGTTTCTTAGGTTTTAGGTTGCAAAAGGACAGGACATTCATATGCAAAATCTGCTGCGCACAGCTTTGGTAGGGTTGTAAATTGGGTGGGGCGGGGTCTCAGGGAATCACCAGGGCCGAGCATACAGCAGTGGCTGCCAGTCAGCCCTGTCCTGGAGAGGTCCCCGGGTCTCTGTGTCCCACAGCCCCATGCAGGAACAATGATCACTGCAAACACCTCTGAGAGAAAGCCACCCTCACGTTCCGGCCCAGTGCCAGACAGTTCAGTTTCTCCCCGTATGAGTCTGGGTCCCCAGAGTCGTGCCCAGAACTGGAGTTCAGAGCAATCAGGAGCTTGTATCTGCCTCCCGATTGAAAAAAACAACAGAGCACCCAGTTGCCAGCAAAGTTCATGTGTGCCTCCATCCCTCCGCACTTCTGCACCTCCGCACCTCCTACCAGTCTCAATGTGCTTTTTTCTTTCCTTCTTGTTGTAGAACTTCCTCCATTCAAGCGGATTTCCCGTGGTTCTGGATGATATTTGTTTCGTCTTTTAGTTGGAGTTTTGATGTGGTTGTGAGAGGCAGCAAGTACAGGTGTTTACCTATGCCGCCATCTTGGTTGTCCTCTCATATTTTTTTTTTCTTTACAGGCATATCTCTTGCTTGCAGATGGAGTTAAATTACTATTATTAAAGAAAATCATAAATAGCTTCCAAGTATTATCGAAAGCATATCTTTGAGGGTCTACTATATAAACAGGACAGTTCATTCAACATTTGTGCTTCGAAAACCAAGTCAACACTACATAGCGTATTTGTGACATTGTCTCTTTCGTGAACATGTAGAATAGATAGGCATGTTTACCTTAAATAGCTTAAAAATCTTACATTTGGAGAATTATATGATGTAATTATTATGCTAACAATATTTTAAATTAAAATTAAACAACATACATGGTTCTAGTCAAAGCTATAACAAGTAGAATTATGAACTCACTAACATGGAAAGGAATATGACCCTGAGTGGCATTCCTAATTTCATTCATGATTCAATATCTTCCACTAATTATGAAAATCATTCATTCCCCCCAAATTGTTAAGTAACAAATAGAACTTTTCTTCAGCTACATATTAATTGTCCATGGCGGCAGTTTTCTATGAGAGTGTGGGAGTCCTTGGCCAGCATGTTTTCCTCCACCCTTCAAGTAACAGGCTTCATTCCTAGACCACAGCGTTGAATACAGGCCCCAGGCTGGTGACACTAAGTACTGGTCCAGAAATGTACATATGACTTAATACGGGACAACTGGAATCCTCCCCTGGGATTTTCCTACCTAGAGCTGGCAGCAAAGAACTATTAGATTGTGTGCTGCCAAACATGTTGAGGCATTAGGTCTAATAATTTTTCCTAAATTATTTAATCTGTGAGGCAGATAGTATTACCAGGTCCTCACAGCAATTGATGCTGAACTTTCAAGCATTATTTATATAGTTTAAGTGAGTGTAAAAAGATGAATATTTTATTGAGGTAGTTAGTGTATAGTTTACTGTTTCTCTTTTCCTTTACCTTTACTTATTCTTTGTATCTTAACAGTATCCCCGTTTTGAGTAATAAAATGTGCTCTAAAATATAAAGTGACCTAATAACCATTTACAGGCCCTTCCCTTTACTCTATATATCTAAAAGATTGCATTTTAAAATTTAGAAGTTTTTAATAAGCGTAGTTAGCTATCTTCCTGTTATTGTATGAAATGCATTGCACTCATAACTATGAATTTTTTGCAATGTTTAATAATAGTAATTTAGTTCTGTCTACAAATACCAGATACTTCGGCTGTTGTTTATTTTTAATTTTATGTGCAATGGGAAATGAAGTTTGTGTTCATAGGATTTTTATATAAAATAATCCTTTACATACATTTGGCGTTGGGTTTTTTGAAAGACAAACTTTAGGAAATGTGTGGGCTTACATGTGCACATGTGATGCCGCCAGACACATCAGAACGGCTGCTCCTTCGGTGCAGCACATACACCACTGCGTATGCTACTACAGTGATAGCGCTCCCAAGATTGCCTGAGAAGGCCCAGGAAGGGATTCAACATAGAGTTAATTCTACTGCTATTAAAGCATTTTCAAATACCCTGATCTAGAGTCAGGATAAAATATGTATGTTCAACCTTACTCAGCTATCATATTTCCAACATTCTGTGCCAAGTAATTAGCAATATAATTGATACGTAATTCAAAATAGTTTCTGGGGAAGGACATTTAAGTTAGGTATTTTTCCTTGTTGTAGACCTGTAATGCTTTGCTCAACAAATTCTCCTCTTTTTTTATGAATGCAGAAATCTCATTTTAACATCTGTGCTTCCATAATGGTAGCACTTACCATTTTAGTAGCATTTGACTTGGGGAAACGAAAATGCTAGAAATTCAGTTACTGTTTTAAAGAAAAATTTATATTTTATCAGTCACAACAATATATTCTCACACTTGAGAAAGTACATTTGTAAGTATAACAATAGTTGTTTAATTTATAGAGTAGTGCTTGATGCAGGTAAGTTTTGCGGAGCCACCACTGTGTAGCTTGGCTTCACAAAATTCAGATGATTTCAACTCATTCCAGGGTCAGACAGGCTCAAGTAATTTACAGAAAATTAGATCTCAGACAACCCGCCTGAACCTCCTTTCTTCATCTATGAATATTAATAAAAGGGTAATATGCTAATTAAACCAGACAGACTGGATGTCTTCTGGACAAAGTCACGCTGGCAGGGTCCAAGGCAGAGGCGTTAGGGGCAATCACACAGGCAGGCAGAGTGGTTAGGGGCGATCAGGCTGGCAGGGGAGAGTGGTTAGGGGTGATCAGGCCGGCAGGGGAGAGCAGTTAGGGGTGATCAGGCCAACAGGAGAGCATTTAGGGGTGATCTGGCCAGCAGGGGAGAGCAGTTAGGGACAATCAGGATGGTAGGGGAGCAGTTAGGGGCATCAGGCAGGTAGGCAGAGTTGGTTAGGGGCGACCAGGCAGACAGGCAGAGTGGTTAGGGGTGATCAGGCAGGCATGCAGAGTGGTTAGGGGCTATCAATCAGGCAGGCAGGTAAGTGGTTAGGAGCCAGCAGTCCTGGATTGCGAGAGGGATGTCCAACTGACTACCAGTTGGACATCCCCCAAGGGGTCCTGGATTGGAGAGGTTGCAGGCCGGATTGAGGGACCCCTTCCCCCCACCCCTCCGTGCACGAATTGTGTGCACTGGGCCTCTAGTTATATATTTGAATGTCTGGGATATTCATTAAGATGAAATACATAAAGCCCTGGCACCTAGTTATTCTTATCGTAGAATTCATTTTTATTTACCTTAATACAACAATTTTCAAATTTTTTCATCTCATGGTACACATAACTAATTACTAAATTTTGGCAGCAAAAAAATAGGTATAATTTTGGTTTATTCACACTGACAGCTATTGTTGTGTGGGCTGTTGACATTTTTTAAAAAATTGAAAATCTACATAATTAGGTATTGCACGTTTTAAAAATTCTTGTGGCACACCAGTTGAAAATTGCTGCTCAACCAGTAATGAAATACAATCTAAAATTTATTGGCATATCATGTGAACAAAACATATGTCAGATAAGAAAAATGCATTGCACCTCATATAATGTAAACTTGATGTTGTTGAATAGACCTACAAACAGCTCTTAGAAAAAGAAATAAAACTGAAGTTTGGCCAAACTTGATTATTTAGTTTCTTTCTACTAACATAATTACTATTTTAAAAGGTCAAAAGAGTTTATTTTGTTATTTTAAAAATAAATATTTTATTCAAAATGTATTTCTTCAGTTACCATAAAGCATTATGCCTTTCATTTTATGACTCTTGAAACTACACCTGAGTATTTTGTTGGTATTCTCTGAGGTCCTTATGTGGTAGTCATATCAAAGTGGTTTGCCCCTGCCCAGCCTGCATGCTCAGTGGTTGTGCATCGACCAGGAGGTCATGGTTTGATTCTGGTCAGGGCACATGCCAGGGTTGCAGGCTCAATCCCTAGTGTGTGGTGTGCAGGAGGTGGCTGATCAATGATTCTCACCAATGATATTTCTCTCTCTCCCTCTTCCTTCCTCTCTGAAATAAACACAAAATGTATTTTTTAAAAAAGTGGTTTGCTCTCAAATGAAATCATAAGGCCTCTTGAATGAGATAACACTAAAACTTCCAGACAATCTTTTGATATTTTTATAGAATAAAAAAAATTGTTTGTAATAATCAAGGAAATACTTTATTCGCTATAGGACCTACCAAGAGACAGATCTGAAGAAATAGAGAATTTGTCCAGGGAAATTAGTTGACAGTTAGTGGTATTTTAGAATTTGAAACAATTTATTCTGTAGTCATCTCGAAACAGTTGGAACTCCACAAAATTAGTTAAGAGGGGTCAGTGTTATTTATATTAAAGGAATGTGTTTTATTAGTAGATCTCAATAGTAAAAAAAACAATACAAATTTACATTTTCTGTTATGGAACTACTAGAGGCCCGGTGCATGGCCTGGCCCCTCTCACAGTCCCGGAGCCCCCAGGGGATGTCTGACTGACAGCAGTTGGACATGCTTAGTGCTGCCGCCACCGCCGCTGTGCTCGCCAGCCCTGAGCCTGGCTCAGGGCTTCTGGCTGAGCGGAGCTCCCCCTGTGGGAGCAAAATGACCACCAGGGAGCAGCTCCTGGGTTGAGCATCTGCCCCGTCCGTCAGTGCGTGTCATAGTGACTGGTCATTTCGCTCTTCGGTCTATTTGTATATTAGCCTTTTATTATATAGGACTAGAGGTCTGATGCATGAAATTCATGCAAGAGTAGGCACTCCTTCCCCCGGCTGCCGGCACTAGCTTCCCTCTGGAACCTGAGACCTATCCTGGCTTCCCTCTGGCCACCCTTAGGTGACCGGGACCCAGGCTGGCTTCCCTCTGGCCCCGGCTTTGTCCAGAAGGACATCTGGAAAAATGTCCAGTCTAATTAGCATGTTACCTTTTTATTATTATAGACTAGTAGCCCTGTGCATGAATCCGTGTGCCAGTAGCTCTCTGCGGGGCCTGGCAGCTCTGCGCCCGCTGCCCAGAGGCCCTCCCCTGCTCAGAGGCCCTCCGTGGCCGGTGCTGGATGCTTGCCTTGTTGCTGCAGCGACAATGCAAGTGTCCCGCCCTGGCCACTCTGCACACGTGCATGCTGCCCAGAGGCCCTCTGCTGCCGGGGCTGGACACTTGCCTTGTCGCCATGGCGACAAAGCAAGCATTCTGCCAGGCCGCTCACGTTGTCTGCTCTCAGCGGCTGCCTCCCCACTGGGGGACTCGAAGCAGGGCTGAGGGGATTGGGCGCCCCCATCTTGTGGCTATGGGCGCTACCATCTTTGTGACGGAATGATGGTTAATTTGCATATTACCTTTTATTAGATAGGATGATTACTAAACTTTGTAATGGAAACAAAAATAGATCAGTATTCTTGGACTTTACTGTGCATCTTAATTACTTCTGGTGCTTATTAAACATAGGCTATTTTTAAAAAAGACTTGGTTCAGTGGATCAGAAATGGGGGTTCCTGACATCTGAATTTTTAAAAAATATATTTTTATTGATTTCTGAGAGAAAGGGAGAGGGAAAGATAGAAACATCAATGATGAGAGAGAATCATTGGTTGGCTGCCTTCTGTACGCCCCGCACTGGGGATCGAGCCCACAGCCTGGGCATGTGCCCTTGACCAGAATTGAACCGGGGACCCTTCATTCCGCAGGGCCAAACCATCTAGGGCCTGACATCTGAATTTTTAACAAAATCCTACCTCTCTTATTCACCTTGATGTTCCCCAGGAGTGAAGATCTGTGGATATGAATTACGATGTTCACTGTGATGTGTAGCAGTGTTTAAAAGCCATTTGTAAAGGTTTTGATTTTCCTCTTAGCATTTATTTTAACTTATCAGTAGTTTATTACTGTAGCCACCAGTTGCATGTGATTATTGAATTAAATTGATGAAAATAAAATTAATAAAAGTTAAGTTTTAAATGCTCAAATGTTTCCTGTGGCTAGAGGCTTACTGTGTGTGAGAGAGCACATAGAATGTTTTATCATCATTGCAGAAACTTCTCTTGGAATACAGTGGATTCAAATGTATGAATAATGAAATTTGGCCCCACTATAGCTTTTAAAAATATTGTCCTTTATTAAACATCACTTTCTTTAAGTAGAAGCAGACATTTTCTTTACAAATGTAGCTTTCATGTTAAAACATAATTCTAGTTAAATAAAGAAATTGCATATTTACTCTTTTGTTCATTTGAAAAGAATAAATATGCTTACAGAAGATAATTACTTAGATAGCTTTGACTTGTACATGAAATGGTAATCTGAAAACTCTTTTGATGTACATGGGGTTTTTCCCAGTAAAAAATTTCCCCCAAAGGACATTTCTTACTGTGCTCAAATAAATAAGAGTGACCTCAATATTTTATCACTTCGTAAGACATGTTTAAAATTGATCTGCAAAACTGAAGCTAAGTGGTCTTAATAACCTTCAGGATTTGCCCTTATATTACTACATAATGGCAGCTTATTGTCTGCATTATCCAAAGAGTTTCTATTTTTAGTTTCAGATATAAAGGATAATGATTCAATATTTGTATATATTTCATAAGGGTCAACATAATAAGTCTAGATAACATATGTCATCATATAGAGTTACAAAATGTTTTATTAAATTTATTGGGGTGACATTGGTCAGCATGAACATATAGATTCAGGTGTGGGTTTCTACGTTACAAGATCTGTATATTGTTTCATGTGCCCACCACCTAAAGTCAAATCTTATATCACCATATATTAGTACTCCTTATTCCCCTATCCCCTTACAGTTTCTTTTGGAAATGAGAATTTTAAAAGTTTACTCTCAGAGACTTTCAAACTTTCAAATAAGCAATACAATATTACTAACTATAGTCACTGGGCTATACATTACATCTCATTACTTAATCCTATCTAATAAAAGAGTAATATGCAGATTGACCATCACTCCAACACACAAGATGGCTGCCCCCATGTGGTCAAAGATCCTGCTCCCATGTGGACACAAGATAGCTGCCACAAGATGGCCAGCAGGGGAGGACAGTTGGGAGGGACCAGGCCTGCAAGGGAGGGCAGTTGTGGGCGATCAAGCCTGCAGGGGAGGGCAGTTAGGGGTGACCAAGCCAGCAGAAAAGGGAAGTTGGGGGCAACCAGGCCTGCAGGGAAACGCAGTTGGGAGGGACCCAGGCCTGCAGGGGAGAGCAGTTGGGGGGGACCAGACCTGCAGGGGAGGGCAGTTAGGGGTGACCAGGCCTGCAGGGGAGGGCAGTTGGGGGGGACCCAGGCCTGCAGGAGAGAGCAGTTGGGGGAAAACAGGCTGGCAGGGGAGCAGTTAGGCATTAATCAGGCTGGCAGGGGAGTGGTTAGGGGGTGATCAGGCTGGCAGGCAGAAGCAGTTAGGGGCAATCAGGAAGGCAAGCAGGCGAGTGGTTGGGAGCCAGCAGTCCTGGATTGTGAGAGGGATGTCCGACTGCCTGTTTAGGCCCAATCCCACCAGGATCGGGCCTAAACAGGCAGTTGGACATTCCTCGAGGGGTCCCAGATTGGAGAGGGTGCAGGCTGGGCTGAGGGAGACACACCCCCGTGCATGAATTTCATGCACCGGGCCTCTAGTTATTTTATAATGAGACTTTTGCACCTTTAATCAAGAATTTCTATATAAAATGTGCACAGAATTTAGCAGTAGATTGTAAGTGTAGCTATGATAGTTTGATGGCATTTTCCTGAATATCTATATACTGCATATAAAACCCTAATATGCAAATAGACTGAATGACAGAACAGCTGAACAACTGAACAACTGGTTGCTATGATGTGTGCTGACCACCAGTTGCCGCAATGGAACATAGCAGGCATAGCAGCAGAGTGCGGAACATGGCGGGCATCGGCCATGGCAGGGTGGTGGAGCAGGTGAGTGGGTGTGACAGATCAAGGCAGGACCTGTGCTGGTGCCAGCCCCACTGCTGATGCTGAAGCTTCTGCTCGCACCCACTGCCGGCGCCTGGTGTCAGTCCCAATCGCTTAGCGCCATCAGCTGGTGTGAGTGGTGGCTGCCAGCCCCGATAGTCCCTCAGGGCTTCTCTACCTCCCCCTTCTCCTGAGGGGAGATCAGAGCCAGCAGCTGCCTCTCACACCCGCTGTTGGCGACAGCTCCACTTGCACCTGCTGCAAGTGCCTGGTGCTATCAGCGGGTGCAAGCAGCGGCTGCCATCCTTGATTGCCTCTGAGGGCTTCTCCACCTCCCCCTGCTCCTGAGGGGCTATCAGGGCAGCAGCTGCTGCTTGCACCCACTGATAGCACTGGCCCTGCTTGCACCTGCTGCTGGTGCCAGCCCCAATTGCTCCCCACTGTCAGTGGGTGTGAGTGGGGCCAGCACAGTCAGCACGTGGGAGCGGTGGCTAGGGGAGCAGGGCTACTGGCAGACGGGAACGGGGGCCGTGGCAGGAGGGGCCGAGACCCACCCCTGTGCCCACCACAGCCTCATGGTCCACAGTCCCTTTCAAGGTGCACGAATTCATGCACTGGGCCCCTAGTATTGCATATAATTTATAAATTATTGAGTGAAATTATCTTAGGAAATCATGATATAATTATAGATTATAATTTTAAACATATAATTCTTTTAATCTTTTTTTTTTTTTTAAATATATTTTATTGATATTTCGCAGAGAGGAAGGGAGAGGGATAGAAAGCTAGAAACATCGATGAGAGAGAAACATCGATCAGCTGCCTCCTGCACACCTCCCACTGGGGATGTGCCCGCAACCAAGGTACATGCCCTTGCCGGAATCGAACCCGGGACCCTTCAGTCCGCAGGCCGACGCTCTATCCACTGAGCCAAACCGGTTTCGGCTAAACATATAATTCTTGAAATACAGAATGGGATGGCAAGAAAGTCTTCTATTTTTTAATATCTATGGAGATTCAAGTTGGTTTTTAAAAAATATAAATCATTTAATCTAGGAAAAAACTGAAATTTACAGTGTTGGCTTTTTCTTTTTCAAAGTCAAACACAAGTTTAAAAGAAAAGCAGCCCTAAGCTGGCTTTCTTTTTGTTGCTTAGGTCCCAAACCTTAGAGTTGTTGGACTGAGTTATGTACATTCTTACTTCATAATGCTTCTTTAGTTTTTATTTCTTTTTCATTTTCATTACATTTTTTGCCTCACTCTTTATTATGGAGTGATTATCTCTTCAGTCCCTGGTCTCCTTCCACTGCTCTTCATCCTGTCTAGCACTCTGATCTCCTAAACAATATTTTCATCATGTTATTTTAGTCCACAAAATCTTTTAAGAACTTCTTTTTGCTAGTAGGCCATAATCCAAAAACCTTTCTTGGACATCTTTAGATCTTTGCTGTTTGGCTAAAGCACTAATTTAAACTCTTATTTTGCACTAGTCTTAGACTGAAGTCTTTGTAGGAATCATGCTGGGCTCCTTGGTCTACATCATTCTCTGTTCCTTTCCTCAGTACCTCATTGAAACATCCTTTTCCCTCATCTCTGCTTTTTCCCCCATGGTGATGGGTTGAATTGTGTCCCACAAAAAGTTGTCAGTCATAACCCCCTGTATCTGTGAATGTGACATTATTTGGAGATAGGGTCTTTGGTGATGAGCAAGTTACGGTGAAATCATTAGGGTAGACCTTAATCCAATATGTCTGTATCCTTATAAAAGAAGAAATTTCGATGCAAACGCAGAGACACGGGGAGAATGCCAAGTGTAGATAAAGGTAGTTTGGGGTAAGTGATGCAGCAGAAGCAAAGCAACTTGTAGTAAAGCACCAGAAATAGGACAGAGTCTAGAAGAGATTATCCTTCACAACCGTCAGAAGAAACTAACACGGATGGCTTCACCTTAGACCTCTAGTCTCCAGAACTGTGAGACAACACATTTCAGTCATTAAAGCTACGTTGTTTGTGATACTATTTTTTAGGGCAACCCTAGGAAACTGATACACCTGCTATGTTGTTATTTATTTTAAATATTTGCATTAATGTCCATTTTTAAGAACTGATGGTCTTTTTTCTATGATTAGATCTTTTTTCTATAAAAATTCAAATCTATAATAATAAAAGTGTAATATGCTCATTAGGACGACCTTCCAGATGAATCTGGGGTTGTGAGGGAAGCCCGGGTCCTGGGTGCCTACCGGCTGTAGGAGGGAAGCCCAGGCCCTGGGTGTCTGCTGACAGCAAGAGGGAGGCCTGGGTCCTGGGTGCCAATGGCCTGGGTGCCGGAGGGAAGCTGGTGCCAGCATCCGGGGGAAGGAAGGCCTACTCTTGCAGGAATTTCATGCATCAGGCCTGTAGTCCTATATAATAAAAGGCTAATATGCAAATTGACCGAACGGTGGAACGACTGGTCGCTATGACACACACTGACCACCAGGGGACAGACGCTCAATGCAGGAGGTGCCCCCTGGTGGTCAATGCACTCCCATAGGGGTTGCGCCTCTCAGCCAGAAGGCCTGAGCCGGGCTTACTGCTGGTGAGCCTCTCCCGCCTCCACGGCAGCGCTAAGGATGTCCTACTGGTCCTACTGCCAGTTGTCAGTTGGACATCCCCCAAGGGCTCCCGGACTGTGAGAGGGCACAGGCTGGGCTGAGGGGACCCCTTCCCCTCCCCTCCCGAGTGCACAAATTTTGTGCATTGGGCCTCTAGTATATTCATAAACACAAAACTCTAAGTAACTTCATGGGCAAAGAACCTTTGACCAATCCAATCATATCCAGCCCTCCATATCCTACCAAAACCTCTTCTTCTCTGAGAAAACAATATGCCCACTCCACTTAACTTTTGGTTCTTATTACTCCTATGGCATTTATGGTATATTCACATACTTCTTGGACTCTGAGCTTTTCAACATATGTCATCTTTCCCAGTTTGAAAACTCTAATCTTTCTAAATCCTGAACAACTGGATTATAAGTATTTGAAGGGTAGGGTTAGTTCACCAATATTAAAAGGTAATTGTATATGTGCGGTACAAGGAGATCACATGTTCACTATTCCCAATAAATGCCTGGAAGATACTAATGATACAGTTCTTAGTGCCAGCTACTGTTGTTCCTGTTCTTGAAATAATATTGATGTCTGCTAAAATACTTCTCAACAGAAAATAACTTGAATTTCCTGCTTGGGTGAGGGAATAAAAATAACAGGTATTACTTCATTCAGCCTGTGCTGAGTCCAGCATCAAGTGAAGAGGAGGTGTGAAAGAATTAAATGAGAAGGCAGAGAAGCAGTGTTGCATGTCAATGTCAAGAATGGGATGCAGGCCCTAGCTGGTTTGGCTCAGTGGATAGAATGTTGGCCAGGGGACTGAAGGGTCCCGGGTTCAATTCTGGTCAAGGGCACATGCCCAGGTTGTGGGCTTGATCCCCAGTAGGGGGTGTGCAGGAGGCAGCTGATCAATGATTCTTTCTCATCATTAAAGTTTCTATCTCTCCCTCTCCCTTCTTCTCTTAAATCAATAAAAATATTTTTAAAAAAAGAAAGAAAGGGATACAGACTCTGGAATTCATAGCTTTCAGTTTGAGTCTCAGCTCTCTATGAGTTATTGGGAGACATTGTACAATATTATATGATACTAGAGGCCTGATGCATGAAGATTCATGCAAGAATGGGCCTTCCTTCCCCTGGCTGCCATCACTGCCTTTGCTCCATCCGGAGCCGCCTTTCCGCCTTCCCACACTGCCCAGAGGCCTGGAGTAGCTGGGGCAGTGCAGAATGCCTCCGTTGTCACCGTGGCGTCCTGCCCCACCTCCAGCCACTTGGTGCCTGCGTATGCAAATTAACCTGCCATCTTTGTTGGGTTAATGTGCATACTCACTCCTGATTGGCTGGTGGGCGTCATGAAGATACGGTCAATTTGCATCTTACTCTTTTGTAGATTGTATAACTATGATATATATAAATACCTCTCTGTGTTTTATTTGGGAGATAATTGTTCAAGTATTTACCCCTCTTAGCTTTTAAAAATTAATCTAAAATAGTAAAGCTAATTTCCATGTTTTTTATTGTGAAGATGAGAACCTCTTGTAAAACTAAGTCATTTTTATATCTCCATGCATGCTCAAGGAAATTTGCATTCACTTTGAAGAATTCACAGTCACTTTGAAGCACACCCTGAAAAGGCTAAGAATACCTCTTCTTTAGTCTCTTACAAAAGATTTTACTTCTAACCGCCTGTTTATGGGATTCAAAAGAACTAGGTCCTGTCCTGGTTCTGGCTAGAGGGGATTTTTGTTGTCAACTTCAATCTGTTGATTAGTTTTCCTTTGTTTGGAAAATGTGAGGGTTGACAAATTTATCAGTTCTTATTCCAGCTTTAACATGCTATATTAACCTCATTTTATGGATGAGGAAATTGACCCAGCAACTGTGGATGGAGAGGTAGAGGTTGATGGGCCTAGGAAAAGAGCCTGAATATGCTGACATCAATCTACTATCTTCTCTCCTCCACCTGCCATATAGGACCAAAATATATATTTTTTTTAGTATTTCTTACAGTATTTTGAAAGTTAAAATGAAAACCTGTGGTCTATAAAGTCTATTCTATGCAAGCTAAATTGTTTTACAGCATGATTTAGTGGCAAATTGTCCCAATTCTGGAAAGGACTGCAGGGAGCTGAATCTCTGTTCCATCACTTATACCTGTGAAATCTTAGGCTAGTTTCTGTGCCTTAATTTCTGTGCTTCAGTTTCCTCACCAACAAATTATGGATAATAATAGTGCCTAACTCAGAACATTTTGAGGATTGTGAGAATTAACATAGCTAATGAATTGAAACATAAATACGTTTTAGCTGTTGCTCTATTTGACATTTAAGATTAATGAGATAATTATCTTAAAGTCTTAGTTGCTATGAGAAAACACCACTTGCTTTTATGAACTCTTAAAAGCATTAATAGGCCTAGGTAACTATGAAGAACTAAGTCAAACCAAGTAATGATTCTGTAGGTTATACAAGGTGGCAGTTTAATCTTGGCCAGCTGCTGTGCATCTTATGCTCAAGAAGAATATTGATTCACCTTTGCTTTTTCAAACTATTTTTCACCTGCAAAATTTGCAATTCTTGTAGTTCTGTAGAGCTTTTGCACTCTTTTTTGGGGTGTCAGTTTTGCAACGAGGGGTAAACATCTTTAATCTTGAAGGTCTCAGAAGTGTTGCTTATACATATGTATATGATGGTAATAACTCAGAGAGAGGGAATTTGTTGTAGATGGCATTTAAGATGGTCTTTTGCACATTATGCCTCAAAATTATTATAAGGAAAATGGGACCTCTGGAAACTGGACTAAGCTTCACTGGCTATGCATGCAAACATAATAGTGCATTGCCATGGTTAGAGTGAAGCGAAAACAAACAAAACACTAGAAGTAATGGTCTGCTTATAATTTGCCAAGTGAAAAGCATATGAAGTAAATAACCAGTAAAAATAATTAATTCCTTAAGTATTTTCTTTATCATTATTTATTATTTTACTTATATAATTTCATTTTAGTCATGCATATCTAAAGTAATCATTTCATATAAAAGTTAGCCATATATTATTTAATCTTTTTCTATATGGTCATATTGAATACTGTTATGGTTCTCTTAAAACTCAAGTAGAGAGACAGTTTAGAACTTCAGATAGATATAAACATACACTTTGGAGCCAAATGACCTGAGACCATGGCTCACATCTATCATATATCAGCTGTGTGACCTCAGGTGAATTACCTCTCTTTGCTATCTTTCAAATTTCTTATCTATAAAACGGGGTTTATAATAACACTAGAGGCCCGTTGCATGAAGAGATTTGTGCAGTAGGCCTTCCTTCCTTTGGCTTCCAGCACCGGTTTTTCTCCGACACCCAGGACCCAGGCCTTCGCTCTGGCCAGAGTCTGCCATCTTCGACTTTGCTGCAGACTCCGGCCAGAGTCTGCCATCTTTGCTGCAGACTCCAGCTGGAGTCTGCCATCTTTGCTGCAGATTGCTGTCTTCGTCTTTGCTGCAAACTCCGGCTGGAGTCTGCCATCTTCATCTTAGCTGCAGACTCCGGAGTCTGCAGTCTTATCTTCGCTGCGGCACTCTGTTCCTGCAGATCCCTTTGCCCCCACCCTCCCTCTCATAGCAGGTGTCCTGCCCCTCCTGGCCACTCCCCGCCTGGAGCAGCTGGGCAGCCGCCATCTTTGACCTTCTAATTTGCATACTCACTCTGATTGGCTGTGGGCGCCGTGGAGGTACGGTCAATTTACATGTTTGTCTATTATTAGGTAAGATTGCACCTATTTTTTAATAATGAAATTAGTTAATGTGTTTTTAAGAGACTTAGAAAAGTGTGTCATGTAGCCCGGCTGGCATGGCTCAGTGGTTGTCCTATGAACTAGGACAGTGGTCGGCAAATTGCGGCTCATGAGCCACATGCGGCTTGTGAGCTGCGGTTTGCCGCTCTATTGACTAATGAGTTTGCCGACCACTGGGATAGGAGCTTAATCTCAAGGAGCAACAACAGCCTGTAATTATTGGAATCGAGGGTCTAGGTCAGTGGTCAGCAAACTCATTATTCAACAGAGCGGCAAACCGCGGCTCACAAGCCGCATGTGGCTCGTGAGCTGCAGTTTGCCGACCACTGAACTGGGAGATCACAATTCTATTCCAGGTCAGGGTACATGCCTACTTGTAGCTCTATCCCCAGTGTGGGGAATACAGGAGGCAGCTGTTCAATGATTCTTTTTCATCATTGATTTTTTTTTTTACCTCTCTCTCCCTCTCCCTTCCTCTCTGGAATCAAAATATATTAAAAAAAAGAAAAAAAAAGAAAAGTGTGTCAAGTATAGTAAGTGCTACATAACTATTTGCTTGTATTAATCATAGCAGTTGAACTATTAAAAAATAGTAAAATTTCAGTATGCTCAGTAATACAGGAAATGTGTATCACAGTAAGTTCAACCTTTAATTCAGTGGCGTTAAACGTTAGTTGTGTATAAAAATCACACTGTGTACCTATAAAGTACACGTCCTTATACCGCAAGAGTATGACCAAATAGGTCAGGGACCAATTATCTACACATTTGACCTCATTCCTGGTTTTTCTAAAGCAGAAAAATAAAATAATTGCTACTTAGAAATTAGAGAATATTTATAAAGGTATACACTGCTTTCATTTATTTTTAATATTAAAACATGTTTTTGAAAGTTGTATTACTGAATGTGTCCTTATTCCATTTTGACATGCACATGCATATATTTTCAGAGACAATTTTGATGAGCCTCTATTAGCCTCTGAAAACACCAGCATGCAGTTTTATGTGAACATGTAAATAAAATACTTATTTTAAAAGAAAATTACTCTTCATATTATATATATTTCTAAAATTAATTAAACAAAAAAGACAACAATCTTATATCTCATTTCTCTCCATCTCAGATCTTGTTTTACTGTTAACAGAAAGCTGAAGAAATACCCATTATGTTACTATATTCTATCACTTATTATAGGCTGAGTTTGAAAAGTGTATTTTGATCATTTATTTGGGCTTAATTTTTTTATAAATAGAAATTCTAAGAATTACTGAAATGTGGAGGGAAAAATAATTTAAGGTTTAAAAAAATATTTTTCCTTGGCAACATAGACCAGAAATTACCTTGTAATGGTATCGAAGATAGGTAAAATAATTAGGTCTATTTGCTTCCTAAAGAGAAGAAGCAATTATACCTGTTAATCGTTTTAAATCCATCCAGTCTTTGAACTCCTGGTGATTACACAGGGCATGACTGAGCAGCTATGAGCCTCAGGGTTTCTGGCCTCTATTCATTTAATCTCATACAGATTTCCACCTTTCCAGGAAATTTTATTTTGTTGGAAGACAATTGCTTCTGCTCATTCTATATTTTGGGCAGTATATTTGCTTCCACTTATTCTAGCTATGTTGCATGCAGTTTGCATACACAATTCCTTTTTATTTATTCACTTGTTGTTTATGTATGCCCACAAAAAAAGTGTAATATTGTCTAAGAGGTATGTAAGTGCGTGTACATTGTTTAAGAGCATGCAGTGTTGCTTGTGTATCATTCACATTAACTTTGCATCTTTACTGTAATAACTAAAAAAAAACAAAACCCTCAACATTTAAAAAGAGACAGGTCCTACTATTTGTTTGATTTTTTTGTTTGTTGTTTGCACTCTGATATTACCTGTAACTGGCACAGACAGGTCTGGTGCAGTGTGAGTACTTAGTATATATTTGTTGAGTGAAGATATGAATGCTAAAGAAGTTAGCAAAAGTTGAATTTCATTTTCCAAAAATTTGTGTTTGGCTCTTTTTGTCACATCTATTGTGAGGATGAAGACCATTCTCAAGCAATCAAACTGTCCACATCCCAAAAAATGTCAACATCAATCTGAAGTGAGGCACATTGTTGTGAAGGGCCCCAGAGGCACCATGCCGATGGACTTAAGTCACATCAGTATAGAACTCAGAATCCTTGGAAAGAAAAAGAAGAGGCTCAGGATTGACAAATGGTGGGAAATAGAAAGGAACTGGCTACCATTCACACCATCTGCAGTCATGTACAGAGCATGATCAAGGTGTTACACTGCGCTTCCCTTACAAGATGAGGTCTGTGTACGCTCACTTCCCCATCAACCTCATTATTCAGGAGAATGGTTCTTTTGTTGAAATCAGAAATTTCTTGGCCTAAAAATATATCCGCAGGGTTTGGATGAGGTCAGGCGTAGACTATACAGTATCTCAAGCCCAGAAAGGTTAGTTAATTCTTGAAGGAAATTACATTGAACTTGTAGCAAATTCAGCTGTTTGGATTCAGCAAACCACAACAGTTAAAAACAAAGATGTCAGAAAATTTGTGGATGGCGACTATATTTTGGACAGATGGAACACTTCAGCAGGCTGATGAATTAAGATCGAAGTTGTCCAGCTACAAAAACAGCAGGGTGCTGAAGATTCTTCAGTTTTATTTGTGATATTTTAAAAATGTAATAAAAGCCATGTATTGAAATAAAAATTTTTTCTGGCTTTCACACTTCTAAAATATTTTATTATAAAAATAATATTAGAACATTATGAAATACCTAGAAACTAGAGAAACCCAGAGAAAAGGAAACAAAAACTGTGCATTTTCAACAGTTCCTAGGAAATCAACACTCTTAAGATTTTTTTTAGATCATTTTTCTAGGTCTCTGTTTCTCTAAGTCTATCTCTTATGCTAGAATTATGCAGCTTATCTCTGTGAATCCTTGTGTTTCCAACACTCACAATGATGTGTACAGGTTTCCCTGTCATTGGAATTATTTTAAATTGAGCTACCTTCTTTTAATGGACCAAGTTTTTAATCTCCAAATGGCTTCAGAGAGGCGATGACTTCAGACCTTCTTTGCAACTAGGTTGTCTCCTACGATGAGATAAGGATGCCCTTACATTCTCTCGAATGGCCTCTAGTGTGGATGTTGGTTTTATTATTTTTTATTTTTTATTTTATTTTTATTTATTTATTTATTTATTTTTTTTTTTATTAAGGTATTATATGTGTACATATCTTACCATTGGCCCCCCCACCCCACTCCCATACATACCCACACCCCCCAATGTTTTGCATCCGTTGGTTACTCTTATATGCATGCATATAAGTCCTTCAGTTGATCTCTAATTTCCCCCACCTCTCCCTAACCTTACCGCTGTAATTTGACAGTCTGTTTGATGCTTTACTGCCTCTGTATCTATCTTTTTGTTCATCAGTTTATAATGTTTTTCATTATCCCCAAATGAGTGAGATCATGTGGTATTTTTTTTTCATTGACTGGCTTATTTCACTGAGCATAATGTTCTCTAATTCCATCCAGGTGCCTACAAATGGTAGTAATTCCTTCTTTTTTATGGCAGCATAGTATTCTATTGTGTAGATGTACCATAGTTTTCTGATCCAGTCATCTGCTGACGGGCACCTAGGCTGTTTCCAAATCTTAGCTATTGTAAATTGTGCTGCTATGAACATAGGGGTGCATATATCCTTTCTGATTGGTGTTTCTAGTTTCTTAGGATATATTCCTAGGAGTGGGATTACTGGGTCAAATGGGAGTTCCATTTTCAGTTTTTTGAGGAAACTCCATACTGTTCTCCACAGTGGCTGCACCAGTCTGCATTCCCACCAGCAGTGCACGAGGGTTCCTTTTTCTCTGCATCCTCACCAACACTTGTCCTTTGTTGATTTGTTGATGATAGCCATTCTGATAGGTGTGAGTTGGTATCGCATTGTAGTTTTGATTTGCATCTCTCCAATAATTAGTGACTTTGAGCATGTTTTCATGTGTCTCTTGGCCTTTCTTCTGTCTTCTTTCGAAAAGATTCTATTTAGGTCCGTTGCCCATTTTTTTATTGGATCATTTATCTTCCTTTTATTAAGTTGTATAAGCTGCCTGTAGATGTTGGAGATTAAACCTTTATCAGTGATAACATTTGCAAATATGTTCTCCCATACAGTAGGGTTTCTTGTTGTTTTGTTGATGGTTTCTTTTGCTGTGCAAAAGCTTTTTATTTTGATGTCCCATTTGTTTTCTCTTTGGCTTCCGTTGCCCTAGGGGCAGTATCAGTGAAAAAGTTTTTTTAGCATATGTCTGAGATTTTGCTGCCTGTGGATTTCTCTAGTATTTTTATGGTTTCCCGTCTTATATTTAAGTCCTGTATCCATTTTGAGTTTATTTTTGTGTATGGTGTAAGTTGGTGATCTAGTTTCATTTTTTTGCATGTATCTGTCCAGTTTTCCCAACACCATTTATTGAAGAGACTGTCTTGACTCCATTGTATGCTCATGCCTCCTTTGTCAAATATTAATTGCGCATAGTGGTTTGGGTCAATATCTGGATTCTCTATTCTATTCCATTGGTCTATATGTCTGTTCTTGTGCCAGTACCAGGCTGTTTTGAGGACAGTGGCTTTGTAATACAGCTTGAAATCTGGTATTGAGATCCCTCCTACTTTATTCTTCTTTCTCAGGATCGCTGTGGCTATTTGGAGTCTTTTTTTTATTCCAGATGAATTTTTGGAGAGTTCTTTCTAGGTCTGTGAAATATGCCGTTGGTATTTTAATGGGGAGTGCATTGACTCTATAGATTGCTTTGGGTAGTATGGACATTTTAATGATGTTGATTCTCCCAATCCATGAACATGGTATGTTCTTCCATCTGTTTATGTCTTCCTCAATCTCTTTTTTCAGTGTCCTGTACTTTTCCGCATACAGGTTTTTTTACCTCCTTGGTTAGGTTTATTCCTAAGTATCTTAATTTTTTTGGTGTGATGGTAAATGGGATTGCTTTTTTAGTCACTCTTTCTGTAAGTTCACTATTGGTGTATAGAAATGCCATAGATTTCTTGGCGTTAATTTTGTATCCTGCTACATTGCCGAATTCATTTATTAAGTCTGTTAGTTTTTTGATGGAGTCTTTCGGGTTTTTTATGTATAATATCATGTCATCTACAAATAAGGACAGCTTTACTTCTTTTCCAATTTGGATGCCTTTTATTTCTTTTTCTTGTCTAATTGCAATGGCTAATACTTCCAGTACTATGTCGAACAGGAGTGGTGAGAGTGGGCATCCCTGTCCTGTTCCTGTTCTTAGGGGAAATGGTTTTAGTTTTTGCCCATTGATACGATGTTAGCTGTGGGTTTATCATATATAGCTCTTTTTATGTTGAGGTATGATCCTTCTGTTCCCACCTTGTTGAGAGTTTTTGTCAAGAAAGGGTGTTGATTTTGTCAAATGCTTTTTCTGCATCAATTGATATGAATATGTGATTTTTATCTCTCAATTTGTTTATGTGATGTATCACATTTATTGATTTGCGGATATTGTACCATCCTTGCATTCCTGGGATAAACCCTACTTGGTCATGGTGTATGATCTTTCTGATGTACTGCTGGATCCGATTTGCTAGAATTTTGTTGAGGATTTTGGCATCTATGTTCATGATGGATATTGGCCCATAATTCTCCGTCATTGTGTTGTCTTTATCTGGTTTTGGTATTAGGGTGATGCTGGCTTCATAGAAGGAGCTTGGAAGTGTTCCTTCCTCTTGAATTTTTTGGAATAGTCTGAGGAGGATAGGTTTTAGTTCTTCCTTGAATGTTTGGTAAAACTCTCCTGTGAAGCCATCTGGCCCCAGGCTTTTTTTTGCCGGAAGCTCTTTGATGACTGCTTCAATTTCTTCCATAGTTACTGGCATATTGAGCTGTTTAGATTCTTCCTGATTGAGTTTTGGAAGGTTATATTTTTCTAGGAATATGTCCATTTCCTCCAGGTTGTCCAGTTTGTTGGAATAGAGTTGTTCGTAGTATTTTTTAACAATCCTTTGTATTTCGGCGGGATCTGTTGTTATTTCACCTCTTTCATTTCTGATTTTGTTTATTTGGGTCCTCTCTCTTTGCTTCTTGGCGAGCCTGGCTAGAGGTTCATCAATCTTGTGTATCCTTTCAAAGAACCAGCTCTTGGTTTTGTTGATCTTTTGTATTGTTTGTTTGGTCTCTATGTCATTCATTTCTGCTCTGATCTTTATTATTTCCTTCCTTCTGCTTACACTGGGCTTGTTGCTCTCTTTCTAACTCTTTGAGTTGTATGGTTAGGTAATTTATTACCATTGTTTCTTGTTTTTTGCAGTAGGCTTGTATAGAGCTATGAACTTCCCTCTCAAGACTGCTTTTGCTGTGTCCCATAGATTTTGGATTGTAGTGTTTTCATTATCATTTGTTGCCATGATGTTTTTTTATTTCTTCTTTGATCTCTCTGGTAACCCAGTCATGGTTTAATAGCATGCTGTTTAGTCTCCATGTGTTTGATTTCTTTGGGTTGTTTTTATTGTAGTTGATCTCCAGTTTTATGCCACTGTGGTCTGAGAAGATGCTTGATATGATTTCTATCTTCTTGAATTTGAAGAGACTTTGCCTATGTCCCAACATATGGTCTATCTTTGAAAATGACCCATGTGCACTTGAGAAGAATGTATATTCTGTGGCTTTGGGGTGAAATGTTCTGAAGATGTCAATTAATTCCATCTGGTCTAGTGAGTCATTTAGGATTGATGTTTCTTTGCTGATTTTTTGTTTAGAGGATTTGTCCAATGGTGATAGTGGGGTATTAAAGTCTCCTACTATGATTGTATTGCTGTCAATCTCTCCCTTGTTATCCTCCAGGAATTTTTTTTATGTATGTGGGTGCTCCTGTATTGGGTGCATATATGTTTACCAGAGTTATTTCTTTTTGTTGGATTGCTCCCTTTAGTATTATGAAGTGGCCTTCGTTATCTCTTGTTATGTCCTTCACTTTGAGGTCTAATTTGTCAGATATAAGTATTGCTACCCCAGCTTTTTTTCAGTTCCATTTGCCTGGAAAACCTTTTTCCATCCCTTCACTCTCAGTCTGTGTGCGTATTTTTTTTTGAGGAGGGTTTCTTGTAGACAGCAGATATATGGGTCTTGTTTTCTTATCCAATCCGTTACCCTATTTCTTTTGATTGGGGCATTTAATCCATTTACATTTAAAATTATTATTGATAGGTACTTATTTGTCGCCATTTTTATTCTTTACCCCTGTGTTCCTTCTTTGCTTCCTATTTATTTTTTTTTTACAGCAGACCCTTTAGCATTTCTTGCATTGCTGGTTTGGTGGTAATAAATTCCCTTAGTCCTTTTTTGTCTGTGAAGCTCCTGATTTCACCTTCAATTTTGATTGATAGCCTTGCTGGGTACAGTATTCTTGGATTCAGACCCTTCCTTTGCATGACTTTGTATATTTCATTCCATTCCCTTCTGGCCTGATGAGTTTCTGTTGAGAAATCAGTTGCTAGTCTGATGGGGGTTCCTTTGTATGTAACTTTCTGTCTCTCTCTTGCCACTTTTAAGATTCTTACTTTGTCGTTGGTGTTTGTCAATTTAATTATAATGTGCCTTGGCGTCAGTCTTTTGGGGTTCATTTTGCTTGGGACTCTGTGAGCTTCTTGGATTTGTGTGGGTTTTTTCTTTTCTATATCAGGGAAATTTTCTGTCATTATTTCTTCAAAGAGGTTTTCTATTTCTTGCTCAGCTTCCTTTTCTTCTGGAACCCCTATTATGCGGATGTTGTTTTGTTTCGTGTTGTCCCAAAGTTCCCTTAGGCTCTCCTCCTGCCTTTTAATTTTTTTTTCTAGAAGTTGCTCTACTTGGGTATTTTTCCCCATCTTGTCTTCTAGCTCACCGTTGCAGTCCTCTGCTTCTTCTAGTCTACTCTTGATGCTTTCTATTGAGTTCTTTACAGCAGCGATGTCATTTTTCATTTCTTCTTGGTTCTTCTTCATTTCCTCTTGGTTCTTGCTCATATTATTGAATTTGTCTTCCATTTTTTTCAGCCAGCTTATGACCATTTCTCTGAATTCTTTTTCTGGAAAGTTGGTTGCCTCCGTTTCGTTTACTTCCTTTTCTGGTAATGCCTGCTTTTCTTTCATATGTGGGCTGTTTCTTTGTCTCCCTAAGGTCTCTCTTTTCTGGGTGTCTGCTTATGTAGTTCTCTCTCTCCTGTGTTGATTTAAAGGCACAAAATACAGCACTACCAGGTACAACATAAAAGGCACTGAACAGAAATGTATTCCCGATATTGATAACCTCCAATAAAGGTGACCACCAGAGAAAGGCAAATTAGGGGATAGGAGAGAAAGAAGAAGAGGAAAAAGAAAGAAAGGAAAAAAAAGGAGTGTCAAAATGAAATTGGGAGAAGGAAAAAAAAGTAAGGGAGACAAGAAAGAGACTAAGAGAGAAAGGGGAACAAACTATATATATTGGCGACAAAACTCCAATAGAACAATCACTAATCCCAGCAAATGCCAGCGTCAAGTACCTGGGGAGTAATACAAACTACAACACCAACTAATATTGAGTGAGGCAAGTGAAAACAGAAGCACAAAACAAACAAAAAAAATAAACAAACAAAAGAAGAATAAGCAAAACAATCTCACAAAAAAGCATAAAAATTCGATATAATCAACATTCAAGCGAACAACAACAAAAGGACAGAGAGAAAAAGAATTTTTTGGATAGTTAAGACAGCGAAGAGAGAGGTGTGTATGGACTTTGAGCAGGGGATTGGAGATTGGATATGTAAGTAGGGTGAAATTTTAACAAGGGGTAAACAGAAAGAATAGGGAAATCTAAAGCAGGAAAGGGGTAAGATAAACAGGACACCGAAAAGGGGAAGGTTAGGAAGAGAGTGATGGCATAAAGGTTGATTTGAGATAGAGTAAAACGATGCTAAAGGAAAGATGAAAATAGAATGTAGAACACTAATCCCAAAATAAAATGAAGAGAAAATAAAATGGCACTTAAAATAAAAAAAGATAAAATAGCAGTAGTAATAATACGGATTGAAAATAAAAATGTAATAATTAAAAAGGTAAAATGAAGTGAAGAAGAAAGAAAAAAAATTAGTTTCTTGAGTAAAAGATGCAAGCAATGAAAATAAAAAATAAAAAAATAAAAAATAAAAATAAAATGTGGAGTAGTGAAGGTCATTCACTTCCTCTGTTGTTCTGTTTGGCACGCCTGTTTCTCAGTCCGGACAGTATTGCAGTTCCCTGCGTTCCACTGTTCTTCAGTGTTGTAAGCCAGTCCTGATTTTAAGCAGGCGGTGTGTCTTAATTTCTCGTATTCCTTTATTTTTGATTACACAAGAGTCAATTTGTGATTCAGCCCCTGGGTGGCAGTTTTTCTGGATTGACTTCCGGGTCTATCTATGGACTCTCTAGGCAGTGTTAGAGCCTTCTTTCCCTGTTGCACTCACTACCGATTTGTGGGAGTGGGCTGCCTCAGAGCTGGCTCTCCGATGGTCACTCCCTGCTCCGATCCCCAGGTTCCAGAAAAACACTTTTCCCTGCAGTCTCCCAGGGTGTCCCCACTGGGTGATCCTATGTATTGGGCTTAGCAATCAGAAGCAAGGATTTGAAGAGGAAAAAGCCCAAGTGTGCAAACTCCGGGGCTGCGCGTAAGTCTAGGCAGCTGGCACACCCCTGAAATTCTTAGGGTGTCCCTGCACGTCAGATCAAAATGGGTTGCTTTTTAGAGAGCCCTTCTGTTAGCATCTCTGAGGACCCCCTTCCACATTCACAGATCATGCCAGCCCCAACTGCCACGGATTTTTCTAGGCACAGACTTCCCTTGTCCTCCAGCTCCCGCAAAATGCACGTTTCTCTCTCCCGCTGGGACCAGAGACCTCACC
This sequence comes from Plecotus auritus, assembly GCF_963455305.1. Classification (NCBI taxonomy): domain Eukaryota; kingdom Metazoa; phylum Chordata; class Mammalia; order Chiroptera; family Vespertilionidae; genus Plecotus; species Plecotus auritus. The sequence continues at coordinate 127,998,557 of NC_137771.1, read as the reverse complement.
TTATCCCAGGCGAAATCTGACCTTTCCGTGGTGGAGTGTAGAGCTCCTCTGAATCCGTGTGTTTGCGTCAACTGGGGACCGTTGTTCTGGGGCTTGCAGCTGTTCTGTGGGTGCCGCAGTTGTGGATTCTCTGGTTTCCGACAATCTCCACTTTCCCGTTCAAGATGGCGCAAACTCCTCTTCGGAGCCTGTTGCTCCGGGAGGGGACCCAGCCGCAGTGGGGACTTCCAGGTCAGGGGAACCCCATCTAGCAGTCCCCCACCTTCTTCTGGAGTTTAGCTGTCCCTTAACTTGCTAAGAAACATTCCTCATGTGACCCTCAGCTGTTCTTTCTTTCTGCTCTGGGACAAGGCTTGGAACACGTCTGTCTATTCCGCTGCCATTTTTCCTCCCCCTGGATGTTGTTTTTAAATAATTTCTCCCTTCAGTTTCGTTTCCCTCCCCTCCCCTCCCCTCCCCTCCCCTCCCCTCCCCTCCCCCCTTCTCTCCCCTCCTCTCCCCTCCCCTCCCTTCCCCTCCCCTCCCCTCCCCTCTTCTTTTTTGCTGCTGTTGTTGTCATTTATTATTATTACTGGGGGCCTGGTGCACGAAATTCATGCACGGTGAGTCCCTCAGCCCGACCTGCTCCCTTTTCAATCTGGGAGCTCTCAGGGGGATCCCCAACTGATGGCTTAGGCCTGCTCCCTGTGGTTCTCTGCTCTCGGCGGACCTGCCTGCTTGATGCCACCACAGGCCCTGGTGTCTGCTCTCTGTGGGGGCCCTGCGGGGTACTGCTTGCTCCTTGCTGCCACGGCCAGGTGCAAGCAGGGCCCTGCTGTCTGCTCCCCCGCAGTCTGCTGTCTGCTCGCTCAGCATTGGGGGACATTCCTACCCCACCCCCGGCCGCTTGCACGTGCCAGCTCAGAGCACCTGGGTTCTGGGGATGTTCCCACCCCGCCCCCAGTTCCTGCAAGCGTAGGCCTGGAGTGGCTGGGGGTCGTTCCTGGACCCTGGCTGCTCTGTGCCTATGCGTGGGCCTACAGGCTCAGGGTGGCCTGTGTCCTGAGGACGCCCATCCCCGGGACCCAGGCCGCTTGGCACCGGCGTGCATGCAAGCGGCCGCCTCACCCCCAGACACTCAGCGCCTACGTATGCAAATTAACCTTCCATCTTTGTCGTACTAATTTGCATATTCACTTCTGATTGTCTGGTGGGCATTGCAAAGTGATGGTCAATTTGCATCTTTCTCTTTTATTAGTGTAGATTATTTAAATCTTTATTGTCAAGAGTATTACAGATGTCCTTCTTTTTCCTCCCATTGCCCCCCTCCATCCAGTTTCCACCCTTCCCTAGGCCTTCACCATCCTACTGTCTCTGTCCATAGGTGAGATCTTTGGTTAATCTCTTTCCACCCCCCAATCCCCTTCCCTCTGAGATTCCTCAGTCTGTTCCATGTTTCCATGCTTCTGATTCTGTTTCATTCACCAGTTTATTCATTAGATTTCTTGTTCATTTATTTTGATTTTTATATTCAGTTGTTGATAGATATGTATTTATTGCCATTTTGTTCATATTTTTTAACTTCTTTTTTTCTTCTTCTTCTTCCTCTTCAACATTTCATGTAATACTGCTTTGGTGGTGATGAACTCTTTTAGCTTTTTCTTGTCTGTGAAGCTCTTTATCTGCCCTTCATTTCTGAATGATAGCTTTGTTGGGTATAATAATCTTAGTTGTAGGTTCTTGCTATTCATCACTTTGAATATTTCTTGCCACTCCCTTCTGGCCTGCAAAGTTTCTGTTAAGAAATCAGCTGACAGTTATATGGTCGCTCCCTTGTAGGTAACTAACTAATTTTCTCTTGCTGCTTTTAAGATTCTCTTTGTCTTTAACCCTTGACTTTTTAATTATGATGTGTCTTGGTGTGGGCCTCTTTTGGTTCCTCTTGTTTGGGACTCTCTGCTCTTCCTGGACTTAAAAGTCCATTTCCTTCACCAGGTTGGGAAAGTTTCCTGTCATTATTTCTTCCAGTAGGTTTTCAATATCTTGCTCTCTCTCTTCTCTTTCTGGCTCCCCCATAATGTGAATGTTGATATGCTTGAAGTTGTCCCAGAGGCTCCTTAAACTATCTTGATAGTTTGGATTCTTTTTCTTTTTGCTCTTCTGATTGGATGTTTTTTGCTTCCTCATATTCCAACTGGTTGATTTGATTTTTTGGACTGCACTGCTCTACTGTTGAATCCCTGTAAATTATTCTTTATTTCATTAGTGTATGCTTACTTTCTGACTGGTCCCTTTTCATGTCTTTGACCTTCTCACTAAGATCCATGAAAGTATCATTAAGATCCTTGAATCTCCCATGAAGATCCTTGAATAACCTTACAAGATGATTTTGAACTCTGTCCAGTAGTTTGCTTGATTCCATTTCTTTCATTTGTGACATGCTTCTTTGTCTCCACATTTTGTCTGCTTCCCTGTGTTTGTTTCTATGTATTAGGTAGAGCTGCTATGTCTCCTGGAATTGGTAACAGTGGTCTTGTGTAGTATGTGTCCTGTAGGGCCCAGTAGCTCAGCCTCCCCAGTCACCTAAGCTGGGCGAGCTGGGCACTCTAGGTGAGCCCCTATGTGGACTGTGTGCACAGCCTTGATTGTTGTTGGTAGCTCTTGTAGGAATTGACCTCCAGGCCAATTGGCTGTGAGGACCTGCTGTGACTACAGTGGGAGAGCTGCTGTTGAGAAAACATCCCTCTGGAGCAGGACTTGCTTCAGTGTGGCTTTGGTGCTCACTGAGTCTTCCCCTTGAGTGTGTCACTTATGGATGTGTAGAGTTGTAATCTGCTATGGTCTAAAGCTCTCCACTGGGTGTACTGGGACTAGGGCCCCCAGGGAGGTGCAAAGTCAGCCACTGCCTGGGAACACCCAGCAGGAGCTATTTGTATTGGGCTTGGAAGTGTCCAGGTGAGGCCCTGCTGTGAAGCAAAGCAGGATGGTGCTAGTACCAGGATCTTGGACCTTTTATTGATAGGTGTGGGGCATGCTCTCATCAGCTATATGATGATTTCTTGAGAGATTTTTAGCAAAGTCTGAAGCCTGAACAATACAGGCCATTCATATGGAAAAGCTGCTGTAAACAGGTTGGGTGGAGCTGCAAATTTGATGGGGTGCAGTTTCAAGGAATCATTAGGGCAGAGCAAACAGTATGGACCATGATGATGGAAACTCAGATATGGCTGCCAGTTAGCCTTGCTACTGGGGATTTCCCAACACAGGAACAATGACCCCTGCAAGCACCTCTGTCTGGTAGAAAACTGCCTCTGAGTTCCTGCCCCAATGCCAGACAGTCCAGTTCCTTCCCGTATGTGTCTGGGTCCCACAGTGCCTCCTGGCACTGGAGCTCATAGTAAGCGGGACTTTGTAAGTTCATGACCCAGCCCTTTAAAAGGAACACCCTAGTCTCCAGCAGCCTCCATGTCACTCAGCCTCAATCCTCTCTGGTTTTTATAGCCTGCATTTATGGGGACTTCTCTTCCCAGCTCTGGGACCCTGGGCTGGGGGTCTGGTGTATGGGACCCCTTGCTTCGCACTGGTGGCCTCTGCAGAGTCGATCTCCCTTCTGATTACAAAAATGGCATACATGGATGTCGGACTAGCCTGTTCTTCACCTCCACCCTTCCTACCGGTCTCAATGTGCTTTCTTCTTCTCTAGTTGTAGGACTTCCATTCAGCCAGATTTCAGGCAGTTTTGAATGATGGTTGTTCTGTATTTAGTTGTAATTTTGATGTTGTGGGCGGTGGCAAGTACAGGCATTTACCTACACTGTTATCTCGGTTCTTTCCTTTATTTTCTTTTTCCATTATCTATTCATTCATTCAACAAATGTTTGTTGAGTACCTGCTGAGTTCTAGATGATGTTATAAGCATTGGAGATGGAGAAATATTTTAGTGGTCTAAATTAAATGTGACTAAACACTAGTATTTCAATATTATAAATGCTTTCTAAACAAAATTGACAATATGGCCCTTTCCTTTCAAAATTAATTAAACCACCATCAAAATAATGATTCAAAGTTTTATATTTTCCTTTTAAAGTTGCATTTGAATAACAAAATGTTAAATGGATATAGGCATCATATTAATACAGTTGAGAAAAATCTCAGGGAAAAAAAATAATACCATACCTCTATTTCAAAAGAAAAAAGAAAAGTACAAACTTACCTACCCCCCCTCTCGCCCCCCCCCCCCAAAAAAAAAAAAGTAAGAAAGAGAGAGAGCAACAATTCTCAACTCAGGGTGTAAAAAAGGGAAAAAATGCTTTGGAAAATAACTTTGCATCAAAAGTTGTATATTATTTTATGGTAGATTTTCTGCTTTTGGTTCTAATACATATAGCTTTGTTTGACTGATGAATTATGTACTTACCCCTTTAGAAAATAAAGATTGCTGAATAGATTTTAAGTTAATATTTGGAATTCCCTTTAAGTCTCCATATCTTGTATGTCACAGGATTAGAATATGTCTCTCAGCATCCTTTGTCAAGGTGCTTCTTAGGATCTGGAATAACTAAATTAGAGATACAATGAGAGAGAAATGGGGATGATACAAGGGAGGTAAAGATGACAGTTGACTAATGTGTAAGCGAGTTTCTTTAGAAATTTTCAATCATGTCAGAAGTACTGACTGAGTTTAAAAAAAGTGACGTTGACTACATTCCTTTAAGGATTTCTCCCTAATCCTTTAAAAGGCTGTTTTAGCTATTTTGTTTTTCAAGTGTAAATGTCCTTAGACAGCTATCCTTCAAATTGTTGTTCCATATTCCAACTTGCAAACACCTAGATTCATAGGTTTTTAAAAATATGTCTCAGAAATATGCATGACTACCTAATTCAAAAAGTAAAGTTGAAGCTTTATTTTAGTGCTTTAATTGATTTTAGGCTATTGATTCAGTTAATTATATCTGTGATGTAGAGATTCTGTGAACATCCAATGCAGCTCTTTAGAGAAAGAATTGACTTAAATATTTATTTTAAATAAAAAGTAAGATTAATTTCAGAATCATGATTTCCCTTCAGAAATTTAAATTCAGGACAGAGGAAATTTGTTAAGCAAGGTTTATTTTATACAGTTATAGGAGTAATTTTGAGTTCCATTTCAATAAGGAAGTCTGCTCATGTTCTCTATATTGAGGTTCTAGTTGGCTCAAATGTATAACTCTCTTCTATTCCATATTATATATTAAGAAATGAAGTGTGGATTAACATTGTTTTGTAATGCCATGTCATTTGTCCTAATATGTTGAAAATCCAATGTTGGGAGGAACTAGATTTCTTTCGCAATAACGAAATTCACAGGACCACCCAAAAACTGTTTTTCACAGTACAGAATGCTGTCCAAAATTCTTTGTTTTTGAAAAAATGGTCGTAAAACCTGAAATAAGCTATTGTATTATTATACCTTAACATTTTTGTCTATTCAGATAAGCATTAGTAAATATAGTGTTATTTGTGAATTTTCATAACCTTGATGTATTTACAGAGTTGACTTGGTGTATCATTCGGCACAACTACAAACTTCATCTATCTAGGATTTCTTATTTATAATGGAAAGGAAGAAAAAGATAATACTTTTCTACTCTCAGTAATATTTAAAAAGCATTCATGTGTCTTTTAAATTTTGAAAGTCACACATTTAGTCAATGGATCTATATGGGATATTTACACAAGGAACAGATGTTTTCTTTAGCTGGCTTTAGCGAGAGTCAACCACTAATGATTCTTAGTACCAATAAGTTGGCTGGGCATAGTGCTCTAGTTTTATTTTTTATGTATTATGAAAGATGTTTTACAGTGTAAATAAAAATTTATTTTGAGTTAAATTCTCAACTAAAATGGGAGACTGGCTTAATTTGCAACTTACAAATTTAGGGAAAAAGTAATTGATTCTCCATCTATAATAATAAAAGGGTAATATGCTAATTCGACTGGACATCCTTCCGGACGAAGCCAGGGCCGGAGGGAAGCCACCTGGGTCCCGGATGCCTGCTGGTGGCCGGAGGGAAGCCTGGGTCCTGGGTGCTGGAGGGAAGCCGGTGCCGGCAGCTGGGGGAAGGAAGGTCTAGTCTTGCATGAATTTTCGTGCATTGGGCCTCTAGTAAATAATAAGAACTGTAATGTAATTTCTGGAGAGCATGGTGGGGGAGAGTCATAAAATCAAACAATGGTGCTTACATTAACTTCCACATACTACATTAATGGTTCCAACCATGAAACAATGTAATATTATGTTATGCATCAGTGATTATGCTAACCTATAAAGTAGAGATACTATTTTTATACTCATTTTACACATGAGGAAACTCACATTCAAGTTCACACAGCTAGCAGTAGTAAAGCCTAGATTTGAACCCAGGCAACTTGAATCCATTCCTTAGATTTAATAAACTTTCCCCACAAAATGCTACATTACTTTGTGTTTTTTTTGTTTTTGATTTTGCCTATGCTTTTCCTTCCTTCCAGAAATCAGTTTCTTCTACTACTGCCTGTCTTTGTATGGCTCTTATTTTTCAATATTATCCTTGTTAATATTTCTGTCTTCCATGGTGAATTGTAGGCTATGAAGGTCAGGAATTTTATTTTATACTAGAGTCCTGGTGCACAGAATTTGTGCACGGGGGTGGGTGGTCCCTCAGCCCGGCCTTCACCCTCTCCAATCCGGGACCCCACTGGGGATGTGTGACTGCCTCTCGCAATCCGGGACCGCTGGCTCCTAACCGCTTGCCTGCCTGCCTGCCTGATTGCCCCTAACCCCTCTGCCTGCCTACCTGATCACCCCTAACCACCTCTGCCTGCCTGCCTGAATGCCCCTAACTGCTCCCCTGCTGGCCTGATCACCCCTAACTGCCTCTGCCTTGCCCCACACCTGGGACCCAGGATTCCCTCCTCCAGCCTGTCGCAGGCACCTGGGACCTGGGCTTCCCTCCCTCTGGCTGACCGCAGGCACCCAGGACCCAGGCCTGCTTCGCCTGGGCCGGCTGCAGCTGTAGGCACATGGGACTGCAGGGCAGGTGGCTTGTCCCTCTCCCGGGCCGCAGGTGCTGGCTCCTGGGACCATGGGGTGGGCGGCTTGTCCCTCTCCCAGGCTGCAGGTGCTGGCTCCTGGGACCATGGGGTGGGCGGCTTGTCCCTCTCCCAGGCCGCAGGTGCTGGCTCCTGGGACCATGGGGTGGGCGGCTTGTCCCTCTCCCAGGCTGCAGGCGCAGGCGCAGCCCTGGCACCCCGGACCGAGGGGCGGGCGGCTTGTCCCTCTCCTGTGTTGCAGATGCAGACGCAGCCGCAGGCACCCAGGACTGTGGGGTGAGTGGTTTGCTGCTCTCCTGGGCTACAGCCCCAGCCACTGGCACCTGGGACCATGGGGTGTGTGGCTTGTCCCTCTCCTGGGTTGCAGCCTGGCTGGTCCCATTCCTCTCTCACGAGCTCATTTGTGCCTGGCAGGTCCCATTCCTCTCTCCCCAGTGTTACGTGTCTGATCTGTTATGGCATGATGGCATGATGGTGTGAGGGTGTGATGACCATTTGCATATTAGCTCTTTATTATATAGGATTTCTTTGTGTTGTCAATGCTTACTATTATTCTTAATACAATATGGAAGTAAACTGATGGAGAGGCAAGTGAGAGATATATTTTAAGATATGTAGATCTTTTTGTTTGGCAGTTTACAGACAGTAAAAATTCTTATATTTCAATGTTAATTGAAATTTTACTAAAGGGAAAATAGAAGCATGAACTCAGCTAACCAACTTCAACCCTCCTGTCCCTTTTGTTCTCGTTTAGAGTGAAATCCTGCCTGATAGGAGTAGGCTCAGGCAGTTCATGCAGCTAATGCCCTGGTAGCTTCTGCAATATTTGGGTCTCGGGACAGAAGTCTCTTCTACTTAGAGTTGATACTGTTAAAAATTGTGGAGGAGGACAAACAATATTGTATCTAAAATTTTACTTATGTTACTGTCAGTCAGTCTTTCTCATATCTCTGGGAATACAGCCATATTATAAAAAACTAGAATCCCAGTGCATGAAATTTGTGCACAGGGTTGGGGGCTTCCTCAGCCCAGCCTGCACCCTCTCGCAATCTGGGACCCCTCGGGGGATGTCCGACTGCCGGTTTAGGCCCGATCCTGCAGGCAGTCGGACACCTCTCTCACAATCCGGGACTGCTGGCTCCTAACCACTTGTCTGCCTGGCTGATCACCCCTAACCACTTGGCCTGCCTGCCTGATGCCCCTAACTGCTTGCCTGCCTGCCTGATTGCCCCTGACTGCTCACCTGCTTGCCTGATAGCCCCTAACCACTCTGCCTGCTTGCCTGATTGCCCCTAACCACTCGCCTGCCTGCCTGATCGCCCCTAACCATTCGCCTGCCTGCCTGATCACCCCTAACCACTCTGCCTGCCTGCCTGATAGACCCTAACTGCCTCTGCCTTGGCTCCCACCACCACGGCTTCATCTGGAAGGATGTCCAGAATGACGTCTGGAATGTTGTTTGGCTGTCTGGTCTAATTAGTATATTACACTTTTATTATTATAAATTCTATAGGCATATTACAAAGGGAATTCACTCCTAGAAGTCTGTTCACTTCTATTTTGGTAATAATTTTAGGTGATAACAGATACTGTCCATGGCACTCAGTTAATTATTAACATCATTCTAAATTTTGGCTCAAACCCTCCCTTATCCAGTCTTTAGGTAGAATTATAATAAAAGGAAAATGGCATGAAGCATCATCATGTTGCTATCTTAATGCATTCTGTTTTTCTTGTATTTCTTTTTTCCATGTAATTCTGGTGAAACCACGTAGTTTTTGTGTAATCTGTGGTCTGTTTTCATACTTATTCCTGTGGGAAGTATGAGCGTTAGGAAGTGTATGTAACTCAGTAGAGGACATTTAAGTCTACTCTCTACACAATGAGTAATTAAAGGGTGCTGTCTTCTTATTTTTAACAAAAATTTCTTTGTAGGATGAAATTCTGACAGGAAAATTATAGAATTTTCCCCACAATCAGATTTATGTTAATAATTGGAGGCTGTCTACTCTTTAAAATGTAAATGGGGTTTATATAAGAAGGTTTAAGAGGCAGTACTCTGTTAAGAATATAGGTATTCTTTTACCAATATAGGTATGTTGTCAAGGCAAATATATATACTCACACCCCCTACCTTGGACAAATGTCACCAAATTGTCTATTAATATTTATTATGCATCTGTAAGCTACTCACTGAACCTGTTTTCTCTTGTGCTTCTATCAATTTTATAACTTTTTTTTTTTTGCTACAAGGTGTTTTGTATATGATATAAATGCACATTTTAATCATTTTAATGTTACCCACCAAAGAATATGAAAAAGAAATTTGTATCAAAACAAGACTTTGTTAATAAAATAAATACTGTTTCACTCAATCTACTATGAAGAAACAGACTTGAAAACACAAATAAACAAAACCCTGAGGTAAATGTTATTGCCATGCTGGAAAAAAGAATAAAATCATATATATGAAAAAAGAATAAAATTATATATGTGTATGTGTTTTACATACCTCAGCAGAATGTTAACATGATCAGAATTGTACATGGTTACTTGCTTGTATGTCTGTAAATGTGATGTCTTAAAGGGGGAACAGTTTATAATCCAACTAGGAGTTTGGTTTCCTCATCATAAATCTCATGTGACTTTGATATATTTCTTTGAAATACTTAGCATTTATGTGTGTATCTTTCTCCAGCTGTGGTTGTGTAAATATTTAGTTATTTCAGTTACTGGTATTTATATTTTATCTTCCAAATGGGCAGTTGTTGAAGGAATCCTGCCATGTACTTTTCCCTGATGCTGGCCTTGCTCAAGGCAATCCTGTTATATTCCAAAGGTCCTACCAGGATTCTTGCCAAAGGCAGCTGACATTATCATCCTAGTTTTTGCAAAAACCTCATGCCATCAGTCCCTTTCTTCTTTTATCCTCTTTTAAGATTCCTATGCAGAGTATAGTTGAGACCTAGAAGTTGGTTTTGCCAAGTTTAGTATAAACCTTATATATTATTACATTGAAAAGTATCCAAATTAGCATAATCAGAATGGTGATTGTCAGGTGGCTTGTAGGAACTCAGAATTGATGATTGAAGGGAGAATACGTTTTATGAATAATGAGCCAATAATATCATAGGGAGGTTTGTGACAGTGCAGGTGGACACCTCTTCTAGAGAAGAAGATTGAAATCACTTAAGAGTTTTTCATCTACTCTCTTTTGAGATTCATATATGCTCTTCCCTATTGGGTCCTGCTGTAACTCCCTCAAAGCCTTCTGAAAAAGTGAGTCATGGTTATTGATAGAAGAAGTTAGGTAATTTTTCCATTAGAAAATGTTGGTGAAAAAATTTTGGGAACCAGTGATATTGAATTTTAATTATGCACACAGTGTATAGGAATTGACTTTCTCTGAATGTTAAAAACTGGTAATATAAGAATACTAGGGGACCAGTGCATGAATTCATGCACCTTGAAAGGCACTGTGGGCTGCGAGGCTGTGGTGGGCACAGGGGCGGGTCTCGGCCCACCCTCTGCACCACCACTCCATCACTCCTGCCGTGGCCCCCAGTCCCCTGTCTGCCAGCAACCCTGCTCCCGCTGCCACTCCCACGCGTAGAGCGATTGGGACTGGAGCCAGCAGCGGGTGTGAGTGGGGCGGCGCTGTCAGAGGGTGTGAGCAGTGGTTGCTGCCCCAATCACCCCTCAGGAGCAGGGGAAGGTGGAGAAGCCCTCAAGGGTGATCTGGGCTGGCAGCGGGGGTGAGTGGGGCCGGCACCGGCAGCAGGTGCAAGTGCCAGGTGAGGTGGCGGCGTGTGGGAGTAAAGAATTTTCAGTAACCACCAGAGCCTCACCCTGAGGCTGGCACCCCACCTTGGTCTGGCACCCCTGCTCACCTGTTCCACCATCCCACCATGGCCGACACCCGCCATGTTCTGCATGCGCTCCTGGTGGTCAGTGCATGTCATAGCGACTGGTTGTTTGGTTGTTCCACCGTTTGGTCTATTTGCATTTTAGGTTTTTATATATATAGATTTACTAAAAAATGCAAGATTGTATTTAGAAAAGATGACACAATATAGGGAAAAATTTATATCCTCATTTATTTATCATGAAGGTCATTATTGAGTTAATTGACTATGAAATCCATTGATTTACAGGTAGATATTCTATGCGTGCATGGGAAAAGAACAGCAGTTGCCATCAGGATTGCTTCCTGTTGTTTTTATTACTATATTTAAAAAATATATAAGTAATCAGACTTAACACTTCTATTGTTTGAAACAAGAATGGACAAAGCATGGTTCTTGATATATTTTAACATATTAATCCTAGCAGTATTTATGGAATAGCTGGAGAAAACAAGGGTTTTGAATTTCACTAGGATTAAATCCACCACTGCCACCTTCCAGCTGTATGACTGCTGAGAGTCTCAGTTCCCCCATATGGACACCAGATATAACAACACCTACCCCATAAAGATGTTATAGTGTTAAAGGAGATGATGGATAATTAATATTAGTTTTCTTATTTCATTTTTATCTGCTTAGACTTGATAATAAATAAAAATTATTATAGATTTCATACCGATGATGACTGCCATTTATAATTTTTATTATTGAGGTTGACTAGACACTCATAAATATCACTCAGGAACTGGAAAGTTTCTTTCCTGAAGGTTAAACCTTATGAGAAATGTGAAATTTCTATTTTTTTGTTGTTGTTATGATTTGTAAAGTTATTAGCTCTACAGGCAAGTCATTTTTTGCTAACCCTATTCATTCTCTTCAGATTATTGTATGGTAACAAGGTGTATTTTTTTTTTTTAGGTATGTTCCTTAGAAGCAAGGGTCAGTGGGGATGTCTTATAAACATAAAAAGAGTTCAATGGCTAACCTAGTTTGAGAAATGCTATATATTATACCTGTCTTTTGGCTAATCATAATGTGTATTAGCTAGACCCTGCAATTCTTTTTTTGAGCAATACCTATTAACAATCTGAGGAAAGAATATTTCAAAGAGCATTCTGGAAAATTTAGCCTTTATTGGAATAGAATTTAGCCTTTATTGCTGAAACTCTTCTACTGAGTGCTGCTTTACAAAAATCATGGTGAAAACTTGGGCCTGAGTTAATTCCCAAAAGTCCTTCTGGCTGTGGTCCAGCTCTGTGTTGACTGTAGGTTAGGCATTGAGACATGAGGTCCCCTGCACTTCGTGGAGTCCGGGTGATCTCTAGGTTCTATAATTGGCTGTTACTTCCTCTATACAATCTCCCTAGATGGTTTTATTCTCTCCCATGGTTTCAGTCTCCAGCTTGATTCTCATCTACAATTCCAGCTGAGATTACTTTTCTGAGGTCAAATGTGAATATTCAGTTGGCAACTTGTCATCTCCATTTGAATATTCTAGAAGTACTTCAGATGCTTCATGTCTCATACTGAATAAATCATCACTTGTTCTTCTAATCAAGCCCCACTTTTCCATTCTCTACCCTCATTGGGACTACCCTTCACCTATTGCTCAGATCAGAAATTTGAAACCTCCCTGCCACCTGCTTCTCCATCCTGTGCATTTTTTATTTTCATTACCCATACATTGCCAGTGAATGGATCCTGATGATGTTCTGACTAAATATCTCTAGATTCTTCCTGTTATTTTCCCCTCTGTCTGTCAATATCCAATTCCAAGTTTTGGAATTTATTGCTTGAAGAGTGTAAAAGTGTCCTAACTAATCCCTTCCTACCTTATCCTGCTAAGGTACAAGTTTCATACTACCAATAGCGAGCATTTTAAAATCAAACTTGAGCATGTGATCCCTTGCTTAAAATATTTAAATGTCCTCATTGCCTTCAGTTGGTTCCAGAACTTTGGCTTGATGTACAAATCCCATTATATTATTGCTTCTCGCTACTTCTTCAGGCACATGCTTTCTAATCTCTGACATGAACTTTACACTGAGGCCATATACTAACCTACCTGCAGGTCTTAGTTAACAAGTGTACCATATTCTTTTGTTGCTGTGCCTTTGAATGAAATTATCTCCTTTCTTTTCTTCCTGATTCTTTTTCTGAGGCTCAAGTTTTATGTCTCAGGATGCCTTCTCTGTCTTGCTCAGGTAGTCTTAAGTGTCCTTTTTTGTGTTTTCATAGCAACCTATGCACCCTTATTTCCTACCTGAAATGGACTTTCAGAATTGAAAATAAAATTTGCTGCTCTTGCCAGTTTGGCTTGGTGGATAGAGCGTTAGCCTTTGGACTAAAGGGTGTAGGGTTGGATTCTGGTCAAGCGCATGTACCTGGGTTGCAGGCTTGATCTCTGGCTCCAGGTTGGGTTAGTGTGGGAGGCAACCAATTGATGTGGCTCTCTCACATGGATGTTTCTCTCTCTCTGTCTCTCCCCCTCCCTTCCACTCTCTCTAAAAATCTTTGGAAAAATATCCTCTGGTGAGGATGAAAAAGCAAATAAACAAAAACCCTAAAAATAAAATTTGCTTAAATTGAATATATCTTACCTCAGCAGTTAATACTAATTAATATCCACCTTTCATAATTACAGTCAAAGCAATAGCCAGTACTATATTATAATGCTTTATTTTTTGAAGTTTTATAGCACTTGTAATTGAATAATTTAAAATCTAATTTGAATTTAATTTGACTTGAATATAACCTTTTTGAGAGAGTATGACTTTCTAAGTTGTACTTTTTCTCATGTTGCTGATTTATTTTATCCACGTTTAGAGCCTGGTTTCATTTAAAGAACTTATGCAGTATATCATGCACAAAGCTAAAGCAGTTTGTCCATTTTTGTTTATTACACACACACACACACACACACACACACACACACACACACGTATATATTCATTCCTAGTAGATATAAGCAAATGATAGATCTTTTAGTTTTATCATTTATTTCACTAATAAAAATGTTAATTGCAGTAGTAAAAAATTAAAGATATAAATAAGCCCCATGAAGGACTTATAGTCTAGTGAAGGTTAAATAGTATGCATTTTGGTTACAATTAAAAAAGTAAAATCTTTTAAGTCTCTTTATAAAATGCACAGTTATTAAGCTTAAGAACATTCCACTCAAATAGGTCTTTTCCTGTCAGCACTTCATTCATTTTTTATTCATTCAACACACACCTATTGATTATCTGTAGTATGCTCAGCACTCTGCCAAGTGTACAAGAAGCAATTGAGCAGAATCAGACCCACAGATCTTACAGAGTGAGATGCCAAAGACATAGTATTTAAAGCTGTAATTCTGATCATTTTTACCAAGGATAGCTATGCAGTGTTATTTAGGTTTATAAAAGGAGCCTTGAATTGTTGTAAAGATCAGGGAGACCAGGGATTTGAAAGGAAAGTGGATAGAAACTAGGGAAAGATCATTTTAAGCTCAGACCCTGTGGCAGGCAGACTCTGGAAGGCAGAAGCTCAAAATATTTGTGGAGCTAACAGAAGATTGGGGCAAAGAAAGCAGAGAAGGGGATGGAACAGGAAGAGTCTGGAGAGCTAGATAGGGGAATGAACAGTCTGGCTCTTGTCAGTCTTGTTAAGGACTTTATCTTAAGAGCAATGGGTTTATTTTAAGAGCCATTGAAATAGTGGAGGACCCAGATTGTATTTACATTTCAAAGCCTTCATGGCTACATTGAAGTAAAGCTATTGAAGAGCTTTCCTAAATCCTGGTGGGGATTAATAGGAGCTTGATCTGGGATGGTAGCTGACTGTAGAGATGGAGATGGGTAGATTGATTTGAGAAATTTGGGTGAGGATGAGGTGACAGGAAGGGAGGTATCAAAGAAGAATTTTTTTCTTTAATTTCATTTTTCATTGAGATTGGAACATTAGATGATAATAGGTTTGGAGCACAACTAAATTAAGATGGGTATTTAAATTTGAGAAATCTCTAAGAAATTAACCCATTAAATCTATCTATGGTAGCAATAAGGTAGGAGTATTAAAAATGTGAAACTTAATCCCTGTTTTAGATATTATAATTTCATTGGGAAAATAAGGTATAGACACAAAATATTTAAATGGCGCATATTATCAGGACTTCATTTAGTAATGCATGGGATCTAGAATGTAGCTCCTCACCCAATATCCTTTAGCATTTAATATTATATTTATTTAATTATTTAAACTCAGTTATTTGACATTTCATCTTTGAAGTCTTTTAAAATATCAACATAGTTATTGGAGAGCAATGAACTTATTAATAAAAACTGAAAAAGTATATATACCGGTATATACTTGTATTACTTAGAAAGATATAAAAGTTTCTATAAAATGTTTCACCATATATTTGAATATAAATGCTCCTTAGTATATAGCATATGTTTTGTTTAAGTGCAGATTGATGTGAGTTAAAAAGGAAATTCTAAGAAGTAGTGCCAATTTTTGTAATATTCAACAATTCTCTAATACATTCCTCTGCAAAAGCAGGCACATAAATGGTACAAACAGGTGATGGGTTCTGAGAGGATTTGTGGACAAGAGATTTGAAGAGCAGGCAGTATTTGTACGGGCGAAGTTTAAGCAAGAGCACTTTCTAAGTGGAGGGTCTAAAAGAGTCAGGAGTTGCAAGGTGTCAAGGTGGACCCCAGAAGGATTAGTTAGTGAAGAGGGCAGGACAAGTGGCTTAATAGTACGCAGTGCTTAAACGACAGTGCTAATGCCTTGTCTTCTGTAATAAGACCTTTATTGTTTTCAAGTGATAATATGAAGCTATTTTGTCATTTCTTCTGCAGGCTCCCGTCTTCGTCAGGAAGATTTTCCACCTCGCATTGTTGAACACCCTTCAGACCTAATTGTCTCAAAAGGAGAACCGGCAACTTTGAACTGTAAAGCTGAGGGCCGCCCCACACCGACTATTGAATGGTACAAAGGTGGGGAAAGAGTGGAGACAGACAAAGATGACCCTCGCTCACACCGCATGTTGTTGCCAAGTGGATCTTTATTTTTCTTACGAATTGTACATGGACGAAAAAGTAGGCCAGATGAAGGGGTCTACATCTGTGTAGCAAGGAATTACCTCGGCGAGGCTGTGAGCCACAATGCATCGCTGGAGGTAGCTAGTAAGTAAAAGGGGCTTTCTGTGTTTCTTGGGGGGATGGCAGAGCTGGATCATTTCCCGTGATAAGGGCAATAACAAAAATCAAACCTGTGTCACAGGCTTTACTGCAGGAAAATCTCTAGCTTTGCATATGAATACAATCCACTCTTTATCTGAATTTACTATAGTATTTCTCATTCTAGCTGTTATTCAAGCTTAATTTGGATTTATACATATTTGGTGAAATATTTTACTTATTTTTATTTGGAGCTGTTTTCTGTTGACCATTTGCACTGAAATTGATTCATCCTCCTCCATTGTTAATTTTAAATATATTGAATATAAGTATGTTTTTTTTTAAAAGAATAGTGTGGGATATTTTTCATTAAGAGAAATGCTTTTAACTGGTATTGTAAAGTATGATTTTAAACAATTTCTAATTCTTAGAAATCAATTATACTTTTTGGTAAGCTATATCCAGAGATGTATATGCCTCATATTTTATTATCTTGGCTACTGTAGTGCAACCTGGGAGTGCATGTAAACCTCAGTAGTTCAGTTTCTTTATACAAATACCAAAGGCAGCTCATCTGAAATTACCATAAGAAGAATTTGTTGACTGCTGATTCAATATTTACTTCTAGAGTCTAGATATGTATTATATTTGGATAAGAATTGGGCTTCTCTTATTTTCAATAAACATTTAAGAGGTAGCCAGAAAGTTTCGTTCCTTTGAAAGAATGCCACTGTGTATATGTATATTTTCTAATCCATGTAAATTCTTATTTTCTGCCATATATACATATACATGGCAGAAAATAAGAATTTACATGGATTAGAAAGACAAATGAAATTTAGATCTAATTTATTTTAAGCTTATATATAATTATATGGGAAACTATACATAACTATGTATATATGTAAATGATGATTGATATCTTATAATTTGCGTTCAAGATTTTAATTACATAATCAGTTTTCATAATATCCAACGTTGTCTCCAGCATTCAACTAGAATTTGAATATATAAAATCAGATAACTATACAATTATAGACATATAAAGGAATTTAGAGACAGATTATTTTAACTCAATCATATTATTAATGTGGAATCAGCCCCTGGAAATTTAGATGATTTGATCACACAAAACTAAATAGTACTTTTATGCCAAAGATGTCTGATCTGAGCATAAAATTTAGAGAGATAAAAAAAAATAAAGTAAATTTAAAACTATGTCAGAACTAGCCATTCACATTTTTAAAAACATTTACTTAAAACCCAGGTTTATATTTCTGTATTTGCAGTTAATTGGTGATGAAATTATACTGTCTCATATTGCCTTGATTCTCAGTTTAGTTTGTAGAACTAAATCAGTGAAATGAATAAAATCTATAATTACAACAGAAAGCTATTGCTCTTTATGTTTTTTTAAACCCAACTTTAAATTTAGAGCCAGCAAAAGAAGTTTAAAGGTGCAACTTACAAAAGGACTATGTTTTGATAAAATCATCTTTCAAATGAGCATCTTTTAAACTCTTGACACATTTATATTTAAGGCTAATTATTTCCTGTAGAAATACATTTAAGTTAACATTTGAGAATACATTTAAAGAATCAAGAAAAATGTGCATAACCTAGGCCAACTCCTATATTTGGAAGGTAAGAAACAGGAGATCAGGAGGGAAAAACAGTGATTATTTATTCTTTGAATTATAATTCCTTATAAATGAAGCCTGTACAACAGAAATATTCTAGGTCATCTCCTGTTTCTGTGCTAGTTCCTATTCTACTTATATAATTATGGTTGTCAGAATTAAAAAAAAGGAAGGTTATAAACTTTAATAAAAGGTCTAAGTGCTCACCCCCTAGGTCTTCCTTTTTAAAATACCTCTAGTTTTATCTCAGATGATCAAGATAGCCTTAATGCACTGACTTTCCTCTAATCTGGCTTTTGTATCGATATTTAAAAAAAACACACTAAGTTTCCAGTTAACTTCTATTGCTAAACTAGACATTCTATTACCTTGAGAATTAATTATGGAGAAAACACTTCTTGTCTTAGTCATCAAATATAATATCATGGAATTGAAAGCAGACAAAAGATCATTATGTAACTTTTATCTGTAAAATATATAAATACGTAGTTTCTTTCTTTTTAAAAAAATCTTTTTTTTTTTTTGAGAGTATTATGTCCTCCCCATTTCTCCCCCCCCTCCATTTTCCCCCCTCTATCGGATTCCACCCCACCCCAGGCCTTCACCACCTATTGTCTGTATCCATAGGTATTGCAACATGCATATAACATCTTTGGTTAATCTCTTCCCACCAACCCCATTCCCCTTCCATCTGAGATTCGTCAGTCTGTTCCATGTTTCCATGCCTCTGATTCTATTTTATTCATCAGTTTATTTTGTTCATTAGGTTTCTTGTTCCTTTATTTTGATTTTTAGATTCAATTGTTGATAGGTATTTATTGCCATTTTATTGTTCATGTTCTTCTCCTCCTCCTCCTCTTCCTCCTTCTTCTTTCTCTTCCTCTTCCTCTTTTCTTAAACAGTGCCCTTTAACATTTCACGTAGTACTGGTTTGGTGGTGATGAACTCTTTTAGCCTTATCTTATCTGTGAAGCTCTTTATCTGGCCTTCAGTTATAAATGATAGCTGTGCTGGGTAGAGTAATCTTGGTTGTAGGTCCTTGCTGTTCATCACTTTGAGTATTTCTTGCCACTCCCTGTTTGTGTCACTGGGAGGACTTGACCTCCAGGCCAGTTGGCTTTGAGGACCAGCTGTGTCTACAATGGAAGAGCTACTGTGCTGGAGACACCCCTATGGAGCAGGACTTGCTTCAGTGGAGCTTTGGTGCTCACATAGTCTGCCCCTTGCGTGCGTCATTTGTGGATACGTAGAGTTGCTATCTGGTATGTTCTGAGGCTGTCTACCAAAAGTGCACTGGCTCTAGGGCCTCCTAGGAGGTGCAAAGTCAGCAACTGCTTGGGGCCACCCTGCAGGAGCTAAAGAGAAATCTGTAGGTGGCTGCTACTTATATTGGGCTAGGAAGTACACAGGCAAAGCCCAGCTGTGAAGCAAGGCAGGCTGGTGCCAGTGCTGAGGCTTGGGCCATTTTGGATAGGTTTGGGGCATGCTGACTCTACCTGCTGCTTGTTTAAGAGATTTTTAGCGAAGTCTGGAGCCTGAGCCAGGACAGGCCATTCATATGGAAAATCAGATTTTCATCTGGGGCTGCAGTTTGGATGGGGAGGGGTCTCAGAGAATCACTAGGGTGGAGTGAACATGTGGGCAATGCTGATGGAAATTCAGATATGGCTGCCAGTTAGCTCTGCAATGTGGGGAGGTCCCAGCACAAGTATAATGACCCTTGTGAGTACCTCTGTCTATGAGAAAGCTGCCTCTGAGTTCTTGCCCTGATGCCAGAAAATCCAGTTCCTCCTCATATGTTCCTGGGATCCCCAAAGCCACCACCTGGCACTGGAGCTCAGAAGAAGCGAGACTGTAAGTTCGTGTGCAGCCTTTTAAGAAAAACAACTGGGACTCCATCAGCCTCTGTGTCCCTCAGCCACAATCCCCGCTGGCTTTTACAGCCTGAAGTTATTGGGACTTCTATTCCAAGCTCTGGAATCCTGGGCTGTGGGTCTGGTGTGGGGGCTCTTCATGGGCGGCCTCTGCAGAGATGATCTTCCTCCCAATTAAAGGAACTCTGCACACATGGGTGCTGGGCCAGTGGTTCTTTGCCTCTGCCCCTCCTACCATTCTCAGTGTACTTTCTTCTTTACTTCTCTAGTTGTAGGACTTCCATTCAGCCATATTTCAGGCAATTCTGAATGATGGTTCTGTATTCTAGTTATAATTTTGATGTGGTTGTGGGAGGCGGTGAGTTCAGGTGTTTACCTATGCTGCCATCTTGATCCCTCTTCAATATGTAGTTTCTTAATACGGCATAATTCACATATTTTAGTATGATATACCTCATTATACCTCCAAACTGTTTTCAAGCTCCAGAGAAAAAAGAATATTATAATTTACTGAATAAATTGAGGGAGGGGGAAGGGAACATCTATAATACTTGCAACAATAAAGATAAATTTAAAAAATACTTTAAGATCATATTCAGCAGTAATTCTTATACATGAAAAGGTAGAAATTGTATATTTATCAAATATAGCTTGATATTAATAAGGATAGTTTAATAATAAGGATCCTTATTAGTGATAATAATTATTTAAAATCTTGAAAAAACTGAATAGTGTTTGTTTTTAATAGTTTTATACTGTTGTAATTATAATAATTAAAGGCAAGTTTTTTGGATACATTCTATTATTTGGACATAGCTATGTGGAATAAAATAAGTCCTTAGAGTTAAAATGTGTTTTGTGTATTTAAAAAATTTAGAAACTATTATTTAGTAAATTCATGCTTCAACATAATACAAATAGATATGTAGTAATTGAATTCATATGTGCTTCAGTTATTTATTTTACGCAGTGGTTGCTGTTCATTCACCATTTTTAAATGTGTTTGCGTCCTCAAATCAGAAGAATTCGTATGTTACATAACTAACCAATGTGTTGGGGGAGGGGGCAAAGAAACATGGGTCATATTTAATGTAGGTTAAATCTATAAAGTACTGTTATATTTTTAAATTTTTTTTTCCTGGAGAATGTTACCACTTTTTAAAAAATTTCCTTAGCTTAGGCATCAGAAGTTCAATGAGAACTATCCTTATTCTTCCCAAAGCCTCAGACACAGGAAAGTAAAGATTTCATCAAATTTCTTAGTGAAGCTGTAGCCCAAAATAATAGCATTAACAAAAGTGTCTTGAGGCAACTTTTACAGTACAATAATAGGTAATTCTTTTAAAAACATGTATCTTTGTTTTATTTGCCTTTAAACCAAGTTTTACAGCTGTAACAACAGCTGGGTTTCTTGGTTCCTAACAATTGTCAATCTCTCAAACATTGAAAAAAATGATATGAATATCATTTACTACCTTTGTTTCTATATAGACATTATAATATTCTTGTATATTGTGTTAATATTTACTTAAATTTAAATAATGCACCAAAAGAATTATATTTATTGTTCATTATTAGGATTTTTTATTTTTATTTGAATCCCAATTATAACCAGGTTAGACACAGTATGTAAGGCACTGGCCAACCTTTTGGTGCGGATCCTTGCCAGGTGGTAAAAGCTGTAGTCCTTGTTCTTGAAAACTCAGTTTTGATGCAGTTAAATGGATTCACCAAATTATAAAGCCTAAAAATTAGAATGCTAAGACATAAAGTAGTTATTAACCTAAAGTTTCTACCTGAAATTTTTGAAAATTTATATCTGTAAAGGAAAATAATTCCTATTTACAGATACATTTTTAAAATTTATTTTCTAATATTTATCTTGGTGGGGACATTGAATTGAAACATTTAGAAAATATTGCTGTAACTAAGATTTATGAAAACTCACTATTTAGTTCAGTTTCAAATCCAGCTTTTACCATGGCCTTGCAAGTAAATTTTTATGTTTGTTTTGTATTAGGTCTATTTGAGAGTCTACTAAATGGAAATCATTTATGGATCTATTCTCCCATACCCAATATTACTGATTATAAAATTTAGAACTCCATTTTATGTCAGGCACCATTTTTTTACACAACTTATATTTAATAAGTAATATGATCTTGGGTAGTTGAACTGAATTTTAAGAAAAATTAATTTGAACCTTAACCCTTATGCTTTCCAATGTGGAATATGGCTCTCTACGTCATCTGCTAAGCAGTGCACAGTCAGCATATGGCTATTTGTTTCCCATTTAAGCTGTTGTCTCCTGAGGAAGATAAATTCTCTTTAGGTGAGGCAAACATCTGCTGGCTGTCTTAGCAGCAAAATCACAAAAGAACTGTCTTTCTTGAAAAAAAAAATTCCCCAATTAATCAAAGATTAAGTTAGCTCACATTTTATTAACTGGTGTGCTTTATAATAATAATTACTTTGAGATGACTGTTTGCATTTGGAAGTAATATTTTCCCAAAGATTTTGATACATTATGATCTTTTGTTGTTATTAATATATGATGTTTCTCAATGTGATTTCAAATTTGAATTATACATTTTTTCTCATTTGGGTGAAAATGAGAAAGTTAAGTGACCATGTGTGCTAAGTAGTCATGTATGTATCTAGGTACAATAGAATATCTTTTCAAAATCTGGACCATGGGAGATGGAGGGAAGGATTATTTCTAGAGGTAAAAAGGTTCAGATAAGCAGGTGGAAATAGAATATGCCATTATATTATGAAATATTAATTGATTGCATATGTATGTACATGTGTGTTCACAAACACACATACACACACACGTTGTTCTCTGATAGACGTTTTATCTTTGAAATTGAATGTTTTATATTGCATCTCTAAAATATTCCTTGCTTCCTCTATTTAATTTGTTTTGTCTTTTAAAACACTTGTCATTTCAAGTGCATTAACCAGATTCTAAAACATTTTTATATATCTTATTTTTGTTTTCATATTTAAAGGAAAAAATTTAAAGGTTCATGTAATTTTATGATTTTAAAAAGTCTTTTTACTTTATTGTACATTTATATTCTAAAATGCACTGATTCTTTGTTCCAAAATTAGTTCATGATTGAAATAATGCATATGAAGTGCATAGCAGAAGGACTGGCACATAATTATAAATCATGAATCTGATTGTTGATGCTGTTGTTTTCACTACTTTTTCTTCTTTAGCTCCAGTATGGTCAGATACGCGGATTACTTATACAGATGCGATCAGATGCTTCTGACTTCAAAAATGGAGTCAGTTCATTATCAATTTGAAGTTATTTGTGTTACTATACTAACATTTAAGTAAAATGCTTCAGTAATTAAATTTTCTTAAATTAATTTCTGGCTAATTAAAGCATGTGTTGAATATCTTAAATTCCATCTTGAATGAAAATCAGTGGTATGAGAAATTTACCTTGGATCCTCATTGCTAACACAGGATATGCAAATAGTATTGATTTAAATAATTTTGGTTTAAAAACAAATAAAAATAAAACTTTTTGCAGTTGGGATAACAGTCAATTTTTTTGAAATTTATATATTTACTAGTAGCCCTGTGCATGAATCCGTGCACCAGTAGCTCTCTGCGGGGCCCGGCCGCTCTGCACCCACTACCCAGAGGCTCTTCACGGCCCAGAGGCCCATCTGCGCCCCAGCCTGGCCAGAGGCCCATCCGCAGCCGGGCACGGAATGCTTGCCTCGTCACTGGAGCGACGACGCAAGCGTTTCTCCCCCCACCCCCCTGTCGCTCCGTGCCTGCTGCCCAGAGGCCCTCCACAGCCAGGGTGGAACGCTTGCCTTGTCACCATGGTGACGAAGCAAGCATTCTGCCAGGCTGCTCATGCTGCCCGCTCTCAGCGGCCCCCCCTCTAGGACTGGGGGACTCCGACAGGGCTGAGAGGACTGGGCACCGCCATCTTGTGGCTATGGGCACCGCCATCTTTTGACAGAGTGATGGTTGATTTGCATATTACCTTTTTATTAGGTTAGATTCACTTGCGTAAAGAATCAATATTGCTAAGTTTCGTGACAAGAGTATTTACTAAAACCTTGGGTTTTTACTATTGATCCACATATATTCTTTTGTTGCTGCCTGCTTACAAGAATAACAGAACGATGTGAGTTATAAGTCCATCAGACCACTTGTGGCATCCAAATACCAGATTTCAGTTACATTATGTCTTCATGCAAATGTAATGTGAATTTTGTATTTGTTGGAAAAGTCAGAGCAGCATCCATTGGATATCCCATCAAGAGAGAAGAAGAAAATTGTCATTTTCTTTTGAAATCACACAAAGATTCTTTTTAATTTTTTTTGTTCTGTCTTTCTAAAGAGTATTTAATATGAAATAAAAAGCAAAAACCCATATTCCATAATCCATGTGAGAGAGGGCAGTGATGATGTGCATAAAGGGAAGGTTTGAGTTTCAGTGGGTATTTTGGCAGAAAAGAACAAAGTTTGCTGACCATTTGAATGTGGATGTTAGAGGAGATGGCTGTGTCAGAGAATGTGCTATTCACTCATGAAAGCTAACAGGACATATCCTATCTTAAAACTATTCTTAGTTAAACAACTAAATTATAGGATCAAGATATGACCTTTTTAAAAAATTTGTTTTAAATCCTCACCTGAGAATATATTTTATTGACTTTAGAGAGAGAGGAAAGGGGGAGAGAGAGAAATATCAATCGGTTGCTTCCTTATGGACCCTGACAGAGGATCAAGTCTGGATACCAGGTATGTGCCTTGATGGAAATTGAACTCACACCCTTTTGGTGTATGGGATGACACTCCAACCAACTGAGCCACCTGGCCAGGGATTTGGTTGACTTCTTAACTAGGCAAACTTTTATAGTTTTTCCTTCATTTTACATAACTGTTAGATATTAATATTTAGCAAATTGTAGAAAGATCTTAGAGTCAAGGACACATTTCATACTTTCTTTTCTTTATTCCTAATCACAGGTTAAGGAAGATGATTAATAAGCTTATAGAGATTATCCTATATAATAAAAGCCTAAAATGCTAAGTGTCTGGTCATCCAGTGACTGGTCCGGTGTTCAACCAATCAAAGTGTAATGTGCTAATGATATGCTAAGGCTGCTCAACCACTCACTATGATGTGCACAGACTACCAGGGGGCAGATAGTCGACCAGTTGACCCATTGCTATGACAGGCACTGACCACCAGGAGCAGACACTCCAACCAGTAGGTTAGCTTGCTGCTGGGCTCTGGCTGATCGGGACTGAGGGAGATGGGCCAGACATGCCCTGGAGCCCTCCTGGGCTCCCTCCCCGGCACAATCTTGCACTGCTGGGGTCCCTCAGCCTGGCCTGCACTCTCTCGCAGTCTGGGACCCTTCGGGGGGGTGTCAGAGAACCTGTTTCAGCCTGATCTCACAGGCCACTTCCCTTGGTAGGGTGCCAAATGTAGGGCTCAAGGCTGGTGAGCGCTGCCGTGGCAGCGTGAGCCTCTCCCAATTGGGACTGATTGGGCATGAGCAGTGCGGCCGGGATGAACGGGAGAGGCAGGTAGGAGCTGCAGGTAGGAGGTGCAGGTGGTGTTGGACTGCGGATTTCAGCCCAATCCCTGCAGGCCACCCGGAGGGGCCCCACCCACGCATGAATTCATGCACTGTGCCTCTAGTTTTCACATAACTTTGAAAAACTTTAGTTTACTTCTGATTATAGAACTAATATGTGTTCACTATAAAACACTTTTAAAATACATGCATGCTTTTATGACCTCATTACCTAGAAATAACTGCTGTTAAAATTTTGGTGAATAGTTTCTAGATATCATAACATTTCTATATGTTTTCTAGGAAAAAACATTTTGGTATTCTTTTTCTTTTCTTCCTATCTCGCACCCCCCAAAAAAGATATTGGGAATGTGGAACACCTAGATATGGCATAAAGACTAAATGGAAAAGTGTGCTATCTGGAATAGATGCTACAAAATAGTTTCTATCTGTTGACTATTACTAGATACACCATCCTGGTCCAGGTTCCATTCAGTGAACTTGGGGTTAAAAGTTACATATTCCATTACCAGTCTCATGAGCCACTCCTTTTTTTCTCAGAAAGTTGGTGGTGTTCATACATGCTGACAAGTACTAAGATGATTATTTCAACACTCATAGATACTTAGATATAAAGTCCCTAGGCTTCCAGAGAATCAATTCAGTGTTTAGTTATTTATGGATAATTCTTGGCAGTTTCTCCTCATATCAACAGTACTATCTTTAAAAAATAATAAGATAACAAGGTGGATCTGGTTATCTCTCAGATCTTATCATCATATCACTGCTTCTTTTAATCCTTCTAATGTACTTATGATTAAATGCTAGAAGTCTTTATACATACACAGAATAACTTGAGAACCATTTGAATTTATTTTAAAACTTTTGTTCCAGTGACAAGTTTAATAAAAGATACTGAAAACTTCTTGTATAATTAATTTTAATTAATACAATATAAATTAACTTAGGCTGTCATTAATTATCAATGTCAACATTTTGGTGTCAGGTTAGAATAAAGTGCTGTTGAATGTTTTGGGGGCACAAATGTTTTTCTGTCTCTTTGTTACACAATGTGGGCATTAAAATGTTTTTAGAATGCCAGATTAAATTAAATTAAATTAAATTAAATTATGAAGAATACCAAGATACAGGTTATCCACAAAATTTGGTAGTTTTTCATAAGTAACTTTCTAGGCTTTCTGCTTAGTTCTAGCTATTCAGTGGTGAACAAAAAAGAAATAGTTTCTTTCTTCAAGGAACTTAAAGTATAGTGGGGAGAAGGGTGATGATAGAAAATAATCAGTGACTTCATGGCTAAAAATTATTACAAGTGCCAGGATGGATCGGAGTTAAGTTCAGAGCTGAAATATGTGTGGACATTTCCAAGGTGCAGAGTAAAAGAAAAAGCATTTCAGTCAAAAAGAACAGTGCATCTAAAAGGCCCTGAGAAAATAATAGACTTGGGCATATTTTGGAAAATGAAAAATGATGGACATGAGTAAGGAAAACAGCGAGAGAAATAGTTGGGGGCTAGATCATTGAGAGGCCCACAACCAAGTTAATGGTGTTGGACTGGACATTTAGTGCAGTGAGAGCTGCAGAAAGTTTCAGGCAGTGGTGGAGATGCCATGATTCGATTTACATTTTAAAATGTCACTCATGTGATAGAGTACTGCATGAGTAGAGAATGAGTTGCAGAAAGATTGGACAAAACTAATTAAGAAGCTATGGCAGTATTCCAAGTATGGGATGGTGCTAGAGTGAAGCAAGTGTTATTAAAAATTATGAAGAAAGCCCTGACCGGTTTGGCTCAGTGGATAGAGCGTCGGCCTGCGGACTGAAGGGTCCCGGGTTCGATTCCGGTCAAGGGCATGTACCTGGGTTGCGGGCACATCCCCAGTGGGGGGCGTGCAGGAGGCAGCTGATCGATGTCTCTCTCATCGATGTTTCTAACTTTCTATCCCTCTCTCTTCCTCTCTATAAAAAATCAATAAAATATATTTAAAAAAAATTATGAAGAAAAAAGTGAGGATTAGATGTGAAGATTGGCTTAATTTGGGAGGGTGAGACAATAGAAGTTGAGATTTTGTAAGTGATGGTAAAGTCAAGGTCAAATCTATGACCATGCAAGTGGCATTTGGAGTTTGTATTAAGTTATCTTAACTTTGAATGGCTAACAATAGTTCAGAATACTCCAGCCCATCATGGTCCCAAGAAATGGCACTTTCCTCTGTCTCTTCAGCCTGGAATGGCTCTTCCTGTTCCATTGGTCAGTCCCTTCCAGTCAGCTCAAGGATCTCTGCAACCATTCTGTGTGACCTATGTAAATGAAATGAGTAATGTGACTTGGGAGGCTTTTATTTCATGTGTGATGAACATCATAATGCCACTTCAAGGAACAGTCTAATCTATCCTTTTCACTCAGTTCCCCTACAACCCCTTGGTAAAATCAGTTCATGTGATCTCAAACACTCATTTGAAAGCACAGGACTTAGAATGTAGTCATCAGGTACAGTTTCCCAGGAGTGTGTCACCCACCCACCCACCCACGTTCTGGAATATTTAAGTTTCTCTTCTGAGGATAATCTTACTCAGGAAATACACCTTAGTTCTGGTAGTAAGCTCATAAAAACCCAAGTGAGTTTCTTTTAGGTTCTGGTAAGTGTAGAACTAGCTCTGTAAGTGTAGTGACCTCCCTCCCCTCTGGGAAACATCAACCTGTGTTTAGGAGCCTAATGACTAGCTAGCAGGAAAATAAGGGACTTAAACTCCCTGACTGATATGGAAACAAAGTGGTTTTCTGAAGTTCCCTAAATAAATTTTGCATATGCAAAACAGGACTTATACATCTTTACTTTCTTTCTTTCTGGTTAGGGGTAAACATTACGCAAAATAAGTATTAAGTAAAGCAGAATTATTTGTGTTCTTGTACTTTGTCAGTAATCTATATATCTAAAGCTGTTGTCAGCTAGTGGATTTATATTTAAAGAAGTAAATTTAACTAGAAATAAAGGGAAATTACAGCATGTATGTTTTCAATTTCTCATTATAGTCTTGGTTTTGGTCTGTAGTTGACGAAATGACTTTTTTGATGAAAGCTTAGTTAAAATAAGATGTAACGACTGGAAATCTAGATGCTGCAATAACTAGACAAGATGGGGATAAGCAAGAGAAGAAATCCATGCTGTATTCCTGGAAACTGTAATGTTGTATCTAGCACTGTGGGGGAGATAAACTCAGCTGTGGGAAGGACTGGGTCTACCACAGGCAGCAAATGGAGGCTCCTATTCAAAATATGGACCCTGGACCAGCAGCATTGGAATCACTTGGAAGCAAATTGAGATGCTGAATGTTGGGCTCCACTTCAGACCAAATGAATCAAAACCTGTGTTTAACAATATTCCAGTGTGACTCCTATGCAAATTAAAGTTTGAGAAGCACAGGTGTACAGTGTTCTAAACTGGTGGTCATAGATTCCTGCTCATGCCTTAGAACCAAACATACATTTTGGATTGTGAGCCCAATGTGGTGTTTTGTTTTTTTTAAGAGAAGCAGATAAAACATGATTTTAAGTGAATTGTCCTGGGTTTCTGAAACAGTGAGGAGTCGGGGCAGGAGAGAATGGAGAGAGAAAGAGACTGGAGAGACAAAGAGAGAATGGAGAGAGAAAGAGACTGGAGAGACAAAAATCAGGGGCAGAAATGGAGATAGAGCAACTCATAGAAAGAAAAGCACAGAAGGGACACAGAGAGAATGGGGGGTTGAGGGGGGCTGAGTGTATGTGTAGGGTGGGGTTATGTGTGTGCTTTATGGTAGGGATGAAGTTTCAAAGAGTAGGGAAATACATTTACCTGGACGGAAAAGGAAGAAGAAAATGTTTCCTATAGAGGAATGTTTGCCACTAGTGGGATGTTAAACAGAGAATAGTGTACTCGAACCTTTATTAATATCCACACCAGTGTTTGTCAAGGAAAGTAAAGCATGAAGTCATCTTGGGTGTTTTAAATTAATTCGTGGAAGGCTGTAGTTGCTTAACCTAATCCAAAAGTGAAATGCTAAATTCTTATACTTTACATTTTCTACCATGGAAACTATAGAAATACTAGGTTTTATTAATAAAAAGAAGAAGGGTCATTTGGAAGTCATTTGATCTATTCCTCTGACTTTTAGTTTAAATTATCTGAAGATCATTTGTTGCATTAAGAGCTTCAGAGCAAAAGATTATCCAGCCTCCACCATCAATATCCTTTATAGGCATCAGCATATGTTAGCACAGTTATAACTTTAATTTACTTCAACCCTATGCTACAGCATAAGTATTTCATTTTACATGCTAAGCGCAAAGAGAAAAGCCTTTCTTTAAAAATATAGCAGCTCATGTTTGAAGATCATCGAGTGGGCCTAATTTTTAATAATGTACACCTGATGTCTAATTTCAGGTTCTGAATATAATAAAACAGTTTCTAACTTCAGTCTCTTAGTATCTGAGGTAGAAATTGTAGCATCTTAGGTTGTGTCGTATTTAACCTAAGGTTTAAATTGAAGTTTTAATAGCGAGTATGACATTTTACACTTGTCAGGAGAAATAAAAGTTCATGGCCAAGTTATTTAGTATGCCTGAATGGAGACATTTTAAATCTTATTCATTAAATCATGGAGTAAAACTTAGAATAAGAGCCAGAAAGTTAAAAAAGAACATGGGAAAGGACGCTTCCCCTCCAAAGGAGTTAGATTCTGTCTCAATCTCTCTATCTCCCTGTATCTCTTTACTGGCTAATACTGTACTTTTTCCAGATTGAGTCGCATTCAGTTACCTTTGATCAGATTCTTATCACAGTCAGTTACCAGAAAATGGGTTTCCAGTCTGTGCCTGACGTAGGTAGAAGGACATTGAGAGCATTTTGATATTATAACTCAGCTCTTGTCAGAGGGAACCCAAGTGATTTTTCTTTGTTCTACAATGGAAGTGTAGGACAGGTTGCAACCTTGTTCAATCTTGCTTTAGGCAATTCTTGGAAAAAATGATTATAGGGTGTTTTCCTTTGGGAATGCCCTCAGGAAATAAAGTAGCAATGAGCCAGAATTCCACAGGAGTGGATGAATATTTTTATGGCTGGTGGATAGAGGACACACTGACAGTTGTCTTTCCCTCTGCTCTTCTCATCTTTTGCCTAAGTCACCAAAACTGAAAACGTGAAGAACCTCAGTTCTGTGGTCAGGCAATGAAGTCAGTTTCTTAAAATTTTCCTTTCTCTTTCCTTCTTTTCTCTTGTTAAAAAGTAATTACCACTTAGGTTTCTGTATAGTCTTCCATGAGAATTTTTTTCTGGACTTAATTGGTTCTAATTCTTAAGCCTCCCCCAAAACTTTAATCATCAATCCCAGGTGAAAAACAATATATTTTTATGACCTACACCAAGAAGAATTTGGGTTGTTTTAATATAATGGGTTCTCTTAAACCAGTACCATTACTGTGGAATACATTGTAGAAACTCTTCATAGTTAGTTACAATTCGTCAGTCATTAAGTTAAAACAAATTTTGTTAACAACAAACTCAATAAAATTTCATTTAGCATAGCTCTGCTATCTTGGTGAATTTATTTAACCTCTCTATGCTTCAGTTCCCTCACCTGTAAAATGAGGATATTAATTCTATTTACCTTATAGAGGTTTGGGGAGGATTTTATATATATATATATATATATATATATATATATATATATATATATATATATAGTGCTTAGAACTCTGCCTGGCCAACAAAGCACTCTGTAAGTGGTAGCTGGTGTACCATATGCCATTTACTGTGCTAGGCATAGTTTTAGGTTTACTCCTTCAATTTATAAGGTCCCAAAGAATAGCTCTTCATTTCATAAATGAAGGCTGGCAAACTAATGCCATATAGGGTTACATTTCTATTCCCAGATCCAGTCAACTTCTCATATACAAGTGGATTTAAAATCCATTTAAATATTTGTGAAATGAAAGGTATTCTTCATATATCAGTACATAGCTATCTTTTATGATAACTACTAGAGGCCTGGTGCACGAATCTGTGGTCCCTCGACCTGGCCTGTGGGATCGGGCTGAAACTGGCTCTCCAACATCCCCCCTGGGGTCCTGGATTTCAAGAGGGTGCAGACCAGGCTGAGGGACTCCACCGGTGCATACTCGGCCAGGGAGGGATGTAGGAGGGCTCCAGACCATGTCCGGGCTGTCTAACTCAGTCCAGATTGGCTGGACCCCAGCAGCAAGCTAACCTACCAGTCGACTGTCTGCCCCCTGGTGGTCAGTGCACATCATAGGGAGCAGTTGAGCAGCCTTAGCATATCATTAGCATATTACACTTTGATTGGTTGAATGGCCAACCGAACGACTGGACACTTAGCATATTAGGCTTTTATTGTATAGGATATTTTTGTGGGTTTATAAAGCTATTGTTGGCATGATTAGCATTTAAATATTTCATTATGGACTTTCTTAAAATATGTTGCAGTGAATTGGTTCTATGAACTATTAAAAATAATTTGGAAATGCATCTATATACACAAACTTTATGTTTAAATAGTCTTTTTTTTGGTAAGACTTCAGAACTTTGAAAATAATGAATAATATGAAACATGAGTAGGGGATCCAAATTATTGTGATTCCCACACTTATATAAACTGCCCCAATTTTTTTTTTCGGAAAAAAAATTGTTTTCTCAGAAAGTATTTTGGGTAAACATTAATATTTTGTATTATTAATGTACAAACATTAATGTTTGTATGCGTGGACATACAATTACATAAGTAGCTGCACTAGGTTCAGGTGTGTAGTAATCTTTATGGTTCATTTGTTTTAAGAACATAAGAGTAAGAATATAATATACTACTCTATTTCCATATTTTTTCTCCCAGGGAAGTTTTCTTCTTTTACATAAGTATGTTAAAGGCTAAAACAGGGATTCAATTCAATTTATTCAAGTTTCCAAACATAGGTAATTCAAATATGGTTCCTTACCAAACCTTGCAAAGAGTTGCTTAGCACCCTGTGTGGCTTACTCTTCTCTCTCACTAATATTCCATTAGTCTTAATAGCTTTGACATTTCTAAACTTTGCTTTCTATAATGAATATAACTTACCTCTTACAAGTATGTGACACCGTTGACCTTCTTTGTGAAATATTCTCTTGCTCAGAAATTCATGGTGCCCAGCTAGATCAGGATTGCATCCTACTGCACGTAACCCAAGTCAGGCAGCGTAACCACATACGTAGATTTAAATTTGATTCTGGGTGAAGGCTATACAACAACAGTATGCTGGCTCCAAGGAGCCATCAAGATCCAGCTCCCTCTGTTTTCTGCCCTGCCAGCCTTAGAATGTGGCTTTCCTCGCAAGGGTTGCAAGGTGACTGCGTGCCTCTCAGTATCACTTTTCTGTGCTGTACTAGAAGGATGAATATAAAAAATCAGCAGCTTTTTTTTTTTTTTTTCAAATCAGTAAAGCTCTAAATACTCTGGAAGTCCCACCTAGTAGAATCCTATTATAACTCACTGGCTAGAACTATGTTACATGGCCACTCTTTGTTTCAAATATGCTTTTCTTCTCCAAACAAAAATTGGTATTTTCTTGAAAAGAAGAGAATGGATATAATCATAGACAAGTAGCAATGTCTACCACATATATGCCATTGATTTTCTTCTTATTTATCTGCAGAGTATTTCTTGGCTGTAGCTGAGATGTTCACGGTCCTGGGGAGTTTGTTCTCTGTTTGCTCTGTGGTCTGCCTACCTGGCTGTATTCAGTCACCAGTGTTGTCCTCATTGCTCCCTGTTCTCTTATCTCTAGGCTAGACCTCTAAACGGCTCCGAGTGTAAGACCTCCAGCTCAAATGTCCACAATGAGACTTATCTTTCTTTTCCATCCCTGCCTTTCTTCTATTATTTCCTAACGAGGAGAATGGTACTACTATCCATCTAGCCCTGCAGACCAGAAATCTGAGATTGACACTTTGCTGCTCTCTTTTCATCTCTTTACACTAGTTGATCATCAGGTCTTGCTGATGTTTTTTTTCCTAAATAGCTTTAGAATTTTCCACTTATCTCCATCCGCCTTGCTATACTTCTCATTAGTATCACCATTATTTCTTACTTAGATAATTGTAATACTTTTTTTACAAGTAAAAATGTGGTGTCTCTTTGATTGCTCACTCAGAGATTTTCAATTGCTCCTAAACTCTAAACTCTTTAAAATGACTTGTAAGAATCTGTGTGAGTCTGGCATTCTCACCTAGAACTCGTGCTCTCCAGCCCCTATACCCCTATCCTATTGAGCTGGAAAACTGTTTAAGTATTATTTCAGAGGTCAATGGAGTCATTACTTCTGCCAAGCCTCCTTTTCTATACCTTTCACTCCTAGCCTCATCGCAAGTCAAGGTTAATCTTGCTCACACCACCCTATGTTCATCATCTATAATAATAAAAGCATAATATGCTAATTAGACCAGATGTCCTTCCAGACAATCTTCTGGATGAAGCTGCGGCTGCAGGGACCAAGGCAGAGGCGGCTGCTACGGTGGGCAGGGGTTGAGCCCATTGCATGAATTTTGTGCATCGGGCCTCTAGTCCTAGATAATAAAACCTAATATGCTAAGTGTCCAGTTGGCCGGTCAGCTGTTCAACCAAAGTGTGATATGCTAATAATATGCTAAGGCTGCTTGACCGCTCGCTATGACATGGACTGACCACCAAGGGGCAAACAGTTGACCAGTAGGTTAGCTTGCTGCTGGGGCCTGGCCCGGACATGCCCTGGAGCCCTATTGTGGTCCCTCCCTGGTTGGCCAACCTCCCACGTCTCTCCCTGGCCGTGATTGTGCACCAGTGGGGTCCCTCGGCTTGGCTGTGCCCTCTTGGAATCCGGGACTCCTTGGGGGATGTTGGAGAGCCAGTTTTGATCGGGCCAGGCCAAGGGACCACACTGGTGCATGAATTTGTTCACTGGGCCTCTAGTAGTATATAATTGCTGTATTGTAATTAGTTTACTTGTCTATATTTCCCACTTAATTCTAAACACTGTTGTATAACTTGTAGTAGCTAGAATAAGTCACTGAGGTTATTATTGAATCTGTCAGTAAAAGTGATCCCCTCCACTCAACAGCAATGGGGAAAAAAGTGTTTTTCTTTATATTAGAAGATGCTATTTCACAACTTGGCAGTTTGTTTTTCCAGTTGAAATGAGATACTGCATAAAATACTGATAGTTTCCTGTCTGGTGTGCTTTATGCTTCATTTTTCTTTTCCTGTTAGGAACAAATAATTTTTCTCTATAAGCAACTCTAATAAAATTAAATCAAATTTTAGAATTTATGCTAAAAAGCAAATACTTTGCATGGATATTCAAAAATAAATATGTACGGATATATATCAGTAGAAATAAGCATCATGTTTCCCTCTAAGTTGTTAGATAACCTAATGGAACAAACTTTTCATTAACAATTATACTTAAATGTGTAGTGTAAAATTATATCCCAGTGTTTGTTTTAACAATCTAACATAGATTGCTTGAGCACAAATCAAGTACATGACCATAGAGAATCCTTCCAAAAATTAGAATTCATATTTTTCTCTTACAATGTTAAATGTAAAAATTAATAGAATGTAAAATTTCCCTGTAAAATTTTAATATGAGTATTTTAAAATATAAATATTTAATATAAATATAGGCTAAACATTTAAATGTTTAAAATCTTAAGTATTTGAATATTCTAGCACATTTTTTTTTTTGCTTTTGATTGATGTAAGACAAAATTCAGACACTAGAAGGGCGTAGTCTTTAACATTGGTTACTACTTTTTTTTCCCCCATTGATTTTAGAGAAAGAGGAAGGGAGACTGAGAGAGCAAAACATCGATATGAGAGTGGAACTTTGAGTGGTTGCCTCCTGCCCAGGATCGGACCTGCAACCTGGGTATGTGCCCTGACCTGGAATAGAACCCATGACCTTTCAGTGTATGGGATCACACTCCAACCAACTGAGCCACACTGGACAGGGCTGGTAACTACTTCTTTTGATTGACTGAGCTGTGCTGAAGATAACCCTTTTATAAGCTTCAACAGTTAGTGTTCCCGTCTCCCAAACACACATGCAAGTTTTGAAAATATTTTTATGTGCCGTATAGATTCAGTTATAGTTCAAAAATTTTTTATAATGTTTTAAAGAGTGTCAGATTCAAATTTTCTCTAGATTTTTAAAAATAGGGTTGAAACCTATGATTTATTTATGAAATTTCAGATAGGTTAGATATGAACAAAGGAAATCCCCTTCCTCCACCTTACCAAGAAATACTTCAATTAACTGAGAGTTATGTATTTTTTAATTAAAAATAATTTATACTTTAGTTTGACTTTACTCTTTAAAATGACAATGCATGAAATTGATTTGGTATAATTGTACCTTTGATTAATATTTAATTTGAAATTACTTAATATATTCAAATTTACATGTAACTGTGTTACACTTTAGGATGTTAAGTGTATATATGAAAACTCACTATTTTATTATTCAAAAGTGCCATTTCTTGAGATCCATAAAATAATATTTTATAATATATGTATGCATATGTGCATGTGTATATACATATAATTTCTTCCTTTGGTTCACTAATGGAATTGTTTAAATTTTGAAATACCCCCAAGGAGTTCAGGTAGTATCTCTGTAATGTTACATATAGAACATGTAACTGTTTTAAATGAAATATTTGTCAATTGGAAAACATAGGTCATTAATTCCACAGGTTAAGTCCCTACTTCAAGGGACTATTTCCTCCTCTTCATTCAGATGTCTCAGGAGCTTAGGCAATCAGTTCATGATGAAAGCTGTCGAGCTACTGATGCCCATGCAGGTGAAGGAGCAAAGGGCCTAGAGTTGATGAGTGGGGTGGTGCCTTAAGAAAGGAATAACTTCTTCTTGAACAAGGGGTACTGTCTTCTTCCCAATCTCATTATTTTATATACCCTAATAGGCTGTAGGAGGCTACAAAGGAGGAGGCTGCTCTAGATTATCTCTCAAAGCTTGTTCTGCAATTCAGCTTAATTATCTGGAATCCGTCCAAAGCTAACCTACAATTCCATGTACAGCCCCTGAGGAGGGGGCATCATAGTCCTTTTCTGTTTTGAAAGTAAATTACTTGGAAACAGTTAAACCAACCAACAAACGAATAGCAAAACAGGCCTGAGATCCATAAGTGTTTCCCATTGATTTCCTTTCCTGCAATGTCAGCTCCACGAGGACTAGGACCGTGTCTCTAGAATGTTTGGTGAATGATTGTTCCGTATGTTTAGCACGTGGAACTGATTACTAGGCCTTTCCTAATTACCTGGCAATGCCTCTTCACCTCTGTGACTTCATTTTCTTATCTACACAGAGGCAGTGCTGTTTGCTATCTAATGTAATAATTACATAATTGGTAACTATTGGAAAGGAATTTGGGAGGGTCAGAGACAGGCATTGTACAGATAAGAGGGGTTTAACTTTATTAAGTAATCAATGATATCTTAGTATCTGAGAGTCAGGCAGTGGTTCTATAAAAATAAATAAGTAGAGAGAGAAGAGAGAAAGAGGAGAGGGAGAGAGAGAGACCATTTAATTAGCTCTGATGACCCTGTTCATGTCCTTTCTTTTATGCTTTTCTATGATGTTTTCTTGAAAAGCCATCATTTTTCTATGTGAATTCATGTATTTTTGTTAATGTTTTTGAGTATTTTTAGCGTGGTGATGTGGACTGGCATGTCTGGGATAAAGTGGTGAATGAGTGTAGGTCATGATTATCCATGGCATGGATGAAGCCTGCTTCCAGAGGTACATTCCCCCATGATTTTCCCAGACATTCCTGCTTGGTGATATAGGGGTACAGGCGCCATTCCTGAAAGAGATTACAGTATGGTCTTTCTTTTTGAAGGACACTTTAGTGTTAGTTTTAGATTGTATTCTCACAGCATTTATTCTGTTGACTAGCCTTACATGCCCTCCATCCCATAGAAACCTAGGTAGTCTTTTATGTAATTAATCCATTAGATGGCATAGCTCTTTTTTATTGCTCTTTAATATATGCTGTGTCTTTCCTTTATGTAATAGTCGCTTGAGAAATTTAACTGCTTATGCCAGAGTTT
The DNA here is from genome assembly GCF_963455305.1 of Plecotus auritus. NCBI lineage: Eukaryota > Metazoa > Chordata > Mammalia > Chiroptera > Vespertilionidae > Plecotus > Plecotus auritus. Next base: position 127,961,202 of record NC_137771.1, on the reverse strand, counting down.
GTTTCCTGTTTAAAAGTGTTTTTGGTCCGATGAACTATTAAAAATATTGTATGCAAATATACCCATTTGTATTTTGTAACCTCTAAACTTTTCTTTTTTATAATTGTTACCTTCCTAAAATTTGGAGTTTTTAAGCAGTGGACTAATTTTGAGAACAAAATCATTATTTCAGAGACATTCCATTTGGGATATTTATTGTACTACAGAGAATCATTCTAAAATGACCTGTATTACACTCAGTGTTTACTAAAACTGTTCATATGTCTGACATAAGTGGCTAATTAAACTGCTTGAGTTCATTCCTGGCTGTTTGGAATCTTTTTAAGCACCGTAGAGAGAGTACTTAGCTATGAAAATTGTGTTTATATATATGGAGCACCACCACTCAATTTCTGAGCAGACCCAAAGGAAGAATTTTAATATTCAAGCTAACATAATTAATTTATTTCTATTTTATACTTAACACAGTGGAATAAATTAGCCCTCAGTAAAACTTTATTGTAGAATGCAAGCTAAGTATTTTAAAGTTGAGGAAGAAGTTGAGGTGAAAGGCCCTGTTAATTGTAATAATAACCAATACTTCTGAATGTTTACTATGTGCCAGATACTGGTTTACATTTATAAACTTACTTAATCCTCACAAAAATTCAATGAAATCAGTATTATTATTATCTCACTTTCAGGTAGTTTAAATCATTTTGCTCATGCTCATAATTCCTATGTTATTTTGCTTCTCATGATTAATAAAACTCCTTAATCATGAGGGATTCTTAATTATAAAAGTGAAATTTAAGACAAATTCATTTCTTAGGCTAGATAATTACCTTCTCACAAAATAATGGCAAAGCATGACCTATTTTGCTTCTTTTGGTAAAAATAACTGTTAACATGGTCGTCAATAGGTTCTAAATTAGACAATTTTCAATTTATATTTTCTATTTGTTTTCCTAAATCTGCACTCAACCATAGATAAGAACCAGTCAAATGTTAGTATTATTTTATATGCAGTTCCACTTCACATGTGAAAAATTTCACATTTTTATCCTGCCACAGTCAATTGGTTCAAGACTTTACGTTTTACATTTAGGATTAAGCTGTGGGTTTGATAGCTATGCATTACTGACAAATCAAGCTATCATGGGATTAGAATACTCACAAATAAACTCCTCCAGTACAATTTGGGATGAGCTAAAGAAGGAGGTATGTTGATAGTTGGTGTTTGTTCTCTTTTTTGCCTTCATAGTTCTCTAATAATGTCTAAGAAATTTAACCTATATTAACTTTCTTCAACTTATTCTGTGATATAAGACAGAGTGGCTTTGAGTAAAGAAAACATTCCTAATATGTCCCCCTGAAAGAACATGACTGGTCTGTGCAGGAGCAATCAATACTTGAAATCTTCTGACATGGCCTTGGTAATCTTTTAAAGTCTAGATATTGACAAGGCAATCCACTAAGTAAACAGCTGGGAAGCAGTAAGGCTTCAACTGGCTTACAATGTGAACAGTTTCCCTTTCTCTTGTATTGATCAGGTTGTTCTTGTGACATGTTCACCTTTCTCTTAGGGTCATCTGCTTTGATTCTACTTAATGTACACTTAATCTTTTTATGTTTTTGAATTCAACACTTAATCTTTTTATGTTTTTGAATTCAACACTTGATTCTTCAAATTAAAAAATGAGAGTTACACTTCTCCTGCTTGTAAAGAGTCAGTGATGTGAATGTCCCAGTGTTTTAGTCTGGCCTTGCACTATCTGACCTAGACGATGCGTGAATTCCCTTCTTCAGAGGCTCCCGCTGAAGCTCCACTTATGAGCACTCACCTTGGGCTGGGGCTGTTTGACACTCAGGTGACAATGATTTCCTGAGGGTCAGATAAAATAGCCACTGAGAACATCAACATAAATTGATGTTATTGAATGACATATTATATGTCTGAGGTTAGTAGTCATAATTCACTTCGATTTGGTAGTTTTAGAGATAACATGTTGTCAATGTAGCATTTACCTTTTAACTAAAATTAGTAAAGTGTTTGTAAGCATATGAAAAATCATGTCAATGTGGTGATGTTTCTTTGTTCCAGAAAGACCACAAGAAATGTTCATTAAATTGGTTACATAAACACGTGGTGGAGAATTAGGTAAACAAACACACCCAGATTAGAAAAATTGCTAAATGCCTCATATTTTCATATCAGATTGTTTTATGGTAGTAAACTATTGGTATCCATGAGCATTCCTTTCTACATGAGATTTCCTAAAAGTATGAAAGACGATGGATGCATTGTACTAAACTTCACAGGTACACTTTCTGGCACCTTGGAAGGCAGCTGAAAAGACTAATAATAATTAATGTACTAGTCTGAACTTGAAAGTTCAAGAAAGAAAGCCAGAATCTAATAGAGCCAATGTTTTATTTCTTTTGGCTGCCCTACAAAAGAAATAAAAAAGACTACCTGGTGATTTTTTTATACCCTGAAGAGCAAGCAAACACTGAGTTAGGAAAGATTGCTGCAAATTGACATGAAACAAAATTCCAAATTTGCCAAATAAAGGAGCATGATTCTTTTTTAATTGTTAAAAGCATCAAATAGTTCTCTAAAATTTATACTAATTTTAGTTTTTTAAGTTAAACAAAAGTTACTGTAGTTAGAAATTTTCTGATTAATAACTTTTCCAAGTTGCTCTTTTATTATGACTGGTTTTCACACATTTCTCTCATCATATTTAATACTCTGCCTCTCTATGGACTATTGGTATTCCAAAATATTTACATATTTCTATCTTTGCAAAATGGAGTTTTCACTCTGATTTTTTTTCCATTTATAGATGTAATTGTCATAAACACATTTTACCTTATATCATAGGAGAAGGAATAAATTAGAATTGTTTTATAAATTTCCCATAAATGGTTTATCGTATATATTAATTTAATAGTTGATTAAAAATCTAGTGCCACCAGGCTTTGGTGCTCACAACATCACACTTTAATATTTACTGATCAAGTATTATTCAAGCATATCAGGTAATGTGTGCTGAAAGCCTGTGGGTGGCACAGCACTGTGTTATGTACTTAAAGAAATATAACAGTTTAGGCTTTGTTCTAAATTAGAGCTCACATAGGGAAGAATAAAAAGAAGGAAGATATTTTCTGAATGGAAGCTGAGAGTTGGGGTTTAAAAAACATCACCCAGTTATTTCCATTTTTGCTTTCTTGTTTGCATTCTTTGAATTAGAATTGTTAATTGGCCAGATGAATCTCTCTAAGATAAATTCTTCAAAGCTGAGTGAATAATATGTCCCCAGAGAATTATTTTACTGGGACATGATCTGAGTTTTTGCCAAGGCCTGTCTAAAGGATGACTAAGGACTTCATGAGGCTGGAGTTTGTCTTTCTGTAAACTTTCTTTCTTTCTTTCTTTCTTTCTTTCTTTCTTTCTTTCTTTCTTTCTTTCTTTCTTTTTTCTTTCTTTCTTTCTTTCTTTCTTTCTTTCTTTTCTTTTCTTTTTACTGCAATTGAAGAATGATGATGCAAATTCAGGTTTTATAAAATTTGTCATATTTCTAGATATAAACAAGTTAAATTATAACCCTTAACAAATACATTTATATTTAATTAGAGGCCCAGTGCACAGATTGGTACACAGGTGGAGTCCCTCAGCCTGGCCTGCAACCTCTCGCAATCCGGGACCCCTCGGGGGATGTCGGACTGCCGTTTTCGGTTTGAAACCAGCAGTCCGACATCCCCCGAGGGATGTAGCAATGCCAAAATGGCAGGCGGCTGGGGAGGAGCCTGAGCTGGGGCTGGGCGCCGTGGCACTGCTCATCCTGACCCTGCTGTACCTGCTGCTGCTGCTGCTTGGTAGAGCTGCTGAGGAGGCGGGAGAGGCTTCTGCTGCCACAGCTGTGCTCACCAGCCATGAGCCCGGCTTCTGGCTGAGTGGCGCTCCAGCTATGGGAGCGTATTGACCACCAGGGGGCAGCTCCTGCGTTGAGCATCTGCCCCCTGGTGGTCAATGTGTGTCACATCAACCGGTTGTTCCGATCATTCTGGTCATAATGGTTGCTTAGGCTTTTATATATATACTAGAGGCCTGGTGCAAAAAATTTGTGCACTTGCGGGGTTCCCTCAGCCCAGCCTGCACCTTCTCGCAGTTTGGGAGCCCTCAGGGGATATCCAACTGACAACTTAGGCTTGCACCCCGTGGGGAGTGGTTTTAAGCTGCCAGTTGGACGTCCTTAGCACTGCTGTGGAGGTGGGAGAGACTCTTGCCACCACTGCTGCACTCGCCAGCCTTGAGCTCAGCTTCTGGCTGAGTGGCACTCCACCTGTGGGAGCACACTGACCACCAGGGGGCAGCTTCTGCTTTGAGCATCTGCCCCCCGGTTGTCAGTGTGTGTCATAGTGACAGGTCGTTCTGCTGTTCAGTCTATTTGCATAATAGCCTTTTATTATATAGGATAGATAGGGCATAAAAGGCAAAATAAGCAGCCTAACTTTATGTAATTTAGCTTAATCTTTTCTCATTTTATAAATACTTATTCTTTTTTGAAGTGGTAACATCCTGTTGGTATAAAACTTTTCTGATGTATTTTAAAAATAGATATTTATAAGAGAAATTCTGACTATACTGAGATTAATCATTATTACTTGGGAAAAGAATATTTAATGATACAGCCTCAGAACTTATAGTGAAAAATTTTAATTTCAAACTTTTTAACTGGTTTGCTAATGCTGAAGTCATTCTTCCACTTGAGGTATATTTATAAAACAAGTTAACAGTGGAAGCTTCCCATTATTGGAAGCTAGATTGTAAACTTATTAGATTGTAAATTGTAAATCCAGTTACTATAGAAACATAATTAAAAGTCAAAACTGTTATAAGACAAGTCTCCACATTTCATTAGATAAACAATATTGTTATAGGTTAATTCTATTTTTTATTTAGAAAATACCACTTTGGAAAAAGAATGATAATGTACATCTCTTTGATTTTTGTACAAATCATGGTTTTTTTTAATAGGCAAATTTGTAAAACATTTTTTGGATATAATCTCAATTTAATAATTAAATTTCATGTCTCAATAAGTGTTATACTATAGAAAAATGTTTAAATTGTTATAAATAAAATACATAAAGGGGTGGGAAGGAAAAATAGTTGTTTATAGAAATACTAGAAATATGTTGTACCAGATAAAAACAGATGCTAATCTGATACATTTTTCATTGTGATTTTGTTTGGAAATAAGCATGGAGAATTATGAAGTTAATTTTAAATAGAAATTTAATATAAAAATTGTGGAGTTTTTGACAGAAGCAGTTTAAAATCAAATCAGGAACTCCTAGTGCTAATTTTTCTTTTTGTGTCCCAAACTGAAATTTTTTTTTTTTGATAAATCTTTATTGCTCAGATTATTACAGGTGTTCATCTTTTTTTCCCCCCCATAGCTCCCCTCCACCTGCTTCCCCACCCCACCCCATGCCCTTACCCCCCACCACTGTCTTCATCCATACGTGTAAGATTTTTGTCTAATCTCTTCCCGCACCCCTCACACCCCCTTCCCCCGAGAATTGTCAGTCCACTCCCTTTCTATGTCCCTGATTCTACTATATTCCCCATTCCATTCTGTTCATCAGATTTTTTATTCACTTGATTTTTAGATTCACTTGTTGGTAGGTATGTATTTGATGTCATTTTGTTGTTCATAATTTTTATCTTTACCTTTTTCTTCTTCTTCCTCTTCTTAAAGAATACCCTTCAGCATTTCATGTAATCCTGGTTTGGTGGTGATGAACTTCTTTAGCTTTTTCTTGTCTGTGAAGCTCTTTATCTGATCTTCAACTCTGAATGATAGCTTTGCTGGGTAGAGTAATCTTGGTTGTAGGTTCTTGCTATTCATCACTTTGAATATTTCTTGCCACTCCATTCTGGCCTGCATAGTTTCTGTTGAGAAATCAGCTGACAGTTGTATGGGTGCTCCCTTGTAGGTAATTAACTGTTTTTATCTTGCTGCTTTTAATATTCTCTCTTTGTCTTTTGCCCTTGGCATTTTAATTATGATGTGTCTTGGTGTGGTCCTCTTTGGATTCCTCTTGTATGGAGTTCTGTGCACTTCCTGAACTTGTAAGTCTATTTCTTTCACCAGGTAGGGAAAGTTTTCTGTCATTATTTCCTCTAATAGGTTTTCAATATTTTGCTCTCTCTCTTCTTCTGGCACCCCAAAAATTCGGATGTTGGTACGCTTAAAGTTGTCCCAGAGGCTCCTTACATTATCTTCATATTTTTGGATTCTTTTTTCTTTTTGTTTTTTTGTTTGGGTGTTTTTTGTTTCCTCATATTTCAGATCTTTGGCTTGATTCTTCAGGTACATTGATCTACAGTTGAGTTTCTGTATATTCTTTATTTCAGACAGTGTATGCTTAATTTCTGACTGGTCCTTTTCCATTTTTTTTTTTTTTTGGCATTTTCATTAAGATCCTTAAAGGTCTCACTAAGTTCCTCAGCGGTTTTTAGAAGATTCTTGAGTAATCTTATAAATGTGGTTCTGAACTCTATGTCATCCAGTAGTTTGCTTTCCTCCATTTCTTTCATTCGTGACATGTTTCTTTGTCTCCGCATTTTGCTGCTTCCCTGTGTTGATGGAGTGGCTTTGTGTGGTAGGTGACCTATAGGGGCCGGTAGCTCAGCGTTTCCAATCACCTGAGGTGGACACACTCTTGGTACACCCCTTTGTGGGCTTGGTGTAGTTAAGCCTTGATTGCTGTTGGTACACTGGGAGGAATTGACCTCCAGGCCAATTGGCTGTGAGGACCCGCTGTGTCTATAATGGAAGAACTGCTGCGCTGGAGACACGCTTATGGTGCAGGACTTGTTTCAGTGGGGCTTTGGTGCTCACTGAGTCTGCCTCTTGAATGTGTCACTTATGGATATGAGGAGTTGAAATCTGGTGTCTCACACTTATCACTAGGTACACTGGCTTCTGGATCTCCAATGGGGTGCAGGTCAGCTACTGTCTGAGGCCACCCAGCAGGCGCTACAGTGAGAACTACAGTTTTCTCCTCTTTGCTTGGGGTTTGGAGGTTTTGGAGCTGTCTGACCTGGCCTGCAAGTTTGCTAGGTTAAGCTGTGATATGGCAGGCCATTCATATGCTAAAGCCGCTGCTTGGAGCTTGGGTGGGTTTGTAGGTTGTGCAGGGCGGGGTCTCAGGGCGTCACTAGGCTAGGGCGTGGCAAACAGCGATGGCTGCCAGTTAGCCAGCTCTGCATCTCCGACCGTGTCCCCGCGTCCCTTGCCCCAGTGCAGTAAACAATTATTCCTGCACGCAGCCCTGCAAGCAAGCCACCCTCACTTTCCAACCCGATGGCAGACAGTCCAGTTTCTCCCCGTAGGAGTTGAGGTCCCCCACGTCTCCCCAGAAACTGGAGTTTGGAATAATCGGGAGCTTGTCTCCCTTCGGGTTGAAAAAAGCAGCGCTCCCAGTCACTCGCCGCCAGCCCGATTCGCGCGCCTCCGTACCTCAGCTTTTCAGCGCTTGTGCACGTCTCAGTGCTGTTTTCTCTTTCCTTCTAGTTGTAGAACTTCCACTCAGCCAGCTTTCCCATGGTTCTGGGTGATAGACGTTTTGTCTTTTAGTTGTAGTTTTGAAATTGTTGTGCGAAGCAGCAGTTTAGGTGTTTACCTATGCCACCATCTTGGATCTTCCTCTGAAATTTTTTTAGAATTGTGAATATCTTTTAGAATATTTTAGGTTTTTCTTATTAGTTAATACCTTTATAATCTTGAATAAGTTTAAATTTTAACTGCCATCTGTGCCATAGTTTTGAACACTATGTTTCCAGTGGCCAAAGTGCAAAGGCTACTTTAACTTTGTGAGATAGATGGTAGTGAGAGAGATGGCAGATTTTTATCATGCCATGTGTGATAGTGGAACCTCTATTTTCCATATTCCTTTTCTCTCATTTTGTGGCTGGTTTTGTTTATCTTGCTGTTTCAACCAAACATCCAATAAAGTTAATAGGCACATTTGTAACTTTTCTGTGCTGATTCTTAAGGGAAAGTACTTTCTCATAGTACAGATGATTGATCAGCTTTTTTTCCCCATGAAAATTGCCTTATTTTAATTGTCTTATCTTAAAAATAAATTTTTTACCTAAGATTTTGGTTAAGTTTTAATTAATAAAATTAAATGCTGCATTATAAACCATAGCATCTATGTTCAAGGCAGGTGTGCAAGAAACAAGCAAGTTGCAACTAATAAAGACATTGATTCATATTATTGATTCTTCTGAACATTCATTAAGATTTGGAGTAGGTTCAGGGAAATAGTTATAGTGGGTGGTGGCCCTTGGAGTACAAAATGGTATGTCAATTGCACATAGGGTAAATATTAAATATACACAACTTCTCCATCTGGCTCTTCTTCTTCTTCTTTTTTTTAACCCTCACAAGAGGATAGGGCTTTTATGATTTTAGAGAGAGAGGAAAGGAGAGAGAAACATCACTGTGAGCGAGAAATAGCAATTGGTTGTCTCCGAGGGATTGAACCCACAAACTAGGTATGTGCTCTGACTGGCAATGCACCCCACAACCTTTAGGTGTACAGGACAACACTCCAACTAACTGAGCCACCTGTCTAGGCTCCATCTGACTCTTAAGGGCATTCCAGCATTAAACTTTTCAACAAAACTCATTATGTGCACTGAGTGAAGTAGTATTTGAAAAAAAAAAAAAAAAGTAACTACGACCACTAAATTTCCATAAATTTTTTTGTATTATAGAATGTTTGGTAAATTTTTAAACTTTAAAAATTTTTATACTTTTAAGTTTTATGTTTTTTCAGATTTTGATGCAACTTAGTTTTAAATTTTAACCATTGTGATTTTTGAAGGGATTTAAGAAATATGTAATAAAAATTGCTGGAACTTGTCAAACAGTATATATTTCTGGCTTATTATATGGTCAATGAATATAGAAAATTAAATTTAAAAAGTGAAGAAATAAGGGACCATGCACTTAAAATCCTAGCCCCATTGGAGATTGCATTTTCTTATTGCCATTTCTTTCTTTTGAACTGGTAGTCACTTATACTCAGATAAGATGAAAATCACACCTTTGTCCTCATAATTTGATTACTGAATCTTAGTGCTCAATGAATGAATTGTTCTCACCATAAAACTCTATGCCAGGGGCAGTTACGTTTTTTTGGTGTTTAGCCTAAGGAAATATGACCCTCTTTAGAACTCCTTCCCATCTGCACACACATAAAAGAGCTCTGTCTTTGACCATTACAATAGCTTTCTGCTTTCCTTTAAGAAAAGTTTTGTGTGTTTCTTTAATCTCTACTGGCTTTTCTCTATTCTTTTTATTTCAAAGTTTAATCAGGAATTCTGACATTTTACAAGTTGGAAAGAAATACAATGTTTAACTCATATAAATCGGAACCCAACAATATAAGATACACACATCTGCAAGTATCAGTCTGTTATTTTCCTCTGAGAGAACTATATTTTCTATTTACATTGGGGAGATTATATTTGAGATTATTTTCTCTTTCTAGCTAATCTGAGGTGAAGCAATGGAACTGTAAATTTACTCTGTTTTTATTATTTTTGCATTTACTAGTTAATCTTTTGTATTTAGTCCTATTGACTTCAGGTTTTAAACATTGAGCACTGGACAGACCGGCTACTAGTGACCTGTTGGTTGGTCTATTGCTTAGTTGACTATAGCACATAATCCTATCTAATAAAGAAGGAATACGCTAATTGACCCTCACACCATCACAAAGATGGCGGCGCCCACTGCCAAGAAGGAGGGAATATGCTAATTGACTGCCCCGCCCTCAAAGATGGTGGCGCCCACAGCCACAAGATGGCAGCGCCCAGTCCCCTCAGCCCCGCCAGGGTGGCAGGTGCATGGCAAGGCCGGTCCTGCCCGGCCGTTCCACGCACCTGCCTCTGGAGTCCCCCAGTCCACTTAGACCCCAGACGCCCAGGGCCAGCCCGAGGCGCAGGCAGGCCTTGGATGGCGGCTGCCCAGCTGCCCAGGGCTGCCCGAGGCTCAGGTAACCAGGGCTGGCCGAGGCTTACGCTGCCGGCAGTGTCAGCAGCAGAGGTGTGATGGGGTGTCACCTTCCCTGATCGCTGGGTTGCCTCCTGCCCCTGAGGGCTCCCGGGCTGTGAGGGGGCAGGCTGGGCTGAGGGACCCCCCCTTCCAGTGCATGAATTTTTATGTTCCAGGCCTCTAGTGTAAGCATAACAAACAACTTCGTGTTTGATTTCAACATAGCTGAGCTATCTTCACGTTTACCAAAACATAACTCAGTATTGTCCATTTACATATTCTTGGGTATATCTTAGGCTGGCCAAATACATAAGTGTATGTAATAATGAAGTACATTATATTCTTTCTATTTATTCCATAGTAAAAATGCACATTTATTTATCTATCCCCATTTTTTGCTTAAAGACTTAGTAAAGGAACTGACATAATATTAAATACACATTTTTAAAACATACAAGTAATATTTACTCAGCTATCAGATTTAAAAGTCAGAACTTCTTTTCACATACTATTTTTTTAATTTAATAAATCTTTATTGTTCAGATTATTACAGTTCTTCCTCTTTTTTCCCCCCATAGCTCCCCTCCACCCGGTTCCCACCCCATCCTCTGCTATTACCTCCCCCCCACCACTGTCCTCATCCATAGGTGTACACTTTTTGTCCAGTCTCTTCCCACACCTTCCACACCCCTTTCCCCCCGAGAATTGTCAGTCCACTCCCTGTCTATGCCCCTGATTCTATTATATTCACCAGTTTATTCTGTTCATCAGATTTTTTATTCACTTGATTTTTATATTCACTTGTTGATAGACATGTATTAGTTGTTCATAATTTTTATCTTTACCTTTTTCTTCTTTTTCCTCTTCTTAAAGAATACCTTTCAGCATTTCATATAATACTGGTTTGGTGGTGATGAACTTCTTTAGCTTTTTCTTGTCTGTGAAGCTCTTTATCTGATCTTCAACTCTGAATGATAGCTTTGCTGGGTAGAGTAATCTTGGTTGTAGGTTCTTGCTATTCATCACTTTGAATATTTCTTGCCACTCCATTCTGGCCTGCATAGTTTCTGTTGAGAAATCAGCTGACAGTCGTATGGGTGCTCCCTTGTAGGTAATTAACTGTTTTTATCTTGCTGCTTTTAATATTCTCTCTTTGTCTTTTGCCCTTGGCATTTTAATTATGATGTGCGTTGGTGTGATCCTCTTTGGATTCCTTTTGTTTGGGGTTCTGTGCACTTCCTGGACTTGTAAGTCTATTTCTTTCACCAGGTGGGGGAAGTTTTCTGTCATTATTTCTTCAAATATGTTTTCAGTATCTTGTTCTCTCTCTTCTTCTGGCACCCCCATATTTCGGATGTTGGTACGCTTGAAGTTGTCCCAGAGGCTCCTTACACTATCTTCAAATTTTTGGATTCTTTTTTCTTTTTGCTTTTCCAGCTGAGTGTTTTTTGCTACTTTGTATTTCAACTCTGACTTGATTCTTGCGGTCCTCTAGTCTGCTGTTGGATCTCTGTATAATATTTTTTATTTCAGTCAGTGTATGCTTAATTTCTAGTTGGTCCTTTTTCATATCCTCGAGGGTCTCGTTAAATTTTTCGGCCTTTTCTAGGAAATTCTTGAAAAACCTTATAACCGTGGTTTTGA